>NC_134109.1:654375-1293750 GCF_040939455.1 Microcebus murinus
CAAGGTATGAGCACATATGTAATCATAGACACTCTCAGTGGTGCACACAGCAGGGCCCACCTCCCACACAGGCTTCCCTCCAGTCTCACACCAGGCCCTCACACAGGGGACTGGGGAACAGTCCTGTGTAAGATCCTCTATCATACTGGCTGTGGGAGATAAACTATGGTGTGGTTTAAGTCTGTTATCTGCCATTAATTAATTTTTGTGAGTGCCGAGCAGGAGAATAATAGAATAAAATGTTGGAAAACCTCTTCAACATATAAGCTTATGCCAATAGATTATTAAGACCCCAACAGTAACCACAGCAACAAGAAAAATTAACATATGGGTCTTGGTTAATCTACACTACGGGTCCTCAAACTTTTTAAACAGGGGGCCAGTTCACTGTCCCTCAGACCTTTGAAGGGCCATTTGACAGTGTAGCGCACATTCCACACATGTGCACTGTGGGCACAGGATGAGTCGGCTGCTAATTAGGACAGGCAGCAGCTGCTAAGCAGGACAGGCAGCAGCCACAAAAACACCCGGTGGGCCAGATACATGTCCTAGGTGGGTCACATGTGGCCTGCAGGCTGTAGTTTGAGGACACCTGAACTAAGGTCCCTTACAAGGATTCCTTGGTCACAAAGAATTCAGCATGTGCTGGGCACTACAGACCGCTGTGGCACATGGGTATGCAAATCAGGGGTAGAGGTGAGATTAATTTCTATCAACAAACTATCGTGACAACTTGAGAAATCTTTGCTCTTACTGCCACAGTGTTAGGCTGTGATTGGTTAGAAGCCCTGGTTCCCAGGGAGGATCACTCCTACTGGGGCACAATGTGCTTGTCTGAATCTGAAGGTTGGTCTGGTGCCCCTCAATTGGGGTCCTCACGACTGTGAACCACTCCACAATGAGAGACACTCTCTCACTGGAAGATATTAACTCTGTTTTGGAGGTGAAGCTTGTGTGTATCCATGGAGGCAGGGGCAGTCCCTCAGGCCTAGGCAGTTTCTTTGGGCTTCTCGACTGCATTCACCACTGGGGAGGTCAATAGCATCAACCTGATGGCTGAGGGCGGTCAAGGGACCAAGGACAATGGCTCTGCAGTGCTCATGCCTGAGTCACTCCATCAGGGAACAACACACAGCACCCCTCACTGTGAAATGCTGGCCTTGTGTTAGAAGAATCCAGAGTGCAGGTGGTAGGGGACACCAACGAATGTCAAGTATGACCACAGAGCCACCTGCAGCAGTGGAGAGTGATAACTCACACACATATTGTGACTTCCACAAAGATCAGGGCTGCCTACTGTCCCAAGCATGTGGCAGCTCCATAGACTGAGCCTGGGCCTGTGTGGACCTGGCAAGAGGGAAATGTAATGACAAACTTCAGTGCATTCCTTCTTGGCCCCACGCTTGTGCCCTGGACCTAACACATAGGAAGCAGCAGTAACATATGACAACTTGTGTGAACTCCCCGAGACCCCTCAGCTGAGCGAGGCATATGTTGTAGTTCATGCACAAGGGTGTCAAGGGCAGTGTGAGTTCTATGGCCAAAGTTTGATTCAACCTTGACTTTGAAACAGTAGAATGCAGCAAAACACCATCATGTTCTCATTATGGAAAGGAGATTTTGAAAACCCTAGGAGGCTTGTTCACACTGATCCTGGAGTAGGTTCAGGGGAGCTGTAGGGTCTAGTTTAGTGGAGCAGTCCCAAATACTGCAGATGCCTCTCACCAGATGCATGCCTGCTCTTGCACACATAGCACAAATTCTCTCTGTTTCTGCTTGTACAGTTTCATCTGTAAAATACCATGACCTATAAAGTCCCTCAGAGCTCTGACCTCTTCTTTGGGCTCTGCCCTCTCCTCAGATGTCCCATCCCAGAGCTTGCTACATAGCAGGGGACATGCAAATAGGGCCCTCCCTCTGCTGATGAAAACCAGCCCAGTCCTCACCCTGCAGCTCTGGGAGAGGAGCCCCAGCCCTGACATTCACAGGTGTCCCCATTCTGTGATCAGGACTGAACACAGAGACTCACCATGGAGTCTGGGCTGAGCTGGGTTTTCCTTGTTGCTCTGCTGAAAGGTAATTCATGTAGAAATAGAGACATTGAGTGTGTGAGTGGATGTCAGTGAGAGAAACAGCGGGTGTGTGTGGCAGTTTCTGACCAGGATGTGTCTGTGTTTGCAGGTGTCCAGTGTGAGGTGCAGCTGGTGGAGTCTGGGGGAGGCTTGGTCCAGCCTGGGGGGTCCCTGAGACTCTCCTGTGCAGCCTCTGGATTCACCTTCAGCAGCTATGAGATGAGCTGGGTCCGCCAGGCTCCAGGGAAGGGGCTGGAGTGGGTTGGCTTAATTAGAACCAAGGCTAATGGTGGAACAGCAGAATATGCCGCATCTGTGAAAGGCAGATTCACCATCTCACGAGATGATTCCAAAAGCACCGCATATCTGCAAATGAACAGCCTTCGAGCTGAGGACACGGCCTTGTACTACTGTGGGAGAGACACAGTGAGAGGACATCAGTGTGAGCCCAGACATAAACCTCCTGTGGGGCCCACGTGGGCCGCCAGGGGGCGCCCAGCACCCACTGAGCACAGAGCCGCCCAGTGAGGGTGGAGGTGGAGGTTAATAGCTGATTTCCTATTGGTGTGTGGAGCTTCCTCTCCATCTAATTTTCCCCAAGGGACCCCTCTAGAGTTAGAATTCTGTACTGACATTTTCCATTTGTAAGTACAAACCTTTGTTTCTTTGTCTTATAAGAGGAGGACACACTCTCACCTGCGCAAATGTCACACTGTCACTTTAGGGGCCAAAGTGCTCCTGCAGTTGTAACCAGGAACAGAGTCCTCAAAGCAAAATCTGTCACATCCTTTGTTAATCACGCTGTGACTTAACCAACACAAAACTGAAATGAAAGTAATTATACGATCAGTTCATTAAAACTTCACCATTTTACTGGGACTTCCATCACTGTCATCATCATCTTCATTATCTTGTCAAAATCAACCTACATGCTCCTGCAATGAGAACACTTTCCCCCATTGTTGAATAAGATCTTTGAATTGAAAAGCACATCCCCTGGGAAAGGGTCCCTTAGTTTGGACTGGTCAATGAGTGACCTACTGTCAAATAGCAGAGAATTAAATGACACTATTACCTTTGGTTTCCAGTGAAACTTTATGCCCTCTCAACATTCATTTGTTGAGGGTCTGGGACAAGCTTAAATAGTATTTAGTCTATCAGGACATAGTATTTCCCTTCTTAGAGTAGCATGTCTTAAATAATCTCTATTTTGACAATTGTCTAGGGACCATTCCTACATCAGATTCCTTTGTGACCCAATTTCCTGTGTGACAAACAAATCATTGTGAGGTTTCTTGACTACCCTGAATTGAGAATGATTTTCCACCATCACAACCTCAGTGTAAATGAAAATGTCCTAGAATGAGCTTTCATCCTCATACTGGTACATGATGTCCCTCCATGGGTTCTTCCCTTGGACAAGCACTCACATCCTCATGATCTTTCTCCAGGGTCTCTGCCCCTTGGGGGTCCCTGTCCTTTCTGGGGCAGTTTAGCCCCCGACCCTCATCCACCCTGTGGCTGCTGATGTGTGTGGCCTGACACAGCCTGTGTCTGTCCCTCTGTGTTTACAATACTGATGCAGCCCACTTGAGAGATGAGAGAAGACCTCATGCATCCCTGTGTAGGGAACAGGAATACAGGAACACAGGAGAAAACCCTTCTATATTGATAATTAATTTTATCAATTGCTGTGCACAGACTTTTTTCTAATTTAAGCTGGATCCACAGGACACACCACCACAAGCCACACCAGTTTTACTTACATTTATTAAGGGAGAAGAGAAAAAGAGAGAAAGTAAGAGAAAAGTACCGCAGGGGAAGAACACAAAAGAGTAATCATACCACTAGGATCCCATTATCAGCACTGGAGGCTTATCATCACGGGTAATCTCAACACCAGGGGCTAATTCTCACGGGATGTCTCTCTGGCAGTGGTGAAGGCAACACGCTGGGATATCAAGCAGGTAGGCAGTGGCACGGAGATGTTAGAGAAGCAGCAGCGAAGAAGCGTCTGAGAAGTGGCTGAAAAGTGACTTGAGGACTTTCTGATACTGTTTATATAGTGGTTTGAACAAAGGAAGGCTTGGCGCCAAAAAGGCATATGCTCTGGTCACTGAGGTCTCGGATCTGGCCAGGAACTGGGGCCTGGAGTGACTGGTCTCACATATCAGTTCCGGGCATGAGCCTAGGGTAAACATCCCTGGACAGCCCAGGATAAACATCTCCAGGCACATAGCTCAGAGCTGTCAATTCCCCTTTCCTCAAGAAGTGGCCAACTTGTCCAGGAAATGGGTGCATACCTCAAGCCTTATAAATTTATGTGACCCCAAGCAGGCCTTAATATTCTGTACCTCAGTTCACCTTCACATCCCTGCTGGGTCATGTTCTGTGTGGGGTCTGTGAAAGTAGTCCTGGGGTCCATGTCAGAAGACATGTCTTTCAGTTTCCATATGAAGAACCCATAGAAAGACCAATAAGAAGTTCCTGCATGCTGGCATTCTAAACTGTGTGCTTAGCTCCTGTGAGCAATGCAGACATTTTCTCTCTTCTGAAAAGTAAGTATGGTAGTAATTTTACTAAATACAATTAAATGTTTCTGAAGTTTAGTCAGATATTTGTGTGTGTGTGTCTCTGTGTGTGTGTGAGAAATCTAATATCTGCAGACATAAAAACATGGGATCTAACATTTTCATACAGAACAGTGAGGTCATTATACAAAGGGGTCAATTCAACAAGAGGACACAACAATGGCAAATATGTAAGTGTTCATCACTGGAACACCCTGATGCACACAGCAGGACCTGCTGCTTCTAAGGAAAGACAGAAATCCTTGCACAGTCACAGTGGGGACTTCAACACTTCACTCAGAGCACTATGCAGACGATTTATATAGACAAAAATTTTAAAAAATACCTTAAACCTACACTTTTCATACAAAAAAATGGACCTAAGAGATATGTATAAAATATTCTACCCAAAACAAATATATACATTTCATCAGCACATGGAATACTCTTCTCATCAGCACATGGAGTATTTTCCAAGATAGACCATATGCACGTCTCAACCAGTGTGAATTTTCTTAAACAAAATTATGTCAAATATCTCCTTACACCACAGTGGAATACAACTAGGGTTCAACACCAACAGGAACTTTGGATATTATAAAAATGCATGGAATTTAAACAACTTTATCCTGAATGATTATTGTATCAATAAAGGAATTAAGACCAAAATTTATTTTTGAAACAAAGCAAAAATTGAAACCAAATAAATAACAGAGCACTAAGAAAGACATTCAAAGAATTATTTAACTAAATCAACTTTGTAGAAGGTCACAAATCAAAAACTGATCATTGCAACTTAAACAAGTACAAAATAATTTGGCATTAATTTGATACAAAGAAGTGAGACTCTGATGTTACATGCACGTAAATATTATGGAAGCAGCCTGGGGCTGGGTAACTTGTAAATGGCTGGAAAGTTCTGTGGTTCTTGGGAAGTCTGGGTAAGTGGGTATTTCTGGTGACACCTGGGACAGAAGTAAGTAGCATGTTAGTAGAAAGTGAAGGAAAAGTGTTCACTGTTACACAGTGGCAAAGAACTTTGCTTAACTGTGTGGTAGTATTTAGTGGAAGTTAGAACTCGTGAATGATGAAATTGGGCAATTAGGTGAGAACAATTCTAAGTAACATGTCAAAGGTGTGGCTTGCTTCATTTGCAGTGTAAAAGAGAGGTTAGAATAAGAAATTTTACATCAAATGTATCAGAATGTGAAGATTTAAAAATCCCTCAGCCTATCCATTTTCAAAAACAAGGAAGTGTGTTCTACAGGGAGCTGCAAAGGTGTGACTGGACTATGACTTGATAAAGAGCTGACGGTATTGTCTAGAGGAGACACGGGGCATGTAGATGGGACAAAACCAACAAGCACTGCCAGGGTCTCTGGATTTAGCAGGGTTGGGTACTAGAACTGTTCGGCTGCACACAGGCACTGTTCTTCCTGAAGAGAGAAAATTAAACTTGAAATCGACTCAGAAGCATGTGGCAACCATCTTGATTTTCACAGGCTGCAGCAGGCTAGGCATCCTCTGTTTGAAACCTTGGTGTCAGGGTCTACATCAGGGTATTGGGATAGGAACAGCAAGCTCACTCTGTGCGTGGAGCTGCCTGGGCCTGGGGGAGATGAATGTGGCCGGGCAGTGGCTCAGGGCTGGTGCCTCTGCCTAAAGCCAAGGAGGGGATTCTGCTGCGCCCGTGGGCCAGGAAGGCAGATGACTGGATCACAGACGATTATGCTTGAGCCTTAATATCTAAGGGAATTCGCTTTGCTGTATTTTGGACTTGTTTGGACCACTCACCGCTTCCTTCCTTTCCATTTCTCCCTTTGGAATGAAAATATATATTCCATGCTCTTCTCATCATTATAATTTCAAGCCACATAATTTGTCTGGTGCTATGGAAGGAATGTTTATGTATCCCCAAAATTAATATTCTGAAGTCCTAGTCCCCAAGTTTTGGTATTAGAAAGTCGGGCATATTAGGTGAAGAAGTGCCGTCTCATGAGTGAGATTAGCGTTCTCACAACCAGATCTGCATCCTCACCTACCCATGTGGAGGAGTAAATCTGCCCATTCTCACTGCAGCCCAGCTGCCATGGAGCTCAGTGCCTGTGAGGAAGGAAACGGAAAAACACTTGAGTGTGGGGCTGAAGGGGACTGGAGGTGATGTCAGGTCTCTTTCATCCCAGTCTCATGATGAAGATGCAGTGAGATATTCCCACTGCGGAGTGATGCGTTGTGAAGATTCTTTAGGCCAGGTGAGAAAAATCATGTAGATATACAAGACGGGCATCCATTTTGAAATAAAATGCAAGCTATATTTTGTAATAAATAATAGGAATTCCAAATACATGAGTGGAGGAGTTGATAGAATACAGAATTAGAAGTGAATTTAATTTTTGATTTTGAGAAACACTGTGTGGGTATTTAATTTAATACTGTGGGGCTATATACACATGGAATATTACATATCCTGGGGCCACCTTCCCCACAGGAAGGGCCTTGAGTGGATTGGTGTGATCTGGGTAATGGGAACACCAACTACAGCCCCAGCCTCCAGTCCAGAGTCAGCATCTCCAGAAACACGGACAAGAACCAAGTGTCCCTGGAGCTGAGAAGTGTGACAGCGGAGGACCTAGGCACCTACTACTGTACCCAGGGCACTGTGTTCTGGATCCAGGGTGGGCCCAGACAAGAACCTACCCTGCAGGGGCGCTCAGGGTCTCAAGGGGGCACGCAAGGAACACCGAACCTGTTCCCGTCACCATATGAGGGTTCAGGGCTAATTTCCAGGCAAGAGTTTCTCTTTCCATGCCATGCAAACTGCCTGAAGTGCAGACAATACTAAGATTTTAAAATATGAAAACCAAGAGGCACGTCGATTTTAAAGTAATGAGCTCATAAGTATGACACCCACATTGCTGAAGGGCCAGGTACTGGAGTAAATTCAACCTATGTAAACTTGACAGTAATCCTAGGAATGTAGAAGTGCAATCATTCTAATTTCATATATGAATAACTTTACATAAGAACATTCTAAATGATGTCTAATATTCTTATTTTGTTTGACTTTGTCTTCATTTTATTGCTTTTCTGTATTTCATTGATGTCCGTTTAGGAAGATCATATACAAATGGCCCCTGGTGCTTGTAAAAAGACCCACAGCCTTTGCAGCAGTCTGGAGGGTCCCTCTGGAGCTTCCCACTATGTCCCTGTTGCAGTAGGGGAAAGAACTATCTCAAAATAGTTCTGTCCATTTTGACTTCTTCAAGGTGAGAAAGCCAGAGAACACTCAGAGGAACCAGTATCAACATAAAGACTGACTCCACCCTTTACGAGATCGGGTCTTTCATTAGGTATCTGCCCCACTTGGTCGACCTGCAGTCGGGTGACCAGTTAGCACCTGAAGGAGGTCTCTTAGGGGTCAGTACTGGCCTGCTGAACATTAGGCAGAGGCTTGAGTGTCACTGGTCTGGAAGTTGGAGAACCCCGCTTGGGTCATTCATATGGACAATCCCTTGCATCAAGCAGCTCAGCACTTCCAGATGGGTATTGGGGTCCACCTGGTGGTGGTGCACTCTGGAAGGTACCAAGATGCATACACACACCCTCCTAGTAATCAAACACAACTGTACATTAATAAATAGCCTGTGCTCCACAAAGACACATGCCTTCAGGAACAAATAAAACTGACACGTTTTCTTATCTTTCAAAGACACTTCCAAATGCCGTATGTGACAGAAAGAACATTAAATTAGATATGTTTGACAAATGTCTAAAGGCTGAGGTTGGGCAAGATAACGGGTCACCCTTAAAGGACTTCACATGAGGAGGGCTCAATGTCTCATGCAAGCCGTTCTCTAGGAACTGCACCAGGAAATCACAGAGGAGCTTGGAGCATCCTGAGGTCACCACCAGTGGTGAGGGCTAGGTGCAGTATTATTATAGTAAGAAAAAAAAAACGTGAAATCTTATTATGGATTTTAGTTTAAAAAGCATTTGTGATGCTGGTTGATGTATAAATGACACAGTGTAACAGAAGATGACCTTATATCAGTCCCTGCTAGGTTTAAGTGAGCATTTCTGTTTTTTCTTTCCTGGGGAAGCCAGTTATGTTGAATTTCCCTTTGGCAGATGATACCCCATCCCCTCCCTCTTCCCTGTACACACATTCGATTCTGCACCATGAGTTCTTATCAGGTGGTGGATTCCTCATCACCTCTGTCTTTTGTTTCTCACCTGTCCAAAAATTAAGATGTGAGTTTGTCACAGCCCAAAGTCTTTGGAGCACAAAAAGCAGCACAGGAAGGCATCAATCTTTAGCAGCCTATGAAGCCTGCTACCACAAATAAAGTCACCCACCGTCACTTCCACAATCCTGCATCAGGACATGTCTGAGAGATTTTATTAGCAACATTCCCTAGGGAATTACATTGAAAAAGTACCAATCCCAACTCTCATCCAGATGTAACCTACCCATTTTTTCGGCATAGTGCAAGGGATCGAGTTGAACACATTATATATTTCCTGGTCTTATAACTTTAATTGTGTTTAACGTGAGCTAATTTGTGGTCTTCTCAATCAAATCTGCAAACTACTGTCATTGCTATAAGTAGCATCCTCAATATCCAATATAATCAATAATTTTCCTGTCTCATTCTATGTGGGCTCTTTATAGCTTTAGTTCTCACTGGCCAATTTCAATATGTGGAATTTACTTGTTCATTTTTTATGGCACCTATATTTTTATACTTTGTATGTTCTTTTTAGGTTTGTGTCACATCTTACTGATTTTTAATTTTATAATTTATTGGAACTTAATGAAATTAAGTAATCTGTCAATATTCTAGTGAAAATAGCATTGCAAAGTCCAAATTTACCATGTTTTATTTTGTATTTGTCTATTTTGTGATGTTGTCATAAAACATCAGAGACTCAATAATTTTCAGTGAACAGAAGTGTACGGGCTCAGAGTTATGGAGGATGGGAAGTCCAAAGTCAAGGCACAGGCATTCAATGAGGGCCTTCCTGCTGCAGCAGAGTTTACTTTATTATGTCTGAAAATGGAGACAACTTGGACAACTACATCACATGATCCATGTCCATGGGTAAACATGAAATAAGAAGATATATGCTAAGTACTTATCAAAGATCAATCTCATAATAATACATCACATTACCTCTAATACTTTCATTGTCACCAAATACCTCAGAAACTCAAGGTATTGTGGGGACTTTCCCTCTCCTTGTGTGCCCCACCCAGAGCCTGCTATATAGCATGGGACATGCAAATAGGGTCCTCCCTCTGCTGATGAAAAGCAGCCCAGCCCTCACCCTGCAGCTCTGGGAGAGGAGACCCAGCACCAGTATTCCCAGGTGTCCCCATTCAGTGACCAGGACTGAACACAAAAACTCACCATGGAGCCTGGGCTGAGCTGGGTTTTCCTTGTTGCTCTGTTACAAGGTAATTCCTGGAGAACTAGAGGCATTGAGTGTGTGAGTGGATGTGAGTGAGAGAAGCAGGGTATGTGTGGCAGTTTCTGACCAGGATGTGTCTGTGTTTGCAGATGTCCAGTGTGAGGTGCAGTTGGTGGAGTCTGGAGGCTTGGTCCAGCCTGGGGGGTCCCTGAGACTCTCCTGTGCAGCCTCTGGATTCACCTTCAGCAGCTATGCCATGAGCTGGGTCCGCCAGGCTCCAGGGAAGGGGCTGGAGTGGGTCTCAACCATTAGTAGTGGTGGTAGCACCTACTACACAGACGTTGTGAAGGGCCGATTCACCATCTCCAGAGACAACAGCAAGAACTCGCTGTATCTGCAAATGAACAGTCTGAGAGCCGAGGACACGGCCGTGTACTACTGTGCAAGAGACACAGTGAGGGGACATCAGTGTGAGCCCAGACACAAACTTCCTGTAGAAGCAAGGGGGGCTGACAGGGGGCGCACGAGACACAATGAGCAGTGTTGGCCCAGGGCAGGTGCAGGTGGAGGGTAAGGGCTGGTTTCCTCTCAGGGATGTGGCTTCCTCTCCATAAAACAGTTTCCTCTGGGGAACTTCTCTGTGTTCATGATTCTGTGCTTCCGTCTGCATCCTCTGAGTTAGATGTGTTTGTGGTAATGAGAGAAAATATTCTCACCTGCACAAAAGGCAGAGAATGGTTTTCAGTCACTTTCTCCTGTCCCCAAATGTGAATTTATTATCAACACTTCTGACTAATTTTGTGGGACGACAGAGACAGACGGAGTCAGCATCCTAAGCTAGAGAAGGAAGACCCTGTGGTGGTCAGTGTCCCAGCACCAGGCTCACAACATGGATTATATTTGACACAATTCAAGGCAGAGGGACACCACCAACATTTAGTGTAGATGTTGACTCTGATGGTGTCAGATATATTTACACGAAGGTACATACATGCACACACACATACATACACACAGTAAGTGAACATGGGAAGTTTCAGTCCCTCCACTATTGAGGTGTCTGCAGAACAAGGCAAGCCTCTCAAGAGTGTCCCATGGGGCTTCATAGGGCAAGAGGGGAGACTGGCTCAGTGTTTTCACAACAGTTTCCTTGTGGGGCACAGAGAGGGGCTCTCAGCCCCAGGAAGGGTCTTGCAGGGTCTGGCCCTTCTTAGATGAGAAAGAATCATCTAACAAACTCATAAATTATGAAGAATCAAAGCAAAAGGACAGCCATCTTGAGGGAAAGCACCTGTGATTCCTGGCTAGAATTCCCTCCCGTGAGTGGGACAAACAGGGAAGATGAAGGGTTGGGCCTTAAGATGTCAGAGGGCAGACATCAGCTAAGAGACCTTGACTTCTTATTCCACTCAACGACTATTAAATATTTTTTAAAATAATTTTTTCAAAAAGCAGACAATAGCCATTATGGGTAGAAAACAATGAGGTCTGCAGAAAAATAGAAGACATTTCATTAGTATGAACAAATTGTAATACTAATGAGGATGATTAGGAGAAGGAGTTAGACAGGAGTCCTGGTCCAATGTCCTGGGTGGAAGCTTTTCACTGCCCAAGATCACCAGCTAATCCTGAAGGTCATGGATCAGCTGTGAACTTCAAAATACCAGAAGCTTCCCAGGTCCTACAAGGATGCTAAGTTTGACGATCCCTACCACAGTAGCCTTCCAAGTATCTAGAATTCTGAATTGATGCTTTAGTTGTGAAATATGAACCCAAGAATTTCCTATCTGGAATTGAACTACTGTATTTTCTTAAATGTCCTTAATAATATTTGTTCTAGTATGTCTCAAGACCAGTATTTTCCTGATGTTTCTCCAACACCACTATGTCCTGGTTGACCATGATGCGAGACTATTACAAAGATGTAATAAAAGGCAGCATGTTGGTGCTAGGAGTGTCTATAATGCATGAATTGCTTTAAAATTTTTTACTCATGCATGCAAAAGGGAAAATGCTAGTATTTGTGGTGCAATCAAAATATTTGATCATTGCATTACCAAGTCTTAGGATAACAACTTCTGTGTCCTTGAGGGAGTGGATCACCATGCTATAAGCAACTGCTAATGGTAGAATGGCAAAGGGAGTTCAAGAATTGGTTAAAACTGTGACATTTTAAATTTCATAATGCTAGTTTGATCAACATTTTCAGAATATTTCCAATGAGTGACTGGTGTGTTATGTGAGCAGTGATGCCTCACGGCTTAGATGGCATCACAAACCAGGTTTAGGCTGCTTGTTCTGGGTAATGACCGCCTACAACACTACTTTAACTCCGATGCTATATATATATATATATATATATATATATATATATATATATATACATATTGCATCATTCCTGTTTACTTTAGTCAGGTCTCTAGGATTTAGAAGTTTATCTAGAAGTTCCTTAGATTTTTGTTCATTTTGATAAGTTTTCCAGAACTTTTGAGAAACCATTTTGTTTGTAAAATATCCCAAGTTCATTTACTACTCTAAAAACATACACATTTAAAATCCCGGATTTTGGCTAATAAACAAGCACTAAGAAGGGCAATGACTTCTGCTATGTGGATTGATTTTACCTCCAGTTGAGCACAACATTCTAATGGAAAGTTTTCTTCAGTAATATGAATCACTGCTTCATAACTTCCAGTTTTATTATTGAAGTGTGATTCATCAACAAATAACATTGTCTCAAGGGTCTCAATGAGAATGTCATCTAAGGAATATACAGAACATTTCCCTGATGCAGACAAAATAGCCCTTCCCACACTTAGCTTTCAGCCACATCTCCCGTGAAACAATGAACCACATGCTGATGCTCCTCAGCTGGGGCTCCTTCTGACTAGGAAATCAGGTAATTTGATTTTAATGCCTCTAGACCATAATATTGGACTATTTTAGCAAAAAGTAAACAACCACAACATGAAATGACTACACAATAATGAAAATCATAAGCTAATGAAACAAGAAGCTGGGACGTGTGTGGCTCCAGGGTTGCCAATTTCAAAAGTTTATGCACCCAAGGAGTTTCTTGTCTCAGTGTTTCACACTGATAACCTGAAAACGTCCACTTCATCCCCTACTCCCCTCCTGTGTGGACACAGTGAGAGTGTTTTCAAGGGTCACACAGATAGGACAGATAGGTGGAAGAGGAGATGACACCATTCTGAAATTTCCTCTGAAGGATCAGCAACGTCACAACAGAGAACCTCTCGTGCTTCTATGACTAGAACTCTGTCACGTGCCCACAGGGACATGAATTCCTGATGGGCATAAATTGCTACAATGATGAGGCTGACCACTTTGCCATATACAATTGCTGGAAACTGACATAAATATTGTCTTTTCTTTTTTCTGCTTTTTTCTTTTAATTTGTTCTTTTGGAAAAAGAGTCTTGTTATGCCACCTTGGCTACAGAACAGTGTCATCATCATAACTCACTGCAACCTCAAAGTAATGGGCACAAGTGATCCCACTTCTTCAGCTACCCAAGTATCTGGAACTATAGGTGCACCTTACAGTGGCCAGGTGAGATATATATGTATATATTGTCTCATTGTGTTGCCAGCCAGGCTGGCCTCAAACTCTGAGCGTTAAGTGAGCTCCTACTGTAGCCTCCCAAAGTAAAGGGTTACAGGCATGGGTCACAGCACATGATCAACATATTCATTAACTAACTTTCCTTAACCTAAAATTAATTATTTCTCAATCATTACCTGAACACTAACTGAAACATCCCGAGCTGTGATTGAGTTTCATTTTCATTTCCAACGTTGAAAACTGGGCCTCCATGAGAGTCGATTGCATAGAAACCACTGAGGGCAGCGGAACTCCGCCATACAGTCAGTGCTCACCACTGCACTCCAGTAAGCCCAGTGCTACCTGTGAACGCACGTTTCCATAGAGTTCGTGCTTCTGCTCTCACAATAACTCCAACAACGTCTCTTCATTCTCCTCAGACTTTTCCCCTGAATCTGTTTTCCATCCACCCTGTGTTCTTAGTTGGAATTAAGAACTCTTTTGTTGGGGATGGGGGTAAGCCATTGGATGAATCTTCCACTGTCCTCATTCTGACGACCACTTCCATTACTGAATTCTCCCTCTCCTCACGATGGTCCATTCCTTTGGCCAGTTTATTACTGATGGCATCAAAAGATATGTAAATTTTACCACTTCCATTTTCCTATATAAAACAAATTATTTTTGAATGGGTCTCCCTCTGGCATTATAACATTATCTAATGTCCAGCATCATGTGTGATTAATAACATGCACAAGTGTCACAGAACTGCTTTTTTGTCAGAGCAAACATAATTCTCTCTTCCCTAGAGATATGCACACCCTGACAACCTGTCCACACACATAAAATATATGCACAATTTCCTTCTGTGAGCAATAATTACATAACTGTTCCTCCAAGTTTACAACTCCCCTGAAGGCCAGGACAGCCTGTTCTACATATGTTCAAACCATGGGCCCAGTGACCACTTGGCAAGTCATGCTTCAACTTGTTCTGGAAGTTGTGTCTGTCTCTTCCCCTCCACTGTCCCATAGCACCTCAGCCCAGCTCTCCAGCTGTACCAGAGAAGCCAAGATGTGTCCTGTTAGTTTGTCTCACACAATCTCAGGGGATTCTCCTATGACCTACATTCAGAGAGATAGATTTTATTATTTAATTCCTTTGATTAATATGGTTGAACATGCAGGTGGAACTAGGGGGTGTTCAGTGCTCTGCTCATGAAATGATATAGAGCAAAGGGCCTTTCAGAGACAACAGGGTCTGACTCAGTGTGTGTGAGGACCCTGTGCTGAGGGTGCAGGACCTTCCCCAGCCTCACATTTGTGATATGTCAGGGAAGGACCAGAGCAGGAGTTCTCTGGGCCATCAGAGGTGAGGCTCACACAGGTCCTTTGTGGATCCTAAGAAAGGAAATTACACTAATAGAGGAGATGACAGTATTTAGCACCAATAAAATTGTAATAGCATACATGTTAAATTATCACTTTTACTCCCCATCGTCATCTTTCAGAGTGAAGCTCATGGATGTTTGGCCACATCCTCAGGGTCACACAGCTACTCAGAAGGGAGCTGTGCTCTGCACCAGGACTAACTCATAAGATCACAGCCACACGCCAGGACTCACTGACATGTGGACTCTGACAGCAGCTTTCAGGAGGTTGGTCTGAGGGAACCTGCTTCCTGCAGCAGAGAGTTTTCCTCTAACAATGATAACCACATCTCTTCTGCAAACCGTTAGCAATACAGTTCTATTGTCAAAAGTCATGAAGTTTGTCCACCAGAAATTGTGGAGAAACATGTTCACTGAATAAAAATTATTATACTTGATAATGAGAAGGCATGAACTGTGTAGCATATGCAGGTTTCTTCAGGAAGACCGGGTTACTCAACCATCATACGAGTAGCTGAGCAGCTTCCCCAGCTGTGTCTGTAGCACCGAGAGTATTTGTGTTCATCAAAGTCTTCTCCCAAGGAGAGAGTCCTGAGGTCCAGGCTGTTTTTCCAGACACTCTGCTGTGTCCAAGGAAGGGGCAAGAAAGAGGCTTCTGTAATTTCAACAACCTAAGCAGAAACATCGACATCACCCCAACAGAAACTGCATGATTGACTGGCGTGAATTGACACAACTCCATAGTACCCCTGAATATACTTGAATTTGAAGGTGATGCAAGTAAGGAGACCCTGACCCAAATTAGCTGCTCCAGTGAAGCTCCTCTGAAAAACAACAAACTCTGGACTGTACCCAGGTTTGTCGGAATTCAAAGTGACTATTCTATTTAGCCGCTGCTCCCTGAGTTTCAAATTTCCTAGATTTAAACGTGAGTGATGGAGAAGGGAACACAGAGCACCAGACAGCCAGCGATTTAGAGGTCTGAGTGCACAGGGAGTGTGCCTAGGGAGGCGTCTATGCAGGTGTCAGAGGCCCCACTGCGCCTCCTCTCAAAGCCCACACTGACCCTGGGCCTCATGGGCCCTGGACCAGCTCTTGCCACGTGCCTGGCTCGGGGGAGGGAGGAGAGTCCGGGTCTCTGCAGGCGCATCCGCCCCCTCCCGGGCAGTGACAGGCCGCCCCGCCCAGTCCCTGCACACTGAGGTCGCTCCCACAGGGGCACTCTCAGGAGCTGGACTCACCATAGCCCACACTGAGGGACCGGAAGTCGCTCCTTCCTCAGGAACTGCTTCTGGGAGTCCTGGCCTCCTTGGACAGACTAGGTGAGTCCTTCAGCTTCTGTGTCCAGGCTGCGGTTGCCACTTCCGGTGCCCCGGGACCTGCAGAGGAGCCGGCCGCCCAGACACCAGGGGGCGCTCGCTGGCAAGCGCTCGGGGTCATGCGGAGGGAGCCCTGGGGCTCGGCTTTGCAGGTCCTGGAGGCTGAGGATCCCGCTGTATCGCGTTTCCATCAGGACCTCTTGGCTGGCTGGGCGGCTCCGTGGCACGTGCATCGCCGCTGAGCTCGTGACTCTGCGCAACCGCTAGCTCGGAGTCGGCTGCGTCTACACGGGAGCACAGACTCTGCACGCGGAGTGTGTGCACCTGCTGCGGTGCACCTGCTGCGGTGGCTGCGCACGTGAGGGCGCCACGCAGGGTCCTCAGCCTGACCTGGAGGGAGATCACTGCCCCAGGAAACACTCTGCCCCGTGTCACTTCCGGTCCAGGAGCCTCCGCACCCTGGGGAGCCGGGAATGACCTCCTCTTGGTGTTTCTCATTGTTGTGAATTCACATGTCCTGTGTGTGGTTTTGGGCACAGAGTGAGGGTGTGACTGCTGAATGGGTGGTAGAATCACCCACGACGTAATGAACCTATTTCTTGCGTCCAGAACATTTTTCATTACTCCCTTACGAATGTGGGATATAAAATAGATTATTTTTGCTATAGTCACAGCTCGGTGCCACAGACCTCAAAAATTTATGCTGTCTAATTGAGGCTTTGTACCCTTTGCCCATCATCCCACTAGTCCCTTCACCACGGCACCTGCTAACCACGTTTCTAGCCCCTCCTTTTATGACTTTTAGAGTTTGAAATTCCATTTATGTAAATTATATTTTAATCATGCAGCCTTTGTCTTTCTGGTCCTGGCTGATTTCATTTAGCACAATGTTTTTCAGTTCCACTTGTGTTCTAACAAATGACAGCATTTCTTGCTTTTTCTTTCTTTCCTTGGGTTGCTTGCATTGCATTGTGCCATCGTGTATAGACCACATTTTCTGTATCTGTTGATGGACATGCAGGTTGACTCCATACCTAGATCACTGTGAAGAGTGCTGCAATAAACATGGGACTGCACACATCTGTTTGACATACTGATTTCACATGTTCTGGGGTAAATACCCAGAAGTGGAATAGCAACATCATATGGTGATTCTAGTGTGAGATTTTCAAGGGACTTCCATGCCATGCTTTCTATTGGCTGTACTAACTTACACTTCCACCAAGAGCACAAGAGTCCTCTTTTCTCCACATCCTAGCCAGATGTTACATTTCATTAATTTGATAATAACCATACTAACATGAGTGAGACGATAGCTCATTGAGGTTTTAATTTGCAATTCCCAAATAGACAGTAATTTTGAACATTTTCTTCACGTATCTGTGGGTCATTCGTAATTCTTCTTTGGGGAAATGCCTACTCAGATGACTTGCTCATGTTGTCATTGATTATGTTTCTCCTATAGAGTTTTTACATTTATTAATATATTATGAATATTAACCCCTATGAGAGCTACAGCTTGCAAGTATTTCCTCTCAGTATGTAGGTTGTCTTCACTTTGTTAATTGTTTCCTTTCTTCTGCAGAAGATTTATGGTGTGATTCAATCCCGGTTCATGACATTGTTTTGTTTTCGTGGATTTGGGGGTTAAACCTAAATAAAGGTTGTGCAGTCAGCCCCCCACTTCACCCCTGCCAATATTCTTTTCAAGAAGTTTTACCATTTCAGGTTGTATGCTTGTCTTTAATTCATTTTCAGTGTATTTTTGCATATTGTGTGACAACGGGTTTATTTATATTCTGCATGTGGATATTTAATTTTCCCAACAAGCACTACATGTGGTCATCATCAAATTGGTACTAACTAATCAGCACTAAGGTATTCACAGGGTAGTAATATTCAATGAGTGCCAGGCAGGTGAGAGCATGGAGGTGGGTAAACTCACAACTAATGCATGGGGAGTGAACTGTGTGCTGAAGGGCACTCCTGTAGCCCTGGATTGGGTGAGACAAAGGCATATGTGTAACCAAAGTGTTTGTACCCCCATAATATTGTGAAATGAAAAAATGATAAATATTTTGCGTGAGAAAATATGCTAGTTTTCTTATTTTGATCATTATGCAAGGTACACATATATCAAAACACATTTTATGAGATTAAATATATGCATTATTTGTCCATTAAAAGAATATAAAATTTTTAAATGTAAGAGTACAAATAAGCCCTTTTATTTCCTTATGCAAATTGTATAATTTTCTTTTTTTATTTAATTTTTTACATATTTTTAATAATATTATGGGGTTACAAATGTTTATGTTACATGTATTGCCATGACTCCACTTGAGTCAGAGATTCCAGGGTGTCCCTCCACCCGACCCCAGAGGCAATCACCACCACAACAAAATTTAGTAAATGGGACTTGATTGCACTGTCAAGGACACTATCAGAAGAGAAAACCTATGGAATGGGAGGAAATACATGCAACACATTTTATATTCTGTAAGTCATTATGTTCATTTCTATATGCAGATCATATGCAAACTGGTCCTTGGAGTGAAAGCGTACAACAGTTCCAGCTGATCTCTCATGGCTTCTGCGAATCTTCAATGTTCTGTGACAGAAAGAACAGTATGAATATTTCAGTTCTTTTTTTCTTAAGTTCAGAAAGTCAGGGTAGTAGGGGGGAGGGCACCAGAATCAGAGTTTACATTAAATCCACCTTACAGGACCTGCAACTCCTTATCTCTTTCTCCAGGTGCATATTTTGGCCTCAGACTCTCATGCTCACCCTCGTGACGAAGATGAGAGCATCCACTCATGGTCTCTTCGTTGTGGGAGATAAACTATGATGTGGTTTATGTCTGTTGTCTGCCATTAATTAATTCTTGTGAGTGGTAAGCAGGAGAATTATAGAAGAAAATGTTGGAAAGCTGGACATATGAGCTTATGCCAAGAGTTTATTAAGTGTCCAATGGTAATCACTGCAACAACAAAAATTAATATATGGGTCTTGTCTGCAAATCAGGGGTAGAGGTGAGATTAATTCCTATCAACACACTATGGTGACAATTTGAGAAATCTTTCCTCTGACTGCCACAATGTTAGGTTGTGGTTGGTTAGAAGTCCTGGTTTCCAGGAAGGATCATTCCTGCTGGGGGCACAAGGTGCCCCCTGAGTCTGAGACCTGGTCTGATACCCCTCAATTGGGGTCCTTATGACTGTGGACAAGTCAAAAATGAAAGGCACTCTCCCACTGATACACATTAACTCTCCTTTGGAGGCGAAGCTTGTGTGTTTCCATGGAGGCAAGCCAGTCCATCAGGCAGTTTCTGAGGTTTCTCCACTGCATTCACCACTGGGGAGGTCAATTTGATCAACCACATGCCTGAGGGTGGCCAAGGGACCAAGGACAATGGCCCTGTAGTGCCCAGGCCTGAGTCACTCCATCAGGGAACAACATACAACAACCCTCACTGCAAAGTGCTGGCCGTGTGTTAGAAGGATCCAGAGTGAAGGTGGGAGGGGACACTAGTGAATGACAAGTACGACCAAGTGGAGCCAGACCACTCACACTCATAGTATGACTTCCACAAAGATTAGGACTGGTACTGTCCCAAACCTGTGATAGCCACATGGACTGAATATGGGCCTGTGTGGACCTTCCTGGCAAGAGGGAAATGTAAGGACAATCTTAAGTGGATTCTTTCTTGCCCCCACTCTTGTACCCTTGGCCCAACACAGAGAAAGAAGAAGTTGCATTTGACAATTCCTGTAAAGCTGTATCCCCTCAGCTGAGTGAGGCTCATGTCACAGTTAATTCACAACAGTGTCAGGGAAAGTGTGGATTCTGTGGCCCAAAGTTTGATGCAACCTTAAAGTTGTAACACTGGACTGCAGCAAAATCACATCATTTTCTCATTGCACAAAGAGGACTTTGCCAACCCTATGAAGCATGTTCACATTTATCCTGCAGTTGGTTCAGCGGAGAAGTAGGGTGTAGTGTTGGGAAGCACAGGCCCAGATACCACAGGTACCTCTCACCAGATATGTGCTTGCTGTTGGAGACATTGAAGAACTTCTCCTTGCTTTTCTTTTTAGAATTTCATCTTGAAGATGTCCTGACCCATAACCGCCCCCAGGACTCCTTTCTTCTCTGGGCCCTGCCCTCTCCTCAGGTGTCCCACCCAGAGCTTGCTATATAGCAGGGGACATGCAAATAGGGCCCTCCCTCTGCTGATGAAAACCAGCCCAGCCCTCACCCTGCAGCTCTGGGAGAGGAGCCCCAGCCCCGGAAATCCCATGCAGTGATCAGGACTAAACACAGAGACTCACCATGGAGACTAGGCTGACATGGGTTTTCCTTGTTGCTCTGTTAAAAGGTAATTCATGGAGAACTAGAAATATTTGTTTTGTGAGTGGGTGTGAGTGAGAGTAACAGGGGGTGTGCGTGGCAGTTTCTGACCAGGATTTGTCTGTGTTTGCAGGTGTCCAGTGTGAAGTGAAGCTGGTGGAGTCTGGGGGAGGCTTGGTCCAGCCTGGGGGGTCCCTGAGACTCTCCTGTGCAGCCTCTGGATTCACCTTGACCAGTTATGAGATGAACTGGGTCCGCCAGGCTCCAGGGAAAGGACTGGAGTGGATCTCATACATTTATAGTAGTAGCACAAGCTACGCAGACTCCATGAAGGGCCGATTCACCATCTCCACAGACAATGGCAAGAACACGCTATATCTGCAAATGAACAGTCTGCGAGCCGAGGACACAGCCATGTACTACTGTGCCAGACACACGGTGAGGGGACATCACTGGGAGCCCAGACACAAACCTCCTGTGGGGGTGCACAGGGCCACTAGGGGGCAGAGTCAGCTCAGGGCAGGTGCAGGTGGAGGTTAATATCAGAAGCACACGAGGTAAAGGACAGCTTTCCACAGAAAGTCTAAGTCTCCCTCTGCATCTTACAGTCTCCCCTGGGAGGCTGTATATATTTAAAATTCTCTGCCTACCAATAATGTCTATAAAATTGAAATTTCCTTATATTAGGTGAAGCCATTCTCATCACGAAAATATTTACCATTCATGGAGGCAGAGAAATGCACAGGAGTTGGGTGAGGCTCTGGAAACTGTCTGCCCAGGATGGAACTGTGACATCCAGTGATGGAGAAAGTGGGGAGGTTAGTGGAACTTCCTAACTACACAGCAGTCCAAGCAAAGTGTAACAGAACCATCCGTGCCTCTCTGAGCCTAAGTTGCCCTTAATAGGACCACCACATCTCCTAGCTGTGACTGTTACTTAGGGTCCTGCCAGGATGTGTCATCACCTGGAAGCGGCACCCACAGGATGTCGGTCTTTAGCACACACCAGGGGGTGGATTATGGAGAGTGGCAGCCGGGTCCCTGGTCCTGGACCACCCGTAGGTGTAGGCAGACAGGAAAATCCTCAGGGCGCACACACTGCTCTTAGATTGCATAAAAGATAATACGGTTTTACATGAGCCTCTCAGATGATATATAAAAGCAAGCATTTAGTCTGAAAGCAATTATAACTTCCATGTTTGCTGCATTTTTCTTTAAATTTCTCCTGGCTCAGTGTTTCCATTCACACAAAGAATTGTTATCTGTAGTGTGACCAACCACATCCAGTGGTTTCTCTCCATGTGCAGAGGACTCGAGTAATTTGGCCATTTCCAGACACAAGATTTCCTCTCAGAGAGAGAGAGCAGAGATCTGACTGCCAAGTCTGAGGAAGAGCTGAACCTGCAGGCGGCAGAGTCTGCAGAGACCCCAGTGCAGCTTTGTGTGGTCAGAAACTTCCTGCATGGAGGGAGCTCAGCAGCCCCACTTCAGTGGAAGTGGCTCAGGTCTAATAGTGGAGTTCAGATTAGGATAATTGGATTTTATTCAGAATATTTCCTCATACATGATATGGTGAGAATCTTCTCCTGGCATTATTTTTTATTTCTTATATGGTCACATGTTAGCAGAGCATAAACTGTTGCCATATATTTGCACAAATGTGGCCTCAGAGTCTACTGAATTATTCTAGGAAATTCAGGGATTGAACAAAAGTGGATTTTTCATTATTACCAAAATGTGAGTGTTTGGAAATTTCAATGTGTTGCCCAGGACCCTGTGGACACCAACAATTTCACTTCTCAGTGCACATCCTTGGTGCTGAGACAAGGAACCTACCTGTGTCCTGGGAAGACTGAGACAACCTTGACCACTGTCAGAGCCTACAGCTGTCATTTCTTTTGTATTCTAGTGATAGCAGTCATAATGTTTTCTCTTTACTTTCCGATGTTATTTATTTGACTAGTTTCTCCTTTTCCCCTAGTTAGTCTCACTGAGTATTCATCATTTTTCATGTTTCAAAGGGAGGAAAAAATCTGTGATTTGTTGATATTTCTAGTGCTTTATTTCTTATATCATTTATTTCTCTCATTTTCCTTAAAGACTTATGAATACATTAATGAGAATTATATTGAGCTGTTGCTTTTAACCTCACATTATTCTCGCTTTTAACCCCACATTCTTCTCAGATTCAGGGACACATGGAAGTGTGCCTTCCCAGTGGACTACAGAGTTGAGCTGATATGGCTCACACTGCATGACTAGGATGAGACTCTCTGGCCATGGGTGGAGCACAGGCAGGGTGGTGTGAGGTGAGGGGGGCTGCTTTGATGTCCAGGGTTTCCTCTCCCAGGAACACCCCTCTTCTCCTTCCTCACTCTCACATTCAGTCATATCCATCAGGCTGGGGACTCACTTAATCTCTCTTTCATGTAGGGATGGAGGCCCAGAAAGGAGACTTGTCAAACCTTGACTCTGTATATGCTCTCTTGGAGAATGTGCTTGTTTCTTCCCCTCTGTCCTTAGTCTGCAATCTGATAATTCCCCTCTTCCAAATGCACCCCACAGGACACTTCATGGCCTCTGCCCCACACCCTGCAATGTGGCACCTTTTGCTTTGGCTTTGGGAGAACACCCCTGCCATGGCTTACCTGCTACCCCTGGTCTCCCCTGTAGTACCTGCACAGGCTCACAGCATCATTTCAATTCCATGTTGCACCCACATGGGATCTGACCTTAAATCCGTCTTCACTCACTCTTTTATTCTGAGTCATGACTTTCTTTCTTGAAGCCCTTTGGCATCTCACCTGGAGTCACACCACAGGAAAGGGTTAATCCTCCAGGCCTGGGCCATCTAAACCATGTGAATTCCTGAAAAAGTCCATTTTGGCAACTGACACATGGTCAGGTCCTGAGATATCAGATCTGATCCCTTCGCATACTGCTCTTGATAATAGTATTTTTAAACCAACATTATTAATGTGTGCTTTATATGTAAATACTGCACAATATTTAATTTCTAGAACTGAATGAGTTTGGGTGTATGTTAATTCCTAACCAACATCAGGATATAAATATATGCATCGCCTCCCAATGTTTCCTCCCCTATCCGCTAATATTATTATAATATTATTATTATTATTTATCTTGTTTTTATATTTGCTGTGTGTGGGGTGAATACACTGCAGAACTTGATCACATAGTGTTTATGGTGAATGCCAGTTCATGCCCCAGGGGCTGGTGTTGAGCAGTGGAAGTCAGGAATGCAGGTGCTGTGACACCTGGGACTGGCCCAGTGAGCAGCACTGGGCACCAGGGCTCAGGTGAGCTTCCCTGAGGACAACCCCTCACACATGTCATCAGATGTCACTACTGGGATAATTGAAGGTGCACTTAAGACTAAACTGGGAGAGCACACCTGGGCACTTGCACCTGTTTTCTCAGGGAGTGAACCCCTGCACCTTTTTCTGATTTTAATTTATATCATTTTCTGTAATAAACTGACCAAGAGTATATTCTTCCATCCGAAGACCTATATTTATATTGGTCATAGAAGATTGTGGGACTCTTGGAAGACTCAACATAATTACACCAGAAGTGGATTTGCCAGAAGAACACTGCCTTGTTGACACATGGCAAAAGCATTGCTTAACAAAGTGAAGGATGACAAGCTGGGGTGTTGAACATTTGATGGCTGGATGCTCACAGAGTCACATGATGTGAGGCATCACATGTGCTCCAATAAGTCATGGAAGGTAAAATTTATCAGTGGAAGACACTGTAGGAGTTCATTTCACAAACACAAAGACACTGTAGAGATAATCAGAAATAATCTAAATATGCAATCTGTATATGCACTAATAATAACTGAAATGAACGCAACAAACTTGCTGTCTATCCTGACCCTGTGCACACTGAGCTGTGGCTACAAGGCTCCAATCCACCATCAAGATGGACAATTGTCCTGGAGAAAACTACTTTGGCTCACAGTGTCGAAGAAGGTTGTCCATGTGTAAGGCAGGGGAGGGAAAACCATTAAAGTATTTAATCCAGGTAGTAGCATGAAAGAATTGCATCATTTTATGACGTGATTCATGTCATTAATTGACCTCATCAGGTTCCTGAGGAATATTTACTAAGGGAGTGCAGGAGTGAAAAGCTTGGCAGAATTTCCTTGGCTTTGTGCCCCACATGACTGAGGAGGCATTTGTGTGGACGGTGCACTGACATCTTACAATAGGCCCATCATGGGTGGGTTGAGGTGATCCCAGCACATGATACTTTGTTTCTGGTGGGATAACTAACCTGATAGAGGAAATAACAGACTGTTGACCCTGAAGGTAAGTTACTTCCTTTGAAGAGCAAAGTGGACTCTCCAAATGAACTGATTCTATGTACCCAAGTCCTGCTGATGTGGCTTTATGGAGTTGGGGTTTGCATCACATGCTATGCACCCTGCCCAGGCCACGGGAGAAGGCAGGGACACAGGGAAGCCCTTCTGGTTCTGCCCTCCAGTTACCCCTACTGTGCAAGATCAGGGAAATGCCTTAGAAGTACTGTAGGTTTTTCTTCCACTCAGAGTTCCCTCTGGACCTCAGAGATACTAAGGAAGAGGGTGGATACAAAGGGGAATGGAACAGATGCAGGGGAGAAGGAAGGGACTCATCCAAGCAAGGTGGGGCTCTTTACATGGTTACTAGGGAAAGAGGTAGCTAAGAGGACAGTGATGGGTCGACACAAATGTATAAAGCAGCACGACAAGATGTTGGTTGGAGCAATGGTGATTCCTCCCAGTCTGCCAACATTCATAAATCTAAGCACATGTCCCCTGTTCATGCTTGTTTGCAGGAATGTGGAAATGCAGTAGACCAGATGACTGCAGCAACTTGCCCTGAATGCCATGGGTGCTGGTCTTGCAAATCAGCAAGGTGAGGATGGTTGGATGGCTGGAAAAACTGTCATCACCTCCAGCTGGGTGCCCATGCCCCTTTCACCCTCATGTGAAAAACACCAGTTGGTGAAGAAGAGTGACAGTTCTTGTTATGTGGAATTTATGCATGAACACCTCCCTTCACAGTCTCTCCAGGCTGCATTCTATAGATTGTTTTCCTTTCCTCCATATGTGATTCTATTTAGATTCTGACAGCCTCCTTCACAGGGTACAGAGAAGGGGCAGCAAGATGGAGCCCTGATCTGAGTCCTGGGGGCACCTGAACCAGAGTCTGTGGGGAGGTTGTGGGAATTATTGAGACCTTTCCCTGCCTCCCAGGAGGTTTAGTTCAGTCCCTTGCTGCCCTAGTGGTGCTGGGCTGTGCACCCTGGGAGTCTCCCCTTCAGGGGAGGGCAGGGCAGGGCAGATGCAAACTTAAGTGGGGAACATCCCGGTTAAACCCACTGCACAGTGGATCTCCCTCAGCACTCAGCAGAGGGCCTCACGGCCACCCTTTCTGTCCTCCAGGATGGGATCTGCCAGTGTCTTTGCTCTCCTCCTGGGTGTACCTGAATGTCATTCCCAGGCCAGGGATTGGGTCCCACAGGGAGTGGGCTGGACAGAGCCCCTGATCTGAGTCTGCATCTCCCACACAGGTGTCTGCACACAGGTGCAGCAGGTGCAGTCTGGGCAGAGGTGAAAGGCCTGGTGAGTTTATGACAATCTCTCATAAGGCACCTGGATACAGCTTTGTCAGTGACCACATCAGCTGGGTGTTCCAGATGCCTGGGAAGGACCTGGAGTGGGTGGAGAAGATCTGTTCTAGTGACTCAGATACACACTGCAGCCCATCCATCCAAGAACACGTCACCATATCCGTGGACAACTCCATCGGCACTGCCAAGCTGCATTGGAGCATACTGAAGGCCTTGGACGTGGCCATGTACTGCTGTGCAAGACATGTTGGAGATCAGGGGCAAATCTCCCCACAGGGCTGCCAACAACCACTGTGCACAGTCTTCTCCGGGGCAGGTGCAGGTGGAGGGTAAGGGCTAGTTTCCTGTCCCGGTCGTGGCTTCCTCTCCATATAATGGTTTCCTCTTGGGAACTTCTCTGAGTTCACCACTCTGGGCTTTCCTCTGCAGTCTCTGAGTTATGTATGTTTGTGGTAATGAGAGAAAATATTCTCAGCTGCTCAAAAGGCAGAGAGTGGCTTACAGTCACTTTCTCCAGTCCCCAAATGTACACTGATTATCAACAGTTTTGAATAAGTCTGAAAATCAACAAAATATTTCCTCTTGGACAACATGATGCAACACAGCACACAGGAGGCAGCACGCAGGACACAGGGCCCACGGGACATCAGGGGCAGATGCTTGTACCCCAGCTGGAGACCACAAATGGGCTCATTTCCCAGCTCAGGAGTCTGAGCAGAGGGAAACTGAGGTTTCCTTTCAGACCCTGGAGTTTCCTGTTTCTGCCTGTCACTCTTCTTCCTCAGGAGTCCAGGGTTTTTTTGTTTTTTTTTCCTTTTAATGCCCTGGTCTCGTTCATCTGAAATGGGATGACTTAGGATCTGAATTCAATTCAAAATTAAGCCTTAATTTTTTTTCACTTTTCTCCTATCCATAAACTGTGAGTACAATATTTGAAGTATGAAATCAGCCACCTGTAATCTGTAATCGATGCACTGGTGTCTGGAAGGGTTTTGTGTTTGCTACGCTGTATTGGTCATTCTGGAGCAAACACTGCTCTGGAGAGACAACTCTGCAAGTGCTGGGGTTTTGCTTAGCCCGTGCCTTTCTCTTGCCTTGTGTGGAGAAGAATCATCATTTCAGTGTGCCTTCCCTTTCACCTGGATCTTGGCCGTCCACCCTCAGTTGTTTCCTCCTCCTCACTGTTCTGTCAAAGCTCCTGGACCACCTGGATATCCACACAATGGGGCTGCAGGTCCCTCTGTCTCTCCTGCATGACTGGTGAATCAGCTCCTTCTCCTCATTCTCACTGAAGCCAGACGAGTTCCTGTAGCTGACCATCCTCCCCACAGCACCCTGGTCTGTCTGGCAGCACCCCACCTCTGGCTCTTGTCTCTTGAGTGGAGGACTAATACTGCCCCATCCACCTGCTTAACCTGGTGTGGCAGAGTGAGCACCATCTGCTCTCCCAGGGGGTGTGAGCTAGGGGCTGGTCAGGAGCTCATAACTGTGTACCTGCACCCTGTGGATAGACTTGGGCATATCCTGTCAGCCAGATGCAGGGCTCCTGCCAAGGTGAGAGGTTGGACCGAGGCCCTGCCTCAGTGTAACCTGCAGCCTGGGGTATGAGAACTCTTGGTAAGCCCCAGGGCTTAGAAAGATGGTTATTGTCATGGTAAGTAAACCAATGCAGAGCTTAGAACTCAATGACATCATACTTTCCAATTCAATGTTTGTCACGGATGGAATTTTCATTCAGTTTTTATTTATTTATTTATTTATTTATTTATTTATTTTCCCCCAAATTCTGTGGGTCCAAATATTGTTAGGGTTACATATCTTGTCCCTGTCCCCTTCCCCACCCTGCTCTGCCAGAGCTTCAAGCGTGTCCAGTCTTCAAGTGGTGCACCCTGCACCCACCATGAAAGTGCGTACCCTTCCCCTTCTCCCCCCTGTTTTTAACAAAATGTTATGTTTAAATACATTTGTTTATTGGTGTTTGTATAGGTGGACATACACGTACAAGAATAAGATTAGAATAACTATCACATGCTACAAATAGAAATAAATTTCATTAAGTTAATTAAAGTAATAACATAGAGGAAATGGGTGTCTCGCAAGTGACATAAGTCCACCCATGACATAAGTGTTAGTTTTTGCATATGCACAAGTATTTATCAGCAGCAGGTGTGTATATTTGGTTTTTCCTGCTTGAAGTTGCTCTTACATTCTTGGATCTGTGATTTTATATCTGTCATTCAGTTTAGAACATTTGTGACCATTTTTTCTTCAATATATTTTTCCATATCTGGTCTTTTCCTTCTAGCTTTGGGATTCTAATCTCATTCATGTGACACTATTTGGTACTAATGTTCTTTTGTCTTCACTATTCTTTTCCTTTGCATTTTGCTGGTGTAGTTCCTTGCACCTATTTTCAACTCCATGATAACTTTTGAAAGACGAGACAAACCAGCTAGTTTGTTTGTTCAAGGACTATTCGAGAATTCTTCCTGAATACTCAATGCCTTTCCAATTCACTCTTCCTTACAACCCCCATATTTCTACCTAAGTTAATTACCTTATTTTGTAGTAGAATTATGTTCACTTCAATAGTTTAACACATTAATAATACATACTCCCTTTGCATTTTCTAATTAAGACAGTACTAATATATGTCATGTAAAAACCTCATTGTCCTAATTTCTCCATTATGAGTTTGACTTTTGATTTGGGACACCCTATAATTTGTACTGACTGCTAGAAATACTTGTTTTATGGTTGCCATTGACTTATTATTTTATTTCATGTACTTTTTATCCTGTGTATATCCACACCTTATGTTTTCCAAGCCTGTGCTGTGGAAATTTGTGTGACTCTAGTCAGACTTCCATTTGGAATTTATTGTTGAAGTGGCTCCAAGTTTTGAAGGTTTTCTGTGCTATGAGCACCAATGGGTTTAGAAACCTCCACTGATACATAGAATGTGTTTCCTGCTGGCTTTCTGTTTACACCCCATATTTTAGAGACAATCTGTTTCTGCTTGCCCAGGGAAGTCTTGAGTTTTCATTTGCCTGACACTTGTTGATGTCATGAAAGAGGTTGACCTGATGTCGCCTTCCCTGACTTCCTCCCTTAGCCAAATTCCTAGGTAGGCATCATGTCCCTTGGATGGACTGTAGCCTTGCATGTTCTCCTGCCCCCCACAAGGGGTGCTGCTGCCCTCATACCCATCTCAGCGTCTTTCTTTTCCTGATTCTTGTCTCACACAGTTCGAGTAGTTCTCTATGAGCTCCTTCAGCTTCCAGATTTGCTGCCTATCCCTGAAGATCAAACCTTTGTTCCTGTAATAGAGAGGAGTTATGTTTCTGAGCATAACTTTGTTGGTGGCATCTCTTCCATCCCCATTTCCTACGACACTTCCCAGAGGGCTAGGACACTGATTTCTGACTCTTGTCCCTTGAATGGTAATTCTATAGATCTACAGGAGACAGGGGTGGTGGGTATGAATGCATTTCAGAAACGTATTCTCCTCACTCTCAGACAGAACCATCTGTGAGGGCACTACCTTTTCATGTCTTCCCAAACCTGGAGGAAATGACCTAAAGGAAATAGAACAGGAATTCCCAAACATGTGACCTCTGGAAAATTTAAACTGTAATCCCTTTATTAAATCTAGCTTCTGGCAATCCAATGTCTATATCCAGTATAGTCTTGTCCTAGCCCACATGCCATCTGGAGGACTGTGCCTATAAGTTAATGCTCTCGTCCTAATTCTCCCCTCAAATATTGGTCTCTCTGCAGATTTCATGTTTCCTGTTTGTCATATAACTTCAATTACCTGAAATATTAAATAAAATGTGCTCATCTACAGCTTCTGCAGTCATCCTTTATAGATGGTGATGGTGTTGCTATTGCTTTGGTTGATTTAAGAAGAGGTTTTTCTGAGCTGCCTCCTTCTTCCAGGTGAAGAGAAGCTATATCCATAATATTATGGAATTGGAAACAATCACAACATTAACCAGTAGCTTAATACACAAGTATTTTTTATAAATAATCCATTAGAACACTACCCATCATTAACAACAATGACAGTTTCATGCACACTGCAGAGTGGCTGCATCCACAGTATGCACTGTGAGTAAAATAAGCAAAATCCTCTGATACATGATTCCACTATTATAAATTCTAGAAAGTGAAAGCTGAAGTAACATAAACTATATTAGCAGTTGTCCAGGAAAATGGGGATAGAGGGAAGGGGAAACAAGGAGGGATTTTATAAGGAAAACTCTAAACATTGGGGGAACTCAATATCACGGACAGGGCAACGGTGATGTCAGCATCTTTCACTTGTACACTTTAACTATGTTAAGGCCACTGAATATCAACTATGTCTCATTAAACTTTATATGAACAATTAGTAGATGATTTTTGGGAGGAGTGGTGAAAAAATTGATAATAATTCGAAATTTAGGTACTTGAAAGTACACCTGCATTCAGCCTGTCTGTTCAAGGTTTTTACATATTTTTAAGAAAAAAATAGAGGCAAGAAGTTTGCTTTACATTGTTATTCTAGAAATGGGGTTCTAGAAACCTCCCTGGAAATGTCCAGCTCTCCTGTGCAGTGGCATCACAGGCCAGAAAAATGAGAAGAATTCTTCCCAGGTATGTGTTCCTGGACATATCTCACAACTTCTATATGTGCCTCAGATTACTTTTACATCTGTAAAATACATAGAAAGTTCACACCTACAGCACATGGTTTGTATGTTTTTGTAAACTTCATAAATGAACAGGAGTCAATTTGTTTTCACAGTAAAGGCACAGTTTTTCTCTGGGCCCTGTCTTCCTTCAGGCTTCCCCATCCAGAACATGCTATATAGCAGGGGACATGCAAATAGGGCCCTCCGTCTGCTGATGAAAAGCAGCCCAGCCCTCACCCTGCAGCTCTGGGAGAGGAGCCCCAGCCCCGGTATTCCCAAGTGTCCCCATTCGGTGATCAGGACTGAACACACAGATTCACCATGGAGACTAGGCTGAGCTGGGCTTTCCTTGTTGCTCTGTTACAAGGTAATTCATGGAGAACTAGGGATATTTGGTGTCTGAGTGGATGTGAGTGAGAGAAACAGGATGTGTGTCACCGTTTCTGACCAGGATGTGTCTGTGTTTGCAGGTGTCCAGTGTGAGGTGCAGCTGGTGGAGTCTGGGGGAGGCTTGGTCCACCCTGGGGGGTCCCTGAGACTCTCCTGTGCAGCCTCTGGATTCACCTTCAGCAGCTACTACATGCACTGGGTCCGCCAGGCTCCAGGAAAGGGGCTGGAGTGGGTCTCACGCATTAATACTAATGGTGGTAGCACAATCTACGCAGACGCCGTGAAGGGCCGATTCACCATCTCCAGAGACAACAGCAAGAACTCGCTGTATCTCCAGATGAACAGTCTGAAAGCCGAGGACACAGCCGTGTACTACTGTGCAAGAGACACAGTGAGGGGACCTCAGTGTGAACCCAGACACAAACCTCCTGTGGGGACATGCAGGGCCACCAGGGGGGAGTGTGGGACCCTGGAAGCCTGAGAAAGAGCTGAGGGGCAGGTGCAAGTGGACAGTAATGGTTGGTTTCCTGCCAGAGTCTGGGGCTTCCTGTCTGGAAATTTCATCCTTGGACCTATCTTTCGTGGCTCTGTGCTTGTCACTGTAGCATCTGAATTAGAAATGTCTTGTAGTAAATGAACATTCTCACCTGGACATAAGGCAGAATTCAATCACATGGGAAGAAATGATCCTGTTGTGTTCAACTGGATCAGAGTCTTGAAGAAGCCCAGGGGAACCTGCTGAGCATTTTTCAACCAGACTCAGTGCACAGATCTCAGCAGGACTCCCTGAGTGGGACAGTCTTTGGGATTCAGATTAGGACATGTAGGGACCTCGGCCAAGGTCAGTGTCTCATAAAACCTAAGGTTTCAAATTGTTCTCTCCTCATTTAGAACTGTACAATCCTGTTGCAGAACTGATTCAGTTGTATTTGTTTCTGCAAGTCCATTTTATTTCTGTCTAGTTTCTATTTTCACATCTTTATCTTCTCCTTCTTCCCTCATAAAATGGTGGATGTGGTCTCAGTGTCTAAATCCCAGGGCTTACATCCTTTACCTGTAGCTCAGGTGTGGTCCAGGCTGTGGCTCCTGTGGGACCTGGGAAAGATTGATGTGACTGCCTCACCATCATTGCTGGGACCTTCCTGCTGTCACCTGGGCATGGAGTCACTTTGCAAATGCAAGTGGCCATTAGTAGCAGATAGAATAAAATAGACTTGCCAAAGTAGGATATGTCCACTGAGACTCTCACAGAGTCACATTCAACACCTATGGCATCGGGCAGACCTGCAGAAGGAAACCTCAGTGTGCTGAGCGCTCTGTGGTGGCAACAAGTTCCGTGTGAGTTGTGTCCTTGTGGCCACAGCAGAACAACACAGAACCCTGCAGTCCTGTCCCTCCAGTGTGAAATGCCTGCCCCAGATGGTCCTTTGTCCAAGAGTCTCCTCATTTTCTCCCCTCTTCCCCTCCTGACTGCCCTCTCCTATGTTCTCCTCCTTCCTGAGGAAAGCAAAATCATTTCTTGTTTTTACGCTGATACCCATCGTTATCTGGAAGGAACCAGTGTGAGCCTTACAACTCCCTGAAGGCCGGGACAGCCTGTTCTACATCTGTTCAAATCATGGGCTCAGTGACCACCTTGCAAGTCATGTTTCACCTTTTTCTGGATGTTGGGTCTGTCTCTTCCCCTCCACTGTCCCATAGCACCTCAGCCCAGCTCTAGATCGGTATCAGGGAAGCCAAGATTTGTCCTGTTAGTTTGTCTCATTCAACCTCAGGGGATTCTCCTATGACCTACATTCAGAGAGGAAGGTAATTACTAAATTTCCTTGACTAATATGGTTGATCATCCAGGTTCAGCTAGGGTGTGTCCAATGCTCTGCTCATGAAATGATATGGAGGAAAGGGCCTTTCAGAGACAACAGGGTCTGACTGAGTCGGTGTGTCTGAGGACCCTTTGCTGAGAGTGCAGGACCTGCCCCAGCCTCACAGGTGTGACATGTCAGGGCAGGGCCAGAGCAGGGGTTCCCTGGGCCATCAGAGGTGAGGATCACCCAGGTCCTTTGTGGATCCTAGGAAAGGAAATGACACTACTGGAGGGGATGAGAATATCTAACAATGCCAACATCATTGTAATAGCATATGTGTTAAATTATCACTTTTATTCCCCATCGTCATCTTTCAGAGTGAAGCTCATGGGTGTTAGGCCACATCCTCAGGGTCACACTGCTACTCAGAAGGGAGCTGTGCTCTGCACCAGGACTAACTCATAAGATCACAGCCACACGCCAGGACTCACTGACATGTGGACTCTGACAGCAGCTTTCAGGGGTTGGTCAGAGGGAACCTGCTTCCTGCAGCAGAAAGTTTTCCTCTGACCCTGATAAGCACATCTCTTCCGCAAACTGTTAGCGATACAGTTCTATTGTAAAAAGTCATGAAGTTTTTCCACCAGAAATTGGGGGGAAACATGTTCACTGAATTCAATTACTTGGCAATGAGAAGACATGGACAGTGCAGAATATGCAGGTTTGTTCACGAAGACCAGGTTACTCAACCATCATACGAGTAGCTGAGCAGCTTCCCCAGCTGTGTGTGTAGCACTGAGAGTATTTGTGTTCATCAAAGTCCTGTCTCAAGGAGAGAGTCCTGAGGTCCAGGCTGTTTTTCCAGACACTCTGCTGTGTCCAAGGGAGAGGCAGGAAAGAGGCCTCTGTGTCTGAGCTGTGGTACCCACTCCAGGTGCCTTGGGACCTGCAGCGGAGCTGGGGCCGCCGGAAACCAGGGGGCGCTCGCTGGCGAGTGCTCTGGCACATGTGCTTGGTGCCCTTGGGCTCAACCCTGCTGGTCCCCCACGCTGTGGCTCCCTCTGTGTCGCATGTCCCTGGGGACCTCGCGGCTGGCTGGTCGGCTCCGCGCCAGTGCATCTGCCACAGAGCTCACGGTGCTGTGCATTTGCTGGCACAGGGTTCCGGCTGCATCTCCACCAGAGCTCAGACTCTGCAGGGGGAGTGGGCGCACCTGCTGAGGTAGCTGTGCACGTGAGGGCGCCACACAGCCTCCCCAGCCTGACCAGGAGGGAGATCACTGCCCCAGGAAACGCTATGCACAGGGTCACTTCCGTACCGGGAGCCACCCCACCCTAGGAAGCTGCGAATCCACCTCCTCTTGGTGTTTCTTATTGTTGTAAATTCACACGTTGTCCTGTGTGTGGTTTGGGCACAGACTGAGGGTGTGACTGCTGAATGCGAGGTGGGATCACCAGATCCGTCTAGTCAACACGTCCATGACCTAATGAACTCATTTCTTGTGTTCAGAACATTTTTCATCACTCTCTTAACGATTATGGGATGCAAAATAAATTATTTTAGCTATATTTTCACAACCCAATTCAATAGACCTCAAAAATATTATCCTAATTGAGGCTTTGTACCTTTTGCTCATCATCCCGCTATTCCCTTCACCCCAGCATCTGGTAACCACGTTTCTATTCCCTGCTTTTATGACTTTTAGTGTTTGAAATTCCATACATATAAAGTATATTTTAATCATGGAGCCTTTGCCTTTCCGCTCCTGGCTGATATCATTTAGCACAATGTTTTTCAGTTCTACCCATGTTCTCACAAGTGACAGCATTTCTTTCTTTTCTCTCTTTCCTTGAGTGGCTTGCATTCGATTGTGCCATCGTGTATAGACCACATTTTCTGTATCGACCCATGTGTTGATGGACGTGCAGGTTGACTCCACACCTAGATTACTGAGAGGAGTGCTGCAATAAACACGGGACTGCACACATATGTTTGACATACTGATTTAACATGTTCTGGGGTAAATACCCAGAAGTGGAAAAGCAACATCCTATGGTGATTCTAGTGTGAGATTTTCAAGGAACCCTGATACCATGTTCTCTATTGGCTGTACTAACTTGCATTTCCACCAACAGCACAAGAGTCCCTTTTCTCCACATCCTAGCCAGATGTTACATTTCATTAATTCGATAATAACCATACTAACATGAGTGAGATGATAACTCATTGAGGTTTTAATTGCCATTCCCTAATAGACAGTGATATTGAACATTTCCTTCACATATCTGTGGGTCATTCATAATTCTTCTTTTGGGAAATGCTTACTCAGATCTCTTGCTCATGTTGTCGTTGATTATGTTTCTCCTATAGAGTTTTTACATGTATTTACATATTATTAATATTAACCCCTTATCAGATCAATAGCTTGCAAATATTTCCTCCCAGTATGTAGGTTGTCTTCACTTTGTTAATTCTCCCCTTTCTTCTGCAGAAAGTTTATAGTTTGATTCAATCCCGTTTGATGACTTTGTTTTGTCTTCTTGGATTTGGGGGTTAAACTTAAAAATGCATTACCCAGATGAATGTTGTGCAGTTAGACAACCCCCCACACCCCCGGCCAATATTCTTTTCAAGAAGTTTTACCATTTCAGGTTGTATGCTTATCTTTAATTTATTTTCAGTGTATTTTTTCATATTGTGCAACAACGGGTTCATTTGTATTTTGTATGTGGATATTCAATTTTCCCAATATCATTTATAAACAAGCCATGCTTCATCTTTGTGTATCCCTTGCAAAGTTGACAGTAAGAAATTGATTGTAAATTCTAGGTGTTATATCTGGGCACTATGTGCTGTTCTGTTGATTGACTTTATGCACTTTTATGCCAGTGCTGTGCAGTTTTATCTCCCTCATTCTGTAGTATAGTTTGAAAGCAGGTAGTGTGATGCATCTGAATTTGTTCTTTTTTTCTCATCATGTTTTCTACTGCTAAGTTGTTGTTAGGATTGTGTGTTATTTTATTAATAATGTAAAATTACATTGAAATATTGGAAAAGATTGCATTGATTATGCAAAGGACTTTGAACAGCATGAACATTCTAACTATTCCTTCAGTCCATCCACATAGATGTCTTTCTCTGCATGAGTCTTTCTTTATTTTCCTTCATGAAATTTTTATAGACTTAATTGTGCAGGTCTTTCATCTCCTGGGCTAAACTTATTCTTAATTATTGTAAATTTCTTAGCTATTATAAATGGAATTGGTCTCTTCATTTTGTGGAAAGTTCACTGATTGTATATAGAATGCTACTGATTTTTGTGTGTTCATTTTTTTTTTTTTTCAGTTTTTAAAAGGAAGATTTATTTGACAAGTTTCACTTAGCGCAATATACCTAAAAGGAAATCACAATACAATGAAAGATTTAAATCAAGGCCTCAGAATTTCGTACAAACACCAAGACCAACATCCTAAAGTATTGGTATTGCGTCTCAAATTTCCCCATTAACTTAAAAAAAAAACTTCAACTTACGTGCCTTACAGGTTATTAAATGAAACTAGAATTAACAAACATGCCAAAATGTTTCACTTTAATTGTAGACACAGCTCCTATATTGAGTTTTACAAAAAAGCATGTCTTTCAACATGCATCCAAACAATGTTCAATATCATGTGGTATAATAGCAACATTTAATGTAATTCAACTGCTTTAACCTAAATACACTTACTGCTTAAGTACATCCTACAATATATAACTAACTTGAGAAAAGCTGGAACTTGTTCAACAGTTATACTTTACTCAACTTTGCTGTTACATCCTAGATGAGTGTTCAAAAATACCCAACCTTAAATCTTTAAAACAATCCTGATTTCCACTTATAGAGTAAGCATAAATCACAAGCTCGTATTGCAAAAAACTGTTAAACTGGTTTTGTTTTTCTTAAAAAAAGTTGACCAAGAGTCAGTGATCAGGATCAATTACATTCCCCTTGTGTGTTCATTTTTATCCACATTCATTACTGCATTCATCTATTAATATTGGATCTAACAGGTTTTTTTGGAGTCTTTAGGATATTCTACATGATGTGGACAACAAACAATGACAATTTTACTTTTTCCTTGACTACTTGTATGTCTTGTATTTCTTTCTATTGCCTAATTACTATGATAAGAACTTCTGATACTATGCTGAAAATAAGTGGCAGGAGGTGTCTTTCTTACCTTGTTCCAGATAATAGAGGAAAGGGTTTCAATTTTTGTTGAATCATTTCTTTATTAAAACATTGGTATAATGTTAGCTGTGGGGTTATCATATATGACCTTTATTGGAGTTTTGTATATCCCTTCTATATCTAATTTTGGAGATATTTTGTTTTTAATCCAGAAAATATGTTAAATTTTGTTAAATTATTTTTCTGTATCTCATGATATGATTTAAATATTTTATCATATATTCTGATAATGTGATGCATCACACTTATTGAGATGCATATGTTGGATCATCTTTGCATCCCAGGGATAAATCACATTTTGACCTGTTGACTTACACTAGATGTGATATGAAATTCAGTTTGCTTGTATTTTGCTAATAATTTTTTCATGTATGTATATCAAGGATATTGGCATATAATTTTATTGTCCTGTGATGTGCTTCACGGGCTTTGGTTTCAGGGTAATGCAGGTCTCATAGAGAGAATTTGGAAGTACTCCCCAAGATTAATTTTTTGCAGGAGTTCATGAAGGATTGGTGTTATTTCCTCATTAAATGTTTTGGGGAATCTTTGATGAAGCTCTCAGATCCTGGATGTTTCTTTGTTGTGAAAATTTGATTAATAATTTAATGTCTTTACTCATTATTGTTCTCTTCAGATATTCTATGTCTTCATGAATTGATAGAAATACAGTGTCTGACTCTAGTCATTATTCATTTCTTGTAGGTTATCCAATTCTTTGGTGTATAATTATTCATAATAATCCACTATAGTTCTGTGTATTTTTGTGCTATTAGTTTATTATTATTATTATTATTTCAGAACATTACAGAGGTACAAACACTTTGTTTACATATGATGCCTTTGACTGAGTCAGAGCTACAAGCATGCCTGTCCCCAGAAAGTGTGCACTGCTCCCATTGGGTGAGAATGTGCCCCCTCCCCCTGGCCCAACCCTGGTTGCTGCCTCCACATGCCCTGCGGGATTCGTGTCACTGCCAGCCGATGCTGAGGATGCTGAGCAGCTGGACTCACACTCATCACCGTGGGGTGGGGTCCACAAGGTGCAGCCACTTTGGAAGGCAGATTCATTGTTTCTTACACAGATAAGCCAAGTCTAATAACACAGCCTGGAAAGTTTCATTTAAGAAATTGCCAAGTTGAGTTGAAATAGCATCCAAGTAAAAATCTCCGTGGAGATGCTTCATTTTAACTTGCTGAGAACTGGAAACAACAAAGGTCTCCTTTGGTACATTGTTGCATAAAAAAACTGTGGTTCACAAAATGGAGTATTTTCTAATTGTCCCTCCTTTGGTGATAATAAGAGAACTCTCTTTTGGCTCTCAATTCTCTTGAATGATCTCAAATGAATCTACCAAATATTTTACTAAAATTTTCTATTTTATAAAAAATTCCCAAGTGGGCTTTTCTTCCTGTTGGTATCTTACCTTTGCCACCATGCTCTTCTTAATTATGACATTGATATCTAATTTAGTATTTTTTAAACTTTACTTTCTGAGAATATTTATGATAAAGAGTGTTTATGTTGGTCACGTGTTCATATCTGGATATGAGCTGCAAAGTGAGAAAAAAAAAAAACAAAAATAGAGAAACTTTGCATTTTCTCACCACATCATGAAATGTGAAAAGACTTTCAAATGAGCTGTCTTATTTTTATTTTGGAATCCACTTTGGTGTACTGTCATTGTTTTTAAGAATCTTATATTGGTCAGTTTGAATAGAAATCCATTTAACCAGTCCCTGGCAGTAATGGTCTGACTGTCGCTCCCTGGACTCCCGACACTGGAAATTGAGTGGCAGTCCCACATCCAGCACAAGGAGGTCAGGTGGCCTTCTTGTCTAGTGGGGTGCCTCCTTTCCACCCCAGACATATCCCATGATGTTAAGCACCTGCAAAAGTCACTGAATCCCTGTATCCAGTTCTAAATCCTTCTTGTACAGCCTACACTTGATTGCAGCCTTTTCTCAGACTTCTGACATGGCCCAGATCCTGCAGGGAAGGTGACATACATGAGGGCTTCTCTTATATCAGCGATGGACATTGTTCCTTCTATTTCCCACTGTTGAAGATGGAGGTCCCTGTATCAGTGCAGAGGTAGACCACAGCCCCAACCAGAGAGGCAGTCACTGCTCTGGACCCTGCACCACAGCTCACACTCCAATCTAGCAGAGTCTCTCCACAGAACCAACATCCTGATGATGGAACATCAGAGAATCCCCAAACACTTTCTTCATGAGCTCAGAGACTGCGGACCTTACCCTCCCACCTCAGTGCAAGAGAGCAGCTGGCCAGGGCTGGCTCATAAATCACCAGCCCAGACTGAGCAGCTCCCATACCTCCCAGCACTGGGTCACCAGGAATCACTGGCTCTGCCTCTTGTACCCTCCGGGACTCACATGCAAATCACCCAGGGTGCAGGCAGAACAAATCCCCCTCACAGGCTGGGCCAGCACGGTGATCTTCATCCTGCAGAGCCATGCAGACACTGTGGACCCTCCTCTGCCTGGTGGCAGCTCCGCTGGGTGAGGGTCTAGGGGGCTCCAGGTGTTTACATGGGCCTCCTTGTGGGATGAGGCACACTCACTGTGACTTTCTTTGTCCCCAGGTGTCCTGTCTGAGCTGACCCTGCAGGAGTTGGGCCCAGGACTGGTCACCCCCTCCCAGACACTGTCCCTCACTTGCTCTGTCTCTGGGGGCTCTGTCACCACCAGTTACTACTGGAACTGGATCCACCAGCGTCCTGGGAGAGTGCTGGAGTGAATGGGGTACTGGACAGGAAGCACAAGCTACAACCCAGCTTTCCAAGGCCGCATCTCTATAACCACTGACACGTCCAAGAACCAGTTCTCCCTGCAGCTGAGTTCCATGACCACCGAGGACACGGCCGTGTATTATTGTGTGAGAGGCACAGTGAGGGGACTTCAGTGAGAGCCCAGACACAAAACTCCTATGCAGGGGAGTGAAGGACACCAGGGGGCGCATTGGCCCATTTCTGCCAGGCATCAGCTGAGGGCAAGTGCAAGGAAGGAAACAGGGGGAGGGAGGAAGGCAACTTTCTCCTGCGTTCTTGACAGGTTTGAGTTCCTCCCCTCTTGCCTTTTCTACATCCACCCCGGAGGCTCCTGCTCTGCAAGGCTCTGAGATTTACTTCCCTGAATGCCCAGAAATACCCCCTTAACTCTGTTAAAAGACGCTTTGGGTGTTGACACTGAGCAAGATCAGAGAGCTGGGGAACTGTCCTGGATGGGGGCACTCAGCATGTAGACTCCAAGCAGCACCCACACAGTGTTCTCAGGAGATACAGAAGGAAAACACACGTGCTGTCAATCCAGAGGAGCTGGTGTGGAAACACACACCAGGCCCACTGTATTCTGGCAAGGTTGGTAGACGACATGGGGGTGAAGGTGTGGGTTTCTGCAGAAGGAAAGGCAGGAGAGAAAACATGAACTTATGATGCACAACTATTGTAACATAGATTTGGGTTAACTTAATGGCTTTTATTACCTGGTGACAAGAAAATAGCTAAATAAAAGGGATTGATGACAGATAGTGCAATAATTATCTTCAAATATAAATTAAGAGCATTTGTAAATTGTGCTTTTAAAAGAAAGTGTGATAAATAATGAAGTTCAGGCAACATTTTTGACTAAATTAATTCTTAAGAAATGATGTGTCAAAGAACCTTTGTTTAAAAACAACTACATGTGCACTCACCCCACTTCTGGTATACGTAGCTGCAAGATGAATTCTCTCCCTTGGTAACCAGGGTTAATGCCAGAAAATCCACAAACTCACAGTTGCTGGACCTGCCAGAGATCTGAAGTGCACAAGTGAGGAACTGAACAGGACTCCACAGAGTGACCACCCTGCGGAGGAACAGGGCAGTGTCCCCTTCAGTGGAATGTCGGCATTAGAGAGCCCGTCACAGAAGTGGGTGGATGAGCACCGGGGGTCTACACCACCTTCAGAGGCTGCGCGTGGGAGCCCAGAGCCAAGGGTGACTCAGCGCCTTCTTAGAGGTCACCAGTGGGTGCTGCTGGGATAATAGTGATGAGGGCAGGAAACCCTGGAGACCCCTGTGAAGGTAAGGTGTACAGCTGGTGCTCAAATGCAGTGAGGACTAGCATGGGTCTCCACCACTAAAGTGGCCATGGTTTGAATGCCCCTTAAAATCTCTTGTTGGCATTTATTTGGTAACAGGATGGTACTGGGTGGTAGGATGTTTACGAGGTGGTTAAGTCAGGAAAGCCCTGCTATGTGCGTGGACTGAGGCCATTACCCAGGGACTGGGTTTTCTGTGGGTTCAACCCACCCCCTTGTCTTCTTTCTCGCATTCTTTTCTGCCAACGGATGGTTTCCCCTTGTTAGGATGCAGCAAGGTCGTTCACAACAGATGTGGCCCCTAGATATTGGAAATTTATGCCTTCAGATTTGTAAGCAAAATAAATCCCCTTACTTATAAATAACCCAGTCTGTGGCATTCTTTTATAGCAGCAGGACAAACTGAGACAGAAAACTAGTACCAAGAAATAAAGGTTGTTGCTGCAACAAATACCCAAAATGAAGAAGCCACTTTGAAACTCAGCAATGGGAAGAGGCGGAAGGATTTGGAGGGTCAGGCTATAAAAAGCCCAACTTGCCACACATGGAGCATTCAGGGTGGTTCTGGGGAGGAAGGGTTTAAAGAAGAAAACAGCTGAGGGAAAACCTGAATTTTCTTGGAGCTTACCTAAGTGGTCATAAATGGAATGCTGATGGAAGTATGAACAGTAGATGCCATTCTGACAAGGTCCCACATGGAAATGAGGCTCAAACTACTGTAAATTACAGTGAAAACCTCCCTACTATACAGTAGCATAGAACTGGCTCAACTGTGTCCATGCCAGGGGTGCCGCAGAAGGAAGCAATGAAAAATGACAAGCTAGGCTGTCTGGCAGAGCAGATGTACAATGAGAAAAACATGAAGGCTTCTATGAGACTACATTTAACTGTTTATTGAAAATTGTGAGAGGAAAAAGGGCAGAAATATTTAGAAAATTTATAGCCTGGCCACATAAAGGGTGAAAACGCATGTCTGGGTTGGTCAAGCAATCAAAGAGGTTGGCATAGACAGAAGGGGCAGATTCTATCATATTTGCCAAGACAATGGGAGGAAAAGTCTGAGGGCATCTCAGGGATCTTCAAGGCTGCCCACTGCACCTCAGGCTGCAAGCATGATGAGGGCAGGATGGTTGGAGCACACGGGACTGGGGGTCATGGCATGGCTTGCTGCCCAGTGCAACATGCAGTCTCTGCCCCCTGCACCCTAGCTCGGCACCCAGCAAGCACCCAGCTGTGGCTCAAGGGACCCCGTGTGGGGCTAAACCTACAGCTCAGGAAGGTAAAAGTGGTGAAACTTGGTGGGGTCCAGGTGTTGCTAATTGTGCAGATGCACAGAGTGCAAGCATGGCGGGGGTGTGGCTTCCTCTGTTGGAGTAGGCAGTCAGGCAGGAGCAGGGGAAGGAATGGGAAAGACAGTCAACAACCCTTGAACAAACTGACCCGAGAAGAAGACAGGAGACATTAGTCTGCTGCACACATTAGTCTCCTGTGCACTGCACAGGTACAAAGTGAATCTCCCGGTTACACATGCGTAAGAGCACAATGAGCACTGCCCAGCCAGTCTTCTGTGTCTTCCACAGACAAAAACATCCACCGCTTGGTGTGGGGCAGATGCTGTATTTGAGCTGTTTGCTCACTTCTTGGGAGCTTCCTCTGCTTCTTCACAGCCTTTCCTTAGCCTGTCCCCTTTTATGAGTACGTTCCACTATCACTCAGTTGTGTCGAGTCCTGAGATTACTTTCTGTAACGTTGGATGTAACTTTGACACCTGTGACACCTCCACCCAGATTTCAGAGGATGCCACCGGCAGTCTGGGCACCCAGGTAGAAACTGCCACCTATGGAGCTGCCACAGAGAGTGCCCCCCAGGGCCATGCCTAGTGAAGCCCTGGGAGACCCCAGACTGCACAGTCGCCAGTGGCAATGCCAGCCTGACAGAGCTGTGGCAGGTGACTGCAGCCTGTGAGAGCTGCTGTGTGCTCAGCACCTGGTGAAGCCAGGAGGATGGGGCTGCCCAAGGCTTTGGGGCCCAACTCCTGCCCCAGCCTGCCCAGGAAGTTGGACTTGGAATCTAAGGAGATTATTGTTTTTTTCACATTTAATACTTAATATTGCTTTCCCTGTTGGATTTGGACTTATTTGGGACAAGTTACCCATGTCTTCTTACCTATCTCTTTCTTTGAGTGTGGAAATGCTTATCCTATGCCTGTCCTCCTACTGTATTTTGGAAGTCAATATCTTGTTTGGACCTTATGGACTCACAGCTGGAGGAATTTGCTGTGACTCTCATGCATATCTGATTCAGATGACTTTGAGGACTTTGGGCTTTTTGTTGATACTGGAATGAGCTAAGACTTTGGGGCTATTGAGAGGGAATGAAGCATTTTGTGTTTGAGAAGAAAAGTGTTGGGTTCAGAGGCAGAATGCTATAGTTTGAATGTCCACTCCAGAACTAGTGTGCAATGTCATTGCCCCTGCAACAGCACTGGGAAGTGGGACGTTAGAGGTGAGTAGGCCTTGGCGGCTCTGCCTTACTGGGTGAGTCAATGTTGCTATCACAGAAGTGGGTACATGAAACTTTCAGCCCATCTTGCTCTCCCTGTTCACGTTCTCTCCCAGCGCACAATGCCTGCTGCCACGTTATACCATGACAAGGAGCCCTCACTAGAGGGGGCTCCTGGATCTCAGTCTTTCCAGCCTCCAGAGTCATTAGCCAAGTGAATTCTCCTTCTTTATAAGCTACCCCATCCATTGTATTCTGTTATAGCAGCAGAAAACAGGCTGAGTCTTAAATCACTCTGGCATCACCTCAAAAGTCCAAGTCCAGAGTGACATCCGAATCAGATATGAAGACACGCATGGGACACTAATTAGGTTCAGAGGACGAAATAATGGGAAGTGGCAAGAAACTGTCATGACCTCCTGAAACCAGAACAAAAGTCTTTCTTTCTGGGTAGGGGTAGAATATACATCTAGAATGGAATTTTATTTGGCATTACGTAGTAATGAACCTAACATCTCTATCCTCACACTGCACTGAGGTCACCAGCAAAGTCAGACATGGGGTTTAGAATAAGATGAGATTGTTGGGTCTTTTCCTTTGCCTGTTGACAGCTCCAGGTGAGTGAGCATCTGAGATGCCAAGCATGAGTCTGGGGCTGTTTGTGCCTGGAGGCGACTGACAGGAACTAATGCCCCTGCCCCACTGTATGCACACCCCTTATACAGTGATATGCAGCTGTGTGTTTGGTAGTATGGAGCTCAGCTTCATTGATAAGTAGCTCATGAGTGTGCCTCTGGCAGGGTTGATTCTACTCAGCCAGGGCATAGTACACGCATCATAGCATAATCATAGTACACGCATCATAGCATAATCATAGTACACGCATCATAGCATAATCTTGACAACAATTGCATCCCCTTTACCATGGATCGGGGGATCCAGCTCCAGCAGTAACCGCTGCTGTGGTGGAGAATCCAGTGACAGGACAGGTGAGGGGGAGGCCTGTGTGGGCTTCACAAGTCCAAAGCCCAACTCCTGAGGCTGCACCTGGGACAGGACACAAAGACCAGCCCCAGGACCTGGCACAGAGGGAGTTGGGGAGGGACTTCATGTCAGGATCAGGAATTTCCTCTCCTCACTCTCAGATTACTCCTTGAAGTAATTCCTGTTTTTTTTTATCTGCGGCTCCAGTTTCTCATACTCTCACTACAGGCAACACATGACGAAGGAACATGGTTTGTTTGCAGGTGAGATGTTGGCAGTGATGAGGAGCCTTTCCTTCACCGTGCTCCCCCGACCCATATTTTCTTCTTGACACAGGGAACACCATGAGGATGCTCACGTTCCCTCGTGACTGAGAAGCATTTCCCACACAGAGAAATGCCACTGTAGCCCCTTCCATCTGTGCTGAGCCTCTCTCTGCCTTCAGACAGGTGCACAATAAGTCCCCACATGGTGTGACTGATTCTATTAGCAACCTTCCCTGGACAACATTGTTAAAATTACACAATCTCACCTCCCAAGCAGATGGAACACATTTGTTTTATCTCCAGAGTCAAACTGAAATTGCTGAATGCCCCGGTTGCCTCCTGATTTTGCAAGTCAGATTGTACCTTTATCTCAATCTAATTAATGGATTCTACAACTTGCTCTCATTGATATAATTAATTAACATTGTCGATGTCAAATTGAATTGATCTTTTTCATGAATCTTCCCGCACAACCAGTCATAGCCTGACTACCCAATATACACTTAGACCTCGACACTATAACATTGTTAATTCTTTGTCCTGGCACGTGAGCTCCTCAACTCTGTCACATCCTCTTGATGCTTAATCCACATCGACAAGCCACTTAAATATTACACATTCTTAGCTATTAGTCTAGATAACTAAAATCACTAAATTCTATGAAAAGTAATAGCATAGCGTCCCTCCAAAATATATTCGTCTTGAAAATGAATCAGCACCTCTAAGCAACTGAAAGCTGTTCCCCTGGGTCAGAGTGTTAAGGAAAAATCATATTTCAATGACTTTAGGGAGTCCAGTCAATGTTGCCCTATCAGTCTCTGTGCTGGCTGTGTCAATATCATGCCTTTTCCTTCTCGGGCATAGAGTAGGACCGAAGCTCCCTCCCAGCAAATATGACCTAGCTCCTCCTGCTAAGTGGCTGAGCTGACAGTGACATGCATCACCCCAGTCTGTCAGCATAGCTCCATGCTGCAGGGATACCCACCGTCCACATGGTAGTAAGTTGATTACTTCAGAACTCATCCACTCCTGATAGGCAGTGATCTGTCCAAACCAAAACTTACAAGTATTGTAATGTCAGTTTGCTTTTCCTGCCACAGTGTGTATGTCAGAACCACTGCTCAGCTTCTGACGTGTGGGTCTCTGACATGCGATCATGTATGGTGTTGTCCAAGAGAAAGGAATCTGTCTGTCATTATAGAATAGGAGATACAGCCATGGGAATGTGAGCACAAAGTCCAATTGCACCACATCTTTCAGATTTTCCCAGAAATACACAGCACGATAGAAAAACTAAAGGGATGATTCAAGTCTCTGCAGACAGTTCTGAGTGAGTCTGACCCACACACTTATGACACTGTCTTCCAGGTGGTAACACAATCCCTAAACACAACTCCATTGCAGGGCTTCCTAGGTGATTAAGGATGCAGCATGTGCCCCAAGACAATGGGCACTCCAGAGTGCTTTGGCACCTGGGTCTGCAAATCAGGGGCAGAAGTGACATTAATTCCTTCCAACACACCCATGGTGACAAGATGTGACATCCTTCTTCTTATTGTAGGCTATGATTAGTTAGAAGTCTTGGTTCATAGGTTAGATCACTCCTGCTGGGAATACAATGTGCTGCCCTGAATCTGAGACCTGGTCTGATGCCCCTCAATTAGGGTCTCCATGACTGTGGACCAGTCCACAATGAAAGGCACTCTCCCGCTGACAGACATTAACTCTGCTTTGTGGCTAAGCTTGTGCGTATCCATGGAGGCAGGGTCAGTCCCTCAGGCCTAGGCAGTTTCTGTGGTTTCTCCCCTGCATTCAACACTGGGGAGGTCAATTGCATCAACCACATGCCTGAGGATGGCCAAGGGACCAAGGACAATGACTCTGCTGTGCTCAGGCCTGAGTCACTCCATCAGGGAACAGCACACAGCAACCCTCACTGCAAAGTGCTGGCCGTATGCTAGAAAGATCCAGAGTGGAGATAGGTGGGGGCATTAGTGAATGTCAAGTATGACTTCAGGGCCACCTGCAGCAGTGGACAGTGGAGACGGACCACGACCATTCACAGTCACATTGTGACTTCCACAGAGATTAGGGCTGGTACTGTACCAAGCATGTGGCAGCCCCATAGACTGAACCTGGGCCTGTTCGGACCTGCCTGGCAAGAGGGAAATATAAGGACAGACTCCAGTGGATTCCTTCTTGGCCCCAATCATGAGCCCTGGGACCAACACAGAGGAAGCAGCAGTTGAATTTGACAATTTTTGAGAATCTGAATCCCCTCAGCCGAGTTAGGTGCACTTCACAGGTGATGCACAACATTGTGGGAAGGTAGTGAGGCCTTTGAGGCCCAAAGGTTGATGCAATCCTGAAGCTGTAACACCAGAATGCTGCAAAATCCCATCATGTTTTCATTACTAAAAGGCGATACTAGAAACCCCATGAGGCATCTCCACACTTCTCCTGGAGTTGGTTCAGAGGAGAAGTTGGGTCCACTGGTGAGGAGCACAGGCCCAGATGCTGTGTGTACCTCTCACTAGGTATGTGCCTACTCTTGAGCACATTTCACAAGTCCTCCATTCTATTCTTAGTATGGTTTCAACTGTAAAATATGACATTTGAATTCCCCCAGGATGCCCACCTTTTTTCTGAGACCTTTCCTCACTCAGGCATCCCAACCAAGTGCTTGCTATATAGCAGGGCACATGCAAATAGGGCCCTCCCTCTGCTAAACCAGCCCATCCCTCACCCTGCAGCTCTGGGAGAAAAGCCCCAGCCCCGACATTCCCAGGTGTCCCCATTTGATGATCAGATCAGAACCAAACACAATGACTCACCATGGAGTCTGGGCTGAGCTGAGTTTTCCCTGTTGCTCTGTTACAAGGTAATTCATGGAGAACTACAGATATTGGGTGTGTAAGTGGATGTTAGTGAGAGAAATGGCAGGTGTGTGGTAGTTTCTAACCAGGATGTGTCTGTGTTTGCAGGTGACCAGTGTGAGGTGCAGCTGGTGGAGTCTGGGGGAGGCTTGGTCCATCCTGGGGGGTCCCTGAGACTCTCCTGTGCAGCCTCTGGATTCACCTTCAGCAGCTACTACATGCACTGGGTCCACCAGGCTCCAGGGAAGGGGCTGGAGTGGGTCTCAGGAATTAGTACTGGTGGTGGTAGTTACACATACTATGCAGACGCCGTGAAGGGCCAATTCACCATCTACAGAGACAATGGCAAGAATTCACTGTATCTGAAAATGAACAATCTCAGAGCTGAGGACTCAGCAATGTACTACTAGTGCAAGTGATACAGTGAGGGGACCTCAGTTTGAGCCCAGACACAAACCTCCGGTGGGGGTGTGGGGGCCGCCAGGGGGCGTCCATGGTTCTCTGAGCCCAGGAGAAGGCGTGGGTGGTTCTTTGTCAGACAGCGAGCTTTCTCTCCATCTAGCACTTTCCAACTACTGTCTCTAGATTTGTGATGTAGACCTGCTCAGTTTGTCAGCGTCAACTGCCTCACCCATAGCTTTAGAGGGAGAGGAGGATGGATACTCGTGTGTTGTGAATTTTGAGTTATAGCAATTGGGGGCTCTGGCTAGGGATGTCTGGTATCTCTAGGGCTGGCCATAGGAAAGCTAGGCTGGAATTCTTGGGAAGGGCTGAAGCTACCATCCATTAGGTGTGGCATGGTGGCTAAAGGTCATGTTGTTTTTTTATGATGTGGCAGCACCCACACTGGCACACAGTGAATTGTAGGTGGCCTTGTTACCCTTGTGGTTGTGGAGTTGTCAGGCTGGACTGGGAACCCCAGGAAAACCCTTCTTCCTCCCGTACTGTGCCTTCATTCTCCATCACACCCGGTGGTTGTCTATGTTCCAGAACACACCTGTCACTAGGAGACAGTTTGATGCACACATGATTTCAGGAGGAGAGGGTGCACCCAGTTTTCAGGTGGATATAGTCCCATTTGGCAGTTCTTGCTTTCACTGCCTGTGCTCTTCATGTCATACCAAAAATTTATTGTCAAACCTAAAGCCATGAAGATTCCCTGTTGTCTTGTTCTACTGGCTTATAGCTTCAGGTTTATGTTTAGGTATTGTCCCCAAAGCCATTTGTTAAGAAGACTATCTTTACTTTGCCAAGTGGTCAATTAAGCCAGGAAAAACAATTGTCAAAATTCAATAACCTTTAATGACAGAAACGCTATCAAGAAAAACCTAGGGGAGAAACGCAACACCTCACATTATAATAACCGTGGATGATGAGCCCACAGCAGACAGCACAGAAATGGAGAAAGACTTAACTTGTCTCTAAGACCTGGAGCAAGATTTGGCCTGTCAACCCTGCTCCCTCTATTCAACCTTGCAACCTTGCACTGCAAGTCCTGCTAGAACAATTGTACAAGAAAATAAAGTATGTGCATGCTGGGAAGGAAGGAGTTAAAGAATTCTTATTCTCAGATCTGTGACTAGGTACCTGATCATGCCTATGGATGCCCATTTTGTCTCACTAAATATATATATATATATATATATATATATATATATATATATATGTGTGTGTGTGTGTGTGTGTGTGTGTGTGTGTGTGTGTGTGTGTGTGTGTATTTCTATTTTCAGAAGAGCTTAAAATGTATCTTTGCAGGTTGTTGTTGTTAAGTCAACTAGATATTCTTGGACACAACATTTAAAAGCCAGATCTGGAAACATACATGTGTTTTCCTCTGCATTAAAGAGAGAGAGAGAGACAGTGTGTGTGTGCACACATAGCCTGGGAGGCCATGTTACATAGAAAATTATTCCATATCTTGAAATTGGTCATCTCTTCAATGTTGGACAATATCAAATTGTTTCATTTGTGAACTTTACACAGTTAAATTTAATGCTCAATATTTAATGAGATTGATTATCTTAAATCAATGCCCTTTATTTCATCAATTGATGGTGCAACCAACCTCAGACCAATCCTACTCTTGGCAAGAGTCTGAAACATTCATTGCGCCAAAGGCACATGGAAGTCAGTTATACCTGAGCATCTCCATGAACAGTAATGAAAAGTCCTGGAATTGTTGGCTACAACCTGGAGGGCCTTCTTTCCAGTTTCCACTCTGACTCTGACAGCACTGTGCACAGTTAACAATCCAGTCTGCCGCTTAGGCATGTTTTCTGCTGCTGGCAACTGAAACTCTCTGTAGCGGAGCCCAGAATGAATTACAAGCTTTCAGTGTAGGTAAAACTGCAACTTCACGACACTGCAAGTTTACAAATGATCATACGCTATGGCATCAATGCAAAGTGATTTCTGCATTCAGAGAGTTCAGCATGGATGATATGAAGGTGTGTGTGTGTGTGTGTGTGTGTGTGTGTGTGTGTGTCTGACATGCTGTTGCTCTGGGTGCGTCCATTCTCTATTCACAATTTTACATGGAAATGAGTACAAACAAGGATGGAGGAGTCTCCACAGCACGATGAGCACAAACTCCATCTCCAGTGCAGGGGCAGAGCAAGGCTGGGTCAGAACCTGCTGCCACCCGGCTGCGCCCCTGAGAGTCCACTCTAGCTGTCCGCAGTCTGCTCAGTCATAGGCTGATGAAAGGGACACGAGATGTGCCACCCTCTGTTCCTACAGGGCTGAATGTGCACAAGGACACAGTCTATTATCTGCGGATTAGTTCTACAGGAGTTCACACATGTGCATACTCACTGATGAACATGCACTTATCTACAAAGTAAATGTAAATATTTTTTATTTAAACAACTTTGTTCTTCCTGGTGCTGATCAAAGAGACATTACATCAGAGCACTCCAGCATAGCACCCTGCTCTGCCCAAACACACACCTGTCTCGAACGAAGGTAGAAGAAAGGGCATCTGCCTTGCTCTCCACTCACCTCCTCCAGGATGAGAGCCACAGGGTGAGGGGCTCCTGGATGAGTGGCCAAAGAGAAGACTATCTACAGGGATGGGGGCCTTGCAGTCTTGGCTGCATCCAAACCACAGGACCCTCGGGGGACTTTGTGTCCTGATACTCCCAGGACTGAAATGGGCAGGTGTCCCCCATGGAGGGCAGGCATGAAAGCCCAAACCTGAGGGCTCCCTGCTCCTTCCTCACCACAGACTCTTTCCTACTGAGTTCTGAGACCAGAGTCTACCCCATCGGGTTAGGACCCAGGTGAGGTCAATGAAAATCTCTACCAGCTCCACCCTCTCCTGGGTTAAAAAGCCCAGCACAGAGCCTGGGTCAGTGACTCATGTGCCACGCCATGGATGTGCTTTGTTCCACTCTCCTTCTCTGACCACCCCTTTCTGTGAGTGCTCAGGTCAGGGACTCAGACAGGGATAAAATGTCTCCTCTTCCCTCCAGACCTGCTTCACATTCCTCCTGTGCTTTCTCCACAGGGGTAGTCTCATAGGTGACCCTGAAGGAGGCTGTTCAAGGGCTGGTGAACCCTCCCCCCTGACCCTCACACTAACACGCACCTTCTATGGGCTCCCCCTGAGCCCTTATGGCATGGATGTTGGCTGGGTCCACCAGCATGCAGGGAAGGCCCTGGAGTGGCTCATGGACAGTTGGTGGGAAGATGAAAGTACTACAGCCCATCCCTGAAGAGTGGCTCACGATCTCCAAGGACACCTCAAAAAACCAGCTGGTCCTAACAATCACAAGCAAGTTCCTTGTGAATTGTGTACACAAGTGACATGCTGAACCCTGTTTTACAAAGATTCAACATGAACATCTCCAGCTAGATTTGCTAGATGTACCGTCCATGTAATGTGATGTGGTACTTGGACTTAGCTCCTGATGGGAGAGGAACTAAGACACATAACATGTGCAGTGCCCAGGCTGTGGATGGCTGCTGTGGCACTCCATGCTTACAAATGGGCTCCCAAGGTGTCCCATTGAAGTAATTTATAATTAAAAAAATGAATTAATGGTCTGGAAACTTGTTTCTTGCACACATATAAACAGACCCTCATGGTGTAAGCGGATGGTTCACACAGCTCCTTTACACTAGTGGTGGCTACTGTCAAATACAGGGAAGCTGCTGTGAGGAACACAGGAACATGAAGAATCAGAAAGCCCAGATCCAGGAAAGTTTATGACAAAGAAATTAGCTGAAGCCTTTCATCTTATTTACCAGAATTTACTAAGCTTGAGGGGCAACATCCTAACAGTGAACAGTTTACAAAGGGTTGCTGTGAAGTTAGTGAGAATGTTGACCGCTACAAGGTCATTTGTGTTGAAAAAAAGACAGGAAAATTGTGTGCAAACAACCCAGATATCTTCTTCAAGAACATGATTTCAGTGCTAAGCTCGCTCCTCCTGCAGGAGGTGTGTGCATCTCTGCGCTGGTGTAGGATCATGGTTTAGGCATGTCCAGTGATCAGGAGAACAGGATCAGATACCAGGGCTCACTCTGATCACACATGAGCTCCTGGACATATCTCTCAGTCCCACCATGCTGCTGGGTTTACTTTATATCTGAAAATTCAGAAAACTTGAACAAGTACATTACATGACTCATGTCCATGGGTAAACATGAAATAAGATTATATATGCTAAGTACTTAGGAAAACTCAATCTCATAATAACACACGACATTTCCTCTACTACATTCATTGCCATGAACCTCCTCAAGAAACCCAAGGTATGTGGGGACATTCCCTGTCCTCAGGTGTCCCAACAGAGCTTGCTATATAGCAGGGGACATGCAAATAGGGCCCTCCCTCTGCTCATAAAAACCATCCCAGCCCTTACACTGCAGCTCTGGGAGAGGAATCCTACCCCTGGCATTCCCAGGTACCCCCATTCAGTGATTAGGACTGAACACAGAGACTCACTATGGAGTTTGGGATGAGCTGGATTTTCCTTGTTGCTCTGTTACAAGGTAATTCATGGAGAACTGGAGATATTGGGTGTGTGGGTGGATGTCAGTGAGAGAAACAGCAGGTGTATGTAGCAGTTTCTGACCAGGATGTGTCTGTGTTTGCAGGTGTCCAGTGTGAGGTGCAGCTGGTGGAGTCTGGGGGAAACTTGGTCCAGCCTGGGGGGTCCCTGAGACTCTCCTGTGCAGCCTCTGGATTCACCTTCAGCAGCTACTACATGCACTGGGTCCACCAGGCTCCAGGGAAGGGGCTGGAGTGGGTCTCACGCATTAATACTGATGGTGGTAGCACATACTACGCAGACACCGTGAAGGGCCGATTCACCATCTCCAGAGACAACGGCAAGAACACGCTGTATCTGCAAATGAACAGCATGAGAGCTGAGGACACTGCTGTGTACTACTGTGCAAGGGACACAGTGAGGGGACCTCAGTGTGAGCCAAGACACAAACCTCTTGCGGGACGTGTGGCGGCTCTAGGGGGCCAGTGGAGCACAAGGAGCACAGTCAGCCCAGGGCAGGTGCAGGTGGAGGGTGAGGGCTGGTTTTGTCTCCATGTAACAGTTTCTGAATTCATGATTCTGTGCTTCCCCCCACAGTCTCTGAGTTAGATATGTTTGTGGTGATGAGACAAAATATTGTCATGTGGACAAATGGCAGAGAGGGGCTTCCAGTCACTTTCTCTTTTCCCCAAATGTACCTTAATTATCAACACTTCTGAATAAGTCTGAAAATTGATAAAAGATTTTCTCCTGGACAACACGATGCAGCACAGCGCACAGGAGCCGGCAAGCAGGACACAGTTCCCGTGGGACATCGGGGCAGACAGCTAATCCCCAGCTGGAGACCACAGAGGGGCTCATTTCCCAGTTCAGGAGAAAGGGTGGTGGGAAAGTGAGGGTTCCTTTCAGACCCTGGAGTTTCCTCTCTGCTTGTCACTCTTCTTCCTCAGGAGTCTATTTTTTTTTCCTTATAATGTCCTGCTTCGTTCATCTGAAATGGGATGGCTTAGAACCTGAATTCAATGCAAATTTAAGCCCGTTTTCTTTTCCACTTTTTGCTATGCATAACTTTCAGCAAAATGTTTTGAGTATTAAATGACCAACCCTCAATCCACACCCTTGTACCCTCAAAAGTTTTCTGTTTCCTATGCTGTGTTGGTCACTATGGAGCAAACACTTTGCTGCAGACACCACTCTGTGTGTGCTGGGGGTTTGTTTAGCCTCTGCCTTTTTGCCTACTTTGTGTGGGGAAGAACCATCATTTCAGTGTGTCCTCCCCTCCACCTGGGTCCTGGTCCTCCACCCTCAGACAGTTCCTCCTCCTCATTAAGTTTAGAATATGTGTGACCATTTTTTCTTCAATATACTTTCTATATCTGGTCTTTTACTTTCATATTTGGGATTCCAATCACATTTATATGACACTATTTGATACTGATGATCTGTTGTCTTCATGATTCTTTTCCTTTGCACTTTGCTTGTATCGTTCCTTTCACCTATTTGCAACTCCATGATTTATTTTGAAAGATGAGGCAAGCCAGCTGGTTTGTTTGTCCAAGACCTATTTGTACTGAATTCTTCTCGAATACTCAATGTATTTCCACTTCACTGTTCCTTAAAATCCCCATTTATCTACCTAAGTCAATTTCCTTGTTTTCCAGTATAATTATGTTCCCTTCAATATTTTAACACTTTAGTAATACATAGTCCTTTTGCATTTCCTGGGCATTTTTTGAAACCTTAAATTTGTACCCTCATAATATGCCAAAATAAAATTAAAAAAAAAAGACCATTCTAATATGTATCACTTATGAACCTCATTCTCATAATTTTTCCATTATGACTTTGGCTTTCCATTTGGGACACCCTATAATTTTTCATATTAGCCATACATGCTTCCTTTGATGGTTGCCATTGACATGTTATTTCATTTTATGTATCTTTCTCCCTGTAAATGTCCACAACTTACATTTTCCAGGCCTGTACTTTGTGTGGAAGTTTGTGTGACTCTAGTCAGACTTGCATTTGAAATTTATTGTTGAAGTGACTCCAACTGTTGAAGGTTTTAGCTGGTGTGAGCCCAAAAGGGTGCAGACACATTCACTGATAGATAGTATGGGTTTCCTGGCTGGCTTTCTGTTTACAACCCATATTCTAGAGACAATCTAAGTCTGCTTGCCCAGGTTATTCTCAATTTTGCATTTACGTGACAGTTGCTGATGGGGTGGAAGAAGTTGACCTGAGGCTGCCTTCTCTGACTTCCTCCCTGAGCCAGATCCCGAGGCAGGCATCGTGTCCTTGGTCTGCACTGTGTCCTTGCATGTTGTCCTGTCCCTCCTCAAGAGGTGATGCTGCCCTGGTTCCCTTCTGAGTGTTTCTTTGCCAGGTTCTTGTCTCCCACAGCTCAGGCAGTTCTCCATCAGCCTCTTCAGCTTCCAGATTTGCAGCGTGTCCCTGAAGATCAAGCCTTTGTGCCCGTGATGGAGAGGAGTCATGTTTCTGAGCATAACTTTGGTGGTGACATCTCTTCCACTCCCATTTCCTGTGAGGTTCCCCAGTGGGCTAGGAAACTGATTTTTGCCTCTTGTTCCCTGAATGGTAATTTGTAGATCTGTAGGAAACAGGAGAGGTGGGTCTGAATGCATTTCAGAAACCTGTCTCCCTTGCTCTCAGACAGAACCATCTGTGAGTGCACGACTTCATGATGTCTCCCCAATCCTGGAGGAAGAAACTTCAGTGGGAATAGAACAGGAATTCCCCAGCAATGTGACCACTGGGAAATTTAAACTGTAATCCCTGTATCAAATCCAGCTTCAAGTGATCCTGTGCCTATGTCCAGTATAGTCTTGTCCTAGCCCACACGCCATCTGGTGGACTGTGCCTATAAGCTAATGCTCTGTTCCTGGTTCTCCCCACAGGTACTGATCTCTCTGTAGATTTCAGGTTTGCTTTTGCTCATATAATTTCCATTATCTGAAATAGTAAATAAAATGTGCTAATCTATAGCTTGTGCAGGTGTGTTGATGTGAACGATGAAAATGGTTCCATTGTTGTGGCTGACGTAAAAGAAAAAGAGTTGTTTTTGTGAATGATGAAAATGGTTCCATTGTTGTGGCTGACGTAAAAAGAAAAAGAGTTGTTTTGTCAGCTGCCTCCTTCTCCCAGGTGAAGAGAAGCTATATCCATAAAAGGAATGTTTTGGAAACAATCGCAACATTAACCAGTAGCTTAATAAACAAGAACTTTTTGTAAACAATCCATTAGAACACTACCCATCATTGACAACAATGACTGCTTTGTGCACACTGCAGTGTGGCTGCATCCACAATAAGCAGTGAGAGTGGAATAAGTAAAAAAGCGCCTGCTACGTGATTCCACTACTACAAATTCTAGAGAGTTAAACTGAAGTAACATAAACAATATTAGCAGGTGCCTGGGTAAATGGAGGGAGAGGGAAGGGGAAAGAAAGAGAAATTTTAGAAGAGAAAGTGTAATCATTGAGGGAAATCAATTTCCTCAATATTACAGGCAGGGTGACTATGACATCAATACCTTTAATTTGTACAGTAAAAATATGTTAAGGAAACTGTACGTCAATTATATGCATCAAATAAGAACAACTAAATAGATGATTTGTTAGGGAAGGAGTGATGGACAAATAGGTAAAAATAAGTGAAACATGAAGTACTTGAAAAATGCTTCTGCACTGACCCTGTGTGTTTCAAATATTTTGCACATGTTATTTAAGTAAAAATAGGAAAGCAAAACTTTGCTCTATATTCTTATTACAGAATCAAGGGTACAGAAACCACCCTGGTCTGCAGTGGGTTCCAGGGATGTCGTTATAGCCACAGACACTGAGCCTGAATCTTCCCTGATATGTGTTCTTGGACGTACCATGCAACCTCTGTATGCTCCTGTGGTTATGCTTACGTCTGTAAATACATGAAACATTGACACCTACAGCACATGGTTGATGTGTGTTTTTAAATTAGGTAAGTGAAAAGGATTTAATTATTTATTACAGTACAGTCTCACAGTTTTTCTCTAGCCTGACCCTCACTCAGGTGTTCCTACACAGAACTTGCTATATAGCAGGGGACATGCAAATAGGACCCTCCCTCTGCTGATGGAAACCAGCCCAGCCCTCACCCTGCAGATCTGGGAGAGGAACCCCAGCGCCAATATTCCCAGGTGTCCCCATTTAGTGATCAGGAATGAACACAGAGACTCACCAAGGATCCTGGGCTCAGCTGGGTTTTCCTTGTTGCTCTGTTAAAAGGGAATTCATGGAGAACTATAGACATCGGGTGTGAGGTTTCCTGGTGACGGTCTCAGCCCAGGGGCAGAAGATGACTGAGTCATTGAGGTGTGGTCATAACAATATCCACACTTCCCCTCCCAACACATCCTCACCCCACCAGCATGATGAGAGTGGGTGGAAGCTCAGTGTGTGATGACAGAGTCTATCTGGGCAGGAGGACTCAGGGAAGCCCAGACACACAAGTGGAGAAAATGAAGATCACTAGAGGAACCTGGACCCTCTGACAGCCACATGCTCCACACCCCTCTCTCTTCATCCTCAGAGTCATTTCTTTCTCATCCTTTGTGATATTTGCAAAGTTTCTCTTCTCATGGAAATATTCAGCATTTCCTTGTGAATCCCTTGGGCTCATCCAGCATCAGAACCAGGGGGACTCAGGTCTCTCCTGCAGTGACCTGGGCTTGGGCAATTGCAGGGGTGACTAAGAATTGCCTCTGCCCCTGCGTCAGATGCAGGGCCTTGGGCCACAGGGCAGGAGGTCAGGAAGGGGAGATGTCCAACAGGCTGGGCACATGAGGATGGACAATGCCACCTTCCTTGCTGGTGAGAAGGGAGCGCTGTGGAAACCTGGCCTCCCTCACAGGGCAGGAACCACACTCACCAGGCAGCTGCCCTGCCCAGGAGCTGACCCAGCCGAGTAGCACCTGAGTTGTCTGATAACTCCTCCTTTCAGTTATCAAGACCTAACTTCCTTTAATTGTGGGTTCTCAGGAGACCCCCAGTCTCAGGCTCACAGCCTTTCTTGTCTTCACAGTGTCCTGGGCAGTAGTGAACTGAGGACACTCAGCATCCCCCCACTTTCATGGCATCTGTGGTTGGCACCAGTGAGTTCCTGGGCACAGCCTGTGTTTGGGGCCAGACACAGCCAAATCCTCTGGGCAAGAGTCACTGCAAAATCCCATTGCAAAGGGTCCTGCTATGGGATTGGGGATCTGGGGCCTTGGTGCAATTTCCTGAGTCCTCCTCAGGCCACGTGCAGCCCCTGCTCACCAAAGGGGAGACACGTGGGCCCATGCGCAGCATCCACTGAAGCCTGGACCAGGAAGTAGAGATGTCTCCTCAACTGCGCTTTTCAAATGTAGCTCTTCTGTTCCTGAGACTGGACAAGTCACTCTCCCCATGGAGCCCACCTGCCCAGGTAGGAGAGTAACCCGATCCCAAAAGTAGATGCCAAATTTGAGAAGGGGTAGGTGGTGGCCTCCTCAGACCCTGGTCCTCAGGGACCCATGCATCTCTCCCTCCCAGGTCCTCTGTTCCAAGATCAGCTCCTGCTTCTGCTCCTGTTGAGACACCTTGTCCAGGTTCCCAAGACCCATCCCTCTCATGCTCCTGGCTGTGTCTCTGAGAGGGGGACCTGCTGGGCTGCAGGGCCACTGTGGCTCTCCCCACAGTCCAGGCACCTGGGTGCTGTCTGCACTGACTGCACATGGCTTGGCCGGGTGGGAATTGCAGTGGGAAACTGGAACCCTACTCAGGGGCATCTGCAGAGTCCCTCTTGCTTGGAGAACAGAGAAACCCACAGCCTGTGGAGGTCCCTTTCTCCAGTTGTGATGTGTTTGCTGTTGTCTGTCTGACAAGGGCACATACTCAGGCCCAGGGTAAGTGTGTGGGCTTGACCCATGTGCAACGTGCATGGAAGAATGGAAGTGTCCCTTCCACCACTGTGAACACTGTCCACAGTGTGTGTGTGTGTGTGTGTGTGAGTGTGCTACAGGATTAGCAGTGTGGTGGGTTCTGAGCAAGCCCATAGAGCTGTGAGTTAAAGTGACATTTAACCAGAGGAACTTAAATGAGATATGATGCTCCTCCAATGCCCCTGAGGGTGTTTGGACCCCTGTGGATGTGACCATACTAGGGCATGTGCAGCTCCAGGAAAGGGACTCCCTGATGGTTTCGTAGAATCCATCTCTGCTTGGGGCCTCCCTGCAGAGTTCCCTGGGTTTAGAAAGGCAGGTTCATTGTTACCAGTCAAAAGCACATGCTGTCCGTGAAGGAGCATGTGACCCAGGGCACAGCCATGTCACACTGGGTTGTGGACACTGTGAAGAAGATGTTCTGAGAGCCCAGAGGGAACCTCCCCTGCAGGTTGGGCTGGGCTGCAGGGGGCGCTCAGCAGCACCCAGCACAGACTGCTGCTCAGTAGCAGGTGCACAGGAGGCTGGGAGGGGGTTGCTCTTGGGGACTGAGTATTCCTTTATTGAAAATCCTGAAATGAGAATTTTATAAAATTTATTGATATTTGCATAAATATTTTATATGATGTGAGTGTTTATCTGACACAATACTGTAATGAAAGCCACATTTACAAAGGGTCTCTAGCCCTCCTACATGTGTTAAGAGTAAGCAACTGGAGGCAAAGGAAGCTTTTTACATGTAACTATGAAGAAAATTTCAAGAATCTCACTGATCAAAAGAAAAAGACATTCAGGTATCAAAGCCCAGATATGGTCCCAGGGCTCTCCATACATTTCACATGTGGGTTCACAGTGAAGTACGAATATTTGGGGCTTGTTCTTCAGTGGCAGGACGTCTGTGCACATAGAGTTCAAGGAGCTTGCATGAGTGCCTGTCCCTAGCATCTCACTGTTGTGTGGCCCACATGTCTTCACGTTTCTCTTACTTATGCTGGGGCAGGTCTAGGGCTATGAAATGCCCTGCCTCATGAATATGCAAATGACCTGAGGTCTGCTAAGGTAAATACAGCTATGCCTATGCCCTGAGAGCATCACCCCAAGCCACGTCCCTCCTCTAGAGAAGGCCCTGAGACCTCGGCTCCTAACCATGGACTGGACCTGGACGATCCTCTTCCTGGTGGCAGCAGCTACATGTGAGGGGCTCCCCAGTCCCAGAGTGAGGAAGGGACTGGAGCCAGGCAAGGTGGGTTCACCCAATCCTGTCTCCTCTGCACAGGTGCCCACTCCCAGGTCCAGCTGGTGCAGTCTGGGGCTGAGGTGAGGCCACCTGGGGCCTCCGTGAAGGTGTCCTGCAAGGCTTCCGGATACACCTTCACCAGCTACTATATGCACTGGGTGAGACAGGCCCCTGGACAAGGGCTGGAGTGGATGGGATGGATCTACCCTAACAATGGAGGAACAAGCTATGCACAGAAGTTCCAGGGCCGAGTCACCATGACCAGGGACACGTCCACGAGCACAGCCTACATGGAGCTGAGCAGTCTGAAACCCGAGGACACGGCCGTGTATTACTGTGCGAGAGACACAGTGTGACAACCCACATCCTGAGGGTGTCAGAAACCCTGAGGGAGATGCAGCTGTGCTGCGGATGAGAAAATGATGAAGGATATTAGGTTTAAATGTTTTACAATATGGGTTAATTGGTTGAGGAAAATGAATATTTGACACATGTATACATTCTAATTATATTGTAAAGGTTTCATTCGGTTGTCACTGTATCAACAGAATTTAGAGAATGACAGAAGACTCCAGTTAATAAAGCTAGTACAAGCATTTCTACTGAGTTATTATTGTGAACATAAGTTTTAATATCAGTTGGATAAATAAACTGAAGTAAGAATCCTCAGGTACATGGTACATGCCTTTTAATACATAATAAATGGCCAAAATGTCTCCCAAAATGTCTTTCTTAATTACTTTAAATGAAATTTATTTTACAGTAGTTTTAAGTTCATGGTAACTTTGAGAGAAGGTACAAAGTTCTCATTTACACCTGGCCTGCACAGCCACCAATTTCCCCACTGTCAACATACTGGAACAGATTCATAAATAGATTATAATGGAGGTACATTGACACATCATAATTACACCAAATCTACAGTTTGCATTTGGTTTCACCCTTGGTGTCGTCCCTTCTGTGGATTCTGACTAATTTATACTGATATATATTTGTTATTCTGGTGCTGTAATTTTTCAACTCATCTGTGTAAATTCCAATAAAGGCAAACAATGGTGCCTAGGAAAAGAGGCCGCTCTAGGGAGGGTAGAAGAGGTTCAGCAGCTCAGGAAGCTGAGCCTGCCATGCTGAAGACATGCAGTGCGTCCTACACAGCATGCTGTGCTGGCCTGTGCCCTCCTCAGAGGTGAAGGACCCTTTCGTGTCCTCTGCAGAGCAGAGAGAGCCCAGGAGCCATCACTGCCTACTGCTCTACTGTGTTGTTGTCCCCCTCAGGGGAGACACTCATGACTGCCTGCCCATCCTAGGCCACGCTGAGAAGGGCAGGGCAACAACTCTCTCCCCCAGCAAAGTGGCATCAGGGGATTGATGGCAGGAAGGTATTGAGATTAGGAATTATGAGACAGTTGAGGGACGACAATTCGGTTGACTGCTCTGAGGTATTGAGCACATTGAAGTGTAGGTGTGAGACCTTCCTTTGCTTTTGGCTTTAAGTAATTTCAGGCAGCTGGGGAGTGGGTTGCTTTCATCAATTAAAGTGTATTGGAACTTTAATAAGCTTTATCCAAACTTTTATATCATGTCTATGGATATTTTAGCTTATTGAATAGAAAATACATTATATAAAGATATTTTCTGGGTTTATTCATAAAATATGATAGAAAAGTCAATGGTATAAACCAGATAGACACATTTGATTAAGAATACAGAAATATATGCTGTGAATGTAACATTATACTCACTTTGGTAAAGTCTCTTTAACTTGAAAGTGCATCATTTAAAAGTAGCAAGGAATATTATTCGTCTTAGCCTCATGTATAACAATGAATAGCTGAGCGTTGGGGAAAATCTCCCCGTCCTAAGGTGTTACCTCCAAGGTTCAGCTGCAGGAGTCGGGCTCAGGGCTGATGAAGCCATCACACAGACTCTCCCTCACCTGTGTCATCTCTGGAGTTTTCACCACAGCTGTGGTTACCGCTAGAGCTGTACCTGCCAGCCCTGAGAAAAGGGATGAGACTGGATCAGGAGCATATGTTATGAAAGGAGCACAAATTACAATGTGTCCCTCAAGAGCTCATTTGCCATGTGCCAGTCAATGTGCCAAACTGGTTGTTCCTGCAGCTGAGCTCTGTGAGCACAAAGGACAAACCAGGATTCACTGTGGGAGACATAATGAGAGGACATCAGTGAGCCCAGTCACAGAGCTCCCTGCAAGGACTCTTGTGGCTGCCAGGGGGCGACCGGAACCCACTGAGCACAGAGCCAGCCCAGGGCAGGTGCATGTGGAGAGTAAGGGGTAGTTTCCTGTTTGGATTGTGGCTTCCTCTGCATAAAACGGTCTCCTCTGGGAAACTTCTCTGAAATCATGATTCTGTGATTACCTCTGCAGTCTAAGTATTAGAAGCCTTGGTTTAATAAGAGAGAATCATTCTCAGCTGCACAGAGGGTGGATCATGGCTACAGTTCTCTCCTGACCCTAATTGTAAATTAATTGTCAACACTGCTGAATAGTCCATAACTCTATGAACATGCTCTGTTGGACTCAGCAGTGCAGCACAGCGTACAGCAGGGTAAGGTGCCTGGGGGACATACAGGGCAGAGGGATTCAGCATCCCAAGCAAGGGAAGGATGGCCCTGTGGGTTCATTGTCACAGCACCAGGCTCACGGCACTGACTGCAGTTGGCACCAGGTGAATGCAAAGACACTCCATCACCACTTTGAGTGATCTTGAGTCTGATAAGGCTACACTCACACCTGGTGAATACAGAAACTTTCTTGCCCCCACTGTTTCAGTACCAGGTGGAAGCAGGACGGGCCTCTCAAAAGGGGGCAGAATGGCTTATAGAGCAGGAAAGGAGAGGTGCTCAGTGTTTTCATAATGCACCAGTGGTGGGGGCCGAGTGTGGGTTTCCTCTCACAGGAAGGAACTCGTGAGGTTGGAGCTTCCCCCTGGGATCATGAGGGAGACCCTATGGTTATTTACTGTACCTCCACTGCAGGGAAAAGGAGAAGGGAGATGAACCTTCAGTGGTAAGTTGTCAAACATCAAAAAGTCTATCTATTCTATTGAATAATTATATTCAATAAAGTGGACAAACTGTTAAAGGTCCAGTAGGTGTTGGCAACAAGTGAGTCTATAGAATATGAAAATGTAACTGATGATAGCAACAGTAGTGATGATGACACACTGCACAGGAATTTTAGTCCGATATTGTGGATGGAATCTGTCCAATGTGTAAGACCATCAGCTTCTTCTGAAAGTCTTAGGGCAGCTGTCTCCATCCACAACTCAAAGAATCCCAGGATTCACGACCACCCTCATTTCCACAGTCTACACTGGACGAGCTTCCCAGTGTGTATGACTCTGAGTTGATTGTGTCGTTGTGACACATGAATCCAAGGGTTGAGCCACTGGAGGTTCACTGCCATACTTGCTCAAAGTACCATTAAGATTGGTTTCTGTGTGGATAATGAGTGGGTTCACACCCTCTTTGGTGGTCTTTACAACAGACACAAGGCAGTGTCTGGCAGTCTTAGGAAGAAAGTAAATGAAATGAAAATGAAAAAGTAAATGATAATAGATGTAGAGAAATTTCAGCCTCGATCTATGGAACGCAGGAATAAGTTTAATACCTTAATTACTTTTAGCATTTTGCCATGCATGCAATAGGGGAAAGGCTAGTGTTGTCACTGAGGGAATGGACTATAATGCCATAAGTGCTGACGTTTGACCAAGGGAATTCAAGATGGCCTTTATGTTTTTTTAATTTTTAATCAAGAATGCCATTTTTCCACATTTCCAGAAGAGTTGATAGGATTGACAATATGTTGCATGATTCCTGGTAACATGTCACACAGTTACTATTGTGGATGGATATAATGTACATGCCTCCCACATTTGATATTAAAGTTGGTTTCCTACATACTGGAACAGAAAGTCCAGAATCTTTTGTATCCACTGTGAGAACATAGCCTTTTGCCATAAAATCACTTTAATACCTCAAGTATCTCTACAGACAATAAGTAAAACATATTAAATATCATGGAAGAATTTCCATCAAGGGGTACCTGGATACTGGGTTTATACTGGTCATGTCTCACCTTTTTTGGTTTTCTCAGGGTTTTGTTGTTGAGTGGTTAAAAAATGACCAAGAAATAACATCAGCTGCCTTTGAGGATGTTTCCTCACAAATGTTGATTTAAGATGGTAACAGACGTGCATGCTCCACATAGAGCAGTTTAATAGTTAAATGTAATTAATATGCATATATTATACACTATCACATAATTCTCAGCTGTTCTGAGAACACAGATCACCTGAATAAAACAGATACTGGAAAAGGTCAATTTTTAAAAATGTAAAACTAGGCACTAAACATTGCTATGTTTTAACTACTAGTTTCAGTCCCTCTGGAGAATATCATTTGCAGGTTTAGATAAGATAATTTGCTGTGATAAGACAGCCTGCATTGAATAATGATTTACTACAGTATTTTCCTTAGTTTCCATGTTATCACTTTTTGCACTGACCTCAATCTTAATATTAAGTCTCTGGAAGGTAGAAGTGCATCCAAAAGTTTGTTCTTTCCCACCTACAGTGTATAAGTGGTTGCTTTTTTTTTCTCTTGTCCCTTCTAAATTATTATATGTGGCTGTTTTCCCAGAATCTAAAGACAACAGACTGTAACTGACTAAATAACTATATAACTGAATAAGTAACTGACTAATGACTACAACTTGATGAAACAAGAATTCTGGATGTTGGAGTCTCTCCAGGTTTGGGTAATTTGAAAGTTATTTTATGCAGGTCTTTCTATTTTTTTTCATCAATTTTTACATTGACATATCCAGAAAGCCAGCTTCATTCTTGTCTTGACACATGATGTAGGAACAAAAAGAAAATATAGAAAAATGAGCCTTAGTTTGTCAGCAGTCAGCTATAAGAAAAAAAAGTTTAAAAACATTTATCATTCTGCTTAAAAATATTAGTAAAAATTAGTGAAAAAAGAGATAAGGGGGCAATATTGGTGGACAGCAACAAAATCTACAGAACATTAAAATAATATTTTTAAGTAGAAGAAAATAGTGTTAGGAAGAAGACTATGATGAAGACAAGGAGAAGGTTTCTTCTACGTCCACCAGAGACTTCAGATGGCTCCAGTGACACAGGTTTCTGTTTCCTGCTTGGCCTTATGTTTGCACCTTGTGCTCTTCTGCAGAGGTCTGTCAATTTCAGCTCTGTCACAGGCAGTCCCCTGTGTTGTCCCCTGACAATTGTCAATGCGTGGAAGGGGTGGGCTGAAGTAGGATTCTCTGCCCTTTGGCAGGGCTGCATTTCTAGTGGGTTGGTGACCCTGGGTCTGGGAGCTGCCTCTAGGTGTCTATGTCCCTGCTCCAGAAGAGCTGATGGTCCAGGCATTGTTGTCCATTCTTCTGGGGTAGAGTGTCCCTGGTTGTCCCTTTTTGTTCTCTCTCACTGCTGCAGTGGTTCTTCCTCAGTGTCTTTACCTTCCAGATGTGCTGCCCTTCCCTGTAGATCGAGGCTTTTATTCTCCAGGGAGGGGGAGCTGGCTCTGGACATAACCTTGGTGGGGACCCCTGTTTCCCTCCCACATTGTATTGGGTCCATCTGTGCCCCGAGGATGCCAGTTTTAGTGAGTTTTGTTACAGATCAATTCTCAGTTCTATAGTGATGATGGGAAGATGGGTCTGGGTGTATTTCTGAAGTGTGTGCTCTCTCTCTCTCCCAGAGGGAACCTTCATGAGAGGGAGAGTTTTGTGACTGTCCCTGTTCTAGAGGACAGAGACAAGAGAAGAGGATTCCCCTTAAACACGTGGCCATTGAGAATTTCCCAGCATGATGCCTTTACCATCCTGAGCTTCCAGCAGTCCTGTGCACACTGGCGGCTGCATCTTGCCATACCCTACATTATATATGGCAGCCTCTGCCACAGACCGCCTAGTCCCCTGGCTCTTTCACTTCCTGAATATGTCATGTCTCCCCCATTTCAGGTTAGTTTTTAGTCTTATAACATCAATTATCTGAAGTATTAAGTAATGTTTGCAAAATTTCCACTACTGCAGTTTGTTGTTTTCAAAGTTGGTATAAGAATAAAATAAAAAAATATGTTTCTCACAGTGTACATCTTCAAGCTGAGTAACAGATTTATTTGTAAGACCCAGAAAATTTAAGTCTTATATGTCAATAAACATCTTAACAGAAAAAAACACTGCAAATGTGTTCATTGGAATACTACCTCTTGTTACCATCTATGAATGTTTGATCCACACCACAGCACGGCTATGATTTCTGGTCTTTATGCTGAGTTAATAAGAGTACAGACTACATTGTTCCATTTTTATGTATTCTAGAACATAAAAACTAAAATAGTTTAAAGAAGATCAACATCTGCCTCAGGGAATCATAGAAGAAGGTTAGCAAAAAGAAGGGAAGACAGAAGAAGAGATGGAAACATTACGAAGAACTGATTTCCTCACCGTCTTCATAATGATTATGGATATATCAATATTTGTCAATTGCACACCTTAAATGTATGAGGTTTTCTTCATGTCAATTATACCTCATTAAACTTATTTCAGATAAAATATAAAAATATTGGTAAGAAATCTTACAAAGATAATATGTTACATGTCCAAGTACCCTGAAAATTCAACAGCATCAACCCTAGTCCTCTGCATATGTTGGGGTAAAGTCTAAGTGTGGAAAATCACACATGTTCTCATTACAGAGCTCTTGAAACCTCACTAGGCACGTTCAGCTCTGTGCGGCAGTTGGATCATGGGTCAGGCGTGTCTATGCTGAGGAGCAATGGCTCAGATACCAGAACTCACTCTTACCAGACATGAGCTCCGGACACATTACGCAGGCCCTCGATGATCTGTGCTTACTCTTGGATTTGTAACATGGAACAAACATGGACAGTCACAACATATGATCCATGTCCGTGTGCCAATAGGAAATATGATGATGGATGCTAAGTATTGATCACATTACAATCTCACAAGAAGAATTTATATTGTATCAAATGTTAACCTTGTCATACACCTCCCTCCAGAACTCACTTGTGATCTGGACCCTGCACTATCCTCAAGTGTCCCACCCAGAACTTGCTATATAGCAGGGGACATGCAAATAGAGCCCTCCCTCTGCTGATGAAAACCAGCCCAGCCCTCACCCTGCAGCTCTGGGAGAGGAGCCCCAGCCCCGGCATTCCCAGGTGTCCTCATTCAGTGATCAGACTGAACACAGAGACTAACCATGGAGTCTGGGCTGAGCTGGGTTTTCCTTGTTGCTCTGTTACAAGGTAATTAATGGAGAACTAGAGACACTGGGTGTGTGAGTGGGTGTGAGAGCAACAGTGGGTGTGTGTCAGGCAGCTTCTGCCCAGGATGTGTCTGTGTTTGCAGGTGTCCAGTGTGAGGTGCAGCTGGTGGAGTCTGGGGGAGACTTTGTCCATCCTGAGGGGTCGCTGAGACTCTCCTGTGCAGCCTCTGGATTCACCTCAGTGACCACTACATGAATTGTGTCCGCCAAGCTCCAGGGAAGGGGTGAGAGTGGTTTGGTTTTATTAGAAAAAAGGCTAACGGTGGCACAACAGAATATGCTGCATCTGTGAAAGGCAGATTCACCATCTCACGAGATGATTCCAAAAGCACTGTCTCTCTGCAAATGAACAGTCTGAGAACCAAGGACACAGCCACGTACTACTGTGTGAGAGACACAGTGAGGGGACATCAGCATCGCCCAGTCACACACCTCCTGCGATTATGAGCGAGGGCCACCAGGGGGCGTGTGGGCACAAGGAGCAGAGTCAGCCTAGGGCAGGGGTAGGGGATTATAATTGTTCATTTGCTGTCAGAATTTGTGGATTCTGCTCTAGAAATTTCATCCTGGGACCTTCTTTTGTGTCTCTGCACTTGTTACTGTAGTGTCTGAATTAGAAACATCTTGTTGTAGTGAATGAAGACATTCTCACCTGCCCACAAGGCAGAAGGTCACTCACATGGGCAGAAATCACCCTGCCATGATCACTTGGATCAGAGTCTTGAGGAGGCCCAAGGGAATCTGCTGAACGTTTTGGAACCAAACTCAGGACACAGACCTCAGTGGGACTCCCTGACTAGGACATCTCCCTGGTTAGGGCAGGTGGGAAGGGCAGGGGGATGGGTATACACACACCTAATAGAAGTTGTGTGCACTGTGTCAGGGGTGGACACTCTTGAAGCTCTGACTTGGCTGGGGCAAAAGCAATACACTTAACAACATACTTAACCCAAACACTTGCATCCCCATAATATGCTATGATGCTATAAAAGGAAGAGATCCATAAAATTCCTATTTTTACTTGGATTAGAAACACAGACCTGGTCCACACATCCCAGGGCTGCTCCGCGTCTAGGAAACTTTATGTCTAACAGATGTGGAGCTAAGGACCCCAGACATGCATGGTGGCCATGTCAGGAGTTGCCTGCAGATCCCAGAGCCACCCATGGGCCTGGCTGGTCACTGACACAGGATGGCCAGTGATCACTGTCTCAGAGCTGCCAATGTGTGTGCTGCACCTGGTGTGACCAGGATGGGTTGACACACCTGCTCAGCATCACAGACAGTGATGGGACCATAAACAATTGAGAAGGTCTCCACACAATTAAGTTCATTAGGCCTGCCTTATAATGCCAAAAGGAGGGTTTTTAGCTGAAAACATCCATTGATTAATAACATAAAGCTTATGAAAGCACAAAACATAATGGTGTAATTAACATAGAGACATATGGAGAGCACTCTGTAATTATAATATTGGTGTGTCAAGCAATTTTATTTCTCATATAAGGGCTAAAATACAAAATTACTAATAACTATCTTACAAAAATATGTGAATTCTGATATCAGAAACATAAAATGTAATGGCTGTGTGTAAAAGTGTAAAATTTTTGGTATGCAATGACAATTCAGTTGTTATCTATTGAAAATAGACACTTTTAAGTGTAAGGTGTTTTATGTAAGCCTCATGGTAACAACAAATGTAAATTCTATACAAGACATGAAAGAAAAATACAAAGTACTCAAAGCATACCGCTACAGAAAACCACCAAACCACAAAGAAATCAGCAAGAAAACTAGAAACCAACAATACATGTATAAAACAACCAGCAAACAAAACATAGGAGTAGTAAGTACATATTGAAATTACTAGGAGTATAAATGGATTAAATCATCCAATGAAAAGAAAGATGACTGAAAGGTTAAACAAATAAATGAATTAAAATATTCAACTATTTCTCTAGTACAAGAGACACAGCTAACTTATAAGAACGCACATAGACAGAAACTGAAGCTATAGAAAAATAAATTTCATGAAAATGAAAACCAATATAGAGCAGGGGTAGTTACACGTACATGAAACACAGTAGACTTCAACACAAAAGTGGTAATTAGAGAAAAAGAAGAACCTTGCATAATTATAAGTTGTAAATTCATAAACAGGATGGCACTTTTGTAAATAAATACTCCCTATAATCTGGTCACTGAACTATATCAAGCAATTTTGCAAAAATCTGAAGAGATGAAAAGACTGTTGTCCTCCAACACATGAATGGATATGGAAAAGTCTACATAAACAATGAAATACTAGTCAGTGGGGAAAAAAAGGGAAGAAAGAAATAAAAGAAATGCTGTCGCTCTATGACAACATGGGTGGAACTGAAAAACACTGTACAAAATTAAATCAGCCAGACCCAGAAAGACAAAGGCTGGGTGACTCAAATATATTTTATACATGTGTAATTTCCAACAGTACAAGACAGTAAAGCAAGGAGTAGAATGGCGGTTATCAGATGCCAGGGGTGAAAGGAATAGTGGGATGATGGGCAAAGGGTACAAAGCCTCAATTAGACACGAAAATTTTTTGAGGTCTATGGCACCAAGCTGTCAATATAGCTAAAATAATTTATTTTACATCCCCAAATCGTTAAGAGAGTGATGAAAAATGTTCTGGACACAAGATACAGGTTCATTAGGCCGTGGACGTGTTGACTAGAGGGATCTGGTGATTCCACCTCGCATTCCGCAGTCCCGCCTCAGTCTGTGCCCAGAACCACACGCAGGACAACTCGTGGATTCACATCAAGAAGAAACACCAAGAGGACAGGGATTCGCAGCTTCCTGGGGTGTGGGAGGCAGAGCTGGCAGACCGGAAGTGACCCAGGTGTAGTGTTTCCTGGGGCAGTGATCTCTCTCGGGTCAGGCTGGGACGCTCCGTGGTGCTGTCAGGTGCGCAGCCTCCACGCAGGTGTGCACCCTCCGTGTCCAGATTCTTATCTCCCGTGTAGACACAGCCGGGCCTCCCCGTGCCAGCGGTGGTGCAGTGTCTCCACTTCTGTGGCCCACGCACGTGCCTCAGAGCCGCCCAGCCAGTGGCGACGTGGCGATACACAGGCGACACAGCCTGGAGAGGACCGTCAAGGACCGGTAGGACCCAGCCCCTGGTGTTCCTGTGCCCCGGCTCTACCGCAGGCCCTGGGGCACCCCGAGTGGGAACCGCAGACCCAGCACGGAGCCTCAGGACTCCCGTGGTCTGTCCCACAAGGCCGGGCCTCCTGGACCCACGACTCGAGGGAGGAGCTATTTAGTGTCCCTCAGCGCCCACAGAGGTGACCCAGGGTCCTGTGGGTGTCCCAGCAGGAGCAAACTCAGTGTGAGGGACAGGGCGGGGCTGGCCTGTCTCTGTCTGGGCAGGGCGAGGCTGTGACAACAGAGACCCTGACTCTCCTACCTCCCTGCCTCAGGGCACATGGCAGGAGCTGGTCCAGGAGCTGATGAGGCCCAGGGTCAGAGCCAGATTTGGGAGGAGGTGCTGTGGGGACTCCCATACCTGCATAGACACGTCTCCAGGCACTCTTCGTGGGTGCGCAGACCTCTAAACTGTGGCTGCCTGGGGCTCTCCGTTCCCCTCTCCATGATTCACATTTAAATCTTGGACATTTGAAAGGGATCAGTGGATAGATAGAATAGTCACTTTGCATTCAGACAAAGCTGGGTACAGTCTAAAGTTTGTTGTTTTTCACAGGAGCTTCCCCGGACCAGCTAACTTGGATAAAGGTCTCCTTACTTGAATGAGCTTCAAATCCAAGTATATTCAGGGGTTGCTATGGAGATGGGTCAGTTCATGCCAGCCAATCATGCAGTTTATGTTGGGACGATGTTGATGTTTCTGCCTAGGTTGTTGAAATCACAGAGGCCTCTTTCTTGCACTTTCCTTGGACACAGCAGAGTGTCTGGAAAACAGCCTGGACCTCAGAACTCTCTCCTTGAGACAGGACTTTGATGAACACAAATACTCTCAGTGCTGCAGACACAGCTGGGGAAGCTGCTCAGCTACTGATATGCTGGCCCAGGAACCTGGTCTTTGTGAACAAACCTGCATATTCTACACGGTTCATGTCTTCTCATTGCCAATTATAATAATTTTTATTCAATGAACATGTTTCTCCCCAATATCTAGTGGAAAAACTTCACAACTTTTGACAATAGAACTGTATAATAAATGGTTTGCAGAAGAGATGTGCTTATCTTTGTTAGAGGAAAACTCTCTGCTGCAGGAAGCAGGTTCCCTCTGACCAACCCCCTGACAGCTGCAGTCAGAGTCCACATGTCAGTGAGTCCTGGCGTGTGGCTGTGATCTTATGAGTTAGTCCTGGTGCAGAGCACAGCTCCCTTCTGAGTAGCTCTGTGACCCTGAGGATGTGGCCTCACACCCATGAGCTTCACTCTGAAAGATGTACATTGGGGGTAAAAGTGATAATTTAACAAGTGTGCTATTTAGAATGATGTCAGTATTCTCATCTCCTCTAGTAGTGTCATTTCCTTTCCTAGGATCCACATAGGACCTGTGTGAGCCTCACCTCTGATGGCCCAGGGCACACCTGCTCTGGCCCTGCCCTGACATGTCACACCTATGATGCTGGGGCAGGTCCTGCACCCTCAACACAGGGTCCTCACACACACTGACTGAGTCAGACCCTGTTGTCTCTGAAAGGCCCTTTCCTGCATATCATTTCATGAGCAGAGCTTTGATCACCCCCTTGTTCCACCTGGATATTCAAACATATTAGTCAAAGAAATTATTATAAATAAATAAAAATCTACCACCCTGAATTTAAGTGATAGGACAATCCCCAGAAGTTATGGGGGCCAAAATACTAGCACAAATCTTGGTTCATGTTACAGCTGAAGATCTGGGCCGAGGTGCTATAGGACACTGGAGAGGAGAGGCAGGCCTAACGTGCAGATCACGGTGAGAGGTTGCTTACATGGTGGTCACTGGGTCCATGATTTGAACAGATGGGAAAGGTCTGTCCTCCCTTCAGCAGGTGTGTGTGTTGTGATATTGGAGTGACAATGATTTAAGTTACTGCTCAAGGAGAAGGAAATTGTGCATATGACCCTTTTGTGGATAGGTTGCAAGTGTGTGTTCATCTCCAGGGAAGAGATAATTATGTCTGCTGTGAAGATAAAGCAGATCTTGTGACATTTGTGGTTATTATTAATGTAACTGATGCTGCAGACTGGATCACGTTATAGTGCTCGGGGGAGGCCTAGTAGGAAAAAAAAAGTCATTATAGATATTTTTAGGTTATTAAATATGAAATGTTGAAATTAAAATAAAGATTGTAGTTTATTATATTTCAAATAATAAGCAGTACTACAATATAAAGTATGTGCCTAAACTATCAACACAGTGTTGCAGTCTCATCGGTAGCTTGTTTCATGGAGAACTAGAGACGTTGGGTGTATGAGTGGATGTGAGTGAGAGAAACAGCGGGTGTGTTTCAGGCAGTTTCTGCCCAGGATGTGTCTGTGTTTGCAGGTGTCCAGTGTGAGGGGCAGCTGGTGGAGTCTGGGGGAGGCCTGGTCCAGCCTGGGGGGTCCATGAGACTCTCCTGTGCAGCCTCTGGATTCACCTTCAGTGACTACTACATTAACTGGGTACACCAGGCTCCAGGGAAGGGGCTGGAGTGGGTTGGTTTTATTAGAAAAAAGGCTAATGTCGGCACAGCAGAATCTGCTTTATCTGAGAAAGGCAGATTCACCATCTCATGAGATGATTCCAAAAGCACTGCCTGTCTGCTAATGAACAGGTACGTGAGATCAGAAGGGAAGGGTGTTCCCTGAGACCTGCGCCCTGAGGCTGGTGCAGACACACTCTCTGGAGGAAAGTCATTTGCAGAGTGTTAGCCAGGGAGGAGAACTGTGCCTCTTCCAGGACCCTCCTTTCGCCCTGTATCTCCTATGAGAGGAAATAATAAAAAATTTTGAGGACTAAGGGCCATAGTCCAGGTCACCATTCCCACAGAAGGGAGTAGAGCACAGGTGCAAATGACCTCTATTACTGGGGGCTCCTGGTGATGGTCACAGCCCAGGGGAAGAGGATGACTGAGTCAGTGAGACGTAGTCATAACAATATCCATCTTCCCCCTCCTCAAACTTCTTCACCCCAGCAGCATGATGAGAGTGGGTGAAAGCTCAGTATGTGATGACAGAGTCTATCTGAACAGGAGAACCTTGGGAAGCCCAGACACACAGGGGGACAAAACTCAGGTCACTAGAGGAACCTGGACCCTCTGACAGCTACATGTTCAGCAACCCTCTATCACCATCCTCGGACTCACTTCTTTCTCATCCTTTGTGGTATTTGAAAAGTTTCTCTTCTCCTCATGGTAATATTCAACATATCCTTGTAAATCCCTTGGGTTCATCCAGCATCAGAACCAGGGACACTGAGGTCTCTCCTGCAGTGACCTGGGCTTGGGCAATTGCAGGGGTGACTAAGAAGTGCCTCTGCCCCTGTGTCAGATGCAGGGCCTGTGGGCCACAGGGCAGGAGGTCAGGAAGGGGAGATGACCATCAGGCTGGGCACATGAGGATGGACAAGGCCACCTTCCTTGCTGGTGAGGAGGGACCCCTGTGGAAGCCTGGCCTCCCTCAGAGGGCAGGAACCACACTCACCAGGCAGCTGCCCTGCCCAGGAGCTGACCTGGCTGAGCAGGAACTCCTGAGCTGGCTGATAACTCCTCCTTTGAATTATCAGGACCTAACTTTCCTCAGTTGTGAGTTCCCAGTGGACCTTCCGCACCTGGCTCACACCACTGCTGGTCTCCTGGGAAGCAGTGAACTGAGGACACCCAGCATCTCTGCACTTTTATGGCCTCTTTGATGGCAAAAGTGGGTTCTTAGACACAGCCTGTGTTTGGGGCCAGACACAGCCCCTTTCTCTGGGCAGGAGGCACTGGGTAGGCACACTACAAAGGGCCCTGCTATGGGTTGGGACATCTGGGACCTTGGTGCAATTGCCTGAGTCCTCCTCAGGCCACATGCAGCCCCTGCTCACCCCAGAGGAGACATGTGGGCCCGTGTGCAGCATCCACTGAAGCCTGGACTTGGAAGCACACATGTATCCTTACCTGGGGTTTTCAAGTGCAGCTCTTCTCTGTTCCTGCGACTACAGTCATGAAAACACAAGTCATTCACCCTGTGGAGCCCACCTGCCCAGGTGGCAGAGCTACAGGGTCCCCCAATATATTCCCCATAGTGGAATTAGTAAGTAGTGGCCCATCCTAGACCCTGTTTCAGGGAGTCTGACAGCTCTCCCTCCTGAGTCCCCTCTTCCAAGATCAGTTCTTGCTTCATCCCCTGGGGCGATGTCCCATCCAAGTCCCCAGGGCCCTGCTCTCAGGATCCTGGCTGTGTCTCTGAGAGGGGGACCTGCTGAGCTAGGGGCCAGTGTGGCCCTCCCCAGAGTCCAGGCAGCTTGGTGTTCTCTGCACTGACTACATATGGCTCTGCCGGGTTTGACCCTCTATGGGCAAGCATCTGCAGGGTCTCTCTTGCTGGGAGAACAAGCAAACCCACAACGTGTGCAAGTGCCTTTCTCCAGTTGTGAGGTGTTTGCTGTTTTCTGTCTGACAAGGGCACATACCCAGGCCCAAGGTCAGTGTGTGGACTCGACCCATGTGCAGCATGCAGAGAAGAAGAGAAGTGGTCCTCCCACAGCTGTGAACACTGGCCACAGTGTGTGTGTGTGTGTGTGTGTGTGTGTGTGTGTGTGTGTGAGTGTGCTACAGGATTAGCAGTGTGGTGGGTTCTGGGCCAGCCCATTAGCTGTGTGTTAAAGTTACATTTGAGCAGAGGACCTTAAATAAAATATGAGGCTCCTCCATAACCCCTGAGGGTTTCTGGCCCACTGTGGGTGTGACCGTACTAGGGCACGTGGAGCACTGGGGAAGGGGCTCCCTGATGGTTTCATAGAATCCTTGCTTGTGGCCTCCCTGCAGAATTCCCTGGGTTTAAAAAGGCCAGTTCACAGTTTCTGGTCAAAATCACATGCTGCCCGTGAAGGAGCATGTGACCCAGGGCACAGTGAGGTCACACTGGGCTAGGGACACTGGGAGGAAGATGTTCTGAGAGTCCAGAGGGAACCTCCCCTGCAGGTGGGGCTGGGTTGCAGGGTGTGCTCAGGAGCACCCAGCACAGGCTGCCGCCCAGCAGCAATGCACAGGAGGCTGGGAGGGGGTTGCTCTTAGGGACTGCGTATTTCTTTTCTGAAAATGTATAATAATAATTTTATATGATATGTTGACATTTGTATGAATATCCTACTCAGCTGTGTTTATGTAACACAGTACTTTAGTGAAAGCCACATTTACAAAGGGTCTCTAGCCCTCCTACATGTGTTAAGAGTAAGCAGCTGGAGGCAAGGGAAGCTTTTTACATATAACTGGGTAGAACATTTCAAGAATTTCACTAATACAAAGAAGAAGATATACAGATGCCAAAGCCCGTAGGTGGTGCTGGAGCTGACCATGCAATTCACATGTGGATTCACAGTGAAGAACGTGTATTTGGGGCTTGTTTTTCAGTGGGAGGACCTCTGTGCACATAGAGTGCAAGGGGGTTGCAGGAACCCCTGTCCTCAGCATCTCCCTGTTGTTGCATGGTCCACGTATCCTCATGTTGCTCCTTCTTATGCTGTGGCAGGTCTAGGGCTATGAAATGCCCCACCTCATGAATATGCAAACTACCCGAGGTCTGCTGAGGTAAATACAGCTATGCCTGTGCCCTGAGAGCATCACCCTAAGCCACGTCCCCCCACTGGAGAAGCCCCTGAGAGCTCAGCTCCTCACCATGGACTGGACCTGGAGGATCCTCTTCCTGGTGGCAGCAGCTACATGTGAGGGTCTCCCCAGTCCCAGGGTGAGGAAGGGACTGGAACCAGGCAAGGTGGGTTCACCCAGTCCTGTCTCCTCTGCACAGGTGCCCACTCCCAGGTCCAGCTGGTGCAGTCCGGGGCTGAGGTGAGGCCACCTGGGGCCTCTGTGAAGGTGTCCTGCAGGGCTTCCGGATACACCTTCACCAGCTACTATATAGAATGGGTGAAACAGGCCCCTGGACAAGGGCTGGAGTGGATGGGAGGTGTTGATCCTGAAGATGGTTCCACAAGTTACGCGCAGAAGTTCCAGGGCCGAGTCACCATGACAGCGACCACATCCACAAACACAGCTTTCATGGAGCTAAGCAATCTGAGACTTGAGGACACGGCTGTGTATTACTGTGCAAGAAACACAGTGTGACAAATCACATCCTGAGGTGTTCAGAAACCTTGAGGGAGATGCAGCTGTGCTGGGCTGAGACTGTGACGGGGACTAGGAGGACCGAGCCTCTCTTTGATGTAGGATTATGAAAGCAGAGGGGAAATGGAGTTGATTATCTGTGAAATATCTTCAGTGATGTTTTGATGAACCAGATCATTGTGTTTCTCCCACTCCGTTAGTGTGTTCATCAAACAGGTCCCCGTGAGGGTGAATTTTACCTGCTAAATAGGTTGCATTAAAGAATACCTGCAGAGGTGGTAAAGTATTACTTCTGGGTGTGTCTGTGAGGGTGTTTGCAGAGGAGACTGTCAGTCAGTGGAATGACTGGCATCATCTGCGCTCAGGTGGGTGGGCAGGGTGCAATCAGCTGGGAGCTCAGACAGCTGGAAAGGCAGCAGGAGGCACAGTCATTCCCTCTCTCCCTCTTCAGGAGCTGGGACATCCTTCTCCTCCTGCACCTGCACATCAGCACACCAGGTTCTCTGGCCTTAGGTTTCAGACTGAGAGTCACCCACTGGTCTCAGGCCAGCAGAGTTGGACCAAGCCATGCTAGCAGATCCCATGGGCTCTGTCTTCCCTTTAATGTATCTGTCTATCTGTCTGTCCATAGCTATCTTTCTGTCTACTTATCTATCTGAAATCTATTTATCTATCTATCTGTATCTGTCTATCTATCTATCTACCTATCAACTAATGCAACATCCTAAGAAGCTTCCAGGGTGACAAGAGCCACATGCAATCAGGAGATGTGCTGGGCTGAGCATGGAGGAGAAGTCCTCAGATCATGGGGGAAAGTGGGGCTGGGGTCTTGTAAGGGCTGGTGGGAGGGGGAACTTGAGCAAAGGTGAGTCTGTGCTCACAATACTTGGCCCTCCTTTGCCATGTTTAAAATGAGCATCGTAGTCTCATTCGAACTCCAAAGTTGTCCTCCTGGGGCTAAGATCAGAAATGTCCCCCAGGGCCTGGGAAACACAGGAGAATCCAGATCTCAGTCCTTCCCCATTTATAAGACAGGGCTCCCCACAGGCAACTCTCATTCAGATGAGAAGGTTAATTCATGCTGGGCTGGGGAAGCTCACAGTTCCATCCTCACACAGGGCTGAGGTCTCTGGGAAGGTCGGAGATGTGGTCTATGGCAAGGTGGGATGGTGTCTCAGCTGTCGCTCATGGGCCCAGGGGACAGTTTTGACAACACATGATGGCAGGATCGGGTCCACTTTGTCCTCAGGTGTCCCCAGGTGTCCTGTCCCAGGCAGCAGCAGGAGTGGGCCCGGGGCTGGGGAAGTTGTGCAGACCCTCTCCTCACCTGTCCTGTTTGAGGATTCTCCACCACCACCAGTGGCTGCTGTGGGACTGGGTCCCCCGGCCCATGGGGAAGGGTCTGTCATGGATGAGGTGCCTCCGTGATGATGGGAACTTAAGGCATAGCCAGTCCGTAAAGAGTCGTCTTTGACCCCAGAAGCACGTCCAGGATCCAGGTGTCCCTGCAGCTGACTTCCCCAGGAACTTAGGACACAGCCCTGTGTGTCTGTGCCAGACACAGAGAGGGGACATCAGGGGGAGCCCAGACACAGACCTGCAGGGGCACACGAGGCCTCCGGGGGTGCTCGAGGCCCACCAGAGGCTCATCCCCAACTCAGCAGCAGGTGTGGAGGGAAGCTAAGGATTCTTTCCAGATCCTGGAATTTCCTGTCCCTGCCTGTCATTCTTCTTCTTCAGGGCTCTTAGAGTTTTCCTTGTAATGCCCTGGCTTCTTCATGTGAAATGGGATGACTTGGGACATCATTTCAATACAAATTTAAGCTTCTTATTTTTTTTTTTTTTGCATTATCTGCTACCCATAAACTTTCAGTACAATCTTTGCCACAATAAATCATTGATCCTCAATCAACATCCTTACATCATGGAACGGTTTTGTGTTTGCTACGCTGTGTTGGTCATTGAGGAGCAAACAATTCTCTTTTTTAAGTGTAAGGTGTTTTATGTAAGTTTCATGGTAACAACAAATGTAAAATCTATACTAGACATGAAAGAAAGATAGAAAGTATTCAAAGCATAGTGCTACAAAAAACCATCAAACCACAAAGAAGTCAGCAAGAAAACTAGAAACCAATGGTACATGTATAAAATGACCAGCAAACAAAACAGAGGAGTAGTCACTACATATTATCCAGGATTTGAAAGATTCACTGTTGTCTCCATTGGACATTTAATGAAGAAATAAAACAAATCATTCATGAACTCTTGCAAAAAAGGAAGATGAGGGAGTACTTCCAAATTCTTTGTTTGGGACCTGATTTCTCCTGGTAACAAAGCTAATCAAGCACATCACAAGAAAATAAAATTGTACCTAAATATCCTTGATAAACATACATGAAAATATTCTCAATAAAATACAATCTGTATTCTATAACACATTAATAGTACAAGGCAACATGATAAAATTCAATTCATCCCTAGGATGCAATGATGATTCAACATATGCAATTCAATAAATGGGATACATCATATTATCAGGATGTACCACAAAAACCACAAGATCATGACATGAGATGCAGAAAAATTATGTAACAAAGTTTAACATACATTTTTGATTTAAAAAAAACTATTCAAAACTAGATGCAGAAGGAGTGTAACAAAATCCAATACAGGTCATGTATGCTAAACCAACAGCTAACATTATAATCAATAGCATAATAAAGAAAAGATCCATACTAATTGAAAAGCTTTCATCTAAAATTTGCAACAAAGTAAGAATGCCCACTATTGCCGCTTCTTTTGGTCATAGTGGTGGAAGTCCTTATCAGAGTAATTAGGCAAGAGAAAAAAGTAAAACGCATACAAATATGAAAAAAAAAAGTAAAATTGTCATTGTTTGCTGTCCACATGATTTTACACAGAGAGAACCCTAAAGACACCACAGACACAAAAAATTGGATCCAATACATGAATGCAATAAATTTTCGGGTACCAAATAAAAACACAAAAATTGGTAGCATTGTATACATTCTCAGTGAACTTTCCAAAAAATGAAAAGAAAAATCCCATGTATAATAGGTACAAAATATAAAATAATTAGGAATAAATTTAATCAAGGAGATGAAAGATCTGCACAAGGAATACAACAAAAATTTCATGACAGAAAATAAGGAAAACACGAATGCATGGAAAGACACATAAGTTCATAGATTGAAGGAATGAATATTGTTATAATGTCCATACTATAAAATATTCAAAGCAATTGTTTCCAATATTTCTATGTAATTTGACATATCAATAAAATAACACACAATCCTAACAATTTAGCAGATAAGGAAACCATGAACTAAACGGACCAAATGAGATACATCACACTACCTGATTTCAAACTATATCACAAAGTGATGTACATAAAACAGCATGGTACTGGCATAAAAATACATAAATAAACCAAAAGAACAGAATAAAAAGCCCAGAAATGAACCTAGACTCAACCATCAATTGATTTTCAACCGTATTGCCAAGAATACACAAAGGTGAAGAAAGGCTTGTTCAGAAATTGCATTGGGATTATTGAATATCCACATATCGAAGAATTAAAATGAGCCCTTACATCACACAATATACAAGAATCCACTCCAAATGGATTGAAGGTGAGCATATAACCTGAAATAATAAAACTCCTTGAAAAAAAATGTAGGGGGAAACTGCACACCATTCATCTGAGTCATACATTTCTAGATTTTACTTGCAAATGCAAAAAGGCAAAACAAAATCATCAAATGGGATAAAAATCAAACTGGAAACCATCTGCATAAGAAAGGAAACAATTAACAAAGTGAAGAAAACCTACATTTTGGAAGAAAATATTTGCAAACTATATATCTGATAAGAGGTTAATATTCAGTATATATAAATATATTTTTGAAAGCTGTCCAAAAAATAATCAATGAAAACATGAGAAAGAGATCTGAATGGGAATTTTCCCAAAAGAAGAATTATAAATGACCAACAGATATGTGAAGAAAATGTTCAATATCACTGTCTATTAGGGAAATGAAATTAAACCTCAATAACATATCACCTCACTCATATTATTAATAGAAGGGTTAGTATCAAATAGATGAAATGTAACACTTGCTGGCTGGCTTGTGAAGAAAACAGGACTCATGCACTGTTTGTGGAAATGTAAGTTAGTACAGCCAATAGAGAACATGGTATGGAGGTCCCTTAAAAAACCAAAAGAAGTATCATATGATGCTGCTATTGCACTTCGGGGAATTTACCAAAAATATTTGAAATGAGTATGCCAAGCGATGCCTGCGGTCCACTGTTTATTGCAGCACACTGTGAAGGACAATGATCTAGTTACTGAATCATCCCGCATGTCTCCAACAGATGAATGGATAAAGAAAAGTCTATATAAACAATGAAATGCTAGTCACCAGAAAAACAAAAATGGGGAAGAAAGAAGTAAAAGAAAAGCTGTCGTTTGTGACAACATGGGTGGAACTGAAAAACACTGTGCAAATTCAATCATCCTGACCCAGAAAGACAAAGGCTGCCTGATTCAAATATGTTTTATACATGTGGAATTCCAAACAGTACAAGACAGTAAAGCAAGGAGTAGAATGGCGGTTACCAGATGCCAGGGGTGAAAGGAATAGTGGGATGATGGACAAAGGGTACAAAGCCTCAATTTGACACGATGAGTTTTGAGGTCTATGGCACCGAGCTGTGAATATAGCTAAAATAATTCATTTTGCATCCCGGAATTGTTAAGAGACTGATGAAAACTGTTCTGAACGCAAGAAATAGGTTCATTAGGTCGTGGACGTGTTGTCTAGAGGGATCTGGTGATCCCACCTCGCATTCAGCAGTCACACCCTCACTGTGTCCCCAGAACCATCACAGGACAAAGTGTGAATTCACAACAATAAGAAACAGGAAGAGGATGCGGATTCGTGGTCACCGGAAGTCACCCAGGAGGACCATTTCCGGGGGTGATGACCTTCCTCCCAGTCCAGCTGGGGAGGCTGTGAGGAGGCGCTGGCACCTGCGCGGCCACCACAGCACAGGTGTGCACCCCACGCCCAGAGCCTTACCTCCCGTGTAGACGCACCGGTCCTCCCGGTGCCAGCCGTGGGCGGCGTCTCCAGCTGTGTAGCCCACGCACGTGCTGTGGCGCCACCCAGCCGGCAGGAAGATCCCGAGGGACAGGAGACACAGCCCAGAGCAGCGTGTCAACACCGGTAGGACCCAGCCCCCTGTGGTCGGCAGTTCCCTGGCTCCGCAGCAGGTCCTGGGGCACCCCGAGTGGGAACCGCAGCCCGGACACGGAGCCTCAGGACTCCCCGCGGTCTGTCCCACAAGGCCGGGACTCCTGGAGGCAGCACTCAAGGGAGGAGCGACTTCCGGTCCTCAGCGCGAGCTATGGTGAGTCCAGCGCCTGTGGGTGTCCCTGTGGGAGCGACCTCAGTGTGCAGGGACAGGGCGTGCTGGCCTGTCTCTGCCTGGGCGGGGCGCGGATGAGCACACAGGGACCGGGACTCTCCTCCCTCCCTTTAGCCAGGCATGTGGCTGGAGCTGGTCCAGGACCGGCTTTGGGAGGAAGCCCGGTGAGGCCTCTCACACCTGCGTAGACACGTCTCCAGGCACCCTTTATGCACCCGCAGACCTCTAAACTGCTGCTGCCGGGGCTCTCCATTCCCCTCTCCATCATTCGCGTTTAAATCTTGGATATTTGAAAGGGATCGGTGGATAAATAGAATAGTCAGTTTGAATTCAGACAAAGCTGGGTACAGCCCAAAGTGTGTTATTTTTCAGAGGAGCTTCACTGGACCAACTAACTTGGGTAAAGGTCTCCTTACTTGAATCAGCTTCAAATCCAGTATATTCAGGGGTTGCTATGGAGTTGGGTCAGTTCATGCCATTCAATCATGCAGTTTGTGTGGGGGCGATGTAGATGTTTCTGCTTAGATTGTTGAAATTACAGAAGCCCCTTTTTTGCCTCTCCCTTGGAAACAGCACAGTGTCTGGAAAAGCACCCTGGACCTCACGTCTCTCTCCTTGAGACAGGACTTTGATGAACACAAATACTGTCAGAGCCACAGACACAGCTGGGAAAGCTTGATGGGACTGTCTCACCATCATTGCTGGGACCCTCCTGCTGTCACCTGTTCATGGACTCACTTTGAAAATGCAAGTGGCCATTAGTAGCTGAGAAAATAAGATTGATTACTCAAAGTGGGATGTGTCCATTGAGTCTCTCACAGAGTCACCTTCAACACCTGTGGCATTAGTGAGACCTGCAGGTGGAACCCTCAGTGTGCTGACTGCTCTGTGGTAGCATCCAGGTCCTTGTGACAGCTGTCTTTGTGGCTCTACATGACAACACAGCACCCTGAATCAAGTCCCTCATGTATGAAGTACCTGCCGCAGATGGTCTCCTGTGCAAGAGCTTCATCATCCTCCCCCTTCTGCTCCTCCTGACTGCCCTCTCCTATGTTCTCTTCCTTGCTATGGAGAGTAAAATTATTCCTTGTTTTTACTCTGATACCCATAATTATCAAAAAGGAACCTGTGTCATGTATTGAACAAGGATTTGTCTCTAAACCACATGGAATTCACAAAAGATTTCTTCCATAACTCAGTCTTCATCATGGGAGATACTTGTGTAAAATTATGCACAACATCCATCTTATGAAGACATTTCCATTCTTGAGTTATTTCCATGTCTACCTTTAGACACAGATGTATCCTCATTGTAAGTAGGAATCTGATAACAGTGTGAGAGGCTTTGGACCTTGTACAGTCCCTGCCTTGACATGACTACAGAGTCAGACAGGAAGGTGGTGACACCACCCTGCATATGAGGGAGTGTGGAGGAAGCAACAGGACCAGAGGACAGATGTGACTACTGTCCTTTAGAGTTATTTTGTTGATTTTAGTTGTCTATAGTATTTTTAATTCAAAATTACTAAAGCATTAAAACACACTTGATTTATATAAATCCCAAGAAAGCTGCAAAGCTCAAGTGTTGGTGAGCACATATCATGGTACAGGATGCTGTGGTTGGCCATAAAGTGGCCACAGGAGAATGGTCACTCATAGTATGGGTGAGGAGCCTGGACATTATGGAAAAGAAGGCAGGTGTCCTCCTGGGGAGAACAAGACACAGTAACTCTGTAGGGTGAGTCTGCAAGGGCTTGGGCAGGTGCACCAGAGTCTGTCCAAGAGAAGTGGCATCTGATGAAGGGACCTGATGTTGCGTGATTCTGGAATAAAGTGAGGGGCATGGAAATCAGCCTGGGAGGCTCCTGTGAGGGCTTGAGAGACGCTGTTCCTTAAATGAGTGGTCGTCACAGTAGGAGTAGAAGGAGAGACAGCTTCATTATGGAGGAACCACCACCTCTGGACCTGTTAGTTGGGATCTCTGTGTGTGTGGAAGCAGCACATCTGACATACAGCAAAAAGGAATGATGTGATGGGAGTGGCTGCACATGTCTCTCATGGGAATGTGTGAAAAGTACAGGGCAACACAAGTCAGCAAAGAATTCTGTCTTCACAGTATCAGCTTTGAATATTCATGTCTAGAGTTAGCAACATGCTTATTTTCTTAGTTTATTTGCTCAAGGCAATAGTATATGTTTCACGTAATTCATGATTATTTTATAATTACTGATGTTTATAGGTTCCTTTTGTCAATAAATTTGCTTTGGCAAATTAACTGCAGCTGGGAGCCTGTTTAAATGTGCCCCTATCAGAGCACAGCCACCAAATCTTCAAGAGAAAACTATTTACACATTGCTGATTGAAAGGAATCAGCGATTTCAGTAAGATGCATGTGGTGACAGTGTCTGGAGCCACAACGTGACATTTGCAGTAATCTACCCTGAGATGCCCTTCAGTATTTCCCAGTTAAACATATCAAATGGGGATGGCTACATCAAATGCAGTTGGGATAATCACTTCTGTTCTAAACTACTCCTGCGAATGGTGTTCATCTTTGAAAAGTCTATTTTGACTTAAGTCAGCCTGTATTTACTATTGTAAGGAGGTGATGCATGGAGTCTTTTTTTGTCACATCTAATTGTAAGTCATAATGAATTAACTTCATTTTACCTTACTACTCTGCAGTGAGAGCATCCAAGCCCACAGTAGAGTATTTTGGAACGATGTGTGCTATGACCATGGTGATTTAGGCAAGGGAATACTTACAGTGTTTAAGGTGAGATGTACCTCTTTGTCCCTATTGTATATGGCAAAACCATACGAGTATAGGAGTACTTTTTAAAATTTTTTCTTGGTTTCCTAGATATAATTGTAATATGTGCTTCAGTATTAAGGATATGCAGTATTTTCAACAGTGAATTTCTGCAGTGTGTAAGATACTTACAGCCTTCATTGAAGAGGACCAAAAGCCTGGCAATACCTTTTTATATTTTATCATATGTTATTTTAGTATATTTTAGATTTCCAATTATGCCAATCACAACTACTCTCTGTTCTATTGCACAGTATAACTATTGTTAACAATTATGTATTGCATACTTGAAAATAGCTGGAACAGGATTTTAAATATTCTCACTACAAAGAAATAACAAATATTTGAAGGTGATTGACATGCTAATTATGCTGATTTGATCATTCTACAATGTATACATGTGTTGACATCCCATTGCATTCCTTCAATATATATAATTATTGTTTGTCAATCAAAAATAAATAAAATTTTACCCAAGTGCCAAATAATACATGAGCAAATTAATAAAATGTGGTATCCATATACCATTGAGTTATACCCAGCCACAAATTTCAATGATGATCTAGCACCTTTTGTATTATCCTGTTAGCTGAATAGAATAGTTGGAGCCCATTCTACTAAGTGAAGTATCATGAGAATGGAAAGACAAGCACCACATGTGCTCACCATCAAATTGGTACTAACTGATTAAAACACTAAGGTGTTCACATGGTAGTAATATTCAATGGGTACCAGACAGGTAGCCAGACAGGGGGCAGCAGAGAGGATAAACTCACACTAATTGATAGGGAGTGAACTGTGTGGGGGAAGGGCATTCTTGCAGACTTGGCTTGGGTGAGGCCCAGGCAAATATGTAACCAAAATGTCTGTAGCCCCATAATATTGTAAAATGCAAAAAAGGAATGATAAAAATGATGAACACTTTGGATGAGGAATATACTAGTTTTCTTAATTTGATCAATATGCAAGGTAAACATATATCAAAACACATTTTATGAGATTAAATATAGGTATTATTTCTCAACTAAAATAAAATGAAGATTTTAATGTAACAGTACAAATAAATGCAGGTTTACTTCCTTTTATGCAGATTGTATAACTTTATTTTGTATTTATTTTTTTAATATCTCCTTTAATTTTAGAATATTACTGGGATATAAAGGTTTAGTTTCCATATATTGCCTTTTCCCCGCCCAAGTCAGAGCTACAAGCATGTCCACCCCTAAACCCCGCAGGGAATCAGTGCAACAACAAAAATAAGTAAATGGGACCTGATCAAATTAAAAAGTTTCTTCACAGACAAGGACACTATCAGAAGAGCAAACAGACAAATACAGAATGAGAGGAAATACTCACATGCCACACATTTTACATTCTTTAAGTCATTTTGTCCACATCTCTATGCAGATCATATGCAAACTGGTCCTTGCTGTGAAAATGTACAGGCCTCTCCAGCAGCTCCAGCTGATCTCTCATGGCTTCTGGGCATCTTCAATGTTCAGTGACAGAGAATGGTGTGAATAATTCAGTTCTTTTTTTCTTAAGATCAGAAAGTCAGAGTAATAGTGGGAGGGCACCAGTGTGTATGCTAAATCCACTTTGCAAGACCTGCAACTGCTGGTCTCTTTGTCCAGGGGCATGTTTTGTCTTCAGACCCTCATGCTCACCTACATGGGGAAGATGAGAGCATCCACCCAAAGACTATCCCCTGCTACACACACATCTCAGGGTCTCCAGGCTATGGAAGGGTGGCATTTGTGTGTTGGAGCAAATGCCATGGGGTGATATCATGTCTCTGCTTCCCAAGAATCCCAAGATAGTGGGTGATGTGCTATGAAGATGATGTGGGCCAGGTGAGGAAAAGTTCATGTAGATGTGCAGAAGTGAAATCCACCCACAGACTATCCCCTGCTACACACAAATCTCAGTGTCTCCAGGTTATAGAAGGGTGGTGTTTGTGGGTTGGGGCAAATGCCATCGGGTGATATCATGCATCTGCTTCCCAAGAATCTTGAGATAGTGGGTGATGTGCTATGAAGATGATGTGGGCCAGGTGATGAAAAGTTCATGTAGCTGTGCAGAAGTGAAATCCAATTTGAAATAAAATTTGGAATCTGTTTTGAAATGCTGGATGATTGCAGCTTCTGAATGTTTGGGAATGAGGTGGCAATAGACAGAAGTAGGGTTAATTGTGGTTTTGCCTTCTGATAGCCTGGTGCATGGTCATTGCACAGAGTGCAGTGGACATTCCAACACATACTGGCCTATTGCAATGGCTCAGGTCATACACTAATGCGTTTAATTTTCATTGAGTTAATTATGCATTTAAGTTCATCTTGGTATGTATTGTCAAAACCTGGGATTTCCAAATAATGCTCCAGTGGAATTACTGGAATTTAAATATATTCCTCACTTACTCACTGTGCAAACACAGCCACAGCCTAATACTGTAGTCACTGCCCTTGCAAAAATGGCAACTCTTTCCTGCCCTGCTAATCTTTTGCATGAGAAGCTTAAATGTGTTGGGCAGCACCACGTGTTCCTCAGAGGGGCCACTGGGAGTGCTGCCAGATAAAGTGAGGGGCTGGTGCTATTCCTATTCATGCTCCTTTTCATTCCCATGAAATGTCTACAGACTGAGATAACATCTGCATCCTTCTACATTGTGACCCTTCCACACAGTAAAGGGAACTATGCATGTACATGTTGGAAGCCCCATTGCACTTAATGTAATGGTCATATACGTGGCATACAAAATTACTGACACAGGTAAACCTCTCAGTCAGGCCAGCACCTTCTGATGAGAATCCCATGCTGAGTGTCTTTACTGGGAGTTGGAGCTCTTGGTGCCAGTCAATGTCAGGTTGACACCACTAATTGAATTGGATGCATTGTAATCACAGAGCTAGTGGTCCTCAGTGAGGCCTTGGGTTCTGGAAGACAAACAGATGCACTGGATCCAGTCAAGGTGAGTTGCTGCATCTTCTAGAGTCAAAGGTCTTAGTGAATTTGCCATCAAGTGATTCCTGGACTCAGTGAAGGAGCACTGTTGAGGTCACTGGTGGTCTATTTTACTCGCAGCCTTCAGATTAGGCAGAGGGAGGACCTCAGTCTGCCTTGATGGGTTGAAGTACATGAAGTTGGGTGATGTGTGTCGTCCATCTCTGTCACTGTGACCTCTTAATTCATGGACCATTTGGGCAGCACTGGAGTCCCTGATTGCAGAGGATTACTATTGTCCTCTGGTAATTCCATGCATGTGACTGTCAATGTAATTCCACAGGGAGTGTGCTATAAAGATGCTGAAATGCAGTGCAAAGGTCTTCACACCAAGGCCCAGACAGCACAGGCATAAATAACCCACATGCTAGTGACAGGTGCTTCCTGTAGGGAGAAAGAATCAAGATGGTGAATGTTATTATGTGGTAAAAAGCTTGCAACTGTCACATGAACCCTTAAACTAAAATTTACTAGGGATGTTTAAACTAGGAATGTTTAAATGATTAAACTATGAATGTTCAACAGGTGGCCAAGGTATGAGCACATATGTAATCATAGACACTCTCAGTGGTGCACACAGCAGGGCCCACCTCCCACGCAGGCTTTCCTCCAGTCTCGCACCAGGCCCTCACACATGGGACTGGGGAACAGTCCTGTGTATGATCCTCTATCATACTGGCTATAGGGGATAAACTATGGTGTGGTTTAAGTCTGTTATCTGCCATTAATTAATTTTTGTGAGTGGCGAGCAGGAGAATAATAGAATAAAATGTTGGAAAACCTCTTCAACATATAAGCTTATGCCACAGATTATTAAGACCCCAACAGTAACCACAGCAACAAGAAAAATTAACATATGGGTCTTGGTTAATCTACACCACGGGTCCTCAAACTTTTTAAACAGGGGGCCAGTTCACTGTCCCTCAGACCTTTGAAGGGCCATTGGAGAGTGTGGCACACATTCCACACATGTGCACTGTGGGCACAGGATGAGTCGGCTGCTAATTAGGACAGGCAGCAGCTGCTAAGCAGGACAGGCAGCAGCCACAAAAACACCCCGTAGGCCAGATACATGTCCTAGGTGGGTCACATGTGGCCTGCAGGCTGTAGTTTCAGGACCCCTGAACTAACTTCCCTTTCAAGGATTCCTTGGTCACAAAGAATTCAGCATGTGCTGGGCACTACAGACCTCTGTGGCACATGGGTATGCAAATCAGGGGTAGAGGTGAGATTAATTTCTATCAACAAACCGTCGTGATAACTTGAGAAATCTTTGCTCTTACTGCCACAGTGTTAGGCTGTGATTGGTTAGAAGTCCTGGTTCCCAGGGAGGATCACTCCTACTGGGGCACAGTGTGCTTGCCTGAATCTGAAGGTTGGTCTGGTGCCCCTCAATTGGGGTCCTCATGACTGTGAACCACTCCACAATGAGAGGCACTCTCCCACTGGAATACATTAACTCTGTTTTGGAGGTGAAGCTTGTGTGTATCCATGGAGGCAGGGGCAGTCCCTCAGGCCTAGGCACTTTCTTTGGGCTTCTCAACTGCATTCACCACTGGAGAGGTCAATAGCATCAACCTGATGGCTGAGGGTGGCCAAAGGACCAAGGACAATGGCTCTGCAGTGCTCAGGCCTGAGTCACTCCATCAGGGAACAACACACAGCACCCCTCACTGTGAAATGCTGGCCATGTGTTAGAAGAATCCAGAGTGCAGGTGGTAGGGGACACCAACGAATGTCAAGTATGACCACAGAGCCACCTGCAGCAGTGGAGAGTGATAACTCACACACACATTGTGACTTCCACAAAGATCAGGGCTGACTACTGTCCCAAGCATGTGGCAGCTCCATAGACTGAACCTGGGCCTGTGTGGACCTGCCTAGCAAGAGGGAAATGTAATGACAAACTTCAGTGCATTCCTTCTTGGCCCCAAGCTTGTGCCCTGGACACAGCACACAGGAAGCAGCAGTAACATATGACAACTTGTATGAACTCGAGACCCCTCAGCTGAGCGAGGCATATGTTGTAGTTCATACACAAGGGTGTCAAGGGCAGTGTGAGTTCTATGGCCAAAGTTTGATTCAACCTTGACTTTGTAACAGTAGAATGCAGCAAAACACCATCATGTTCTCATTATGGAAAGGAGATTTTGAAAACCCTAGGAGGCTTGTTCACACTGATCCTGGAGTAGGTTCAGGGGAGCTGTAAGGTCTAGTTTAGTGGAGCACAGTCCCAGATCCTGCCAATGCCTCTCACCAGATGCATGCCTGCTCTTGCACACATAGCACAAATTCTCTCTGTTTCTGATTGTACAGTTTCATCTGTAAAATATCATGACCTATAAAGTTCATCAGAGCTCTGACCTCTTCTTTGGGCTCTGCCCTCTCCTCAGATGTCCCATCCCAGAGCTTGCTACATAGCAGGGGACATGCAAATAGGGCCCTCCCTCTACTGATGAAAACCAGCCCAGCCCTCACCCTGCAGCTCTGGGAGAGGAGTCCCAGCCCTGACATTCAAAGGTGTCCCCATTCTGTGATCAGGACTGAACACAGGGGCTCACCATGGAGTCTGGGCTGAGCTGGGTTTTCCTTGTTGCTCTGCTGAAAGGTAATTCATGTAGAAATAGAGACATTGGGTGTGTGAGTGGATGTGAGTGAGAGAAACAGCGGGTGTGTGTGGCAGTTTCTGACCAGGATGTGTCTGTGTTTGCTGGTGTCCAGTGTGAGGTGCAGCTGCTGGAGTCTGGGGGAGGCCTGGTCCAGCCTGGGGGGTCCCTGAGACTCTCCTGTGCAGCCTCTGGATTCACCTTCAGTGACCACCACATGAGCTGGGTCCGGCAGGCTCCAGGGAAGGGGCTGGAGTGGGTTGGTTTAATTAGAAACAAGGCTAATGGTGGAACAGCAGAATATGCCGCATCTGTGAAAGGCAGATTCACCATCTCACGAGATGATTCCAAAAGCACCGCATATCTGCAAATGAACAGTCTGCGAGCTGAGGACACGGCCTTGTACTACTGTGCGAGAGACACAATGAGAGGACTTCAGTGTGAGCCCAGACATAAACCTCCTGTAGGGCCCACGTGGGCCGCCAGGGGGCGCCCAGGACCCACTGAACACAGAGCCGCTTAGCGAGGGTGTAGGTGGAGGTTAACAGTTGATTTCCTATTGGAGTGTGGAGCTTCCTCCCCATCTAATTTTCCCCAAGGGACCCCTCTAGAGTTAGAATTCTGTACTGACATTTGCAATCTGTAAATACAAATCTTTGTTTCTTTGTCTTATAAGAGGAAGACACACTCTTACCTGCCCAAATGTCTGTCACACTGTCGCTTTAGGGGCCAAAGTGCTCCTGCAGTTGTAACCAGGAACAGAGTCCTCAAAGCAAAATCTATCACATCCTTTGTTAATCACACTGTGACTTAACCAACACAAAACTGAAATGAAAGTAATTATATAATCAATTCATTAAAATTTTACCATTTTACTGGGACTTCCATCACTGTCATCATCATCTTCATTATCTTGTCAAAATCAACCTACATGTTCCTACAATGAGAACACTTTCCTCCATTGTTAAATAAGATCTTTGAATTGAAAAGCACATCCCCTGGGAAAGGGTCCCTTAGTTTGGACTGGTCAATGAGTAACCTAGTGTCAAATATCAGAAAATTAAATGACACTACTACCTTTGGTTTCCAGTGAAACTTTACACCCTCTCAACATTCATTTGTTGAGGGTCCGGGACAAGCTTAAGTAGTATTTAGTCTATCAGGACATAGTATTTCCCTTCTTAGAGTAGCATGTCTTAAATAATCTCTATTTTTGACAACAATTGTCTAGGGACCATTCCTATATCAGATTCCTTTGTGACCCAATTTCCTGTGTGACAAACAAATCATTGTGAGGTTTCTTGACTACCCTGAATTGAGAATGATTTTCCACCATCACAACCTCAGTGTAAACGAAAATGTCCTGGAATGAGCTTTCATCCTCACACTGGTATGTGATGTCCCTTCATGGGTTCTTCCCTTGGACAAGCACTCACATCCTCATGATCTTTCTCCAGGGTCTTTGCCCCTCAGGGGTCCCTGTCCTTTCTGGGGCAGTTTAGCCCCCTGACCCTCATCCACCCTGTGGATGCTGATGTGTGTGGCCTGACACAGCCTGTGTCTGTCCCTCTGTGTCCTGAATGGTGATACAGCCCACTTGAGAGATGGGAGAAGACCTCATGCATCCCTGTGAAGGGAACAGGAATACAGGAACACAGGAGAAAACCCTTCTGTATTGATAATTAACTTTGTCAGTTGGTGTGCACAGACTTTTTTCTAATTTAAGCTGGATCCTCAGGATACACCACCACAAGACACACCAGTTTTACTTACATTTATTAAGGGAGAAGAGAACAAGAGAGAAAGTAAGAGAAAAGTACCACAGGGGAAGAACACAAAAGAGTAATCATACCACTAGGACCCCATTATCAGCACCGGAGGCTTATCATCACGGGTAATCTCAACACCAGGGGCTAATTCTCACGGGATGTCTCTCTGGCAGTAGTGAAGGCAACACGCTGGGATATCAAGCAGATAGGCAGCAGCACGGAGATGTTAGACAAAGAAGCAGCAGCAAAGAAGCGTCTGAGAAGTGGCTGAAAAGTGACGGCTTTCAGCCGTCACTTGGCGGCTTTCAGCCGTCACTTGGCGGCTTTCTGATATTGTTTATATAGTGGTTTGAACAAAGGAAGGCTTGGTGCCAAAAAGTCATATGCTCTGGTCACTGAGGTCTCGGATCTGGCCAGGAACTGGGGCCTGGAGTGACTGGTCTCACATATCAGTTCCGGGCATGAGCCTAGGGTAAACATCCCTGGACAGCCCAGGATAAACATCTCCAGGCACATAGCTCAGAGCTGTCAATTCCCCTTTCCTCAAGAAGTGGCCAACTTCTCCAGGAAATGGGCGCATACCTCAAGCCTTATAAATTTATGTGACCCCAAGCAGGCCTTAATATTCTGTACCTCAGTACACCTTCACATCCCTGCTGGGTCATGTTCTGTGTGGGGTCTGTGAAAGTAGTCCTGGGGTCCATGTCAGAAGACATGTCTTTCAGCTTCCATATGAAGAACCCATAGAAAGACCAATAAGAAGTTCCTGCATGCTGGCATTCTAAACTGTGTGCTTAGCTCCTGTGAGCAATGCAGACATTTTCTCTCTTCTGAAAAGTAAGTATGGTAGTAATTTTACTAAATACAATTAAATGTCTCTGAAGTTTAGTCAGATATTTGCGTGTGTGTGTCTCTGTGTGTGTGGGAGAAATCTAACATTTGCAGACATAAAAACATGGGATCTAACATTTTCATACAGAACAATGAGGTCATTATACAAAGGGGTCAATTCAACAAGAGGACAAAACAATGGCAAATATGTAAGTGTTCATGACTGGAACACCCTGATGTAAGCATCAGTTGTTCCTGCAATGATGGGAGCCCTTTCCTGGCTTCCAGGCTCTGCATGAGAAGCCTCAGTGAGCTGGGCAGCACCACACACCCCTCAAGTGGGCTGGGATTCATGTCCACTACAGGGGAGAAGATGGGGCTACACGTACTTGAGCCACTTCTTCCTAGGACCCATGGGTGCCTATAATTGAGGCAGTGTCTGAACCCTGGCAGACTGTGTGCCTCCCCCAGAGAGAAAGAGCTCTGAGGTCCTTGAGGCAGGTCTACTTCTCTACCAAGCCAGCAGTCTTTGGGGAATCCCATACTGAAAGTCAGCCCTGCAGTTTTGGTCATTGCTTACAGAGTACTACAATTTAAAAAAATTATAGAAACACTACACAACAAGAATGATGCCATCTCCATCAAACATGTTTTGGACACCTAGAACTATAGAAATCTTAACATGGAGAGGGTGCAGGAATAAAGCAGATTGTGTAGTGGGCCTACCTCTTGTGTTAGTTTCAGTGGTGGATACCTGATTTAACCACAGCTGGATGCTTGCCAGTGGGGAAGTCAGACAGCAGCCCAACATCCAGCCAGAGAGAAGTGGGTGAAGGTAGTGTGTTCCCTGCAGCACTGAGATTCACTCCAGTGTCCAGCTATGGCCCCACACATGGACCACAGACTAGGAGATGCCCTCCCTCAACAGTACCACCTCTCCACAGGGATTTACCACTGATGCTCAGGCCAGAGGGTCAGCTGAGGCATCTGTGGCAGAGGGGTGGTACCGAGGGCTGGTCTCAAATACAGTAAAAGGGGATGTGCTGAATCATAGGGCTTTGCATGTTTCCCTTAATTCTGAATTCATTAGACTGCCAGTAATACAGTCACCATCATGGTTGAAAGTGTAAGAAGTCTTTAATAATTTGTCTTAACTCATGAGAGCACCAGGAAAGACCATCTGGGCCTCCTGCTTTCCTCAGTTGGAACTATGCAAACAATTTCTTTGCAAAGTTGTTTTATTTGCTTGGTCTCCTCCCTCGATGTTTGTAAGTAACATGAAGCTTTCACACTTTATCAGCTGCACCCCCTGATGAGGCTATATCTGAGCTATTTTTCATATGAATTTATATTTAGAATTTTAAAATGAACAAATGTTGAAAATATTGCCTAAAAGAAAAGAAATAAAGGATGCTGTTCTTTGTTAATTTTTGTGTCAAAAGTCATACATACTTTACATTTGATTGTTCGTACCTTTAGTTGGTTATGGGAGCAGAAAGAATTTTCCAGCCTAAGAGTACTTCATTCTCAGGAAACAAACCAGCTACTAACCATGGCTTTCAGCTGATCATCCAAAGATAATTTAGCAGGGTGCCACACGTGTAGTCCCCTAGGAGGAGCACAGCAGCCCTGAGTCCTATAGGAATCCACATCTTCCTATAGCCCAGAGGTTGGGTTAACTGTTTTACAGGATGGGGCCCTTTCTCTGACCCTCCCCCAGGAAAGTCCTGGGGACAGTGAGCTCTCACTGAGGTGGCCCCTTGACCCTATGTCCTCGCAGCTCTGTCTATGCAAATAGGCCCCAGGTTCAAGAGAAGATACAGGTAGGGGTGTCAGGAAGATTTTCTGTGTCTTTTCTCTGGGAACCACTGTCCTCACAGAGAAGCACATGGCCCCTCTGATGGCCCTCCTCTGTCTGCTGGCCGCTCTCCACAATGAGTGACCCACGGTCTCAGAAATGGTGTGATGGGCATGAGGTTCTGTGTCTGTGTCACTGTCCCTTGTTCTCTGTCCTCAGGTGGCCTGAATGAAGACCAACTTGTGCCATGGGGGAAGGAGTGGTGGTCTCCTCGTAGAATCTCAGCCTCACCTGTACTGCCAACACAGGCTCCGTTTCTGAATATTACATATCCTGAGTCCACCTTCCCCACGGGAAGGGCCTTGAGTGGATTGGTGTGATCTGGGTAATGGGAACACCAACTACAGCCCCAGCCTCCAGTCCAGAGTCAGCATCTCCAGAAACATGGACAAGAACCAAGTGTCCCTGGAGCTGAGAAGTGTGACAGCGGAGGACCTAGGTACCTACTACTGTACCCAGGGCACCGTTTTCTGGATCCAGGGTGGGCCCAGACAAGAACCTGCCCTGCAGGGGTGCTCGGGGTCTCAAGGGGGCATGCAAGGAACACCGAACCTGTTCCTGTCACCATATGAGGGTTCAGGGCTAATTTCCAGGCAAGAGTTTCTCTTTCCATGCCCTGCAAACTGCCTGAAGTGCAGACAATACTAAGATTTTAAAATATGAAAACCAAGAGGCACGTTCATTTTAAAGTAATGAGCTCATAAGTAGGACAGCCACATTGCTGAAGGGCCAGGTACTGGAGTAAATTCAACCTATGTAAACTTGACAGTAATCCTAGGAATGTAGAAGTGCAATCATTCTAATTTCATATATGAATAACTTTACATAAGAACATTCTAAATGATGTCTAATATTCTTATGTTGTTTGACTTTGTCTTCATTTTATTCCTTTGCTGTATTTCATTGTTGTCCATTTAGGAAGATCATATACAAATGGCCCCCGGTGCTTGTAAAAAGACCCACAGCCTTTGCAGCAGTCTGGAGGGTCCCTCTGGAGCTTCTCACTATGTCCCTGTTGCAGTGGGGGAAAGAACTATCTCAAAATAGTTCTGTCCATTTTGACTTCTTCAAGGTCAGAAAGTCAGAGGAACCAGTATCAACATAAAGACTGACTCCACCCTTTACGAGATCGGGTCTTTCATTAGGTATCTGCCCCACTTGGTCGACCTGCAGTTGGGTGACCAGTTAGCACCTGAAGGAGGTCTCTTAGGGGTCAGTACTGGTCTGCTGAACATTAGGCAGAGGCTTGAGTGTCACTGGTCTGGAAGTTGGGGAACCCCGCTTGGGTCACTCATATGGACAATCCCTTGCATCAAGCAGCTCAGCACTTCCAGATGGGTATTGGGGTCCACCTGGTGGTGGTGCACTCTGGAAGGTACCAAGATGCATACACACACCCTCCTAGTAATCAAACACAACTGTACATTAATAAATAGCCTGTGCTCCACAAAGACACATGCCTTCAGGAACAAATAAAACTGACACGTTTTCTTATCTTTTAAAGACACTTCCAAATGCTGTATGTGACAGAAAGAACATTAAATTAGATATGTTTGACAAATGTCTAAAGGCTGAGGTTGGGCAAGATAATGGGTCACCCTTAAAGGACTTCACATGAGGAGGACTCAATGTCTCATGCAAGCTTTTCTCTAGGAACTGCACCAGGAAATCACAGAGGAGCTTGGAGCATCCTGAGGTCACCACCAGTGGTGAGGGCTGAGGTGCAGTATTATTATAGTAAAAACAAACAAACAAACAAAAAAACACGTGAAATCTTATTATGGATTTTAGCTTAAAAAGCATTTCTGATGCTGGTTGATGTATAAATGACACAGTGTAACAGAAGATGACCTTATATCAGTTCCTGCTAGGTTTAAGTGAGCATTTCTGTTTTTTCCTTCCTGGGGAAGCCAGTTATGTTGAATTTCCCTTTGGCAGATGATACCTCATCCCCTCCCTCTTCCCTGTACACACATTCGCTTCTGCACCATGAGTTCTTATCAGGTGGTGGATTCCTCATCACCTCTGTCCTTTGTTTCTCACCTGTCCAAAAATTAAGATTTGAGTTTGTCACAGCCCTAAGTCTTTGGAGCACAAAAAGCAGCACAGGAAGGCATCAGTCTTTAGCAGCCTATGAAGCCTGCTACCACAAATAAAGTCACCCACCGTCACTTCCACAATCCTGCATCAGGACATGTCTGAGAGATTTTATTAGCAACATTCCCTAGGGAATTACATTGAAAAAGTACCAATCCCAACTCTCATCCAGATGTAACCTACCCATTTTTTCGGCATAGTGCAAGGGATCAAGTTGAACACATTATATATTTCCTGGTCTTATAACTTTAATTGTGTTTAATGTGAGCTAATTTGTGGTCTTCTCAATCAAATCTGCAAACTACTTTCATTTCTATAAGTAGCATCCTTAATATCAAATATAATCAATAATTTTCCTGTCTCATTCTATGTGGGCTCTTTATAGCTTTAGTTCTCACTGGCCAATTTCAATATGTGGAATTTACTTGTTCATTTTTTATGGCACCTATATTTTTATACTTTGTATGTTCTTTTTAGGTTTGTGCCACATCTTACTGATTTTTAATTTTATAATTTATTGGAACTTAATGAAATTAAGTAATCTGTCAATATTCTAGTGAAAATAGCATTGCAAAGTCCAAATTTACCATGTTTTATTTTGTATTTGTCTATTTTGTGATGTTGTCATAAAACATCTGAGTCTCAATAATTTTCAGTGAACAGAAGTGTACTGACTCAGAGTTCTGGAGGCTGGGAAGTCCAAAGTCAAGGCACAGGCATTCATTGAGGGCCTTCCTGCTGCAGCAGGGTTTACTTTATTATGTCTGAAAATGGAGACAACTTGGACAACTACATCACATAATCCATGTCCATGGGTAAACATGAAATAAGAAGATATATGCTAAGTACTTATCAAAGATCAATCTCATAATAATACATCACATTACCTCTAATACTTTCATTGTCACCAACCACCTCAGAAGATTCAAGGTATTGCGAGGACTTTCCCTCTCCTTGTGTGCCCAACCTAGAGCCTGCTATATAGCATGGGACATGCAAATAGGGTCCTCCCTCTGCTGATGAAAACCAGCCCAGCCCTCACCCTGCAGCTCTGGGAGAGGAGCCCCAGCCCCAGTATTCCCAGGTGTCCCCATTCAGTGACCAGGACTGAACACAGAGACTCACCATGGAGCCTGGGCTGAGCTGGGTTTTCCTTGTTGCTCTGTTACAAGGTAATTCCTGGAGAACTAGAGACACTGAGTGTGTGAGTAGATGTGAGTGATAGAAGCAGGGTATGTGTGGCAGTTTCTGACCAGGATGTGTCTGTGTTTGCAGGTGTCCAGTGTGAGGTGCAGCTGGTGGAGTCTGGGGGAGGCTTGGTCCAGCCTGGGGGGTCCCTGAGACTCTCCTGTGCAGCCTCCGGATTCACCTTCAGCAGCTATGCCATGAGCTGGGTCCGCCAGGCTCCAGGGAAGGGGCTGGAGTGGGTCTCAACCATTAGTAATGGTGGTGGTAGCACCTACTACACAGACGCTGTGAAGGGCCGATTCACCATCTCCAGAGACAACAGCAAGAACTCGCTGTATCTGCAAATGAACAGTCTGAGAGCCGAGGACACGGCCTTGTACTACTGTGCAAGAGACACAGTGAGGGGACATCAGTGTGAGCCCAGACAAAAACTTCCTGTAGAAGCAAGGGGGGCCGACAGGGTGCTTGCGAGACACAATGAGCAGTGTTGGCCCAGGGCAGGTGCAAGTGGAGGGTAAGGGCTGGTTTCCTCTCAGGGATGTGGCTTCCTCTCCATAAAGCAGTTTCCTCCGGGGAACTTCTCTGAGTTCACAATTCTCTGCTTCCGTCTGCATTCTCTGAGTTAGATGTGTTTGTGGTAATGAGAGAAAATATTCTCACCTGCACAAAAGGCAGAGAGTGGCTTTCAGTCACTTTCTCCTGTCCCCAAATGTGAATTTATTATCAACATTTCTGACTAATTTTGTGGGATGACAGAGGCAGATGGAGTCAGCATCCTAAGCTAGATAAGGAAGACCCTGTGGTGGTCAGTGTCCCAGCACCAGGCTCACAACATGGATTATATCTGACACAATTCAAGGCAGAGGGACACCACCAACATTTAGTGTAGATGTTGACTCTGATGGTGTCAGATATATTTACACGAAGGTACATACATGCACACACACATACATACACACAGTAAGTGAACGTGGGAAGTTTCAGTCCCTCCACTATTGAGGTGTCTGCAGAACAGGGCAAGCCTCTCAAGAGTGTCCCATGGGGCTTCATAGGGCAAGAGGGGAGACTGGCTCAGTGTTTTCACAACAGTTTCCTTGTGGGGCACAGAGAGGGGCTCTCACCCCCAGGAAGGGTCTTGCAGGGTCTGGCCCTTCTTAGATGAGAAAGAATCATCTAACAAACTCAGAAATTATGAAGAATCAAAGCAAAAGGACAGCCATCTTGAGGGAAAGCACCTGTGATTCCTGGCTAGAATTCCCGTGAGTGGGACAAACAGGGAAGATGAAGGGTTGGGCCTTAAGAGGGCAGACATCAGCTAAGAGACCCTGACTTCTTATTCCACTCAATGACTATTAAATATTTTTTTAAATAATTTTTTCAAAAAGCAGACAAAGGCCATTATGGGTAGAAAACAATGAGGTCTGCAGAAAAATAGAAGACATTTCATTAGTATGAACAAATCGTAATACTAATGAGGATGATTAGGAGAAGGAGTTATACAGGAGTCCTGGTCCAATGTCATGGGTGGAAACTTTTCACTGCCCAAGATCACCAGCTAATCCTGAAGTTCGTGGATCAGCTGTGAGCTTCAAAATACCAGAAGGTTCCCAGGTTCTACAAGGATTCTAAGTTTGACTATCCCTACCACATTAGCCTTTTGAGTGTCTAGAATTCTGAATTGATGCTGTAGTTGTGAAATATGAACCCAAGAATTTCCTATCTGGACTTGCACTACTTTATTTTCTTAAATGTCCTTAATAATATTTGTTCCAGTATGTCTCAAGACCAGTATTTTCCTGATGTTTCTCCAACACCACTATGTCCTGGTTGAATATGATGAGAGACTATTACAAAGATGTAATAGAAGGCAGCATGTTGGTGCTAGGAGTGTCTATAATGCATGAATTGCTTTAAAATTTTTTACTCATGCATGCAATAGGGAAAATGCTAGTATTTGTGGTACAATCGAAATGTTTGATCATTCCAGTTATCAAGTCTTAGGGTAACAACTTCTGTGTCCTTGAGGGAGTGGATCACCATGCTATAAGCAAGTGCTAATGGTAGAATGGCAAAGGAAGTTCAAGAATTGGTTAAAACTGTGACATTTTAAATTTCATAATGCTAATTTTATCAACATTTTGAAAAGATTTCCAATGAGTGACTGGTGTGTTATGTGAGCAGTGGTGATGCCTCACAGCTTAGATGGCATCACAAACCAGGTTTAGGCTGCTTGTTCTGGGTAATGACCTCCTACAACACTACTTTAACCCCAATGATACATACATATATATATATATATATATATATATATATATATATACACACACACATTTTTTTTTTGCATCATTCCTGTTTACTTTAGTCGGGTCTCTAGGATTTAGAAGTTTATCTAGAAGTTCCTTAGATTTTTGTTCATTTTGATAAGTTTTCCAGAACTTTTGAGAAACCATTTTGTTTGTAAAATATACCAATTTCATTTACTACTCTAAAAACATACACATTTAAAATCCCGGATTTTGGCTAATAAACAAGCACTAAGAAGGGCAATGACTTCTGCTATGTGGATTGATTTTACCTCCAGTTGAGCACAACATTCTAATGGAAAGTTTTCTTCAGTAATATGAATCACTGCTTCATAACTTCCAGTTTTATTATTAAAGTGTGATTCATCAACAAATAACATTGTCTCAAGGGTCTCAATGAGAATCTCATCTAAGGAATATACAGAACATTTCCCTGATGCAGACAAAATAGCTCTTCCCACACTTAGCTTTCAGCCACATCTCCTGTGAAACAATGAACCACATGGTGGTGCTCCTCAGCTGGGGCTCCTTCTGACTAGGAAATCAGGTACTTTTGATTTTAATGCCTCTAGACCATAATATTGGGCTATTTTAGCAAAAAGTAAACAACCACAACATGAAATGACTACACAATAATGAAAATCATAAGCTAATGAAACAAGAAGCTGGGACGTGTGTGGCTCCAGGCTTGCCAATTTCAAAAGTTTATGCACCCAAGGAGTTTCTTGTCTCAGTGTTTCACACTGATAACCTGAAAACGTCCACTTCATCCCCCACTCCCCTCCTGTGTGGACACAGTGAGAGTGTTTTCAAGGGTCACACAGATAGGACAAGGGGTGGAAGAGGAGATGACACCATTCTGAAATTTCCTCTGAAGGATCAGCAACGTCACAACAGAGAACCTCTCGTGCCTCTATGACTAGAACTCTGTCACATGCCCACAGGGACATGAATTCCTAATGGGCATAAATTGCTACAGTGATGAGGCTGACCACTTTACCATATAAAATTGCTAGAAACTGAAATAAATGTTGTCTTTTCTTTTTTCTGCTTTTTTCTTTTAATTTGTTCTTTTGGAAAAAGAGTCTTGTTATGCCACCTTGGCTACAGAACAGTGTCATCATCATAACTCACTGCAACCTCAAAGTAATGGGCACAAGTGATCCCACTTCTTCAGCTACCCAAATATCTGGAACTATAGGTGCACCTTACAGTGGCCAGGTGAGATATATATGTATATATTGTCTCATTGTGTTGCCAGCCAGGCTGGCCTCAAACTCTGAGCGTTAAGTGAGCTCCTACTGTAGCCTCCCAAAGTAAAGGGTTACAGGCATGGGTCACAGCACATGATCAACATATTCATTAACTAACTTTCCTTAACCTAAAATTAATTATTTCTCAATCATTACCTGAACACTAACTGAAACATCCCGAGCTGTGATTGAGTTTCATTTTCATTTCCAACGTTGAAAACTGGGCCTCCATGAGAGTCGATTGCATAGAAACCACTGAGGGCAGCGGAACTCCGCCATACAGTCAGTGCTCACCACTGCACTCCAGTAAGCCCTGTGCTACCTGTGAATGCGGGTTTCCATAGAGTTCGTGCTTCTGCTCTCACAATAACTCCAACAACGTCTCTTCATTCTCCTCAGACTTTTCCCCTGAATCTGTTTTCCATCCACCCTGTGTTCTTAGTTGGAATTAAGAACTCTTTTGTTGGGGATGGGGGTAAGCCATTGGATGAATCTTCCACTGTCCTCATTCTGACGACCACTTCCATTACTGAATTCTCCCTCTCCTCACGATGGTCCATTCCTTTGGCCAGTTTATTACTGATGGCATCAAAAGATATCTAAATTTTACCACTTCCCTTTTCCTATATAAAACAAATTATTTTTGAATGGGTCTCCCTCTGGCATTATAACATTATCTAATGTCCAGCATCATGTGTGATTAATAACATGCACAAGTGTCACAGAACTGCTTTTTTGTCAGAGCAAACATAATTCTCTCTTCCCTAGAGATATGCACACCCTGACAACCTGTCCACACACATAAATATATGCACAATTTCCTTCTGTGAGCAATAATTACATAACTGTTCCTCCAAGTTTACAACTCCCCTGAAGGCCAGGACAGCCTGTTCTACATATGTTCAAACCATGGGCCCAGTGACCACCTGGCAAGTCATGCTTCATCTTGTTCTGGAAGTTGTGTCTGTCTCTTCCCCTCCACTGTCCCATAGCACCTCAGCCCAGCTCTCCAGCTGTACCAGAGAAGCCAAGATGTGTCCTGTTAGTTTGTCTCACACAATCTCAGGGGATTCTCCTATGACCTACATTCAGAGAGATAGATTTTATTATTTAATTCCTTTGATTAATATGGTTGAACATGCAGGTGGAACTAGGGGGTGTTCAGTGCTCTGCTCATGAAATGATATAGAGCAAAGGGCCTTTCAGAGACAACAGGGTCTGACTCAGTGTGTGTGAGGACCCTGTGCTGAGGGTGCAGGACCTTCCCCAGCCTCACATTTGTGATATGTCAGGGAAGGACCAGAGCAGGAGTTCTCTGGGCCATCAGAGGTGAGGCTCACACAGGTCCTTTGTGGATCCTAAGAAAGGAAATTACACTAATAGAGGAGATGACAGTATTTAGCACCAATAAAATTGTAATAGCATACATGTTAAATTATCACTTTTACTCCCCATCATCATCTTTCAGAGTGAAGCTCATGGATGTGAGGCCACATCCTCAGGGTCACACAGCTACTCAGAAGGGAGCTGTGCTCTGCACCAGGACTAACTCATAAGATCACAGCCACACGCCAGGACTCACTGACATGTGGACTCTGACAGCAGCTTTCAGGAGGTTGGTCTGAGGGAACCTGCTTCCTGCAGCAGAGAGTTTTCCTCTAACAATGATAACCACATCTCTTCTGCAAACCGTTAGCAATACAGTTCTATTGTCAAAAGTCATGAAGTTTGTCCACCAGAAATTGTGGAGAAACATGTTCACTGAATAAAAATTATTATACTTGATAATGAGAAGGCATGAACTGTGTAGCATATGCAGGTTTCTTCAGGAAGACTGGGTTACACAACCATCATACGAGTAGCTGAGCAGCTTCCCCAGCTGTGTCTGTAGCACCGAGAGTATTTGTGTTCATCAAAGTCTTCTCCCAAGGAGAGAGTCCTGAGGTCCAGGCTGTTTTTCCAGACACTCTGCTGTGTCCAAGGAAGGGGCAAGAAAGCGGCTTCTGTAATTTCAACAACCTAAGCAGAAACATCGACATCACCCCAACAGAAACTGCATGATTGACTGGCGTGAATTGACACAACTCCATAGTACCCCTGAATATACTTGAATTTGAAGGTGATGCAAGTAAGGAGACCCTGACCCAAATTAGCTGCTCCAGTGAAGCTCCTCTGGAAAGCAACAAACTCTGGACTGTACCCAGGTTTGTCGGAATTCAAAGTGACTATTCTATTTAGCCGCTGCTCCCTGAGTTTCAAATTTCCTAGATTTAAACGTGAGTGATGGAGAAGGGAACACAGAGCACCAGACAGCCAGCGATTTAGAGGTCTGAGTGCACAGGGAGTGTGCCTAGGGAGGCGTCTATGCAGGTGTCAGAGGGCCCACTGCGCCTCCTCTCAAAGCCCACACTGACCCTGGGCCTCATGGGCCCTGGACCAGCTCTTGCCACGTGCCTGGCTCGGGGAGGGAGGAGAGTCCGGGTCTCTGCAGGCGCATCCGCCCCCTCCCGGGCAGTGACAGGCCGGCCCGCCCGGTCCCTCACGCTGAGGTCGCTCCCACAGGGGCACTCTCAGGAGCTGGACTCACCATAGCCCACACTGAGGGACCGGAAGTCGCTCCTCCCTCAGGAACTGCTTCTGGGAGTCCTGGCCTCCTTGGACAGACTAGGTGAGTCCTTCAGCTTCTGTGTCCAGGCTGCGGTTGCCACTTCCGGTGCCCCGGGACCTGCAGAGGAGCCGGCCGCCCAGACACCAGGGGGCGCTCGCTGGCAAGCGCTCGGGGTCATGTGCGAGGGAGCCCTGGGGCTCGGCTTTGCAGGTCCTGGAGGCTGAGGATCCCGCTGTATCGCGTTTCCATCAGGACCTCTTGGCCGGCTGGGCGGCTCCGTGGCACGTGCATCGCCGCTGAGCTCCTGACTCTGCGCAACCGCTAGCTCGGAGTCGGCTGCGTCTACACGGGAGCACAGACTCTGCACACGTGTGCACCTGCTGCGGTGCACCTGCTGCGGTGGCTGCGCACGTGAGGGCGCCACACAGGGTCCTCAGCCTGACCTGGAGGGAGATCACTGCCCCAGGAAACACTGCCTCGTGTCACTTCCGGTCCAGGAGCCTCCGCACCCTGGGGAGTCGGGAATCGACCTCCTCTTGGTGTTTCTTATTGTTGTGAATTCACATGTCCTGTGTGTGGTTCTGGGCACAAAGTGAGGGCGTGACTGCTAAATGGGAGGTAGAATCACCCACGACGTAATGAACCTATTTCTTGCGTCCAGAACATTTTTCATTACTCCCTTACGAATGTGGGATATAAAATAAATTATTTCTGCTATAGTCACAGCTCGGTGCCACAGACCTCAAAAATTTATGCTGTCTAATTGAGGCTTTGTACCCTTTGCCCATCATCCCACTAGTCCCTTCACCACGGCATCTGCTAACCACGTTTCTAGCCCCTCCTTTTATGACTTTTAGTGTTTGAAATTCCATTTATTTAAATTATATTTTAATCATGCAGCCTTTGTCTTTCTGGTCCTGGCTGATTTTTTGTCTCCACCGTGTCCTGGGCAGCAGTGAACTGAGGATACCTAGAATTCCTGCATTTTCATGGGCTCTGTGACTGACACAAGTGAATTCCTTGGCACAGCCTGTGTTTGGGGTCATACACAGCCCCCTCCTTGGGGCAGGAGACACTGGGAAGTCACATTGAAAAGGGCCCTGCTATGCGATGGGGAATCCGGGACCATGGTGTGATTGCCTGAGTAATCCTCAGGTCGCATGCAGCCCCTGCTCATCCCAGGGGGAGATACCTGGGCCCATGTGCAGCATCTACTGAAGCTTGGACCAGGAAGCAGATGTGTCTCCTCAACTGTGCTTTTCAAGTGCAGCTCTTTTGTTCCTGAGACTAGACAAGTGAAAACACAATTCAGTCACCCTATGGAGCCCACCTGCTCAGGAGGGAGAGCAACCCAATCTCAAAAATAGATGTCCTATTGGAGAAGGGGTTTTTGGGTGCCTCCTCAGATCCTGGTCCTCAGGGACTCTGACCCACCCATCTCTCCCTCCCAGGTCCCCTGTTCCAAGATCATCTCCTACTTCTGCTCCTGGTGAGACATCTTGCCCAGGTCCCCAGGATCATGCCTTCAGGCTTCTGGCTGTGTCTCTGAGAGGGGGACTTGCTAGGCTTCAGAGGCAGAGTGGCCCTCCCCACAGTCCGGGCACCTTGGTGTTGGATGCACTGACAGCATACGGCTTGTCCAGGTGTGAACCACAGTGGCAAACTTGAACCCTACTCAGGGGCATCTGAGTCCCTCTTGCTGGGAGAACAGGGAAACCCAGAGCCTGTGGAAGCCTGTCCCTTTATCCATTTGTGAGGTTTTTGCTGTTGTCTGTCTGACAAGGGCACATACCCAGGCCCAGGGTCAGTGTGTGGGCTCAACCCATGTGTGACAGGCAGGGAAGAAGGAAAGTATCCCTCCCAAGGCTGTGAACACTGGCCACAGCTATGCGTGTGTGTGTGTGTGTGTGTGTGTGTGTGTGTGCGCGCACGCACTCATTTGCTCCAAGATTAGCAGTGTGGTGGGCTCTGAGCTGGCCCCAGGAGTTGTGGGTTAAAGTGTTCTCTGATGTGACATTTAACCAGAGGAACTTAAAGGAGATCTGAGGCTGCTCCAAAGCCCCTGAGGGTTTTGGACCCCTGTGGGTGTGACCGTACTAGGGCATGTGGAGCTCCAGGAAAGGGGCTCCCTGATGGTTTCATAGAATCCATCTATGCTTGTGGCCTCCCTGCAGAGTTACCTATGTTTAGAAAGGCCAGTTAACGGTTTCCAGTCAAAAGCACATGCTGTCTGTGAAGGAGCATGTGACCTGAGCACAACCAGCTCACACTGGGCTGGAGACACAGGAGGGAAGATGTTCTGAGAGCCCAGAGGGAACCTCCCTTGCAGGTGGGGCTGGGCTGCAGGGGGCGCACAGGAGCACCCAGCACAGGCTGCCGCCCAGCAGCAGGTGCACAGGAGGCTGGGAGGGGTTTGTTCTTAGAGAGTGGATATTCCTTTTATAAAAAACATAAAATAAGAATTTTATATGATGTATTCATATTTGTATGAATATCCTACTCAGCTGTGAGTGTTTATGTAACACAATACTTTAATGAAAGCCACATTTACAAAGGGTCTCTAGTCCTCCCACATGTGTTAAGAGTAAGCAGCTGGTGGCAAGGGAAGCTTTTTATATATAACTGGGGAGAAAATTTCAAGAATCTCACTGACCCAAAGAAGAAGACATTCAGGTATCGAAACCCAGAGATGGTGCTTGAGCTGACCGTTCATTTCACATGTAGGTTCACAATGAAGAACGTGTATTTTGGGGCTTGTTCTTCAGTGGCTGGACCTCTGTGCACATAGAGTTCTAGGAGGTTGCAGGAACGCCTGTCCCCAGCATCTCACTGTTGCGTGGCCCACGTATCATCACATTTCTCTTTCTTATGCTGGGGCAGGTCTAGGGCTATGAAATCCCCTGCCTCATGAATATGCAAATGACGTGAGGTCTGCTGAGGTAAATACAGCTATGCCTGTGCCCTGAGAGCATCACCCCACAGCCACATTCCTTTCCTATTGAAGGCCCTGAGAGCTCAGCTCCTCACCATGGACTGGACCTGGAGGATACTCTTCCTGGTGGCAGCAGCTACAGGTAAGAGTCTCCCCAGTCCCAGGGTGAGGAGGCGTCTGGTGTCAGCCAAGGTGGGTTCACGTAGTCCTGTCTCATCTGTACAGGTGCCCACTCCCAGGTCCAGCTGGTGCAGTCTGGGGCTGAGGTGAAGCCACCTGGGGCCTCAGTGAAGGTGTCCTGCAAGGCTTCCGGATACACCTTCACCAGCTACTATATGCACTGGGTGAGACAGACACCTGGACAAGGGCTGGAATGGATGGGAGAGATCAACCCTAACAGTGGAGGAACAAGCTATGCACAGAAGTTCCAGGGCAGAGTCACCATGACCAGGGACACGTCCACGAGCACAGCCTACATGGAGCTGAGCAGTCTGAGACCTGATGACACAGCTGTGTATTACTGTGCAAGGCACAGTGCTACAACCCACATCCTGAGGGTGTCAGAAACCCTGATGTCTATGCAGCTGTTTTGGGTGATGCAATGACAGGGACGAGGAGGACTGAGGCTCTCTTTGAATTAGGATTATGAAAGCAGAGGGGGAGTGGATTGATTATTTGTAAAATATCTTCAGTGACCAGTGGTTTTGATGAACCAGATCATTGCGTTTCTCCCACTTCCTTAGGGTGTTCAGATGAAAGCAAGTCCCTGTGAGGGTGAAAGTCAGCTGCTAAATTGGTTGAATTAAGAAATACCTGAAAAGGTGGCAAAGAATTACTTCTGGGTGTGTCTGTGAGGGTGTTTGCAGAGGAGACTGTCAGTCAGTGGAATCAGTGGGGTCATCCGCGCTCAGGTGGGTGGGCAGGGTGCAATCAGCTGAGGGCTCAGGCAGCAGGAAAAGCAGCAGGAGGCACAGTCACTCCCTCTCTCCCTCTTCAGGAGCTGGGACATCCTTCTCCTCCTGCACCTACACATTAGCACACGAGGTTCTTAGACCTTAGGTTTCAGACTGAGAGTCACCCACTGGTCTCAGGCCAGCAGAGTTGGACCAAGCCATGCTAGCAGATCCCATGGCCTCTTTCTTCCCTTTAATGTATCTGTCTGTCCATAGCTATCTGTCTGTCTACTTATCTCTCTCTCTCTCAATATATATATATATATATATATTGTCTATGATATATATATATTGTATACAATATATATATATATCTGTCTATGTATCTATGTGTCTGTGTATCTATTTACATACCTACCTATCTTCCAACGTAACAACCTAAGAAGCTCCTAGTGTGACAAAAGACACACACAAGAGAAAAGCCAGGGAGGGAAAGCAGGAGATGTACTAGACTGAGCATGGAGGAGCAAGTCGTGGCACCTCGGATCATGGGGAAAGGTCAGGCTGGGGACTTGGAAGGGCTGGCAGAAAGAGGGACTTGAGCAAAGGCAGATCTGTGCTCAGAATACTCGGCCCTCCTTTGCCATGTTTTAATTGAGCATCCTAGACTCATTCAAACTCCAAAGTTGTCCTCCTGGAGTTAAGAGCAGAAATGCCCCCCCCCCCAATATTGGGAAACACAGGGGAACCCAGATCTCAGTCCTTCCCCATTTGTAAGATGGGTCTCCCCAGAGGTAACTCTCATTCAGATGTGAAATAAAATCCATGCTGGGCCTGGGGAAGCTCACAGCTCCCTCCTCGCACAGGGCTGAGGTCTCTGGGGAGGGCAGAGCTGTGGTGTAGGGTAAGGTGGACTGGTGTCACTCACAAGTCTGGAGGATGGTTGTGACCACACACGATGGCAGGGCTGGGACCTCTTTGTCCCCAGGTGTCCTGTCCCAGGCAGCGGCAGTAGTGGGTCCGGGGCTGGGGACGCTACACAGACCCTCTCCTCATCTGTCCTTTGTGTGGATTCTCCACAAACACCAGTGGCTTCTGTGGGACTGGGTCCCCCAGCCCATGGGGAAGGGTCTGTCATGAATGAGGTGCCCCCGTGATGATGGAACTTATGCCACAGCCCATCCCTAAAGAGTCATCTTTGACTCCAGAAGCAGGTCCTGGAGCCAGATGTCCCTTCAGCTGAGCCCCCTGGGCACTGAGGACACGGCCCTGTGTGTCCGTGCCAGACACAGAGAGGGGACATCAGGGGGAGTCCAGACACAGACCATAGGGGCACACAGGGCCTCCAGTGGGTTCTCAGGCCCATCTGGGGCTCATCCCCAGCTCAGGAGAAGGTGTTGAGGGAAGCTGAGGTTTCCTTCCAGATCCTGGAGTTGGATGTTTCTGCCTGACATTCTTCTTCCTCAGGAATCTTAGGGTTTTTCTTTGTAATGCCCTGGCATCTTCATCTGCATGTGGGTGACTTAGAGCCCAATTTCAGTACAAATTTACGACTTTTTTTTTCAGTCATCTGCTAGCCATAAACTTTCAGTACAATCTTTGCAATAAGAAATCATGGCCCCTCAATCCACACACTTGCATCATGAAAGGGTTTTGAGTTTCCTACACTGTGTTGCTCATTGAGGAGCAAACACTTCTCTGGAGAGATGACTCTGTACGTGCTGGGCATTTGCTTAGCCCCTGTCTTTTACCTGCCTTGTGTGGGGATGAACCGTCATTACAGTGTGTCCTCCCCTCCACCTGGATCCTGGTTGTTCACCCACAGGCAGTTCCTCCTCCTCACTGTTCTGTCAAAGCTCCTGATCTCCCGGACATCCACAGAATGGGGCAGAAGGTCCCTTTGTCTCTCCCTCACTCCTGGTGAATCAGATCATTCTCTTCATTCTCACTGAACCCAGATGTCTCCCTGCAGCTGACCATGCTCCCCACAACACCCTGGTCTATGTGGCATCACCCCACCTCTGGCTCTTGTCTCAAGAATGGAGAACTCACACCCTCCCTGTCCACTTGCTTCTTCTGCTGTGGCAAAGTGAGCATCATCTGCTGTCACTAGGGAGGTATGCCAAGGGCTGGTGAGGAGGGGCTCATCTCTGTGAACCTGCTCCTTCTGTATAAACTTGGGTGTATCCTGTCAGCTGGGTGCAGGGGTCCTGCCAGATGTGAGAGGTTGGACCAAGGGCCCTGCCTCAGAGCCTCCTGAAGCTTGTGCTGTGAGATCTATTGGTAAGTCCTTGTGTTGAGAAAGAACATTATTATCATAAATAGGAAATAAACCAATGCTGAGCTTAGAACTCAATGTCATTGGACTGGACAATCCTATATTTGCCAAGGATGGTTTTAACATTCATATTTAAACACATTTGTATTTGAATATATTTATTTATTTATTGGGGTTGAATAGATGGAAATAGACACAGAAAAGATGAATTTTATACACTATCTCATGCTATAAATAGAAGTAATTTTAATTCAATTAATTAACAATAATAAGAGGAAATGGGCACATTGTGTGTGGGGATATGTGTTAGGTTTTGTATATCCACGTGTGTATATCAGTAGCATGTGTGTGTGTTGTCCTTCTTTAAGTTGCTCTTACATTCTTTGATCGGTGACTTTTACATCTTTCATAAAGTTTGGAATATTTGTGACCATTATTTTTTTTTAATATTTACTTTTCATGTCTGCTCTGCTCTTTTACTTCTACCTTTGGAATTTCAATTATATTTATATGACACTATTTGATACTGATGTTTTTCTTCATTGTTCTTTTCCTTTGCATTTTCTGTGCAATTCCTAGAACCTATTTTCAAGTACATGGTTCCTTTTGAAAGGAGATAACTCAGATGATTTGTTTGTCAAACTCTTATATGTACTCAATTCCTTTAGAATATTTAAGCATTGATTTGTGACATTATTATGTTTCCCTTTCTATTTTAATACATTACTTGTAATGTCTTTATGTTTCCTGCTTTATCAGTTTACATCATGTGTCATCTATGAAGTTCATTCTTTTTTTTTTTAATTTTTTTTTATTTTGGCATATTATGGGGGTACAGATTTTAAGGTTTCAATAAATGCCCATTTCCCCCCTCCCCCCAAAAGTCTGAGTCTCCATCATGACCATCCCCCAGATGGTGCACATCTCACTCATTATGTATGTATATACCCGCCCCCCTCCCCCCTCCCACCTCCCCAATACCCTATTACTGTAGCACCTATGTGTCCACTTAGGTGCTACTCAGTTAATACCAGTTTGCTGGAGAATATATCTGGTGCTTGTTTTTCCATTCTTGGGATACTTCACTTAGTAGTATGGGTTCCAGCTCTAACCAGGAAAATATAAGATGTGCTATATCACCATTGTTTCTTAGAGCTGAATAGTACTCCATGGTATACATATACCACATTTTATTAGTCCATTCTTGGATTGATGGGCACTTGGGCTGTTTCCACAGCCTTGCAATTATGAATTGTGCTGCTATAAACATTCGAGTGCAGGTGTCTTTTGTGTAGAGTGTCACTGGATCATTTGGGTAGATGCCCAGCAATGGGATTGCTGGATCAAATGGTAGATTCACTTGTATCGCTTTAAGGTATCTCCATATTGCTTTCCACAGAGGTTGAACTAGTTTGCAGTCCCACCAGCAGTGTAGGAGTGTTCCTCTCTCTCCGCAACCACGCCAGCATTTATTGTTTGGAGATTTTTTGATAAAGGCCATTCTCACTGGGATTAAGTGATATCTCATTGTAGTTTTGATTTGCATTTCCCTGATGATTAGAGATGTTGAGCATTTCTTCATATGTTTGTTGGCCATTCTTATGAAGTTCATTCTGATATATTTTTATTATGACTTTTTCCTTTTATTTTATCATATTATGGGGGTACAAATATTGTTAGGGTTACATATATTGTCCCTGCCATTCCTTCCCGAACCCAACCTTGCCAAACATGAAGCGTGTCCAACCCCCAGGTGGTGCGCATCGCAACTATTATGTAGGTATATATCCTTCACTCCTCCCCCCTCCTATCTTCCCACCACCTGATAAAAGTTGTTGTTTTTTTTTCTTTTTTGAACTTTTGGTTACATTGTATATCTTTCCCTCTCCCTACAAAGGGTTAGAGGTATTCCCTTTTCCCACCTGCAATGCTCCCCACAATCCTAAGATATGTATCTCGCCAGGCCCCCGAATACCTGGTGGGCACTACTAACATTCAAGCACCATAGTTTTAATCAGTTAGTACCAATTTGATGATGAGTAGATGGGGAGCCCATTTTCTTGATCTTGTGTCACCTCACTTTGGATAGCGGACTTAAGCTTAATCCAGGATAGCATAAACGGTGCTAGCTCATTGTCATTTCTTAGAATTGAGTAGTATTTCATTGTGAGCATATACCAAATTTTAATCATTCACTCATGAATTGAAGGTCGCTTGGTTTTTTTCCATGATCTTGCAATAGTGAATTGTGCTGCCATAAACATTCGGGTGCAGATGTCTTTATAATAAGAATGTCTTATGCTCTTTTGGGTAGATGCCCAACAATGCTATTGCTGGGTTGAGTGGTATTTCTATATCTATCTGTTTGAGGTATCTCCAAATTCTTTTCCACAGAGGTTGCACTAATTTTCAGTCCCACGAGCAGTGTAAGAGTGTTCCTGTCTCTCCACATCCTCGCCAGCGTTTGTTGTTTTGGGATTTCTTCATACAAGCCATTCTCACTGGTGTTAGATGGTATCTCATTGTGGTTTTGATTTGCATTTCTCTGATGATTAGAGATGTTGAGCATTTTTTTTATATGTTTACAGGCCATTATTCTATCTTCTTTGGAGAAGTTTCTGTTCATTTCCGTTGCCCATTTCTTGATGGGGTGTTTGATTTTTTCTTGTTAATTCTTTTAAGTTCTAGATAGATTCTTGTTATTAGACCTTTATCAGAAGTGTAGAGAGCAAATATTTTCTCCCACTCTGTGGGTTGTCTATTTGCTCTAATGATGGTTTCCTTAGCTATGCAGAATTTTTTTAATTTGATGAGATCCCATTTGTTTATTTTTGATGCAGTGGAGATTGCCTTGGGGGTCTTCCTCAAAAATTCTTTGCCTAGACCAATGTCTGATAGGGTTTCCCAACATCTTCTTCTAGGGTTTTTAAGGTTTCATGCCTTAGGTTTAAGTCTGGCATCCATCTCCAGTGAATTTTTGTGAGAGGTGAGAGGTAGGGATCCTGCTTCAATCTTCTGCATGTATCTATCAAGTTTTCCCAGCACTATTTATTGAAGAGAGATTCTTTTCCCCATTGTATATTTTTGTCTGCTTTATCAAAGATTAGGTTGTCGTATACTGATGGTTTCATCTCTGGTATCCCAGATCTATTCCAGATATCGATGTTTCTGTCCTTATCCCAGTTCCAGGCTGATTTAACTATTATTGCTTTATACTACAGCTTGAAGTAGAGAAGACTGATGCCTCCCAGCTTGTTCTTTTTACTTAAGATTTCTTTGGGTATATGAGGATTCTTCTGGTTCCATACAAAGCGCAGAATTATTTTTTCTAGATCTGTAAAGTATGCTAGTGATATTTTGATGGGGATTGCATTAATTCTCTACATCACTTTAGGTAATATTGACATTTTAATGATATTGATTCTACCAATCCATGAATAAGGTAGATTTTTCCATCTGTTTAAATCTTCTGCAATTTCTTTTTTTTTAATGTTTCATAGTTCTCTTTATATAAATCTTTAATTAGGTATACTCTGAGATATTTAATTTTCCTTGGGACTATAGTAAAGGGTATTGCATTTTTTATTTGAGTTTCTGATTCATGGTTCTTGGCATATATGAATGCTTCTGATTTGTGTATATTGATTTCATAACCTGAAACATTACCAAAATTATTTATTAAATCCAGGAATCCCTTGGATAAATCCATGGGGTTTACATACAATATCGTATCATCGGTGAAGAGTGAGAGTTTGATCTCGTCTGCCCCCACTTGGATGCCCTTAATACCCCTCCCATGTCTGATTGCTATAGCTAGGACTTCGGGCACTATGTTGAATAGAAGATGAGACACTGGACATCCTTGTCTAGTTCTGGATTGAAGAGGGAATGATTTCAATTTTTCACCAATTAGAATGATATTAGCAGTGTATTTGTCATAAATGGATTTGATAAATGTAAGGTATGACCGTCTACGCCCATTTTGTTAAGAGTTTTTATCATAAAGTTGTGTTGGACTTTGTCAAATGCTTTTTCTTCATCTATTGCCAGAATCATATGGTCTTTGTTCTTGATTTTATTTTTGAAGTGAATTGCATTTATAGACATGCCTATGTTGAACCAGCCTTGTATAAAGCCCGACTGGTCATGCTGAATTATTTTTTTGATGTGCTGCTGAATTCTATTTTCTAAAATTTTATTTAGGATTTTTGCATCTGTATTCATGAGGGATATTTGTTGTAATTTCCTTTTTTTGTTACATCCTTTCCTGGCTTTGGTATCAAGGTGGTATTGGCTTCATAGAATGAGTTAGGAAGGATACCATCTTTCTCAATGTGTTGAATAGTTTCTGTAGTATAGGTATGAGTTCATCTTTGTATGTCTGGTAGAACTCTGAAGTGTTGCCATCCAGTCCGAAACTTTTCCATTTGGGGAGGTTTTTAATTACTGCTTCAATTTCTGAGCTTGAGATTGGTCTATTCAGGAGATCTGTGACCTCCTGGGTGAACTTAGGGAGGTTGTATGAATCCAGGAATTTGTCCCTTTCATCTCCGTTCTGTAGTTTTGGGGCATATAATTTTTATAGTAATCAAATGTAATGTTTTGTATTTCTGTAGTGTGTGTTGTGACCTCTCATTTTTCATTCCTTAATGAGTTTATTAGAGTCATTTCCCTTTGAGTCCTGGTCAATCTAGCAAGAGGGTCATCAATTTTGTTTATCTTTTAAAAAAAAAAGCTTCTGGTTTTGTTGATCTTTGTTGTTCTCTTGTTCTCCATTTAATTCAGTTCTGCTTTGATCTTCGTTATTTCTTTTCTTCTACTACGATTGGAAGTTTTTTGCTCTCCTTTTTCCAGTTCCTTAAGCTTATTCATTAGATTGTCAGTATCTAAGCTTTGTGTTTTTTGGATGTGAGCATTAATTGCTATTAGTCTTCCTCTCAGGTAAGCTTTTGCTGTATCCCACAGGTTTTGGTAACAAGTATCACCATTATCATTTTGTTCAAAGAAATTCTTGATTTCCATCTGAATTTCTTCCTTGACCCAATAATTTTTCAATAATAGATTGTTTAGTTTTCATGATTTTGGGAGGCATTGAGTGTTTCTGTTGGAATTGAACTGTAATTTTATACCATTATGGTTGGAAAACATACAAGGTATAATTTCTATTTTCTTGAATTTTTTGAGATCTGATTTGTGGCCTAGGATGTGATCAATTTTGGCAAAGGATCCATGGGCTGCTGAGAAGTATATAAATTCAACTTTATTTGGGTTGAATGTTCTATAGAGATCTGTCAGACTTTTTGATGAAGGGATCTGTTCAGGTCCATTATTTCTTTGATTAATTTCTGTTTGGAGGATCTGTCCAGATCATTCAGTGGAGTGTTGAATTCCTCTGCTACTATGGCAGTGTTGTGTAGCATGGTGTTGAGATTAGATAAAGTTTGATTGATGTAATTGGGTGATCCTGCATTGGGTGCATAAACAATAAGAATTTCTAAATCTTCTTGTTGTATCTTCCCTTTTACCATTATAAAATGGCTTTCTTTATCCTTTTGTACTTTTGTTATTTTAAAGTTTTTTGCAATTAGTTATTTGCAATTAGTATAGCTACCCAGCTTTCTTTTGACTTCCATTTGACTGGATGATATCTTTCCATCCTTTGACCTTCCGCCAGAAGGCATCTTTGTGGGTTAGATGTGTTTCTTGTAGACAGCAGATGCAAGGCTTGTGGAGTTTCATCCACTCTGCCAGTCTATGCCTCTTCAAAGGACAGTTTAAACCATTTACATTTATTTAAAGGATTGAAATTGGAGGAAGATTACCATTCATTTTGTTGGGTGAAGACTTGTTGCTTTGTCTTACACCTTGTGCCATCATGTAGATCGAGATCTAAACTTTAATTCTTTGAAGATTGTACTTTTAGGAGTGTCTATTGCCCTGTTCAGTTAGAAATGTGGGTCTGAGAACTTCCTGTAGGACTGGTCTGGACTTTCCATATTCCTTCAATGATTGCTTATCTGAGATGGACTTTATTTCTCCTTCATAGATGAAACTTAATTTTTCTGGATAAAGAATTCTAGGTTGGGCTTGTTCTGTTTTAGAAGGTTAAGGATAGGAACCCAATCCCTCCTGGCTTTTAAGGTTTCAGATGAGAAGTCTGCTATTAGTCTTGTAGGTTTTCCTTTATAGGTTAATTGTTGTTTTCATCTCGCTGAATGTAGTATTGCTTCTTTCACATTTACTTTGGTCAACCTAATGACCATGTGACAGGGTGATTGCTTTCTCATGTTGAGTCTCCCAGGCATTCTGTGTGCTTCTTGTATTTGGATATCAAGATTTCTGTCCAGGCCCTGCATGTTTTCCTCAAGTATTCCATGAAATAAGTTTTCTAGCCCTTGTGTTTGTTTCTCTTCCCCTTCGTGTATCCTGTGTTTCTCTTCCCCTTCGTGTATCCTGATCACCCTGAGGTTTGGCTTTTTTACATAATCCCATATTTCTTGTAAGCTTTGGTTTTGCTTCTTGTTTCTGTGTTCCCTTTCTACCTCTGATTTGTTTAGTATACAGGCATAATGGTCAAGCTCTGAGATTCTTCCCTCTGCATGGTCCAACCTGTTCTTGATGCTTTCTACTGTATTATGGAGATCCTTGATTGTTTCCTTCATTGCCAAGATTTCTGCTCGATTATTCTGCATAATTTCAATATCTTTGGAGAATCTTTCATTCATTTCCTATATTCTTCTTGAGGTTTTTCTGTGTTGTGACTCTATTTTCTCTTCAATTCCGTTGAGCTTTCTGACAATCCACATTCCAAATACTTCTTCCATCAGTTTAATCGTATATGTAAGTTGGTGTCATTTGATGGAGGTCGAGTATTATCTTTTGGAGGTGACATTTCTCTCTGCTCCTTCATATTTCCTGTGGTCTTCCTCTGGTTCTTTCACATCTGGGTGTTTTGTCGAGGACCGGATGTGCTGGGGCTCGGTTCTTGGCTAAATTCTGATGTTCCTAAGGATTGATTTATGGCAGGGCTGGGCATATATGGTCTGGCCCTGTAGTGACTTAGAGGAGTCTGATTCTTTTGGGTAGTCTTTGGTCTAATGTCTTCACCTTATGTCTATTGAGATTAATAGGTTTAGGCCCCTTGCTCAGAGATTCAAAGGAAAGATAACTCTTGTGAGTGCGAGTTTTCTCTCAATCCCTAGATTGAAGAGGGAGGCACTATGATAGAGTCTGAGATTGCTCTGTCCAGAAACAGACATGCAGGACAGCCAGATCTACCAATCTGTACTTTCTGCCTCTTTAATTACACAAATGGAAACAAGTGGCAGGAATGGGAACAGCCTCTATCTCAGCTCCACCACAAGGCGGGGACAGAACTTTGGTTCCAAGCACCCAGCTCTAAGTCACAGGAGGGTGTGGGTGAAGAAGTCTCTCCACCTTATATCTACAAAAGGCAGCCTCTCTCACGGTTCGGCCTTGCCCAGCCAGACTGTGCTGTCTGGACACAGAGCTCAAGAGACTTGTGCAGGGAGAGACAGTCCAAAGACCAACAGGCGAGACATCTGGACTGACCATTCACTGTCTTCTGCCTCTTTAATTACACAAATGGAGATAAGCATCAGGAATGGGAATAGTCTCTAGCTCAGGTCTGCCCCAAGACAGGAACAGAACCTTTGCTGTGAAGCTCCATGCCCCAAGTTGCATGAGGGTTTGGGTGGTAAAGACTCTCCACCTTATATCTAAAAAAGGCAGCCTTCTTCACAGCTCAGCCTTGCCCATGTGAGCTCTTCTCTCTGGATACAGAGCATGGAAGACTTGTGCAGGGAGAGACTGTCCAGAAACAGGCAGGCGGGACAGCTGGACCCACCCATCTTCATCTTCTGCCTCTTTAATTACACAAATGGAGATAAGCAGCAGGAATTGGAACTGTCTCTATCTCAGATATGCCCCACGGTGGGTACAGAAACCTTTGGTTCTGAAGCCATGGGGCCCAAGTTGTAGGAGGGTGTGGGTGGTAAAGTCTCTCCACACTGTATCTACAAAAAGAAGCCTCCTTCACAGCTATGCCTTGCCCAGGTGGATTCTGCTCTCCGAAGACAGAGTGCAGGTTACTTGTGAGGTGAGAGACCATCCAATATCAAATTGGTGGGGCAGATTCGTGTACCAGCACTTTCTCTGCACCTTCCCTCCAAACATGGAGTCCAAGTCAACTCACTGGAATGGGGAGACAGGAGTGTTGTTGCAGGAGTAGAGAGAAGGGATTCCCAATGGATCAAGGAGTCTAGCTTTGCACACTCTGTCCACTCAGCACCATCCAAAACCTCAACTATATCCAATATGAAAGCCTCCTTTTGTGTATACTCCCCTTAACCTGGACCTGAAGTGTTCTGCAGGGAGATGCCAGAGTGAGCAATGGTTCCTGCCACGTGGAGAGTGGTTGCTGGGTTCGGACCCACCCCCACCTGAAACTGCCTCAGCTGTGTGCTCTGGAGAATTCAAAATGTTCCCTGCTCTAGTCTCCTCTCCACACAGCTTTGCCTGGTGCTACCACTTCCTACCAACTTCAAGCCCTTCCCAGCCTATGTGGATGTGGAACTCGGTGTAGGTAGGAGCATCTCTCAGCGCCAGGTAGGGCTGATGCCACTGCCAGCTGGCAGCGGCTTAACCGCACCTCGTTTCCTCCCTGTTGTATATCTCTGATTCCCTGGGTTTTGTGGAAGAATAACCGATTCACCTTTGCTTTAGGCTGTAGACTGTCTTATCCCTTCATTTCCTGGTGAATGTCTGCAAGCTTGTGAAGCTGGTCCTGTGGAAGTGCAGATCACTCACGTGTGGTTGTCCGTTTTCTTCACCTTCCACTCTGGGAGCGGAGAGCAAGGAGGACACCCCTACTCCACCATTATTCACAATTTCATTATGATATTTTTGATATTCATTTATTATAGCCCAGGGTTTGTATGTTAGCCAGACATGCTGTGTTTGCTGGTTGCCATTGACATATTATTTCATTTTGTGTATTTTTCTCCCTGTATATGTCCACACATTATGCTATCCAGCCCTGTGCCGTGGAAGTTTGTGTGGCTCTAGTCAGACTTGCATTTGGAATTTATTGTTGAAGTGGCTCCCAGTGTTGAAGGTTTTCTCTGCCATGAGCACAAAAGGGTTTAGACACCTCCACTGATAGGTAGTATGTGTTTCCTGCCTGGCTTTGTGTTTATACCCCGTATTCTAAAGACAATATATTTCTGCTTGCCCAGGGTAGTCTCAGTTTTGCATTTACCTGACAGTGGTTGGTGTGGTGAAGGGGTTGTCCTGAGGTGACCTTCTCTTACTTCCTCCTTGAGCTGGGTTCCTAGGCAGGCATCATGCCCTTGGCCTCTACTGTGCCCTTGCCTGTTGTCTTGTCCCTCCACAAAAGGTGGCACTGCCCTCCTAACCTTCACAGTGAATTTATTTTCTCAGTTCTTGTCTCTTACAGCTCGGGAACATTTCCATCAGCCTGTTCAGCTTCCAGGTTTGCTGCCTGTCCCTGAAGATCAAGCCTTTGTTCCCATGATGGAGAGGAGTCCTATTTCTGAGCAGAACACAGTGGTCATTTCTCTTCCACTACCATTTCCTGCAAGATTCCCCAATGGGCTAGGACACTGATTTTTGCTTCTTGTCCACTGAATGGTAATTCTATAGATCTGTAGGAGACAGGGGAGTTGGGTCTGAATGCATTCCAGAAATGTGTTCTCCTTCTCTCTCTGACAGAATCATCTGTGAGTGCAAAACTTCATGATGTCTCCCTTATACTGGAGTAAGAAAATTCAGGGAAAATAGAATAGGAATTCTGCACTTATGTGATTACTGAAAAATTTACCAAATGCCACTTCAGCTGATCCAATATATACATCTAGTATAGTGTTGTCCTAGCCGCATGCCGTCTGGTGAACTGTGCCTAATAAGCTAATGCTCTGGTCCTGGTTATCCCCACAAGTACAGGTCTCTCTATAGATTTCAGATTTGAAGTTCATCATATACTTTATTCTATGTGAAATATTAAATAAAATGTGTTAATCTACAGCTTCTGCAGTCATGCTTTATAGATGATGATGTTGCTGTTGCTGTAGTTGATGTAAGAAGAACTTTTTCTCAGCTATCTACTTCTCCGTGGTGAACAGAAGCGTTATCCTTAATACAAAGGAACTGGAAACAATCAAAGTATTAACCAATAGCCTAATAAATAAGCATTTTTAAATGACTCATTAGAACACAACCCATATTTAACAAAAATAAATGTGTCACATCAGTACAACATTGTTGCATATATATGTATGTACAGGGAGTAATTAAGCCAAAACAATGCCCTCTACTTGATTCCACTTTTATAAATTCTAGAAAGTTAAAGCTAATCTAAAGTACCATAAAGTAATTTAGCAGTTGCCTGTGTAACTGGAGGGAGAGGAAGAAGAAAGAAGGAGGAATTTTAAAAGAACAAGTGAAAATATTGTGGGGAAATTATCTACTTGATATCTTGAAAATGGTGGTGATGCTGTCAGCATCTTTCACTTGTACTCGTTAATTATGGTAAGGCCACTGTATATCAACTATGCCTCACTAAGTTAATATGGAGAGTTAAACAGATGATTTGTTTCGGAAGGAGAGATGGACAAATAGGTAAAAATAACTGAAACATTAGCTACTTGAAAATGCGTCTGCATTGACCTTGCATTTCAAATGTTGTATATATTCTTTAAGCAAAAAGGGGAAGACAAAACATTCGCTTTATGTTTTTATTACAGAATGAAAATTCTATAAAGCACTGTAGTCATTTCGAGCTCTTGTCTCCAGTGGTTTCCAAAGATGGGATCATAGGCCAGATAATGAGAATAATTCTTTCCAGATATATGTTCCTGGACATATGACAAAACTTCTGTATGCTTCCTGGGTAATCTTATATGTGTTAAATGATGGAAACTTCAAACCAGCACCACATGCTTTATGTGTGTTTATAAATTAGATAAGCCATCAATAGTTATTTATTAATCACAAACCCATCACACAGTATTTCTTTAGGCCCCATCCTCCCTCAGGTGTCCCACCCAGAGCTTGCTATATAGCAGGGGACATGCAAAAAGGGCCCTCCCTATGCTGATGAAAACCAGCCTATCCCTCACCCTGCAGCTCTGGGAGAGGAGCCCCAGCCCTGGGATTCCCAAGAGTCCCCATTCAGTGATCAGGACTGAACACAGAGACTCTCAATGGAGACTGGGCTGAGCTGGGTTTTTCTTCTTGCTCTGTTACAGGGTAAATCATGGAGAACTAGAGATACTGGATGTCTGAATGGATGTGAGTGAGAAAAACAGTGGGAGTGTTTGGAAGTTTCTGACAGGCATGTGTCTGTGTTTGCAGGTGTCCAGTGTGAGGTGCAACTGGTGGAGTCTTGGGGAGCCTTGGCCCAACCTGGAAGGTCCCTAAAACTCTCCTGTGCAGCTTCTGGATTCACCTTCAGCAGCTATGCCATGAGTTGGGTCCGCCAGGCTCCAGGAAAAGGGCTGGAGTGGATGGCAGTTATATGGAGTGATGGTAGCACAAACTACGCAGATGCCATGAAGGGCTGATTCACCATCTCCAGAGACAATGCCAAGAACACGCTCTATCTGCAAATGAATAGTCTGAGAGCCGAGGACACAGCCCTGTACTACTGTGGGAGAAACACAGTGAGGGGATATCAGTGTGAACCCAGACACAAACTTCCTCCCACAGGGACATGTGGGGCCACCAGGGGGGTGTATGGGATCCTGGACGCCTAAGAAAGACCTGAGGGGCAGGGGCAGGTGGCCAGTAGTGGTTGGTTTCCTGTCAGAGTCTCAGGCTTCCTCTCTATAAATTTCATCATGGGACCTCTTTGGTGGCTCTGTGCCAGTCACTGTAGCGTCTCAATTAGAAATGCCTTGTTGTAGTAAATGAACATATTCTCACCTGGACACAAGTAAGAATGTCACTCACATGGGAAGAAATGACCCTGACATCAATAGAGAGATCAGGGTCCTGGGGAAGCCCAGGGAAACTGCTGAGCATATTCCAACCAGACTCAGAGCAGAGACCTCAGTGGAACTCCCCGAGTGCGACAGTCTTTGGGATTCAGATTAGGATCCATAGGGCTCTGGGACAGGATCAGTGTCTTATAAGTCCTAATAGTTTCAAATTTTACTCTCATTTAAAATAGAACATTCCTGATGCACAAATTACTCTGTTGTATCTGTTTCTGCAAGTCCATCTAATTTCTCCCTAGGTTCTATTTTCACATCTTTCTCTTATCCTTCTTACTTCAGAAAATGGAGGATGTGGTCTCTGTGTCTAAAATCTGCAGCTCAGGCCCTTAACCTGTTGTTCAGGTGTGGCCCAGGCTGTGGCTCCCATGGGACCTTCAAAAGATTGATAGCAGTGTCTCACCATCCGTGCTGGGACCCTCCTGCTGTCATCTGCTCATGGACTCACATTGCAAATGCAAGTGGGCGTTGGTAACTGTCAGAATAAGATTGATTGTTCAAAGAGTTATGTGTCCACTGAGACTCTCACAGAGTCACCTTCAACACCTATGGCATCAGGAAGACCTGCAGATGGAACCCTCAGTGTGCTGAGCTCTCTGTGGTGGCATCCAGGTCCTTGTGAGTGGTGTATTTGTGGCTACACATGAAGGTACAACACCTTGCAGTAGAGCCCCTCTTGTGGGAACTGCCTCCCACTGATGGTCCCCTGTCCAAAAGCCTCCTTATACTCCCACTTCTGCTCCTCTTGACTGCCCTCTCTTATGTCCTCCTCCTTCCTATGGAAAGCAAAATTATTCTGTTTTTACTCTGATACCTGTAGTTATCAAGAAGGGACCTGTGTCATGTATTGAACAAGGATTTGTCTCTAAAACACATGGGATTCACAAAAGATTTCTTTCATATTTCAGTATTCATCATGGGAGACACTTGTGTAAAATTGCACACATCTATCTTATAAAGAAATTTCCATTCTTGCACTATTTCCATGTCTACTTTTAGACACAGAAGTGTCCTCATTATAAGTAGGAAACTGTTAACTGGGTGAGAAGTTTGCCACTATGTACAGTCTCTGCCTTGACATGACTACAGAGTATGACAGGAAAGAGGTAAAAGCAACCTGCATATCAGGGAGTGTGGATGAAGGGACAGGACCTGCAGGAAAGATGTGAGTACTGTCCTTTAGAGTAACATTGTTGATTTTAGTTGTTTATAGCATTATTAATTCAGAATTCCTACAGCATTAAAACACATTTGATCAATGTAAAGCCCAGGAAAACTGCAAAGGTCAGGTGTTGGTCAGCACATATCATGGTACAGAATGCTGTGCTTGCCCCTGAGGTGGCCACAGGAGAAGGGTTAACCAGTGTGTGGGTCAGGGACATGGACATTATGGAAAAAAAGGCAAGTTTCCTCCTGGGGAGAACATGACATGGGGACCCTGTTGGCTGAATCTACAAGGGCTTGGGCAGGTGAACCAGGATCTGTCCAAGAGAAGTTGCCTGTGAGGAAAGGACCTGATGTTGAGCAATTCTGGAATAAAGTGAGGAGCACAGAAATCAGCCTGGGGTGCTCCCATAGGCCTTAAAAGTGGTTACTTTGTATGTACCACATCATGACATTTGGAGTAGAGGTACAGACAGCCACACTGTGGAGTAGCCACCACCCTGGACCTGTTAGATGAGATCTGTGTGTAGAAACAGCACAGCTGCCATACGGCACAAATGGATGGTGTGGATGGGTGTGGTTGCATGTGTTTATCATGGTAAAATGTGATCTGTTCAGGGGCAACTCAAGTCAGCACAGATTTGTGTCTTCACAATATCACAACTTTGCATATTCATATCTAGAGTTAGCAACATGCTTATTTTCTTAGTTTATTTGCTCAAGAAAATAGTATATGTTTCAAGTAATTTGTGATTATTTTGTATTTACTGATAATTATAGATTCCTTTTTAAAATAAATTTGCTAAGCTGTGGCTGGTAGCCTGTTTAAATGTGCCCTTATCAGAGCATAGCAACCAAATCTGTAGGAGAAAATATTTACCAGTTTCTGGTTGAAAGAAGCCAGCAATTTCAGTAAGATGCATGTGGTGACAATGTCTAGAGTCACAACATGATGTTTGCAGTAACCTACCATGAGATGTCCTTCACTCTTTCTCGGTCAAACACATCAAATGGGGAAGCAGAGGCAGTTGGGATAATCACCTCTGTTTTAAATTTCTTCTGAATCATGAGTTTCATCTTTGAAGAGTCTATTTTAACTTACATCAGCCTGTATTTGCTACTGTAAGGATATGATACATGGGGTATTGTTTTGTCACACCTAAGAGTATGTCATAATGAAATAATTTAATGTTAAATTACTAGTTTTTGAGTCAGAGCATCCAAGCCCACAGTACAGTATTTTGGAACGATGGATGCTATTACCGTGGTGATTTAGGCAAGGGGATACTTACAGTGTTTAAGGAGAGGTGTACCTCTTTGTCCCTATGATAAGAGGCAAAAACATAACAGTATAGGGGTACTTTTGAAAATTTTTTTGTGGATTCCTAGATATAACTGTAATCTGTGCTTCAGGATAATCTGTGCTTAAGGATATGCGATATTGTCAACGGACGAATTTCTGCAGTGAGTAAGATACTTACAGCATTTGTTGAAGAAGACCAAAAGCCTGGCAAAACCCTTTTATATTTTGTCATATATTATTTTAGTATATTTTTTATTTATACTTGGATCAATCACAGAATGCTCTCTATTCTATTGCACAGTATAACTATAGTTAATAATATTGTATTGCATATTTGAAAATCGCTGAAATGTAGGACTTTAAATATTCTCACTACAAAGAAATAACAAATATTTGAGGTGATGGACATGCTAATTGTGCTGATTTAATTATTCCACAATATATACAGGTTTTGAAATCCCATTGCGTACCTTCAATATATATAATTATTGTTCGTCAATCAAAAATAAATAAAATTTTACCCAAGTGCCCAACAATACATGAGTGGATTAACAAAATGTGATATCTGTATACCATGGAGTTCTACTCAGCCACAAAAAATAATGGTGATTTAACAGCTCTTTTATTATCCTGGATGGAGCTGGAGCATATTCAACTAAATGAAGTATCACCAATATGCAAAAACAAGCACCACATGTGGTCATCATCAAATTGGTACTAACTAATCAACACTAAGGTGTTCACATGGTAGTAATATTCAATGAGCGCAAGACAGTTGGGAGCATGGAGGTGGGTAAACTCACAACTAATGCATGGGGAGTAAACTGTGTGTGGAAAGGGCACTCCTGCAGCCCTGGCTCGGGTGAGGCAAAGGCATATATGTAGCCAAAGTGTTTTTATCCCCATAATATTGTGAAATAAAAAAATGATAAATATTTTGGGTGAGGAAATATGCTGTTTTTCTTATTTTGATCACTATGCAAGGTACACATATATGAGATTAAATATATGCATTATTTGTCCATAAAAATAATATAATTTTTTAGATGTAACAGTACAAATAAGCCCATCCAGGTTTATTTCCTTTTATGCAAATTGTATAATTTTTTAAAATTTATTTTTCACATTTTTTACTACTATTATGGGGTTACAAATGTTTATGTTACATGTATTGCCATGACTCCACTTGAGTCAGAGATTCAAGGGTGTCCATCCACCAGACCCCAAAGGCAATCACCACCACAACAAAATTTAGTAAATGGGACCTGATTGCACTGTCAAGGACACTATCAGAAGAGAAAACCTATGGAATGGGAGGAAATACTCACATGCAACACATTTTATATTCTGTAAGTCATTATGTTCATTTCTATATGCAGATCATATGCAAACTGGTCCTTGGAGTGAAAACGTACAACAGTTCCAGCTGATCTCTCATGGCTTCTGCGAATCTTCAATGTTCTGTGACAGAAAGAACAGTATGAATATTTCAGTTCTTTATTTCTTAAGTTCAGAAAGTCAGGGTAGTAGGGGGGAGGGCACTGGAATCAGACTTTACATTAAATCCACCTTACGGGACCTGCAACTCTTGATCTCTTTCTCCAGGTGCATATTTTGGCCTCAGACTCTCATGCTCACCTACGTGGTGAATATGAGAGTATCCACCCATGATCTCTTCATTGTGGGAGATAAACTGTGATGTGGTTTAAGTCTGCTATCTGCCATTAAGTAATTTTTGTGAGTGGTAAGCAGGAGAATTATAGAAAAAAATGTTGGAAAGCTAGACATATAAGCTTATGCCAAGAGTTTACTAAGTGTCCAATGGTAATCACTGCAAAAACAAAAATTAACATATGGGTCTTGATTAACCTACACCAAGGTCCCTTGCAGGGATTCCTTGGTCACAAAGCATGCAGCATGTGCTGGGCACTACAGAGTGCTGTGACATCAGGCTCTGCAAATCAAGGGTAGAGGTGAGATTAATTCCTATCAACACACTATGGTGACAACTTGAGAAATCTTTCCTCTTACTGCCACAATGTTAGGTTGTGATTGGTTAGAAGTCCTGGTTTCCAGGAAGGATCATTCCTGCTGGGGGCACAAGGTGCCCCCTGAGTCTGAGACCTGGTCTGATACCCCTCAATTGGGGTCCTTATGACTGTGGACAAGTCAAAAATGAAAGGCAATCTCCCACTGATACACATTAACTCTGCTTTGGAAGCGAAGCTTGTGTGTTTCCATGGAGGCAAGCCAGTCCCTCAGGCAGTTTCTGGGGTTTCTCCACTGCATTCAACACTGGAGAGGTCAATTGGATCAACCACATGCCTGAGGGTGGCCAAGGGACCAAGGACAATGGCCCTGCAGTGCCCAGGCCTGAGTCACTCCATCAGGGAACAACACTGCAAAGTGCTGGCCATGTGTTAGAAGGATCCAGAGTGAAGGTGGGAGGGGACACTAGTGAATGACAAGTACGACCAAGTGGAGCCAGACCACTCACACTCATAGTATGACTTCCACAAAGATTAGGGCTGGTACTATCCCAAGCCTGTGATAACCACATGGACTGAATATGGGCCTGTGTGGACCTTCCTGGCAAGAGGGAAATGTAAGGACAATCTTAAGTGGATTCTTTCTTGCCCCCACTCTTGTACCCTTGGCCCAACACAGAGAAAGAAGAAGTTGCATTTGACAATTCCTGTGAACCTGTATCCCCTCAGCTGAGTGAGGCTCATGTCACAGTTAATTCACAACAGTGTCAGGGAAAGTGTGGATTCTGTGGCCCAAAGTTTGATGCAACCTTGAAGTTGTAACACTGGAATGCAGCAAAATCACATCATGTTCTCATTGCAGAAAGAGGACTTTGCCAACCCTATGAAGCATGTTCACATTTATCCTGCAGTTGGTTCAGCGGAGAAGTAGGGTGTAGTGTTGGGAAGCACAGGCCCAGATACCACAGGTACCTCTCACCAGATATATGCTTGCTGTTGGAGACATTGAAGAACTTCTCCTTGCTTTTCTTTTTAGAATTTCATCTTGAAGATGTCCTGACCCATAACTGCCCCCAGGACTCCTTTCTTCTCTGGGCCCTGCCCTCTCCTCAGGTGTCCCACCCAGAGCTAGCTATATAGCAGGGGACATGCAAATAGGGCCCTCCCTCTGCTGATGAAAACCAGCCCAGCCCTCACCCTGCAGCTCTGGGAGAGGAGCCCCAGCCCCGGCAATCCCATTCAGTGATCAGGACTGAACACAGAGACTCACCATGGAGACTAGGCTGACATGGGTTTTCCTTGTTGCTCTGTTAAAAGGTAATTCATGGAGAACTAGAAATATTTGTTTTGTGAGTGGGTGTGAGTGAGAGTAACAGGGAGTGTGCGTGGCAGTTTCTGACCAGGATTTGTCTGTGTTTGCAGGTGTCCAGTGTGAAGTGCAGCTGGTGGAGTCTGGGGGAGGCTTGGTCCAGCCTGGGGGGTCCCTGAGACTCTCCTGTGTAGCCTCTGGATTCACCTTGACCAGTTATGGGATGAACTGGGTCCGCCAGGCTCCAGGGAAAGGACTGGAGTGGATCTCATACATTTATGGTAGTAGCACAAGCTACGCAGACTCTGTGAAGGGCCGATTCACCATCTCCACAGACAATGGCAAGAACTCGCTATATCTGCAAATGAACAGTCTGCGAGCTGAGGACACAGCCATGTACTACTGTGCCAGACACACAGTGAGGGGACATCACTGGGAGCCCAGACACAAACCTCCTGTGGGGGTGCACAGGGCCACTAGGGGGCAGAGTCAGCTCAGGGCAGGTGCAGGTGGAGGTTAATATCAGAAGCACAGGAGGTTAAGGACAACTTTCCACAGAAAGTATAAGTCTCCCTCTGCATCTTACAGTCTCCCCTGGGAGCCTGTGTATATTTAAAATTCTCTGCCTACCAATAATGTCTATAAAATTGAAATATTCTTATATCAGGTGAAGTCATTCTCATCACGATAATATTTACCATTCATGGAGGCAGAGAAATGCACAGGAGTTGGGTGAGGCTCTGGAAACTGTCTGCCCAGGATGCAACTGTGACATCCAGTGATGGAGAAAGTGGAGAGGTTAGTGGAACTTCCTAACTACACAGCAGTCCAAGCAAAGTGTAACAGAACCATCCGTGCCTCTCTGAGCCTAAGTTGCCCTTAATAGGACCACCACATCTCCTAGCTGTGACTGTTACTTAGGGTCCTGCCAGGATGTGTCATCACCTGGAAGCGGCACCCACAGGATGTCGGTCTTTAGCACACACCAGGGGGTGGATTATGGAGAGTGGCAGCCGGGTCCCTGGTCCTGGACCACCCGTAGGTGTAGGCAGAGAGGCAAATCCTCAGGGCGCACACACTGCTCTTTGATTGTATAAAAGATAATACGGTTTTACATGAGCCTCTCAGATGATATATAAAAGCAAGCATTTAGTCCGAAAGCAATTATAACTTCCATGTTTGCTGCATTTTTCCTTAAATTTCTCCTGGCTCAGTGTTTCCATTCACACAAGGAATTGTTATCTGTAGTGTGACCAACCATATCCAGTGGTTTCTCTCCATGTGCAGAGGACTCGAGTAATTTGGCCATTTCCAGACACAAGCTTTCCTCTCAGAGAGAGAGAGCAGAGATCTGACTGCCAAGTCTGAGGAGGAGCTGAACCTGCAGGCGGCAGAGTCTGCAGAGACCCCAGTACAGCTTTGTGTGGTCAGAAACTTCCTGCATGGAGGGAGCTCAGCAGCCCCACTTCAGTGGAAGTGGCTCAGGTCTAATAGTGGAGTTCAGAATTAGGATAATTGGATTTTATTCAGAATATTTCCTCATACATGATATGGTGAGAATCCCATCCTTCTTCTCCTGACATTATTTTTTATTTCTTATATGGTCACATGTTTGCGGAGCATGAACTGTTGCCATATATTTGCACAAATGTGGCCTCAGAGTCTACTGAATTATTCTAGGAAATTCAGGGATTGAACAAAAGTGGATTTTTCATTATTACCAAAATGTGAGTGTTTGGAAATTTCAATGTGTTGCCCAGGACCCTGTGGACACCAACAACTTCACTTCTCAGTGCACATCCTTGGTGCTGAGACAAGGAACCTACCTGTGTCCTGGGAAGACTGAGACAACCTTGACCACTGTCAGAGCCTTCATCTCTCATTTCTTTTGTATTCTAGTGATATCAGTCATAATGTTTTCTCTTTACTTTCCGATGTTATTTGACTAGTTTCCCCTTTTCCTCTAGTTAGTCTGAGTATTCATCATTTTTCATGTTTCAAAGGGAGGAAAAAATCTGTGATTTGTTGATATTTCTAGTGTTCTATTTCTTATAACATTTATTTCTCTCATTTTCCTTAAAAATTTATAAATACATTAATGAGAATTACATTGAGCTGTTGCTTTTAACCTCACATTATTCTCGCTTTTAACCCCACATTCTTCTCAGATTCAGGGACACATGGAAGTGTGCCTTCCCAGTGGACTACAGAGTTGAGCTGATATGGCTCACACTGCATGACTAGGATGAGACTCTCTGGCCATGGGTGGAGCACAGGCAGGGTGGTGTGAGGTGAGGGGGGCTGCTTTGATGTCCAGGGTTTCCTCTCCCAGGAACACCCCTCTTCTCCTTCCTCACTCTCACATTCAGTCATATCCATCAGGCTGGGGACTCACTTAATCTCTCTTTCATGTAGGGATGGAGGCCCAGAAAGGAGACTTGTCAAACCTTGACTCTGTATATGCTCTCTTGGAGAATGTGCTTGTTTCTTCCCCTCTGTCCTGAGTCTGCAACCTGATAACTCCCCTCTTCCAATGCACCCCACAGGACACTTCATGGCCTCTGCCCCACACCCTGCAATGTGGCACCTTTTGCTTTGGCTTCTGGAGAACACCCCTGCCCTGGCTTACCTGCTACCCCTGGTCTCCCCTGTAGTCCCTGCATGGGCTCACAGCATCATTCCCATTCCATGTTGCACCCACATGGGATCTGACCTTAAATCCGTCTTCACTCACTCTTTTATTCTGAGTCATGACTTTCTTTCTTGCAGCCCTTTGGCATCTCACCTGGAGTCACACACAGGAAAGGGTTAATCCTCCAGGCCTGGGCCATCTAAACCATGTGAATTCCTGAAAAAGTCCATTTTGGCAACTGACACATGGTCAGGTCCTGAGATATCAGATCTGATCCCTTCGCATACTGCTCTTGATAATAGCATTTTTAAACCAACATTATTAATGTGTGCTTTATATGTAAATACTGCACAACATTTAATTTCTAGAACTGAATGAGTTTGGGTGTATGTTTATTCCTAACCAACATCAGGACATAAATATATACATCGCCTCCCAATGTTTCCTCCCCTATCCGCTAATATTATTATAATATTATTATTATAATTTATCTTGTTTTTATATTTGCTGTGTGTGGGGTGAATACACTGCAGAACTTGATCACATAGTGTTTATGGTGAATGCCAGTTCATGCCCCAGGGGCTGGTGTTGAGCAGTGGATGTCAGGAATGCAGGTGCTGTGACACCTGGGACTGGCCCAGTGAGCAGCACTGGGCACCAGGGCTCAGGTGAGCTTCCCTGAGGACAACCCCTCACACATGTCATCAGATGTCACTGCTGGGATAATTGAAGGTGCACAAAAGACTAAACTGGGAGAGCACACCTGGGCACTTGCACCTGTTTTCTCAGGGAGTGAACCCCTGCACCTTTGCTGATTTTAATTTATATCATTTTCTGTAATAAACTGACCAAGAGTATATTCTTCCATCTTAAGACCTATATTGATGTTGGTCATAGAAGAATGTGGGAATCTTGGAAGACTCAACATAATTACACCAGAAGTGGATTTGCCAGAAGAACACTGCCTGTTGACGCATGGCAAAAGCATTGCTTAACAAAGTGAAGGATGACAAGCTGGGGTGTTGAACATTTGATGGCTGGATGCTCACAGAGTCACATGATGTGAGGCATCACATGTGCTCCAGTAAGTCATGGAAGGTAAAATTTATCAGTGGAAGACACTGTAGGAGTTCATTTCACAAACACAAAGACACTGTAGAGATAATCAGAAATAACCTAAATATGCGATCTGTATATGTACTAATAATAGCTGAAATGAACGCAACAAACTTGCTGTCTATCCTGACCCTGTGCACACTGAGCTGTGGTTACAAGGCTCCGATCCACCATCAAGATGGACAATTGTCCTGGAGAAAACTACTTTGGCTCACAGTGTCGAAGAAGGTTGTCCATGTGTAAGGCAGGGGAGGGAAAACCATTAAAGTACTTAATCCAGGTAGTAGCATGAAAGAATTGCATCATTTTATGACGTGATTCATGTCATTAATTGACCTCATCAGGTTCCTGAGGAATATTTACTAAGGGACTGCGGGAGTGAAAAACTTGGCAGAATTTCTTTGGCTTTGTGCCCACATGACTGGGGAGGCATTTGTGTGGACGGTGCACTGACATCTTACAATAGGGCCATCATGGCTAGGTTGAGGTGATCCCAGCACATGAGACTTTGTTTCTGGTGGGATAACTAACCTGATAGAGGAAATAACAGACTGTTGACCCTGTAAAGTAAGTTACTTCCTTTGAAGAGCAAAGTGGACTCTCCAAATGAACTGATTCTATGTACCCAAGTCCTGTTGATGTGGCTTTATGGAGTTGGGGTTTGCATCACATACTATGCACGTTGCCCAGGCCACGAGAGAAGGCAGGGACAAAGGGAAGCCCTTTTGGTTCTGCCCTCCAGTTACACCTACTGTGCAAGATCAGGGAAATGCCTTAGAAGTACTGTAGGTTTTCCTTCCACTCAGAGTTCCCTCTGGACCTCAGAGATACTAAGGAAGAGGGTGGATACAAAGGAGAATGGAACAGATGCAGGGGAGAAGGAAGGGACTCATCCAAGCAAGGTGGGGCTCTTTACATGGTTACTAGGGAGAGAGGTAGCTAAGAGGACAGTGATGGGTCGACACAAATGTATAAAGCAGCACCACAAGATGTTGGTTGGAGCAATGGTGATTCCTCCCAGTCTGCCAACATTCATAAATCTAAGCACATGTCCCCTGTTCATGCTTGTTTGCAGGAATGTGGAAATGCAGTAGACCAGATGACTGCAGCAACTTGCCCTGAATGCCATGGGTGCTGGTCTTGCAAATCAGCAAGGTGAGGATGGTTGGAGGGCTGGAAAAACTGTCATCACCTCCAGCTGGGTGCCCATGCCCCTTTCACCCTCATGTGAAAAACGCCAGTTGGTGAAGAAGAGTGACAGTTCTCGTTATGTGGAATTTATGCATGAACACCTCCCTTCACAGTCTCTCCAGGCTGCATCCTATAGATTGTTTTCCTTTCCTCCATATGTGATTCTATTTAGATTCTGACAGCCTCCTTCACAGGGTACAGAGAAGGGGCAGCAAGATGGAGCCCTGATCTGAGTCCTGGGGGCACCTGAACCAGAGTCTGTGGGGAGGTTGTGGGAATTATTGGGACCTTTTCCTGCCTCCCAGGAGGTTCAGTTCAGCCCTTGCTGCCCTAGTGGTGCTGGGCTGTGCACCCTGGGAGTCTCCCCTTCAGGGCAGGGCAGGGCAGGGCAGATGCAAACTTAAGTGGGGAACATCCCGGTTAAACCCACTGCACAGTGGATCTCCCTCAGCACTCAGCAGAGGGCCTCACGGCCACCCTTTCTGTCCTCCAGGATGGGATCTGCCAGTGTCTTTGCTCTCCTCCTGGCTGTACCTGAATGTCATTCCCAGGCCAGGGATTGGGTCCCACAGGGAGTGGGCTGGACAGAGCCCCTGATCTGAGTCCTGCATCTCCCACACAGGTGTCTGCACACAGGTGCAGCAGGTGCAGTCTGGGCAGAGGTGAAAGGCCTGGTGAGTTTCTGACAATCTCTCATAAGGCACCTGGATACAGCTTTGCCAGTCACCACATCAGCTGGGTGTTCCAGATGCCTGGGAAGGACCTGGAGTGGGTGGAGATGATCTGTTCTAGTGACTCAGATACGCACTGCAGCCCATCCGTCCGAGGACACGTCACCATATCCGTGGACAACTCCATCGGCAGTGCCAAGCTGCAGTGGAGCATACTGAAGGCCTTGGACGTGGCCATGTACTGCTGTGCAAGACACGTTGGAGATCAGAGGCAAAACTCCCCACAGAGGTGCCAAGAACCACTGTGCACAGACTTCTCTGGGGCAGGTGCAGGTGGAGGGTAAGGGCTGGTTTCCTGTCCCGGTCGTGGCTTCCTCTCCATATAATGGTTTCCTCTTGGTAACTTCTCTGAGTTCACCATTCTGGGCTTTCCTCTGCAGTCTCTGAGTTATGTATGTTCGTGGTAATGAGAGAAAATATCCTCAGCTGCTCAAAAGGCAGAGAGTGGCTTACAGTCACTTTCTCCAGTCCCCAAATGTACACTGATTATCAACAGTTTTGAATAAGACTGAAAATCAATAAAATATTTCCTCTTGGACAACATGATGCAACACAGCACACAGGAGGCAGCACGCAGGACACAGGGCCCACGGGACATCAGGGGCAGATGCTTATACCCCAGCTGGAGATCACAAATGGGCTCATTTCCCAGCTCAGGAGTCTGAGCAGAGGGAAACTGAGGTTTCCTTTCAGACCCTGGAGTTTCCTGTTTCTGCCTGTCACTCTTCTTCCTCAGGAGTCCAGGGTTTTTGTGTTTTTTGTTTTTTTTTTTCTTTTAATGCCCTGGTCTCGTTCATCTGAAATGGGATGACTTAGGATCTGAATTCAATTCAAAATTAAGCCTTAATTTTTTTCACTTTCCTCCTATCCATAAACTGTGAGTACAATATTTGAAATATGAAATCAGCCACCTGTAATCGATGCACTGGTGTCTGGAAGGGTTTTGTGTTTGCTATGCTGTATCGGTCATTCAGGAGCAAACACTTCTCTGGAGAGACAACTCTGCAAGTGCTGGGGTTTTGCTTAGCCCGTGCCTTTCTCTTGCCTTCTGTGGAGAAGACTCATCATTTCAGTGTGCCTTCCCCTCCACCTGGATCCCGGCCATCCACCTTCAGTTGTTTCCTCCTCCTCACTGTTCTGTCAAAGCTCCTGGACCACCTGGATATCCACACAATGGGGCTGCAGGTCCCTTTGTCTCTCCTGCATGACTGGTGAATCAGCTCCCTCTCCTCATTCTCACTGAAGCCAGATGAGTTCCTGTAGCTGACCATCCTCCCCACAGCACCCTGGTCTGTCTGGCAGCACCCCATCTTTGGCTCTTGTCTCTTGAGTGGAGGACTAATACTGCCCCATCCACCTGCTTAACCTGGTGTGGCAGAGTGAGCACCATTTGCTCTCCCGGGGGGGGGGGTGAGCTAGGGGCTGGTCAGGAGCTCATAACTGTGTACCTGCACCCCGTGGATAGACTTGGGCATATCCTGTCAGCCAGATGCAGGGCTCCTGCCAAGGTGAGAGGTTGGACCGAGGCCCTGCCTCAGTGTAACCTGCAGCCTGGGGTATGAGAACTCTTGGTAAGCCCCAGGGCTTAGAAAGATGGTTATTGTCATGGTAAGTAAACCAATACAGAGCTTAGAACTCAATGACATCATTCTTTTCAATTCAATGTTTGCCACGGATGGAATTTTCATTCAGTATGTATGTATGTATGTATGTATGTATTTATTTATTTATTTATTTATTTATTTATTTTTCCCCAAATTCTGTGGGTACAAATATTGTTAGGGTTATATATCTTGTCCCTGTCCCCCTCCCCACCCTGCTCTGCCAGAGCTTCAAGCGTGTCCAGTCTTCAAGTGGTGCGCCCTGCACCCACCATGAAAGTGCGTACCCTTCCCCTTCTCCCCTCTGTTTTTAACAAAATGTTATGTTTAAATACATTTGTTTATTGGTGTTGGAATAGGTGGACATACAGATACAAGAATAAGATTAGAATAACTATCACATGCTACAAATAGAAATAAATTGCATTAAGTTAATTAAAGTAATAAGATAGAGGAAATGGGTGTCTCGCAAGTGGACACAAGTCCACCCATGACGTAAGTGTTAGTTTTTGCATATGCACAAGTATTTATCAGCAGCAGGTGTGTATATTTGGTTTCTCCTGCTTGAAGTTGCTCTTACATTCTTGGATCTGTGATTTTATATCTGTCATTCAGTTTAGAACATTTGTGACCATTTTTCTTCAATATATTTTTCCATATCTGGTCTTTTCCTTCTACCTTTGGGATTCCAATCTCATTCATGTGACACTATTTGGTACTAATGTTCTTTTGTCTTCAGTATTCTTTTCCTTTGCATTTTGCTGGTGTAGTTCCTTGCACCTATTTTCAACTCCATGATAACTTTTGAAAGATGAGACAAACCAGCTAGTTTGTTTGTTCAAGGACTATTCGAGAATTCTTCCTGAATACTCAATGCCTTTCCAATTCACTCTTCCTTACAATCCCCATATTTCTACCTAAGTCAATTACCTTATTTTGTAGTAGAATTATGTTCACTTCAATATTTTAACACATTAATAATACATACTCCCTTTGCATTTTCTAATTAAGACAGTACTAATATATGTCATGTAAAAACCTCATTGTCCTAATTTCTCCATTATGAGTTTGACTTTTGATTTGGGACACCCTATAATTTGTACTGACTGCTAGAAATACTTGTTTTATGGTTGCCATTGACTTATTATTTTATTCCATGTACTTTTTATCCTGTATATATCCACACCTTATGTTTTCCAAGCCTGTGCTGTGGAAATTTGTGTGACTCTAGTCAGACTTCCATTTGGAATTTATTGTTGAAGTGGCTCCAAGTTTTGAAGGTTTTCTGTGCTATGAGCACCAATGGGTTTAGAAACCTCCACGGATACATAGAATGTGTTTCCTGCTGGCTTTCTGTTTACACCCCATATTTTAGAGACAATCTATTTCTGCTTGCCCAGGGAAGTCTTGAGTTTTCATTTGCCTGACACTTGTTGATGTCATGAAAGAGGTTGACCTGATGTCACCTTCCCTGACTTCCTCCCTTAGCCAGATTCCTAGGTAGGCATCGTGTCCCTTGGATGCACTGTAGCCTTGCATGTTCTCCTGCCCCCCCACAAGGGGTGCTGCTGCCCTCATACCCTTCTCAGTGTCTTTCTTTTCCTGATTCTTGTCTCCCACAGTTGGAGCAGTTCTCTATGAGCTCCTTCAGCTTCCAGATTTGCTGCCTATCCCTGAAGATCAAACCTTTGTTCCTGTAATAGAGAGGAGTTATGTTTCTGAGCATAACTTTGTTGATGACATCTCTTCCACTCCCATTTCCTATGACACTTCCCAGGACACTGATTTCTGACTCTTGTCCCTTGAATGGTAATTCTATAGATCTACAGGAGACAGGGGCGGTGGGTATGAATGCATTTCAGAAACCTGTTCTCCTCACTCTCAGACAGAACCATCTGTGAGGGCACCACCTTTTCATGTCTCCCCAAACCTGGAGGAAATGACCTAAAGGAAATAGAACAGGAATTCCCAAACATGTGACCTCTGGAAAATTTAAACTGTAATCCCTTTATTAAACCTAGCTTCTGGCAATCCAATGTCTATATCCAGTATAGTCTTGTCCTAGCCCACATGCCATTGCCATCCGGAGGACTGTGCCTATAAGTTAATGCTCTCGTCCTAATTCTCCCCTCAAGTATTGGTCTCTCTGCAGATTTCATGTTTCCTGTTTGTCATATAACTTCAATTACCTGAAATATTAAATAAAATGTGCTCATCTACAGCTTCTGCAGTCATCCTTTATAGATGGTGATGGTGTTGCTATTGCTTTGGTTGATGTAAGAAGAGGCTTTTCTGAGCTGCCTCCTTCTTCCAGGTGAAGAGAAGCTATATCCATAATATTAGGGAATTGGAAACAATCACAACATTAACCAGTAGCTTAATACACAAGTATTTTTTGTAAATGATCCATTAGAACACTACCCATCATTAACAACAATGACAGTTTCATGCACACTGCAGCGTGGCTGCATCCACAGTATGCACTGTGACTAAAATAAGCAAAAAACATCTGATACATGATTCCACTATTATAAATTCTAGAAAGTGCAAGCTGAAGTAACATAAACTATATTAGCAGTTGTCCCGGAAAATGGGGATAGAGGGAAGGGGAAACAAGGAGGGATTTTATAAGGAGAACTCTAAACATTGGGGGAACTCAATATCCACAATATCACGGACAGGGCAACGGTGATGTCAGCATCTTTCACTTGTACACTTTAACTATGTTAAGGCCAGTGCATATCAACTATGTCTCATTAAACTTTATATGAACAATTAGTAGATGATTTTTGGGAGAAGGAGTGGTGAAAAAATTGATAATAATTCAAAATTTAGGTCCTTGAAAGTACACCTGCATTCAGCCTGTCTGTTCAAGGTTTTTACGTATTTTTAATAAAAAAATGGAGGCAAGAAGTTTGCTTTACACTGTTATTCTAGAAATGAGGTTCTAGAAACCACCCTGGAAATGTCCAGCTCTCCTGTCCAGTGGGTTCAAAAGATGGCATCACAGGCCAGAAAAATGAGAAGAATTCTTCCTAGGTATGTGTTCCTGGACATATCTCACAACTTCTATATGTGCCTCGGATTACTTTTACATCTGTAAAATACAGAGAAAGTTCACACCTACAGCACATGGTTTGTATGTGTTTGTAAACTTCATAAGCGAACAGGAGTCAATTAGTTTTCACAGTAAAGGCACAAAGTTTTTCTCTGGGCCCTGCCCTTCCTCAGGCTTCCCCATCGAGAACATGCTATATAGCAGGGGACATGCAAATAGGGCCCTCCCTCTGCTGATGAAAACCAGCCCAGCCCTCACCCTGCAGCTCTGGGAGAGGAGCCCCAGCCCCGGTAATCCCAGGTGTCCCCATTCGGTGATCAGGACTGAACACAGAGACTCACCATGGAGTCTCGGCTGAGCTGGGTTTTCCTTGTTGCCCTGTTACAAGGTAATTCATGGAGAACTAGGAATATTTGGTGTCTGAGGGGATGTGAGTGAGAGAAACAGGATGTGTGTCACCGTTTCTGACCAGGGTGTGTCTGTGTTTGCAGGTGTCCAGTGTGAGGTGCAGCTGGTGGAGTCTGGAGGAGGCTTGGCCCAGCCTGGGGGGTCTCTGAGACTCTCCTGTGCAGCCTCCGGATTCACCTTCAGCAGCTACTACATGTACTGGGTCCGCCAGGCTCCAGGGAAGGGGCTGGAGTGGGTTGGTTTTGTTAGAAACAAGGCTAATGGTGGAACAGCAGAATATGCTGCATCTGTGAAAGGCAGATTCACCATCTCACGAGATGATTCCAAAAGCACCGCATATCTGCAAATGAACAGTCTGCGAGCTGAGGACACGGCCTTGTACTACTGTGCGAGAGACACAATGAGAGGACTTCAGTGTGAGCCCAGACATAAACCTCCTGTAGGGCCCACATGGGCCGCCAGGGGGCGCCCAGCACCCACTGAACACAGAGCCGCTTAGTGAGGGTGTAGGTGGAGGTTAACAGTTGATTTCCTATTGGAGTGTGGAGCTTCCTCCCCATCTAATTTTCCCCAAGGGACCTCTCTAGACTTAGAATTCTGTACTGACATTTGCCATCTGTAAATACAAATCTTTGTTTCTTTGTCTTACAACAGGAGGACACACTGTCACCTGGCAAATGTCACATTGTCACACTGTCACTTTCGGGGCCAAAGTGCTCCTGCAGTTGTAACCAGGAACAGAGTCCTCAGGAAGCCTAGGGGAAGCTGATGAGTGATCACTCACACTCCAGGAAGAGACCTCAGTGGGATTTCCTCATTGGAACAGGCCTCGGGATTCAGATTAGAAACAACCAGCAGGCTAGGGAAGGGTCAGTGGACTCTGAAATCTAACAGGTTCCAAATCTGTCCCTGTCCCTCCTGTATAACTGTGCACATCTGAGTCAGGACTGACCCAGTTGTTCCATTTTGTGCCAATACATTTTCTTTATCTCTAGGCTTTTCTATCACAATTCCAGTTTCTCCATATTTTCCCTGAAAATGGAGGCTGTATATTCTGTGGTCTAAGTCCCAGGGCACAGCCCCTCTACCTGCAGCTCATGGGAGTCCCAGGCTGTGTCCTGAAGGTCCTTGGAAAGGTTGAGGAGATGTTCTCACTCACCTTTGCAGGACATCCTGCTCTCTTCCATGACCGTCTCATTTGGAAAATGCAAGTACACATTAATTAGTCACCAATTGCATAACAGCAGTTTGCTCACAATAGCATATTGATGTAGAACTGACCTTCAGCTCTCTGTAACTGAGTCCAAGCTCATACCACTTGCCACACGAGGGCCAATACATTGAAAGAAAGGAGTTGGGGCAAGGACAGCGACTTCATTTTGAAAGTCATTGATCTGGAAAGATGGAGGACTAGTGTCCTAAAGAAACATCTTAAGGTTGTATGGAATTCAGGATGTTTTCTATGCTAAGGGAAGGGGAGTAGAAGAGGTTTGGGTCAAGGGATGATTGACAACCACAAACTCCAAGGTGACAGCAAGAGTCTGAGGAGGCTGTGAAAGTTTGTTGTTGTTGTTGTTGTTTTAATTTTAGCATATGAGTATATTACGGGAATACAAATGTTCAGGTGAAATACATTGCCCTTGCTCCAAGTGAGGCAGAGCTTCAAGCATGTGCATCCCCCAGGCAGAGTGCCTTCTCCCATCAGGTGTGTGTACCCATCCTTCTTTCCCGCTCCCACCTGCCTGACACCCAGTGAATGTCACTACTATGTGTGCACTTAAGTGTTGATCAATCAATACCAATTTAATGGTGAGTACCTGTGGTGCTTGTTTTTCCATTCTTGGGATACCTCACTTAGTAGAATAGGCTCCAGCTCCATGCAGAACAATACAAGAGATGCTAGATCACCATTGTTTTTTGTGGCTGAGTAGAACTCCATGGTGTACATATACCACATTTTCTTAATCCACTCATCTATTGATGGGCACTTGAATTGTTTTCACATCTTTGCAAATGTGAATTGCAATACTATGAACATTCTAGTGCAGATGACTTTTTTATTGAATGTCCTTTGTTCTTTTGGGTAGATGCCTGGTAACAGGATTGCTGGATCAAATAGTATTTCTACTTGTATCTCTTTGAGGCATATATTACTTTCCACAGAGGTTGCACTAGTTTGCAGTCCCACCAGCAGTGTATGAGTGTTCCTGTCTCCCTGTATCTATGCCAACATTTATTGTTTGGGGACTTTTTGATAAAGGCTATTCTCACTGGAGATAAGTAATACCTCATTGTGGTTTTGATTTGCATTTCCCTGATGATTAGAGATGATGAGCATTTTTTATATGTTTGTTAGCCATTAGTCTATCTTCTTTTGAAAGTTTCTGTTCATGTCCTTTGCCTACTTTTTAATGGGTTTATTTAACTTTTTTTCCTGGCTGATTTTCCTGAGTTCTATATAGATTCTTGTTATCAGAATTTTATTGTATGTGTAGTATGTGAATACTTTCTCCCATTTATTGATAGTTTCTTTGGCGGTGCAGAAGCTTCTTAATTTGATAAGGTCACATTTATTTATATTTGTTTTTTCTATAATTTTCCTTGAGGTCTTCTTCATAAATTTTTTGCCTAGGCCAATGTCTATAATTGGTTTTCCACCATTTTCTTCTAGAATACATATGCCTTCATGCTTTAGGTTTAAGTCTGTTATACATTCATGAGTTTACTTTTGTGAGAAGTGAAAGGTGTGGATCCTGTTTCAGTCTTCTGCATGTGGCTATCCAATTTTCCCAATACCTTCTTTTGAATAAGGATTCTCTTCCCCAGTATATGTTTTTGTCTGCTTTATGAAAGGTCAGATGGGTATATGAGGATAGTCTTATGTCTGGGTTTCTGGTCCTGTTCTATTTGCATATATCTCCATTCTTCTGCCAGTACTGTAATGTTTTTGTTACTATATACTTGTATTATAGATTGAAGACTGGTCAATTTATTACTCCCGTTTTTTTTTTTGTTTTTTGTTTGTTTTTTTTTTTTGCTTTTGGTTCCTTTGGCTATACAGGTTCTTTTCTAGTTCCATATAGAGCATGGAATTATTTTTTCTACATCTGTAAACAAAGATGTTGGTATTTTAATAGGGATTGTATTAGATTTGTCTTGGGTACTATAGACATTTAACAATGTTGATTCCACTAACCCATGAGCATGGTGTGGTTTTCCATCTGGGAATTGGGGCCCCATTCTCAGTCTTCTCAAACAGAAAAGAATTCAGAATCCTTCCCAGCATAGAATTCTGTATTCCAAAAAACTAAGTTTCACATATAGGGGGAAATAAAGTTTGTCTCATACTATCAAAAACTGAGGGGGATTCATCAAGACAAGACATGCCTTGCAGTAGGTACTCAGAACTGTATTATTCACAGATCACCACAATAAACACTCACCAGGTAAAATTACCCAAAAACTATAGGTTGGAGGCCAAGTACCATAATGGCTCAGGAGATAAACCAGAGCAGTTAAACTAAATCAGTAGAAATTTTTATCCCAAATTATCTTAACTATGGAAGGTTAGAAGCAAAGTCAGTCAGTCAGAATGAGCCTCCCTCTGCTGTCACACCCACACCATCATGTGTCACCTCCTTCACCTCTGGCATGGGTTGTGCTTGAGATACTCACCCCAGAGTGATGGGAGCTCTGGGGATAGTAAGTATGTGGCCTCTCTAGGCAGGTCTGGGGTTCTCAGTGCCAGCATCACAAGGGCAGGCTGGAACTGTCAGGAAGGGCTGCAGCTCCTGCCCACAATGGAATTTCTTTATCTTCTGTTTGCTAAGACAGAATCAGGCCCCACCAGCTTAGGCAGGACAGTTTCCCTGGTGTGGAGAAAACTGATGACAGGCTTTTATAATATCTGTGACATGCAATCAGAGTAACACCTAGGCTAGTGTTTGATTGCAAACTGGGACTATGGTTAGGCCAAGGTGACAAGTAAAACTGATCATCATGATTATTTTATATACTTATCTGTCCAAAGAATTAGGCATATATTTTCAACAAGTTTGCTAAAATAATTGTTAGTGTTGGTCTTCTGAGAAATAAATTCTAAGATGGGATTGAGTTTGTGTAAAGTCATCTAAATAATATGCCCACCTTTTTGAAAAGAAAAGCAGAAGGGGTCAAATTACGCTGGGGAAGCTGTGAGCCCATGATGGAAGTCTGTCCTCTGGTGAAAGAGAAAAGGATGGAACAGTGAGTGGAACTTTTCTAAATTCCTGTGCTTTCCAAAGATGGTCCCCCCATTTCACTGGGCCTTCTGGAAGTGAAAACTGGCCCTCAGGACCTCACAAATCCCGAAAATGGCTCAGCCTCAGAATTCCAAGGACCTTGGTGTCTGCCTGGGAGAAAACTGCAGGACGTGTGGCCTGAGCACAAGCCTCACCCTGGATGTCAGAGAGCAGCAGCTGGGCACCTGCTCCAGGTGCTCTCATTCCTGTAGGTGGAGGGCTGGGGTGTGCATTCTAATCCCCAACACACTGTTTATCCATTTTTATATACAGCATACGTTTGTATGCTATTTTCATGAATGAGGTAGAAAGCAAACATGTGGTGTGCAATCAATGTCCACATTTACCCTAATTACATCATTCCTTAATTCTGAACAATGTCCTGCCATAGGATTGCCTGTATCAATAGTAATTGTCAAATGTATTTCAGATCCATGTTCTATAGTTTTACTGGATTCTCCTTGAGTGATGAGGTCTGAGTAGAGTCCATCTGGACCTTTTCAGCACTGTCTCTTTTTCTCCACAGGGGAAAATCAGGGATTTACCTGATGCAGAATCTGAGGTATGAGCTGTTCCTGCACATGTCAGAGCCTGCAGAGATCCCCCATGCAGTGTATACACTCAGGGTGTTTTCTGTGTCAGGGGACCTCTAGCTACCCCATTGCCAGTGATGGCTGCACCAATCTATTTGTGAGGTTCACAGTTTAGGCACTTGCTATTCTATCACATCTTGGTTCCAATTTAAAACTCACCATCTTCATAAATATCAGCAGTAATTCAATCTCAATTATCCTGACATCACACTTTTTCCTTTTATTTCATCATATTATGGGGGTACAGATATTGTTAGGGTTACATATATTGCCCCTGTCACCCCTCCTCCCCCATGTGCCAGATCTTCAAGCGTGTCCAATCCCCAAGTGGTGCACACCATACCCATTATGTAAATATACACCCTTCTCCTCCCCCTTCCTGCCTGCCCAACACCTGATAAAAGTTTGTTTTGTTTTGTTTGACATTTTGGTTACATTGTATATCTTTGCCTCTCCCTAAGAAGGGTTAGAAGTATGCCCTTCTCCTCCACAATGCTCGCCACATCCATAAGATGTGGGTCTCCCCCCTCAATCCCTGGTGAACATTACCACCATTTGAGCACCATAGTTTTAATCAGTCAGTATCAATTTGATGGTGAGTAGATGTGGAGAGCATTTTTCATAATGGGTTTAAGCTTAATCCAGGATAGCACAAACGGTGCTAGCTCTCTGTCGTTTCTTAGAATTGAGTAATATTCCATTGTGAGTATATACCACATTTTAATTATCCACTCATGAATTGATGGGCACTTGGGTTGTTTCCATGACCGTGCAACAGTGAATTGTGCTACCCTGAATGCACCCGATCTCGTCTGACATCAGGTTTTCATCCTATTCAGTAGTATGTTTAATTAGAGAAAAATGTTGCCATTTAGTCTCCCACTCTATCTTCAGAACTTTTTGTGATAATCATAAAAAATGGAAACAGTTGCCCACTTTGGGATTTTGTAAATTAATCTACTATGAACATTCAAGCACTGTGTGTGTGTGTGTGTGCATGTGTGTGCGTGTGTGTGTGTGCATGAGAGAGAGAGAGAGAGAGAGAGAGAGAGAGAGAATAGTCTGTCAGGTACATACCTAAGAACATGATTGATAGATCTTATAGTCTAACTACAGTTATTTTGGAATAAAGTTGACCCAAATAATGTATCTGCAGAGCCACTCAGCTGACCGTGTCAACTTTCTTGGAAAAAGCCCAGTGTACAAGGCAGGGTCACATGGGGTGATCCAAGGACCAGCTGCTGAACAAGATTTGGGGACAGAGGCCAGACATATGATTGGGCTTCTTGGCCATGCACCTCCAGTCCCTGTGGCACCAAGGCTGCATGGGAGCATAGGGCCACCAGGAGATGCTTAGGGTTGTCTCCCCAGAATCCCACAGAAGCACACATGCAGAGAGGGACCTGCAAAGGAGTTGCCACCCACCACTTGGAGCTTCCTTCTTTTCCTTAACAACATCTGACCCTCAAAGGAAAATCTACCACATACTTTGTAAATCACTCTGTGACTTAGCCAAAACAAAACTGAAATAAAGGTAATCATACAATTAATTTATTAAAACTTGACCATTTTCCTGTGACTTCCATAACTATCATCATCATCATCATCATCATCATCATCATCTCAAAATCAACCTACATGCTCCTACAATGAGAACATTTTGCCCCATTGTAGAATAAGATCTTTGAATTGAAAAGCACATCCCCTGGGAAAGGGTCCCTTAGTTTGGACTGGTCAATGAGTAACCTAGTGTCAAGTATCAGAAAAGTAAATGACACCATTACCTTTGCTTTCCAGTGAAACCATACATCCTCTCAACATTCATTTCTTGAGGGGTCCAGGGCCAGCTTAAGTAGTATTCAGTCTATCAGGACATAGTATTTTCCTTCTTAGCGTAGCGTGTCTTAAATAATCTCTATTTTGACAAAAAATGTCTAGGGGCCATTCCTACATCAGATTCCTTTGTGACCCAATTTCCTGTGTGACAAACAAATCATTATGAGGTTTCTCGACTACCCTGAATTGAGAATGATTTTCCACCATCACAACCTCAGTGTAAATGAAAACGTCCTGGAATGAGCTTTCATCCTCATACTGGTATGTGATGTCCCTTCATGGGTTCTTCCCTTGGACAAGCACTCAAGTTCTCACATCCTCATGATCTTTCTCCAGGGTCTCTGCCCCACGGGGGTCCCTGTCCTCCCTGGGGCAGTTTAGCCCCCTGACCCTCATCCACCCTGTGGCTGCTGATGTGTGTGGCCTGACCTAGCCTTTGTCTGTCCCTCTGTGTCAACAATACTGATGCAGCCCAGTTAAGAGATGGGAGAAGATCTCATGTATCCCTGTGAAGGGGACAGGAATACCGGAACACAGGTGAAAACCCTTCACATCCCTGCTGGGTCATGTTCTGTGTGGGGTCTGTGAAAGTAGTCCTGGGGTCCATGTCAGAAGACATGTCTTCCAGCTTCCATATGAAGAATCCATAGAAAGACCAATAAGAAGTTCCTGTATGCTGGCATTCTAAACTGTGTGCTTAGCTCCTGTGAGCAATGCAGATATTTTCTCTTTTATGAAAAGTAAGTATGGTAGTAATTGTACAAAATACAATTACATATCTCTGAAATTTAGTCATATATTGCATGTGTGTGTCTGTGTGTGTGGGGGGAGAAATCTAATATTTGCAGACATAAAAACATGGGGTCTAACATTTTCATACAAAACAATGAGGTCACTATACAAAGGGGTCAGTTCAGCAAGAGGACACAGCAATGGCAAATATGTAAGTGTTCATCACTGGAACACCCTGATGCACACAGCAGGTCCTGCTGTGTCTAAGACAGAAATGCCTGCACAGTCACAGTGGGGTCTTCAACACTTCACTCAGAGCACCGTGCAGACCATTTAGACAGAAATTAAAAAAAAAATACCTTAAACCTACACTTTTCATAGAAAAAAAATGGACCTAAGAGATATGTATAAAATATTCTACCCAAAACAAATATATACATCTCATCAGCACACGGAATACTCTTCTCATTGGCACATGGAGTATTTTCCAAGATAGACTATATGCACCTCTCAACCAGTCTGAATTTCCTTAAACAAAATTATATCAAATATCTCCTTACACCACAGTGGAATAAAACTAGGGTTCAACACCAACAGGAACTTTGGATATTATAAAAATGCATGGAATTTAAACAACTTTATCCTGAATGATTATGTATCAATAAAGGAATTAAGACCAAAATTTATTTTTGAAACAAAGCAAAAATTGAAACCAAATGAATAACAGAGCACTAAGAAAGACATTCAAAGAATTATTTAACTAAATCAACTTTGTAGAAGGTCACAAATCAAAAACTGATTATTGCAACTTAAACAAGTAAAAAATAATTTGGTATTAATTTGATACAAAGAAGTGAGACTCTGATGTTACATGCACGTAAATATTATGGAAGCAGCCTGGGGCTGGGTAACTTGTAAATGGCTGGAAAGTTCTGTGGTTCTTGGGAAGTCTGGATAAGTGGGTATTTCTGGTGACACCTGGGACAGAAGTAAGTAGCATGTTAGTAGAAAGTGAAGGAAAAGTGTTCATTGTTACACAGTGGCAAAGAACTTTGCTTAACTGTGTGGTAGTATTTAGTGGAAGTTAGAACTTGTGAATGATGAAATTGGGCAATTAGGTGAGAACAATTCTAAGTAACATGTCAAAGGTGTGGCTTGCTTCATTTGCAGTGTAAAAGAGAGGTTAGAATAAGAAATTTTACATCAAATGTATCAGGATGTGAAGATTTAAAAATCCCTCAGCCTATCCATTTTCGAAAACAAGGAAGTGTGTTCTAAAGGGAGCTGCAAAGGTGTGACTGGACTATGACTTGATAAAGAGCTGATGGTATTGTCTAGAGGAGACACGGGGCATGTAGATGGGACAAAACCAACAACCACTGCCAGGGTCTCTGGATTTAGCAGGGTTGGGTACTAGAACTGTTCAGCTGCACACAGGCACTGTTCTTCCCGAAGAGAGAAAATTAAACTTGAAATCAAATCAGAAGCATGAGGCAACCATGTTGATTTTCACAGGCTGCAGCAGGCTAGGCATTCTCCCTCTGAAACCTTGGTGTCAGGGTCTACAGCTGGGTCTTGGGGTAGGAACAGCAAGCTCACTTTGTGTGTGGAGCTGCCTGGGCCTGGGGGAGATTGATGTGGCGGGGCAGTGGCTCAGGGCTGGTGCCTCTGCCTAAAGTCATGGGGGGATTCTTCCCGTGGGCCAGGAAGGCAGACAACTGGATCACAGAAGAGTATGCTTGAGCCTTAAGATCTAAGCAAATTTTCTTTGCTGTATTTTGGACTTCTTTGGAAACATCGCCGCTTCCTTCCTTTCTATTTCTCCCTTTGGAATGAAAATATATATTCCATGTTCTTCTCATCATTATAATTTCAAGCCACATAATTTGTCTGGTGCTATGGAAGGAATGTTTATGTATCCCCAAAATTAATATTCTGAAGCCCTAGTACCCTAGGTGATGGTATTAGGAAGTCGGGCATTTGAGGGTTTATTAGGTGAAGAGGTGCCAGTCTCAGGAATGAGATTAGCATTCTTACAACCAGATCTGCATCCTCACCTACCCATGTGGAGGAGGAAATCTGCCCATTCTCACTGCAGCCCAGCTGCCATGGAGCTCAGTGCCTGTCAGGGCAGGAAATGGAAAAACACTTGAGTGTGGGACTGAAGCTGACTGGAGGTGATGTCAGGTCCATTTCATCCCAGTCTCGTGATGAAGATGCAGTGAGATATTCCCACTGCGAAGTGGTGCATTGTGAAGATTCTTTAGGCAAGGTGAGAAAGATCATGTGGATATACAAGACTGACATTCATTTTGAAATAAAATGCAAGCTATATTTTTAAATAATTAATAGGAATTCCAAATACATGAGTTGAGGAGTTGATAGAATACAGAATTAGAAGTGAATTTAATTGTCAATTTTGAGAAACATTGTGTGGCTATTTAATTTAATACCATGGGGTTATACACATGCATTTTGTCATTGATATGCTCCCACAACAAAATATTAATCATTCTACAACCAATTACACATCTAGGTTTTCACTTGTGCATACATTGCCAAAATTAGGCAGTTCTGCATGATAGCATGGCATGTTTACTAAGAGTTAAGCTTATGTATTTTTGTCTTTTATGGAAACACATCCCTGCCCTGATGGTACCATCAGCTAGTACTGCAAAGATGGGAGCCCTTTCCTGACCTGCCAATTTCTGCACGAGGAGCCTCAGTGAGCTGGGCAGCACCACACACCCCTCAAGTGGTCTGGTAATTTTGTCCGCTACAGGGGAGAGAATGGGGCTACACATACTTGTTCCTCTTCTTCCTAGGACCTATGGGTGCCTATAATTGAGGCAAGTCTGAACCCTGGCAGACTGTGTATCTTCCCCAGAGAGAAAGAGCTCTGAGGTCCTTGAGGCAGGTCTACTTCTCTACCAAGCCCGCAGCCTTTGGGGAATCCCATGCTGAATGTCTGCCCTGCAGTTTTGGTCATTGCTTACAGAGTGCTACAATTTAAAAAAATTATAGAAACAGTACACAACAAGAATGATACCATATCCATCAGACATGACAACTAGATATGTTTTGCACACCTGGAGCTATAGAAATCTTAACATGGAGGGGATGCAAGAATAAAGCAGTTTGTGTCGTGGTCCACCCCTTGTGTTAGTTTCAGTGGTGGACACCTGACTTAACCACAGCTGGATGCATGCCAGTGGGGAAGTCAGACGGCAGTCCAATATCCAGCCAGAGAGAAGTGGGTGAAGGTAGTGTGTTCCCTGCAGCACTGAGATTCACTCCAGTGTCCAGCTCTGGCCCCACACATGGACCACAGACTAGGAGATGCCCCTCCCCCAACAGTACCACCTCTCCACAGGGATTTACCACTGATGCTCAGGCCAGAGGGTCAGCTGAGGCATCTGTGGCAGAGCAGTGGTACCCAGGTCTAGTCACAAATACAGTGAAAGGGGATGTGTTAAATCACAGGGCTTTGCATGTTTCCCTTCATTCTGAATTCATTAGACTGCCAGTAATACAGTCACCATCATGGTTGAAAGTATAAGAAGTCTTTAATAATTTATGTTTTAACTCATGAGAGCACCAGGAAAGTCCATCTGGGCCTCCTGCTTTCCTCAGTTGGAACTATGCAAACAATTTCTTTGCAAAGTTGTTTTATTTGCTTGGTCTCCTCCCTTGATGTTTGTAACTAACGTGAAGCTTTCGTACTTTATCAGCTGCACCCCCTGATGAGGCTATATCTGACATATTTTTCATATGAATTTATATTTAGAATTTTAAAATGAACAAATGTTGAAAAATAAGTCTAAAAGACAAGAAATAAAGGACACTGTTTTTTGTTAATTCCTGTGTCAGAAGTCATTCATACTCTACATTACATTTGATTGTTCGTACCTTTAGTTGGTTATGGGAGCAGAAACATTGTTCCAGACTAAGAGTACTTTATTCTCCTGAAACAAACCAGGTGCTAACCATGGCTTTCAGCTGATCATCCAAAGATAATTTAGCAGGGTGGCACACACATAGGCCCCTAGGAGGAACACAGCAGCCCTGAGCCCTATTGGAATCCACATCTTCTTATAGCCCAGAGGTTGCGTTGACTGTTCTACAGGATGGGGCCCTTTCTCTGACCCTCCCCTAGGGAAGCCCTGGGGACAGTGAGTTCCCACTGAGGTGGCCCCTTCACCCTATGTCCCTGCAGCTCTGTCTATGCAAATAGGCCCCAGGTTCAAGGGGAGATATAGTCAGAGGTGTGAGCAAGACGTTCTGTGTTTTTTCTCTGGTAACTACTGTCCTCAAAGAGAAGCACATGGCCCCTCTGCTGGTCCTCCTCTGCCTGCTGGCCGCTCTCCACAGTGAGTGACCCACGGTCTGAGAAATGGTGTGATGGGCATGAGGCTCTGTCTCTGTGTCACTGATGCTTGTTCTCTGTCCGCAGGTGTCCTGAGCGAGGACCCACTTGTGCAGTGGGGGGAGGGAGTGGTGGTCTCCTCGCAGATGCTCAGCCTCTCCTGTGCTACCTACACAAGATCGGTTTCAGAATATTCCATATCCTGGATCCGCCTTCCCCACAGGAAGAGCCTTGAGTGGATTGGTGTGATCTGGGCTAATGGGAACACCAACTACAGCCCCAGCCTCCAGTCCAGAGTCAGCATCTCCAGAAACACTAACAAGAACCAAGTGTTTCTGGAGCTGAGAAGTGTGACAGAGGAGGATGCAGGCACCTACTACTGTGCCCAGGGCACCATGTTCTGGATCCAGACGCAAACCTGCCCTGCAGGGGCATTTGAGGCCTCCAGGGGGCGTGCAGGGACCACCAAGCCCATTCTGGCACTACAGGTGGATTCAGGGCTAATTTCCAGACAGGAGTTTCTATTTCCATGCCCTGCAAACTGCCTGATGTTCAGACAGTACAAAGATTTTAAAATATGAAAACCGAGAGGCACATTCATTTTAAAGTAATGATCTCATAAGTATGACACCCACATTGCTGAAGGGCCAGGGACTGGAGTAACTTCAACCTATGTAATCTTGACAATAATCCTAAGAATGTAGAAGTGCAATCATTCTAAATTCATACATGAATAACTTTACATAAGAGCCTTCTAAACAATCCCAAATATTCTTAATTTGTTTGACTATTTCTTCATTTTATTGCTTTGCTATATACCATTGATGTCCGTTTAGGAAGCTCATATACAAATGTCCCCTGGTGCTTGAAAAAAAACACAAAAAAACCACAGCCTTTGCAACAGTTCCGAGGGTCCCTCTGGACGTTCTCACTATGTCTGCATTGCAGTGGCAGAAGGAACTGTCTCAACAGTTCAGTCCATTTTGTCTTCTTCAAGGTCAGAAAGCTAGAGAACACTCAAGGGGAACCAGTGTCAACATAAAGACTGAATCCACCCTTTATGAGATCAGGTCTTTATTAGGTAACTATCCTACTTGTTTGACCTGCTGTCAGGTGGTCAGTTAACACCTAAAGGAGGTCTCTTAGGGTTGAGTACTGGTCTGCTGAACATTAGGCAGAGGCTTGAGCCTCACTGGTTTGGAAATTGGGGAGCCCCGCTGGGGTCACTCATATGGACAATCCCTGTCATCCATCAGCTCAGCACTTCCATCTGCTTTGTTACTGGGGTCCACCTGGTGGTGGTACACTCTGGAAGGTTCCAAGATGCATACACACAGCCTTCTAGTAATGAAACACAACTGTACATTAATAAATAGCTTGTGCTCCAGAAAGACACATGCTTTCGGGAACAAACAAAGTGGACATGTTTTCTTATCTTGGAAAGACACTGTCAAATGCCATGTGTGACAGAAAGAACATTAAATTATATATGTTTGACAAATGTCTAAAAGCTGAAGTTAGACAAGATAATTGGTCACCCTTAAAAGACTTCACATGAGGAGGGCTCAATTTCTCATGCAAGCTTTTCTCTAAGAACTGCACCAGGAAATAATGGAGGAGCTTGGAGCACCCTGAGATCACTACCAATGGTGAGGGCTGAGGTGCAGTATTATTATAGTAACAAAAATATTCTGTGAAATCTTAATATAATATGGATTTTAGTTTAAAAAGCATTTCTGATCCTAGTTGATGTATACATGACACAGTGTAACAGAGGATGGCATTATATCAGCCCCTGCTAGTTTTGAGCAAGCATTTTTGTTTCTTCTTTCCTGGGGAAGACTGTTATGTTGAATTTGCCTTTGGCAGATGATGCCCCATGCCCTCCCTCTGCCCTGTACACAAATTTGCTTCTGCATCATGAGTTCTTATCAGGTGGTGGATTCCTCTCACCTCTGTCTTTTGTTTCTCTCCTGTCCAAAAATTAAGATGTGAGTGTGTCACAGCCCAAAGTCTTTGGGATCAAAAAGCAGCAAAGGAAGGCACAAGTCTTTAGCAGCCTATGCAGCCTGGGACCTCATATAAAGTCACCGTGTCTTCCACAAGCCTGCATCAGGACATGTCTGAGAGATTTTATTAGCAACCTTCCCTAGACCATTACATGTAAAATTTCCAAATCTACCTCCTATCCATATATAACCTACCCATTTTTTTTCTAGAGCAACCATAGAGTTTAATACATTATACATTTTTTGGTCTTAGAAGTTTAATTGTCCATTTAACATGAGCTAAGTTGTGGTCTCCTCAATCAAATTTGCAAACTACTTTCACTAGTATAAGTAGCATCCTCAATATCAAATATAATCAATTATTTTTCTGTCTCATTCTATATGGGCTCTTTATAGCATTAGTTCTCACTGACCAATTTCAGTGTGTGGAATTTACTTGTTCATTTTTAGTGGCATCTATATTTTCATACTTTTTTATGTTCCTTTTAGTTTTTTTCACATCTGACTGATATTTAAGTTTATAATTTATTAGAGCTTAATGAAATTAAGTAAACTGTCAATATTCTAGAGCTAATAGCATTGCAAAGTCCAAATTTACCATGCTTTAGTTTGTATTAGTCTATTTTGTCATGTTAAAAAAGACCTGAAACTCAATAATTTTAAATGATCAGAAGTGCACTGACTCAGAGTTCTGGAGACTGGGAAGTCCAAGATAAAGTCGTGAGAGTCTGTTGAGGGTCTTTCTGCAGCAGCAGGGTTTACTTTATATTTGAAAATGGAGAGAACTTGGAACATCACATGATCCATGTCCATGGGTGAACATGAAATAAGATGATATATGCTAAATACTTATCAAAGCTCAATCTCATAATAATACATCACATTTGCTCTAATATTTTCATTGTCACCAACCTCCTCAGAAAACTCAAGGTATTGTGGAGACATTCCCTCTCCTCGTGTGTCCCACCCAGTGCTTGCTATATAGCATGGGACATGCAAATAGGGCCCTCCCTCTGCTGATGAAAACCAGTCCAGCCCTCACCCTACAGCTCTGGGGGAGGAGCCCAGCTCTGGCATTCCTAGGTGTTCCTATTCAGTGATCAGAACTGAACACAGAGACACACCATGGAGTCAGGGCTGAGCTGGGTTTTCCTTGTTGCTCTGTTACAAGGTAATTCATGGAGAACTAGAGACATTGAGTGTGTGAGTGGATGTGAGTGAGAGAAACAGAGTGTGTGTGGCAGTTTCTGACCAGGATGTGTCTGTGTTTGCAGGTGTCCAGTGCGAAGTGCAGCTGGCAGAGTCTGGGGGAGGCCTGGTCCAGCCTGGGGGTTCCCTGAGACTCTCCTGTGCAGCCTCTGGATTCACTTTCAGCAACTACTACATGTACTGGGTTCGCCAGGCTCCAGGGAAAGGGCTGGAGTGGATCTCAACCATTAGTAATAGTGGTAGTAGCACAGGCTATGCAGATTCTGTGAAGGGCCGATTCACCACCTCCAGAGACAACAGCAAGAACATGCTTTATCTGCAAATGAACAGTCTGAAAGCTGAGGACACAGCCTTGTACTACTGTGCAAGAGACACTGTGAGGGGACATCATTGGGAGCTCAGACACAAACCTCCTGCAGGGGCGGGGGCATGGGCCACCAGGGGGTGTGTGGAGTACAAGGAGCAGAGTTAGCCCAGGGCAGGTGCAGGTAGAGCATAAAGGCTGGTTTCCTCCCCAAACATGGCTTCCTCTCTGTAAAATGGTTTTCTCTTGGGAACTTGTCTGAATTCACAAATCTGTGCTTTCCTGTGCAATCTCTGAGTTAGATATGTGTGTCTTAATGAAAGAAATTATTCTTACTTGCACAAAAGGCAGACAGTGGCTTCCAGTCATGTTCTCCTCTTCCCAAATGTACATTAATTATCAACACTTCTGAATAAGTCTGCTGAATATTTGAGGCAGGAGAAGTCAGCATCCTTAGCAAAAGAATGGAGACCCCGTGGTGGTCAGTGTCCCAGCACCAGGCCCACAACATCAATTATATGTAACACAATTCAAGGACACAGGGATCCCACCAACATTTAGCATAGATGTTGACTCTCATACTGTTACACACAGGTGCACGCATGCACACACACATGCACATTAAGTGAACATGGTAAGGTTTAATCTCTCCACTATTAAGGTGTCTGAAGAGCAGTGCAGGCCTCTCAAGAGAGTCCCAAGTGGCTTCGAAGGGCAAGAGGGGAGACTGGATCAGGTTTTCACAAAAGTTCTCTGGTTTTGTAGGGAAGGGACTCTTACTCCCAGGAAGGGTGTGGTGGGGTCTGGACCTCCAACAGCCATCTCATGAGAAAACACCTGTGATTCATTGCGAGAATTATTATAGGTGGGGCAAAGAGGGAAGATGAAGGAGTTGCCTTCAGATGTCACTGGGCAGATTATCAGATAAGAAACTATGACTTCTTATTCCACTCAACAAGTAGGTTTCACAAAGAGCAAAAATTTGGCATGGGGAGGAATGGCAGGGGCAATATATGTAACTCTAACAATATTTGTACCCCCATAATATGAAAAAATTAAAAATTAAAAAAAAAACTTTATCGGTAGTCAACAACCAGGTTTGCAGAAAAATAGAAGATATTTTATAAGTATGAGATGATATGAATAATAGTATGAGGAGGAGGATGAGTTAGACAAGGGTGTTGGTCACATGTCATGAGTGGAAGCTTTTCACTCTCTGAGATCATCAGCTTATCCTGAAGGTTGTGGGTGAGCTGTGGGCTTCAAAATACCAGAAACTTCACAGGTTCTAGAAAAGTGCTCACATTGGCATCCTCTACTGCAGTAGCCAGCAAGTGTGCAGAGTTCTGAATGGATGCTGTAGTTGTGAAATATGAACCCAAGAATTGCCTCTCTGTAATTTCACTACTGTATTTTCTTAAAACTCCTTAATTATATTAGCTCCAATATGGCCCAAGTGCAGAGCTCTGATGTTTCTTCCAATACACACAATATCCTTGTTAAACTTCATGAGAGACTTTTAAGAAGACGTAGTAAAAGACAGCTTGAATCTGTGGGTGATTAGAGTGGCTATAACACATGAATTACTTTCAAGTCTTTTTTAACTCTTCCCTTCAGTAGGGAGAATGCTAATAATTGTGGTAAAATCTAAGTGTTTGATCTGTCCAGCTACCAAGCCATTGGGAAGTAACTGATGTGTCCTTGAGGGAGGGAACTGTAATGCCATGGTGCTAATGGTAGAACAATTGCCCAAGGAGGTTCAGGAATCTCTTAAAATTATGGCATTTTGAACTTAATAATGTCAATTTGATCAACATTTTCAGAAGACTTTAATGAATGGATGGTGTGTTATATGAGTAGTGGTAATGCCTTACAAGATAAGCTGAGTTTATAAACTAGCTCGAAGCTGTTATTTCTGTGTAATGATATTCCTCAACACTTGTGTAGCTCCAATGCTACTATTTTCTTTTTTTGCATGATTTCCAAAGTTACATTTGTCTAGTCTCTAGGACTTAGAAATTTATCTAAAAGTTCCATAGCCTGTTGTTCATTTTGATATGGTCTCCAGAAGTTGTGAGAAACCCTTTTCTTTGTAAAGTATCCCAAGTTCATGCACTACTGCAAGAACATATGAATTTAATCACAGTTTTTGCTAATTGACAAGTTTTAAAAACTATAATCTCCCTTATCATGAAAGCCAATTTTACAATAGGAGGAGCATGACGTTCTAATGAAAAGTTTACATTCATAATATAAATTACTGGTTATCAACTTCCACTTTTATTATTGAAGTGTGATTCATATTCTACAGAGGTTGCATTAATTTTCAGTCAGACCAAGAGTGTATGAATGCGCCTTTCTCTCCAATTCATCCCAGTATCTATTGGTTTTGGACTTCTTGGTAAAAGCCATTGGAGTTAGGTGATATCACATTGTGGTTTTGATTTTCATTTCTCTGATGATTAGTGACATTGTGATTTTTTTCATATCTTTATTGGCTATTAACCTGTCTTTTTTGAAAACTTCTGTTCATGACTGTTGCCCAGATTTTAACAGGTTATTTTATTTTTTTCCCCTGTGGTTCTGCTTGATTTGTTTGTAGATTCTGGTTATTAGCCCTTTAACAGGTATATAGCATGAATCATATTCTCCCATTCTCTAGGTTGTCTATTTGCTCTATTGATTGTTTCCTTGGCTGTGCAGAAACATTTTAATTTAACTGGGTCCCATTTATTTATTTTTGTCATTGCTGTGTTTGCCTTTGACATCTTCTTCATAAATTTTTTGCCTAGGCCAACGTCTAGAAGAGTTTTTTCCAACATTTTCTAGTAAAATTATTATGGTTTCATGTCTTTTTATGTCTAGATTTAACTCCATTGTCCATATTGAATTCATTTTAGTGAGCAGTGACATATATGGATCCTGTTTCAATCTTCTTTATGTGGCTATCCAACTGTCCCATTACCATTTCTAGAATAGGCATTCTTTCCCTGAGTGTATATCGCTGTCTACTTTGTCTAAGATCAGATGGCAATATATATCTGGGTTCTCTGTTCTGTTCCACTGGCATATATCTCTATTTTTGTGTCAGTAACGTGCTGCTTTGGTAACTATAGCCTTGGAGTACAGCTTAACCCTTTGAGCTCACTTGGTTTTTTCTCATTATCTACTCGACATTATCCGCACTTGACATCAGAGTGCAAAGGGTTAAAGTCTGGTAAAGTGATAGCCTACAGACTGGATCCTTTCCCTGAAGGTTTTCCTGGCTATTTGACCTCTTTTCTGGTTCCAAACAAAGCATAAAATGATTTTTGTAAGTCTGCCAAAAATGACATTGGTATTTGGATGGGAATAGTATTGAATCTGTAAATCACTGTGTGTAGATTAGACATTATACATGTTGATTCTGCCATTTAATAAGCATAGCACATATTTTATTTGATTACATAATCTGCAATTTCTTTCCTCTGTGATTCATATTTACATTTGTAGAGATCTTTTATCTCCTTAGTTAAATATATCCCTAGGTATTTTATTTACTTTCTAGCTTGTGAAAGGTATAATATGTTTGATTTGCTGTTCAATTTGACTGCTTTAAGTGTATAGGGGTGCTACTGAATCGAGTACATCAATTTTGTAGCCAGTGACTTTGCTCAAAATAATAAAGAAGTTGAATGAAACAAAGTGTTGGTTTTTTGGAAGATGGTGGATAAAAAACACTGCCAGACAGAGTGTCTCTGCAGACGACTCAGATTCTAGGAGAAATTAGAAGAAAGAACCAAGAAGATGAGCATACATCAGATGAGGGTGGGAAGGAAGGGTACATGAGACCGCGGGAGACTCCACAGGAGCAGGTTGTGGAGTAGAACTGGAAGCAGAGACCTCCCAAGTAGCCTGGAGACCAGCGGCAAGGGTATATTGAGCAGTTAACTCTCCCCTCCCTTGCACATCTCTGACTGAAGGTGGGCTCCCAGCGGTTGGAGAGACCTGCGGACACCAGCCCAAAGACGACCACCACCAGTGAGTGGTAAGCATGTAGCGGACACAGCACCAGGCTCCCAACTCCCTCAGGAACCTCCCTGTGCACAGACCCAAGCCACGTGGCAGGAGCCATATTTCCTCACTCTCCCCTGCCATGTCCCTATCCACAGCTGCCAAGAGAGAGAATATAGCCACCAGCTGGTGGCACCTCCAGGGAATGGGACCTTCCCTTTGTGGCCCTACAGCTGACTGAGGGGTACTCAGATGGTGAGCTCCCTACCCACCAGCCCTCCCAGGTGCTACTGGCACAGTGATTCCTGGAGAATGGGGCAGACCCTGAGGTAGAGAGACATCAACCCAGCTTGGGCTCCCCATGGGTGAATTAGGACCGGAACTCCTCTTCCTGGTGGGGTTAGGGATTGAACTCCAGGGCCAAGAGGTCAGACCTGTAGATGAGACTCTGTGCACCCAGGTCTCCAATTGCCTGGGGCACAGAAGGGATATACATGAACAGCCTACTGAGGTTTGTGTGCCTTCAAGGTCAGATCAACATCCTTGAGGGCAACCCTTCTCCCAAAAGGGGGCCATGTGCCCAGCCCAGGCAGCGATCATGTGCAGAGAACCTCCCAGCCGGCATCACAGCCAGAGGAGGCCCAGTGGTGTGAGGTCTGGCCTGATGGCAGATGCCCTGGAGTAGCCATGGAGTTGTGAGGGTTGAAAGGACTGAGGCCTGCTCTAGATTGAGGGGTCTCAGATGGCCCAACCCCCAGATGCAGACTTTCTGACTGAGCGTGGCCATTCCAGCCCCTCCCTGACAGCTTTTCCCATAAGCAGAGAACAGAACTTTGACCCCTGCTAACAGCATTTGTGGTGCCTGAGGGCAGGCTTACCCAACCCAGCTCTGCCCAGACTCATCCCCAGACCAGCCCTCACTGAGGTGGAGAATAAGGACACACCTGGAAGTCCCAGGGCCCGACCCACCACCTAAGGCACTAGTGTTCCTCTCCAAAAGAACAAGAACTGGATACAAGACCCAAAAACAACAGTGTAGCCTGCTCCTCTGTGCACCTAGTACCTAGTGAAAGGGAGGAAATTCTGCACACATTTTTCATGGCACCTAGTGACTGATCATACAGGGTGTGGTCGAATCTCACCGGCAAGCACCATCTATTGGCTCAGAGACCAAACAGGGCATGTCAATACCCAAACAAAGACCTAAAGGCAAGATCCACAATTGATCCAAATGGGAAGAAATCAGCGAAGGAACTCTGGAACTATGAAGAACCAAACAGAAAGCACACCCCCAAAGAGAAGCACCAGCCCCTTAGAAATGGACACCAACCAAAATCAGACCACTAAAATGACAGAAGAGGAATTTCGAACATGGATCATAGGAAAATCCCATGACTTGCAAGAAAAACTGGATAACCAACACAAAGAAAACACCAAAAAAATTCCAGGACCTGGAACAAAAATTCACTAAAGAAATTGATACAATGAAGAAAAGTTTAATTGAACTCCTGGAAATGAACAATCAATTCAGGGAACTACAAAACACAGTGGAAAGCCTGAAGAGCAGGGTAGATTGAACAGAAGAATATCAGAGTTTGAAGATAACACCTTCCAATTAAATAAATCAATCACAGAGATAGAGTAGAGAAACAAGAGGAAAGAGCAAAATCTATAAGAGATGTGGGATTATGTGAAGAAATCTAATGTGAGGATCATAGGGTTACCAGAAGGGGAAGAATAAAAGACTCAAGAGTTGGACAAGCCATTTGAAGATATAATAGAGGAAAATTTCCCAGGCCTTGCTAAAAATCTCTAGATACAAGTTCAAGAAGCTCAAAAGACCCCTGGGAGATTCAATGCAAAAAGGAAGATGTCATGACATGCGGTCATCAGACTGACCAAAATATCAACTAAAGAGGCCCTTCTATGAGCTGTAAGATGAAAGAAGCAAGTAACATACAAAGTAAAGCCAATCTGGATAACGCCAGACTTCTCTACTGATACTATACAAGCAAGGAGAGGCTGGGGCCCCATTCTCACTCTTCTGAAACAGAATAATGCCCAGCCTAGAATCTTATTCCCTGCAAAACTAAGTTTTGCATATGAAAGAGAAATCAGGACATTCACAGATAAGCAAAGACTGGGGGAAATCACCAAGACAAGACCAGCCCTTCAAGAAGCACTCAAAACAGTGTTACCCACAGATCAACATAATAAACACTCACAAATGTAAATCTACTCAATGCTAAAGGTCAAAGCCCAGATACCACAATGGCTCAAGAAACAAAACAAAGAAACAAAGTTCAACCCAACATAATGAACAGAAATATGTCCCACCTATCAGTTATCTTAATAAATGTGAATGGCTTGAACTCCCCACTCAAGAGACATAGGCTGGCCGAATGGATAAAAATAATACAAGCCAAGCATATGCTGCCTTCAGGAAACACATCTAACCTGCAAAGATGCAGTTAGACTAAATGTAAAGTGGTGGAGAACAATAATTCAAGCAAATGGAAGCCAAAAGAAAGCTGGCATGGCGGTGCTGATTCTAGATAACTTAGTTTTTAAAATAACAAAAGTAATAAAATACAAAGAAGGTCATTATATAAAGGTGAATGATACAGTTCAACAGGAAGACATAGCAATTCTAAATATATATGCACCCAACCTTGGTGCACCCAAGATTCATAAAGCAAACTCTACTTGATCTAAACAAATGGATAAACAGCACCATAATAGTCAGAGACTTTAACACCCCACTGAAAGGACAGGACAGGACAGATCCTTCAAACAGAAAATCAGAAAGAAATAATGGACTTAAACAGAACTCTAGAAAAAATGGGCCTGACTGACATTTACAGGACATTTCACCACAAAACCACCGAATATACATTCTTCTCATCAGCTCATGGGTTATTCTCAAAGATTGGCCATATCCTAGGACACAAAGCATGTCTCAAACAATTTTAAAAAATAGAAATTATACTATGTATCTTTTCAGACCATAATGGAATACACGTAAAAATCAATCCTAACAGGAGTTCTCATTTATGAACAGTCATGGAAACTAAACAACCTTCTGCTGAATGACCAATTCATAAATGAGGAAATCAAGATGGAAATCAAAAGATTCTTTGAACTAATTGACAAAGGAGACACAAGTTACCAAAATCTGTGGGACACAGCTAAAGCAGTCTTAAGAGGAAAGTGTATTTCCATAAATGCCGATATCCAAAAGTCAAAAAGATCACAAATAAACAACTTAATGAATCATCTCAAAGAGCTGGAAGAAGAAGAAGAGACTAACCCCAAATGCAGCAAAAGTGAAGTCATTAATATCAAATCAGAACTAAACAAAATTGACAACAAGGAAACCATATGGAAGATTAACAAAACAAAGTTGGTTCTTTGAAAAAATAAACAAAATTGGCACACCATTGGTTACATTAACAAAAAGGAGAAAAATGTCTGATAAGTTCCATCAGGGACAATAAAGGAGAAATTACAACAGATGCCCCAGAGATAGAAGATATAATTTATGAATACTATGAAAACCTCTATGCACACAAACTGGAAAATGTGGAGGAAATGGACAATTTCTTAGAAACACACAGCCTCCCTAGGCTCAACCAGGAAGAAATAGAATTCCTGAAGAGACCAATATTAAGTACTGAAATTGAAACAGCAATAAAAAACCTTCCTAAAAAGAAAAGTCCTGGACCAGATGGTTTCACACCCAAATTTTACCACACCTACAAAGAAGAACAGTTGCCTATCCTGCAGAAATTATTCCACAACATGGAGAAGGATGGAATTCTCCCCAACACGTTTTATGAAGCGAACATAACCCTGATACCAAAACCAGGAAAGGATGCAACAAAAAAAGAAAAGTATAGGCCAATATCGCTTATGAATATACATGCAAAGATTCTCAACAAAATCCTAGCCAATCAAATCCAGGTGCTTGCCAAGAAAATAATCCACCACAACCAACTGGACTTCATCCCCGGGATGGAGGAATGGTTCAACATACACAAATAAATAAATGTAATTCACCATATAAACAGAAGCAAAAACAAAGACCATATGATCCTCTCAATAGACACAGAAAAAGCATTTGACAAAATTCAACACCCTTTTATTACAATGCTCTACAAAATAGGCATAGATGGGGCTTACCTAAAAATGATACAAGCCATATATGACAAATCCACAGCCAATATCATACTGTCTGAGGAAAAATTGAAAGCATTCCCATTTATTACTGGAACAAGACAAGGTTGTCCACTCTCTCCACTTCTATTCAACATAGTGCTGGAAGTCCTTGCTACATAAATTAGACAAGTGAGTGAAATTAAGGACGTGCAAATGGGAGCAGAAGAGATTAAACTCTCACTCCTTGCTGATGACATGATATTATACCTAGAAAACCCCAAAGATTCAACCAAGAGACTCCTTGAACTGATAAATGAATTTGGTACAGTCTCAGGATACAAAATCAATACACAGAAATCAGAGGCATTCATATATGCCAACAAAAGTACAAATGAGAACCAAATCAAAGACTCAATTCCTTTCAAAATATCAACAGAGAAAATAAAGTACCTAAGAATATATTTAAAATATATCTAAATATATCTATCTATCTATATATCTAAATATATATGTATGTATATATATATAATAATATATCTAAAATATATTTAAGAATATATTTAATTAAGGAGGTAAAAGACCTCTACATGGAGAACTATGAAACACTGCAGAAAGAAATAGCAGAGGAAGAATATACAGGTGGAAGAATATACCATGCTCATGGGTTGGCAGAATCAACATTGTTAAAATGTCTATACTACCCAAAGTGACCTACAGAGTCAATGCAATCCCTATTAAAATTCCGTCATCATTTTTCACAGCTATAAAAAAAATAGCTTTATGCTTCGTATGGGACCAGAGAATATGCCACATGGCAAAATCAATCATAGGCAATAAAAACAAAATAGAAGGGATCAATTTACCAGATTTCAAACTATACTACAAGGCTATAGTAATCAAAACATCATGGGACTGGCACAAGAACAGGGACATTGACCAATGGAACAGAACAGAGAACCCAGATATAAAACCATCCTCATATAGCCAACTAATCTTAACGGAGTAGACAAAAACATACAATGGGGAAAATAATCCTTATTCAGGAAATGGTGCTGGAAAAACTGGATAGCCACATGTAGAAGACTGAAACAGGACCCACACCTTTCATGTCTCACAAAAATCAACTCATGCTGGGTAACAGACTTAAACCTAAGGTATGAAACTATTAGAATTCTAGAAGAAAGTATTGGAAATATTCTTCTAGACATTGGCCTTGGCAAAGAATTTATGAACAAGACTCCAAAGGCAATCACAACAGCAACAAAAATAAATAAATGAAACCTGATCAAATTAAAAAGCTTCTGCTCCACCAAAGAAACTGTCAAGAGAGCAAACAGGGAACCCAGAGAATGGGAGAAAATTTTTGCAAGCCACACATCCAATAAAGGGCTCATAATTAGAATTTATTTACAACTCAGGAAAATCAGCAAGGAAAAATCAAACAACCCCATCAAAAAATAAGCAAAGGAAATGCACAGGAATTTTTCAAAAGAAGACAGAATAAAGGCCAATAACATACCCCCATAATATGCTGAAATAAAAAATAATAAAGAAAAAAGAAACTGCAATGAGATATAACTTATCTCCAGTAAGAATGTCCTTTATCAAAAAGTCTCCAAACAATAAATGTTGGCATGGATACGGAGAGATAGGAACCCTCCTACACTGCTGGTGGGACTGCAAACTGGTTCAGCCTCTGTGGAAAGCAATTTGGAGATACAAGTGATACAAGTAGATCTACCATTTGATCTAGCAATTCCACTACTGGATGTTTACCCAAAAGATCAAATGACACTCTACAAATGGGACATTTGCACTCTAATGTTTATAGCAGCACAGTTCACAAGTGCAAAGGTGTGGAAACAACCCAGGTGCCCATCAATACATGAGTGGAATAATAAAATGTGGTATATGTATACCATGGAGTACTATTCAGCTTTAAGAAACACTGGTGATATAGCACCTGTTGTATTTTCCTGGATAGATCTGGAACCTATTCTACTAAGTGAAGTATCCCAAGAATGGAAAAACAAGCACTACATGTACTCACCAGCAAATTGGTATTAACGGATCAACACCTAAGCACAACAGGGAAAACCCATTGAGCACCATTAAAGCTTGTTGCTGATTGGATGCTTTTTGAGTCCTACCAAGGGTATAAAAGCAGGAGGAGAACAAGGAGGGGAAGGCAGAAGGCAGAAGTTCGTTGAGCCAGCTGGAGGAGTAAAGACTATTCTCTGACTTCTCATGTGCTGCTCGGTTCTTTTCCCAGGCAAAGGCTGTAACAAGAGCTGTAACAAGAGCTGTAATGCTAGCTGTAACACTAGTTAATGCTAGCTGCAACACTAACTGTAACACTTGCTGCAACAAGTGGACATTTAGGAATAACATTTATTGGGTGTTAGGCGGGTGGGAGGGGGGAGGATGTGATTGGTATATACAAACATAATGAATGAGATATGCAACATCTGGGGGATGGTCACATTGAAACTCTGACTTCAGGGGGTAGGAAAGCATGGGCAATTTATGTAATTTTAACATTTGTACCCCCATAATATGCTGAAAGAAAAAAAAATATAAAACAAAGTGTTTATCCTTTGAAAAGATAAGCACAATTGATAGACATTTTGCTAGATTAACCAGAAATTACAAAAGAAAGGACCCAAATAAGCTCTATCAGTAACTAAAAGAGGTATTAAAACTCATACCACAACAATAAAAGTATCATATGTGAATATTGCAGAAACTTCTATGCACATAAGCTCAAAAATGTTGAGGAAATGGACAAATCCCTGGAAAAAGATTACATCACAAGGCTCAGTCAAGAAGAACTAGAACTCCCAAACAGACTAATTATGAGTAACACAATTCAAGCAGCAATTAAAACATTCCAAGAAGAAAGTTCCAGAGCAGATGATGTCAGAGCTGAATTTTATCTGAACAATAAAGAATTGTTATCCATAGTACAGAAATTATATCACAACACTGAAAATATAGGAATCTTTTCCAACTCATTCTATGAAGCTACTAGCACCTTGATACCAAATCTATAAAATGTCATAACAACAAAAGCAACTATACACCATATCCCTATGAATATAGATGCAAAAATCCTCAGTAAAATTCTGGGAAACTGAATTCAGTAGCACAAAAAATAATAATAATAATACTAATAATTACCATGAGCAAGTGGGCTTTATCCCAGGGATGCAAGGATGGTTCAACTTACATAAATCTATAAATGTGATTTACCGCATAAAATGTAGCAAAGACAAAAATCATATGATGATCTCAAAAGATGAGAAAACCTGAGGGGGGCGGAGCAAGATGGCGGACGAATAACACCGCCAGACAGAGGGTCTCTGCAGAAAAGACCGATTCTAGCAGAAACTAGAGGAAAGAAGCAAGAAGACGAGCATACAGCGGACAAGGGCCGGAAGGAGGGGTACCTGAGACCCCGGGAGACTCCACGGGAGGAGGCTGCGGAGGAGAACTGGAGGCTGAGACCACCGGAGCAGCCCGGAGACCAGCGGCAAGGGTAGGTGGATCTGCTGTTTCCCCTCCCCTGCATTCGGGACTGCTGGTGGGCTCCCCAGCGGGTGGAGAGACCTGCGGACATCAGCCCAGAGACTGCCGCCGCCTGCCAACGGTGAGCCTGTAGCAGACGTGGCACCAGGTTCCCAACTTCCTCCAGGCACCTCCGTGTGCACGGAGAGCCGCGCGGCAGGCGCCATATTGCCTCCTCCTCCCCTCCGCCGACCCTACCCGCGGCTGCCCAGAGAGACAATACAGCCACCAGCCGGAGGCACCTCCAGGGAACGGGACCTTCCCGTTTGGGACCCCGCCCGCCCTCCCAGGTGCTGCTGGCACCGTGTTCCCAGGAAAACGGTGCCGACTCAGAGGCTGAGAGACATAGACCCAGCTTGGGCTCCCTGTGGGTGAATTAGGACCGGAAATCCTCTCCCTGGTGGGAATACAGTTTGAACTCTGGGACCCAGAGGTCGGACCTGCAGACCAGATCCCCTGCACCGAGGGCTAGCATTGCCCGGGGCACAGAAGGATTATACGTGAACAGCCTACTGAGGTCTGTGTGCCTCCAGGGGCGGATCGGAGTCCTAGAGGTCTGTGTGCCTCCAGGGGCGGATCGGGCGGAACGGCGTCCCAGGAGGAGGCCGTGCGCCCAACCCAGGTGGCGTTCCTGTGCAGGGAACCTCCCCGCAGGCATCACAGTCCGGGGAGGCCTGGTGGCTTGTGGTCTGGCCTGCTGGCAGAGGCTCAGGAGTAGCTGCGGAGTTGGGGAGGGTGGAAAGAAGAGAGGCCTGCTGCAGACTGTGGGTCTCAGACAGCCCCACCCCCACACCCAGACTTTCTGGCTGAGCGGGACCATTCCAGCCCCGCCCTGACAGCAGAGAACAGAACTTTGACCCCTGCTAACGGCCTGAGGGCAGGCTTACCCAACCCAGCTCCGCCCAGAACGAGAGCTGATAACAGGACTCAAAATCAACACCATAGCCTGTTCCTCCAAGCAAACGCCACCTACTGACAGGGACAGCATCTTGCACAGCCTTGCCACGGCACCCATTGACTCAATATACAGGGAGTGGTCCAATTTCACCCACAGGCACCACCTAACGCCTCAGAAACTAAACAAGGTGTGTGAATACCCAAACAATAACCTAAGGAAAGAAACAACAACTGATCGACATGGGAAGAAATCAGCGAAAGAACTCAGGAAATATGAAGAACCAAACGGAAAACACACCCCCAAGGAGGAGCACCAGCCCCCTAGAAACGGACACCGACCAAAATCAGGCAACCAATATGACAGAAAAGGAATTTCGTATGTGGATCATAAGAACACTCACCCAGCTGCAACAACAACTCAATAACCAACACCAAGAAAACACAAAAAACCTCCAAGAAATGGAACAAAGGTTCAACAAAGAGATTGACACAGTGAAGAAAACTTTAACCGAAGTCCTGGAGATGAAGAATCAACTCAGAGAACTACAAAATACTGTGGAAAGTCTCAAGAACAGGGTAGATCAAGCAGAAGAAAGAATCTCAGAGCTTGAAGATAACACCTTCCAATTAAATAAATCAGTCACAGAAATACAGCAGAGAAACAAGAGAAAAGACCAAAGTCTACAAGAGCTGTGGGATTATGTGAAAAAACCTAACGTGAGGGTCATAGGTTTAGCCGAAGGGGAGGAAGACAACACTCAAGGGCTGGACAAGCTTTTTGAAGATATAATAGAGGAAAATTTCCCAGGTCTTGCTCAAAATCTCGATATACAAGTTCAAGAAGCCCAGAGGACCCCTGGGAGATTCAATGCAAACAGGAAGACGTCACGTCATGCAGTCATCAGACTGACCAAAGTATCAACTAAAGAGGCCCTTCTAAGAGCTGTAAGACAAAAGAAGCAAGTGACATACAAGGGAAAGCCAATTCGAATAACATCAGACTTCTCTAATGAGACTTTACAAGCAAGGAGAGACTGGGGCCCCATTCTCACTCTTTTGAAACAAAACAATGCCCAGCCTAGAATATTATTCCCTGCAAAACTAAGCTTCATATATGAAGGAGAAATAAAAACATTCGCAGACAAGCAAAGGCTCAGAGAATTCACCAAGACAAGACCAGCCCTACAAGAAGTACTTAAAACAGCGTTATGCACGGAACATCATAATAATAATCCACGGATATAAAAACAACCAAAACCCAAAGATATTAAAGGCCAGATATTACAATGGCTCAAGACAGAAATCATAGCAACAACATCCAACCCAACAGAATGATCAGTAATCTACCTTACCTATCAGTTCTCTCAATAAATGTGAATGGCTTAAACTCTCCACTCAAGAGACATAGGCTGGCTGAATGGATAAGAAAATACAGGCCAAGTATATGCTGTCTTCAGGAAACACATTTAACCTGCAAGGATGCACATAGACTAAAAATAAAAGGGTGGAGATCAATATTCCAAGCAAACAGAAGCCAAAAGAAGGCTGGTGTGGCAGTTCTAATTTCAGACGATTTAGTTTTTAAGCCAACAAAAGTAGTAAAAGACAAAGAGGGTCATTATATAATGGTGAAGGGCACAGTCCAACAAGAAGAGATAACAATTTTAAATATATATGCACCCAACTTAGGTGCACCCAGATTCATAAAGCAAACCTTACTGGAGCTAAGCAAATGGATTAATAGCAACTCCATAATCGCCGGGGATTTCAACACCCCACTGACGGCACGAGACAGATCCTCCAAACAGAAAATTAATAAAGAAATAATGGACTTAAACAAAACTCTAGAACAATTGGGTCTGACAGACATCTACAGAACATTCTACCCAAAATCCACTGAATATACGTTCTTCTCATCAGCTCACGGGACATTCTCTAAGATTGACCATATCCTAGGACACAAAGAAAATCTCAAGAAATTTAAAAAAATAGAAATCATACCATGTACCTTCTCAGATCACAGTGGGATAAAACTAGAAATCAACCCTAACAGAAACTCACATTTCTACACAAAAACGTGGAAATTAAACAACCTCCTACTAAATGATTACTTCGTAAATGAAGAAATCAAGACGGAAATAAAAAACTTCTATGAAGAAAACGACAATGGAGAGACAAGTTATCAACTCCTCTGGGACACAGCTAAAGCAGTTCTGAGAGGAAAGTTTATCTCCATAAATGCCTATAACCAAAAGACAAGAAGATCACAAATAGACAATCTAATGAAACGACTCAAAGAGCTGGAAAAAGAAGAACAGACCAACCCCAAACCCAGCAGAAGAACTGAAATCAACAAGATCAAATCAGAACTAAACGAAATTGAAAACAGGAAAGCTATTCAGGAGATTAATAAAACAAAAAGTTGGTTCTTTGAAAAAATAAACAAGATTGACACGCCGTTGGCTAAGCTAACGAAAAGCAGAAAAGAGAAATCTCTAATAAGCTCCATCAGGAATAAAAAAGGAGATATCACAACTGATCCCAAAGAGATACAAGATACAATTTATGAATACTACAAAAATCTTTATGCACACAAACTGGAAAATGTGGAGGAAATGGACAAATTTCTAGAAACACACAGCCTCCCTAGGCTCAACTAGGAAGAAATAGATTCCCTGAACAGACCAATCTCAACAGCTGAAATAGAAACAGCAATTAAAAATCTCCCTAAAAAGAAAAGTCCTGGTCCAGATGGCTTCACACCTGAATTTTACCATACTTACAAAGAAGAACTAGTACCTATCTTGCAGAAACTATTCCACAACATCGAGAAGAACGGAAACCTCCCCGACACCTTTTATGAAGCGAATATTACTCTGATACCAAAACCAGGAAAGGATGCAACAAAAAAAGAAAACTACAGACCAATATCCCTAATGAATATAGATGCAAAAATTTTCAACAAAATCTTAGCTAACCGAATACAGACACTTATCAAAAAAATAATCCACCACGACCAAGTGGGCTTCATCCCAGGGATGCAGGGATGGTTCAACATACGTAAATCTATAAATGCAATTCACCACATAAACAGAAGCAAAAACAAAGACCACATGATCCTTTCAATAGATGCAGAAAAAGCTTTTGACAAAATTCAACACCCTTTCATGATACGAACACTTAAGAAAATAGGCATAGAAGGGACATACCTAAAAATGATACAAGCCATATATGACAGACCCATAGCCAACATCATACTGAATGGGGAAAGATTGAAATCATTCCCACTTAGAACTGGAACCAGACAAGGCTGCCCACTATCTCCACTTCTGTTCAACATAGTGCTGGAAGTCTTGGCTACAGCAATCAGACAAGAAAATGGAATCAAAGGTATCCAAATAGGGGCAGAAGAGATCAAACTTTCACTGTTTGCTGATGATATGATATTGTATCTAGAAAACCCCAAGGATTCAACCAAGAAACTCCTGGAACTGATCAATGAATTTAGTAAAGTCTCAGGATACAAAATTAATACACAGAAATCAGAGGCATTCATATACGCCAACAACAATCTAATTGAGAACCAAATCAAAGACTCAATTCCCTTCACAATAGCAACAAAGAAATTAAAGTACCTAGGAATATATTTAACCAAAGAGGTAAAAGACCTCTACAGGGAGAACTATGAAACACTGAGGAAGGAAATAGCAGAGGATGTAAACAGATGGAAATCCATACCATGCTCGTGGATCGGCAGACTCAATATCATCAAAATGTCTATACTACCCAAACTGATCTACAGATTCAATGCAATACCTATTAAAATCCCATCAGCATTCTTCACAGATATAGAAAAAATAATTTTACGCTTCGTATGGAACCAAAGAAGACCCCGAATATCAAGAGCAATTCTAGGCAACAAAAACAAAATGGGAGGCATTAATATGCCAGATATCAAACTATACTACAAAGCTGTAGTAATTAAAACAATATGGTATTGGCACAAAAACAGGAATATTGACCAGTGGAACAGATGTGAGAATCCTGATATAAAACCATCCTCATATAGCCGTCTCATCTTTGACAAAGCAGACAAAAACATACGCTGGGGAAAAGAATCCCTCTTCAATAAATGGTGCTGGGAAAACTGGATAGCCACCTGTAGAAGGCTAAAACAGGACCCACACCTTTCACCTCTCACAAAAACCAACTCACGCTGGATAACAGACTTAAACCTAAGATATGAAACTATTAGAACTCTAGAGGAAAAAGTTGGAAACACTCTCCTAGACATCGGCCTGGGCAAAGAGTTTATGAAGAAGTCCCCAAAGGCAATCACAGCAGCAACAAAAATAAATAAATGGGACATGATCAAACTACAAAGCTTCTGCACAGCCAAAGAAATAGTCATGAAAGTAAACAGACAGCCTACAGAATGGGAGAAAATTTTTGCATCCTATGCATCCTATAAGGGACTGATAACTAGAATATACTTAGAACTCACGAAAATTAGGAAGAAAAAATCAAATAACCCCATTAAAAAGTGGGCAAAGGACTTGAACAGAAATTTTTCTAAAGAAGACAGAAGAATGGCCAACAAACATATGAAGAAATGCTCAACATCTCTAATCATCAGGGAAATGCAAATCAAAACCACAATGAGATATCACTTAACCCCAGTGAGAATGGCCTTTATCAAAAAATCTCCAAACAATAAATGCTGGCGTGGTTGCGGAGAGAGAGGAACACTCCTACACTGCTGGTGGGACTGCACACTAGTTCAACCTCTGTGGAAAGCAATATGGAGATACCTTAAAGCGATCCAAGTGAATCTACCATTTGATCCAGCAATCCCATTGCTGGGCATCTACCCAAATGATCCAGTGACACTCTACAAAAAAGACACCTGCACTCGAATGTTTATAGCAGCACAATTCATAATTGCAAGGCTGTGGAAACAGCCCAAGTGCCCATCAATCAAAGAATGGATTAATAAAATGTGGTATATGTACACCATGGAGTACTATTCAGCTCTAAGAAACAATGGTGATATAGCACACCTTATATTTTCCTGGTTAGAGCTGGAACCCATACTACTAAGTGAAGTATCCCAAGAATGGAAAAACAAGCACCAGATATATTCTCCAGCAAACTGGTATTAACTGAGTAGCACCTAAGTAGACACATAGGTGCTACAGTAATAGGGTATTGGGCAGGTGGGAGGGGGGAGGGGGGCGGGTATATACATACATAGTGAGTGAGATGTGCACCATCTGGGGGATGGTCATGATGGAGACTCAGACTTTTGGGGGGAGGGGGGGAATGGGCATTTATTGAAACCTTAAAATCTGTACCCCCATAATATGCCAAAATAAAAAAAAAAAAAAAAAAAAAAAAAAAAAGATGAGAAAACCCATTTGACAATATCCATCAAGCTTTTATGATAAAAACTTTTAACAAAATAGGCATAGATGGTACATACATTAAAATTATAAAAGCCATATATTACAAACCCACAGCCAACATCATATTTAATAGGGAAAAGTTGAAAACATTCCCACTCAGAACTAGAACAAGAATGCCTCTGACAAGACTTTTACTCAACATAGTGTAAGAAGTCTAACCAGAGCATTGACAAAGAGAAGGAAATGGTATGCAAATGGGGAAAAGGAGTGCAAACTTTCACTCTTTGATGATGATATGATCTTGGATCTAGAAAACCCCAGAGATTCTGCCAAGAGACTCCTGAAGTTGATAAAGACACTGAATTTAAATTTTAGTGTATCAAAATTAAAGTCTTAAGTGGATAGAAAAGTGGTTGGAAATGCACCAGGGTATATCAGCCCATGTAGCCCAGGGCCAATGCTTAGAGACACCACACCCATGGCAATTCTGAACTCAAACATCTCCAGAGTGTTTTTGTTACCAACTTTCCCTGGATAACCTTCTTAAAAATTTTCAATCTCCCCTCCCAAACTGATGAAACCCATCTTTTTCTCTTCACAGGCAGATCGAAAGAGTCAAATACCCTGCATGCTTTCTGATTTTGCAAGTTTCTTTCTGTCTTTAACACATTCTAATATGAGGTCTTAGCAAACAACTCTATAACCTGATATCACTGAGATAATTAATTAACATTCTATTCATCAAATCTAATTGATTATCTTTAACATATCTTCCTGCACAACCAATTGTAACCTGAGTTTCTACATCCATTTAGATCTTCTTAACATAGTTTTGTCAATTGGTTTGTCCTAGCATGTCAGCTCAGAGTCTCCAACATATTTCTCGGTGTTTCTTCCAACTCCACAAGCTACTTAAAAGTTAAAAATTCTCAGCTATTAGTTTAATTAACTATACTCACAACACTCTAGCACAAATAATATGATAAAGTTCATACAAGTACCATGTTTCCCCAAAACTAAGACCTACCCATAAAATAAGTCCTAGCAGGATTTATAAGCATTTGTGCAATATAAGCCCTACCCTGAAAATAAGACATAGTGAAGGGTGTGGTTATGCAGCATATCTGCATAACCCATGCATTTCATCATGGAATGGTAAAGAAGACAAGCAGCCCCTCTCATTTATCCCATCATGACAGTTACTATCCCAGAGGTGACCTGAGAGGTGCAGGCAGCCCCACCAACAATGTCAGTTCTCCCTGTCAGGTCCCAGCTATCCTGTGCATGCTGCAAGCTGAGGCTTTGAGGGCAAAATAACACATCCCCTGAAAATAAGCCCTAGGGTGTCTTCTTGACGAAAAATAAATACAAGACCCTGTCTTATTTTCAGGGAAAATGGTATATTAGTCTTTAAAATGAATCAGCATGTCTAAGCAATTGACAGCTGTTCTCTCAAGTCAGAGGGTCAAGGCAGATCATGTTTAAATTCCTTTAGGGAGTCCAACCAATATGGCTCTACTACTCTCTCTGTGCTGGCTGGGTTAATATCAGGCCTCATCCAGCTCAGGCATGTAGCATGATCTTGGCTGCCTCCCAGGAAGCCTGGCCTAACTTCTCCTGTTAAGTGGCTGACATGATAGTGACATATATTACACCAGTCTGTCAACATAACCCCATCCTACAGGAACACCTACTGTCCACATGGTATCAAGCTTATTTTTTTAGAACACATCTACCCTTGAGTTGCTGTAGTTTGTGCCAACCAGAATTACGTGGTATTCTAATGTGAGATTGATTTTCCTGGCACAGTTCTTCTTTCAGAATCACTGCCCAGGTTCCGATACCTGCATCTCTAACATAAGACCTTCCATGATGTTATCTAAGATGAAGGAATCTGTTTATTGTTAAAAGACGTGGTATGGGACTGTGTAAATGTGAGCACAGGATCCAGCCAGCCTATATCTTTCAGAGTTTTCCAGAAACAGATAACAGGATAGAAAAATAGAAGTGCTGATTCAAGTCTCTGCAAATAGTTCTGAGTGCCAATGACCCACACATTTTATGCAATTGTCTTCTAGGAGGCAACACAATTCCTAAACCAAAGTCAATTGCAGGGATTTCTTGCCCATAAAGACTGGCTGCATTTGCCACAAAATGATGGGCATTATAGTGACCTGCGGCACATGGGTCTGGAGAAGGGAGATTCATTCCTATCAGCATATCCAATGCCAACAACTTGTGAAATTTTTTCTTCTTATTGTCATAATTTTAAGCTGTTATAGAATAGAATTCCTGGTTCCCAGGGAGAAACACTTCTACTTGGGGCACAATGTGCTCCCCTGAATCGGAGACCTGGTCTGATGCCCCTTATCAGGGTCCTGATGACTGTGGACCATTCAACAACGAAAAGGAACTCTGTCACTGATAGACATTAACTCTGCTTTTGAGGCTAAACTTGAATATATTCATGGAGGCAGGGGCAGTCCCTCAGGCATAGACAGTTTCTGTGGATTTCTCTACCACATCAATACTGTGGAGGTCAATTGCATCAACCATATGCCTTATGATGGCCAAGTGACCAAGGACAATGGCCCCATAGTGTTCAGGATTGAGTCCACTAGGGAAGGAACACAGATCAACCATCACTGTAACGTGATGGCCCTGTGTTAGAGGTGTCCACAGTGGAGGTGGGAGGGGATGCTAGTGAATTTCAAGACAGATATTAAGGCATCAAGACAGACAATATCAACAACTACAAAACTATCTGCAGCAGTGGACAAAGAAGGCTGATCACTCACACTCACATTGACACTTCCACAAAGATTAGGCATGGCTACTGTCCCAAGCCTTTTATAGCCCTATGAACTACTTGTGGACTTGTGTGGACCTGCCATGGTTTATTTCCTGTCAGATTTCAAGCCTTTCTCTCTAGAAATTTGATCCTGGGACCTATCTGCTTTTGTGTCTCTGTGCTCGTCACTGTAGTCTCTGAGTTAGAAATGTCTTGTTTCAATACAAAACACATTCTCACCTGCACACAAGGCAGAATATCACTCACATGGGCAGAAGTAACCCTTACATTATAAGTAACATCAGAGTCCTGAGGAGCCCAGGGGAACCTGCTGAGAATTTTCCAACCAGACTCAGTGCAGAGACCTCAGTGGGACTCCCCGAGTGGGACAGTCTTTGGGATTCAGATTAGGATACATACAGACCTGGGCAAAGGTCAGTGTCTCATAGAACCTAATGGTGTCAAGTTGTTCCCTCATCATTTAAAACAATACGTTCAGATGCAGAAATTATTCAGTTGTACTCTTTTCTGCAAGTCCATTTTCTTTCTCCCTAGGTTCTATTTTCATATCTTCCTCTTTTCCTTAGCTCCCATGAAAATGGGAGTTTTGGTCTCCCATTCAAGTACTAACCATGACTGTCCCTGCTTAGCTTCCAAAATGAGATGAGATAGGGAATGTTCAGGGTAGTATGGCCACAGACTTTTTCAAATAAATGTTTTATAGTTTTAAGTGTAAATTTCTTTTACCTCTTTGATTGAATTTAATAAGAAATATTTTATTTTTGTAGCTATTGTAAATACAGTTATACTCTCGATTTATTTTGTTTCTTTTTCTTGCATAATTACTGTGGATAGGCTTTCAGTACAATACTGAATAAAAGTGGCAACACTGGGAATCCTTTTTGTGTTACAACTTTGAAGAAAGTTGTTAAATTTTCTACCACTGAGTGTAATGTTAGCTAGGAGCTTATCATAAATGACCTTTATTGTTTTGAGGTACATTACTTCTTTTTCTGTTATTTCGGCATATAATGGGGGTACAGATTTTAAAGTTTCAATAAATGCCCATTCCCCTCCTCCCCCCACAAGTCTGAGTCTCCAGCATGACCATCCCCCAGATGGTACACATCTCACTCATTATGTATGTATATACCCACCCCCTACCCCCTCCCACCTGCCCAATACCCTATTACTGTAGTACCTATGTGTCCACTTAGATGCTGCTCAGTTAATACCAGTTTGATGGTGAGTATATGTGGTGTTTGTTTTCCCATTCTTGGGAAACTTCACTTAGTAGTATGGGTTCCAGCTCTAACCAGGAAAATATAATATGTGCTATATCACCGTTGTTTCTTAGAGCTGAATAGTACCCCATGGTATACATATACCACATATTATTAATCCATTCTTGGATTGAGGGGCACTTGGGCTGTTTCCACAGCCTTGCAATTATGAATTGTGCTGCTATAAACATTCGAGTGCAGGTGTCTTTTTTGTAGAGTGTCATTGGATCTTTTGGGTAGATGCCCAGCAATGGGATTGCTGGATCAAATGGTAGATTCACTTGTATCGTTTTAATGTATCTCCATATTGCTTTCCACAGAGGTTGAACTAGTTTGCAGTCCCACCAGCAGTGTAGGAGTGTTCCTCTCTGTCCACATCCACGCCAGCATTTATTGTTTGGAGACTTTTTGATAAAGGCCATTCTCACTGGAGTTAAGTGACATCTCATTGTGGTTTTGATTTGCATTTCTCTGATGATTAGAGTCCCCAAAGGCAATCACAACAGCAACAAAAATAAATAAATGGGACATGATCAAACTAAAAAGCTTCTGCACAGCCAAAGAAATAGTCATGAAAGTAAACAGACAACCTGCAGAATGGGAGAAAATTTTTGCATCCTATGCATCCGATAAGGGGCTGATAACTAGAATATACTTAGAACTCATGAAAAATCAGCAAGAAAAAATCAAATAACCCTATCAAAAAGTGGCAAACAGAAACTTTTCTAAAGAAGACAGAAGAATGGCCAACAAACATATGAAAAAATGCAAAACATTACTTCTTTATTTGAGCTGTTAAGTGTTTCTATCATGAATGATTGTTGAATTTTGTCAAATGCTTGTTCTGTATCCAGTGAGATGAAGTTTTGTTCTTCACTCTGTTAATGTGATGTATCACAAGCATTCATTTGCTGATGTTAAACCATTCTTGTATTCCAGAGATAAATTCTACTTGATCATGGTGAATTATCTTTTTAATGTGTTGTTAAATTCAGTTTGCTGGTATTTTGTTGAGAATTTTTAACATTCGTGATGATTAAAAATATTGGACTGTGATTTTTGTTTCTTGTAATATACTTGTCTGGCTTTGCTATTAGAGTAATGCTGACCTAGTGAGATGAGTTTGGAATTCTTCCCTAACTTTTAATTTTTTGCAACGTTTTGAGAAGGATTGTATTAGTTTTCTTTTAAGTGTTTGAATAATTCAGCAGTGAAGTCCTCATGTCCTGGGCATTTCTTTGATGTGAGTCTTTTTATTACTGATTGAGTATTCTTACTCACTATTGGTCTGATTACATTTTCCATTTCATCATGATTCAGTTATATTAGTTTCTATCTGTCTAGGAATTTATCGATTTTTTAGGTTATTAAAATTATTCATTTATAATTGTTCATTATTTTCTCTTATAATCTTTAGTATTTCTGTGGTATCAATTGAGATGTCTCTTCATTCATTTCTGATTTTATTTATTTGAATCTTTTCCCTTTTTTCTTTGCTAGTCAAGAAGTTTTTTTTAATCTTTTTTTATCTTTCAAAAAAACTTCCAATTTTTCGATCATCTGTACTATTTTTCTTTTTTCTTTCTTTCTTTTTTTTTTTTTTTTTTTTGAGACAGAGTCTTGCTTTGTTGCCCAGGCTAGAGTGAGTGCCATGGTGTCAGCCTAGCTCACAGCAACCTCAAACTACTGGGCTCAAACAATCCTGCTGCCTCAGCCTCTAGAGTAGCGAAAATGTGCCACCACGTCCAGCTAATTTTTTCTATATATATGTTAGTTGGCCAATTCATTTCATTCTATATATAGTAGACATAGGGTCTCACTCTTGCTCAGGCTGGTTTTGAACTCCTGACCTGGAGCAATCCGCCTGTCTTGGCCTCCCAGAGTGGTAGGATTACAGGCGTGAGCCACCACGCCAGGCCTGTATTAGTTTTCTAGTCTCTATTTTAATTGATTTTTTTCTCTGATTCTTATTACATCTTTTTTAATGCTAATGTTGACATTACCATTTTCTTTTTGTATATCCTTTAGTCATGCTGTTACTTATTTCAGATCCTTCCTCATTTAATGCGAGCACTTATTGCAATAAATTTTCCTATTAGAACCACTTTTGCTGAATCCATACGCTTTGGTATGTTTCATTCCATTTTTTTTTGTTTAATCTCAGGATATTTTTAAATTCATTGACATATCGTTTGTTCGGGAAAATGTTTAACTTCCATGTACTTGTGAATTTTACTTATTTCCTCTATTACTGATTCCTAATTTCATACTACTCTAGTCAGAATATACTCCTGATTTGGTTTCCATTTTTTAAAAAAACATTATTAAGACTCTTTTGTGGCCTTACATATGATTTATCCTGGATAATATTTTATGTGTCCTTGAGGAGAAAGTATATTGTGTTGCTATGGGATGGAATGTTCTGTATATGTCTGTTAATTTCACTTGTGCTCACGTGTTGTTCAAGTTCAATATCTCCTTATTAATTTTCTGTCTCAATGATCTGTAGATAGGTGAAAGTGGGATATTGAAGTTCTTTGCTATTATTGTAGTATGAGCTTTGTCTTTATTCAAATCTTTTACTAGTTGCCTCATATACTTTAGTTCTGTAATGTCAGGTGCATATATATTTATAATTGTTATGTCTTGTTCATGAATTCATCATTATCTAATGTCCTTCTTTGACTCTTTTTAGGTTTTGATATGTCTATTTTTTCTGATATATGTATAGCTACACCTGCTATCTTTTTCTTTCCAATTGCATGGGATATTTTTTTACATCGTTTCACTTTCAGTCTTTGTGTATCCTTAAAGACAGTGAGTCTAATTCAGCATATAATTGGGTAATTATTTATTCATTAAGTCACTGTATGTGTTTTATTGTAAATTAAATACATTTACATTCAAGGTAATTATTGATTAATGGAATTTACTACTGCCATTTTAAAACTATTTTCCTCCTGACTTCCTGTATTTCCTCACGGATTGATGATTTTCTGTGGTGCTATATTTTAAATAATTTCTATTTGCATATATATATATATATATATATATATGCTATAGATTTTTCCTTTGTGGTTATCTTGAGGCTTAAAAATTACATCTTATACTTGTAACAAATTAGTTCAAGCCGATGAATTGTTAACTTAGATTTACTACCAAAAATCTTCAATTTTATACCCATTACACACATCTTCTAGGATAGTGACAGCAGAATTTAGATTTTTTCAAATATATCTATTTTATATCTATCTAAAAATAACTATCTAAAAATATATCTATCTAAAAATAACTATGAGAAGTTATTTTATTTATAATTGTTGTAAATATTTTTTCCGTTAACCTTCATAATAGGGATACAATTTCTTTACACATCATCATTACAATCCTACATCATTCTAAATATATCTCTGTGTCACACCACTGTGTTTTGTGCTTTTATCAGTTTATAATAATAATTAGTCACCTTAAATTTAAGCTTAAAGAACTTCTTTTAACCTCTGTATGCCTAGCTGCAGCATGCTTGAGGGCAACCCTCCTTCCACAGGAGGGCTACACCCCCAGCTCAGTCAAACTGAGAACCAAATCAAAGACCTTTCACAACAGCAACAAGTAAATTAAAATACCTACAAGTGCATTTAACCAAGAATGTGAAGGACCTCTACAGGAAGAATTATGAAACAATAAGAAAGGAAATACCAAAGGACACAAACAGATGGAAAATGATACCAAGAACATGGATTGGCATAATCAATACCATTAAAAATTCTATATGACCCAAAGTCATCTACACATTCAATGCAATGCCTATTAAAATACCAACATTATTTTTCACAGACCTAGAAAAAATTATTCTATGCTTTGTATGGAACCACAGAGAATGCCTTATAGCTGTAGCAAGATTAAGAAAAGAAAAAATTGGGAGGCATTACATAACAGACTTAAAACAATAGCATAAGACTATAGTAATCACAACCGCACAGTACAAGCAAAAGAATAGAGACGTAGACCAGTGGAACAAAACTGAGAACACAGACATAAAGCCAATCTCATATAGCTGTCTATTTTTAGATAAAGCAGACAAAAATATACGCTGGGGAAATGAATCCCTAGTCAATAAATGGTGCTGGGAAAATTGGATAGCCACATGGAAAAGACTGAAATAAGATCTGGACCTCTTGCCTCTCATAAAAATCCAATCACGATGGACAGCAGACTTAAACCTATGGCATGAAACCATAAAAATTCTAGAATAAAATGTTGGAAAAACACTTGTAGATACCAGCCTAGTCAAAGATTTTATAAAGAAGACCCCAAAACAATCACAGCAACAACAAAAGTAAATAAATGGGATCTAATCAAATTGAAAAGCTTTTGCAAACCCAAGGAAACTGTCACTAGAATGAATAGACAACCCACACAGTGGACATAATATTGCATGCTACACCTCTAAAAAGGGGCTCATAATTGGAATATATATATTAATAGAATCAAACTGACCCATTAAAAAGTGGGAAAAAAGATATGAAAAGAAAGTTTTGAAAAGAAGATAGACTAATGGCCATGAAACTTATGAAGAAAATGCTCAAAATCTCTAATCATTAGGGAAATGCAAGTCAAAACCATAATAAGATATCACTTAACTGCATAGAGAATGGCTTTTATCAAAAAGTTCCCAAACAACAAATGTTGACATGGTTGCAGAGTTATAGGAACACTCATACACTTGAGACATCTGTGGTTCTTTCCATCTCTTGGCATTTCCCAGACGTGGGTGTCTCAGGGATTCAGACATAGAAAGGAGAGGATGCTGCACCTAAGCACATGGCTCACTGAAATTTCTCCATCCACAAGGGTCCTGTGCCAGGTGCACCTGCACAAGTTATGCCAGGGACAGGTGATTCACTCACAGGCTTCCCCGTCCCCTGTTGGTGTCTGGTTTTTGGTGGAGCTGGATTCAGCAGGCCCTAGGGAAGCAGCTGTGATAGATGGGGCACATCAGTAATCTAGGTGGCAGGATCTCTTATTCATCCTACAAGAGTGAGTCACTTTCTCTAGAAACATGTCCAAGACCCAGTTCTCCCTGCAGCTGAGCTTTCTTCCTACCAAGGACATGGCCACCACATATTACTCCGTGAGAGACACAGTGTGAACCCAGACTCAGGCCTCCCTTCAGTGGTGCACAGGACCATGGGGATGCTCCGACACACCAGAGAAACCCAGGACCACAGGGAGTCCACAGAACCACCCAGTACAGGATTCTGTCCCCACAGGATGTTCAGAGTGGTCATGGAGGGGTTTCCTCACAGGCATGGAGTTTTCCTTTTTCAAAAGAGACATCAAATTGAGAATTTGACAAGGACTGCAGATGTTTCTATGAACATCATATTCAATGGGGAGCATTTGCTTAACTCAATAAGACAACGGGAACCACATTTGAAGAGGGCATTTCTAGGGCGTTAGTGATCTTACTATTGAGAGAACAGACAGGTGGCATACATATCCAAGAATAAGTCTCCCTTCTCAGGGCAGAGACGAGGCCTAGTCTGTGTGTGTGATACAGAAGCCTTGGGTCAGAGACTGTGGCTGGCCATGGATCCAAGTTCATCCAAAATCCAGAAGTAAATGTGAATGAAGAATGGTGAACATTAACTGAAATTATGTAAATATTGAAAAAAATGGCAGATTAGTGCTGACCTCCTTGTTCTCTGCTCTCAGAGTGAGAAGTGAAGAAAGCAGACCAACCACATGGGAGTGAACTGCACTTACATAGGATCAGCTTCACAAGCCTGCAAAGAAACACTGGGATATGGGGGGTAATGGGGTGATAATTAAATGTGAATCAAAAAAATCTTCCACAAAACCTAGGGAGTCAGAAATATATAATAGGGAGGGAGCATGTATGCAGGTCTGCTGAGCTGATTGGCTGGCCAATGAGGCATTGGTTCTGCCTTGCACAGGGAGACAATCACTACTCCATCAAACCCCATACCCACGCAGGCAGGGTAGTGCCTGAAGTAGGTGGGAAGTGGTAGCATGAAAAGACAAGCTGTGTGGAGTAGACTGGAGCAGACAACATTTTGAACTCTCCTGAGCACTCTGCAGAGTCAGTTTCAGGTGGGGGAGGGTCCAAACCCAGTGGTCACTTTCCTGTACCACGGAAAAGAGTGCTGAGTCTGGCATCTCACCTCAGCATGCTTCCAGGACCAGGAAGGGGAGAATCTACCTTAAATGAGACTAGGCCTTTGGATATCACTGAGATTTTGGCTGGTGCTGGGTAGACAGAGAGCAGATCTCTGCACCTGAACTGTTGTGTCTCTGCGAGTTGGGAAAGTAGTGTGAGCTCAGCGGCAGTTTGGAGACAGCCCGCCAAACCCAACTTAGCTTTCCTCCTGGCAGGGGCCATCCACATCAGCACTAGGAGGGCATGCTACCACCACTCTGTAGCTTGGAAATGCTGCGGAGGGTTGCTCTGGAAGTGGTCTCAGCCCTCACTTCTGTCCTAACCCATCTGAATGGATAGGGCTTCTGGAAGAATGAAATAGGGAGAGAAATCCATCTGTTTCTCCAACTGTGCCCTGGGTCTTCACATTCCAGTGGCTTGGACTCGGACTCTGAGTTTAAGGGGGTGGAAAGGGGAGAGTGGTGGTTTGCATGGCTGTCTCACAAAATTGAACTTGGGCAATTTCCCACTGCAGTCAGCAGCTTATGCTCTGTGCCCAGAGAGCAGAGCCCATCTTGGCAAGACGGAGTTGTGAATGAGGCTATTTTTCCAGATGTGACCTAGGGAGACTTTACCACCCACACTGTCCTATGACTTGGGCTGCAGTGCTTAATGCAAAAGGGTCTGACCCCTCCCCTAGGTGGAGTTCAGAAAAAGACCGTTCAACTGGAAACCCATGTTACAAGACTGTTACTTTTGCTTCCCTTCCACCTTCCCGCTGACAGCTGAAAGGCAGTTCTAGAAGCTTATCAGGACAGCCTTTCAAGCTGAGTCCAGTCTTTACCTCTTTACTGTGGCCTGATAGCAGGTGCCTCTAGCCAAAAGGGAAGCCCTATTCCTGGGCATTGCAGAGGGAGAGGGAAACTGCTCTCTGGGCTGAGATCTGCTGGGGTTGAAGACAACCCTTGGAGGCAACAAGGCCACTGGGTTTTCCTGCTGAAGGGACAGACTCCACCCTGACAGGGGCAAAGCAGTGTGGCAGGTCTCCTTCTGGTCTGGGATCCTCAGGGGCCTCGGGCAGGGATTCTCCAACAGCCCTGAGATTTAGGCCACATACCAACTTGATAAACACCATCCTTGGAAGGGTAGGGGAGTGTGAGTAACCACATCTTGGTCACGTACCCCTAGGAAGTGTCTTTCCCTCAGGATGGTGGGTTATCTTCCCCTCTGACAGGACAGACTCCATCCTTGGGGGAGGGGAAAAATGAGAAAAGACGTTTCCTAGTCTGGGACTTGTAGCAATCTCACTTAATACCTCTCCCCCAGCCCACCAAACCAGACTCAGCCCTGGAAGGTTGGGAGAAAGGAGAAAAGTCGCTTTCCCTGTAGGACTAGCTTGAATATGTGAGTCCTTGGAATTAAGCAGAAGGGGACAGAGTGATGTCTACATACAGCTGGTTGGTTTTAATCATCTGATAAGTTCGGGACACAATTCTCAGTATTTATGCACTCAATGCAGGAGCATGCAATTACATAAATCAAACCTTGTGTGATCTAAATACCATGTTAAACAATACTGGATAGTAGCAGGGGACTTCAACACTCCACTGAATGAGCTGGATAGATCCTCCAAACAGAAAATAAGCAAAGAAATGAGGGGCTTTAACAAAGCTCTTGATCAAAAAAGGTCTGACAGATCTCTACAGAACATTCCACTCAAATAAAGTTGAATTTACATTCTTCTCAGCAGCCCATGGATCCTTCTCCAAAATTGATCACCTACTAGGCCACAAAGCAGATCTCAAAATATTTGAGAAAATAGAAATAATACCATGTGTCCTCTCTGATCATAGTGGTATAAAAGTAGAGTTCAATTCCTATAGAAACAATGTTTCACAAAGTCATGAAAACAAAACAGTCTATTATGGAAGAATTATTGGATCAAGGAGGAAATTCAGAGGGAAATCAATAGTTTCTTCGAACAAAATTATAATGGAGACACATGTTACCAAAACTTGTGGGATACAGCAAAAGCATACCTGAGAGAAAAACTAGTAGCACTACATGTGCACATCCAAAAAACAGAAAGCTTAGATACTGACAACCTAATGAATAGACTCAAGGAATTGGAAAAGAAGAGGAAACAATTACCAATCCTAGTAGAAGAAAAGAAATAACTAAGATCAAAGCAGAACTAAATGAAATAGATGATAAGAAAATTATACGAAGATCAACAATACCAGTAGCTGTTTTTTTGAAAAGATAAACAAAATTCATAGACCTCTTGCTAGATTGACAAGAACTCAAAGGGAAATAACTCTAATAAACTCAATAAGAAATGAAAAAGGAGAGGTCACAACAGATACCACAGAAAAACAAAACATTATGTTTGACTACTGTAAAAAACTATATGCCCCAAAACTACATAATAAGGAGAAATGGACAAATTCCTGGATTCATACAACCTCCCTAAGTTCATCCAAGAGGTAACAGGTTTCCTGAATAGACCAATCTCAAACTCAGAAATTGGGCAGTAATTAATAACCTCCTCAAAGGGAAAAGTCTTGGACCAGATGGCTATACTTCAGAGTTTTACCAAACATACAAAGATGAACTCAGACCAGCACTACACAAATTATTCCAGAATATTGAGAAGGACGGTATACTTCCTAACTCATTCTACAAAGCCAATATTACCTTGATATCAAATCCAGGAAAGGACACAACAAAAAAAGAAAATTATAGACCAATATCCCTCATGAATATAGATGCAAAAATTCTCAACAAAATCTTAGCAGATACAAGTCAGCAGCACATCAAAAAAATAATTCAAAAAAAAAATAATAATAATTCACCATGACCAGGTGGGCTTTATTCCAGGGATGTAAGGCTGGTTCAACATATGCAAGTCTATAAATGTAATTTGCCTCATAAATAAAAACAGAAACAAAGACCATATTATTATCTCAATAGATGAAGAAAAAGCATTTGACAAAGTCCAACACACCTTTATAATAAAAACTTTTAACAGAATAGGCATAAGCAGCTCACATCTTAAAATTATCAAATCCATTTATGACAAACACACAGCCAATATCATACTGAATGGGGAAAATTTGAAACTATTCCCACTTCAAACCAGAACTAGATGCCCACTATTTCCTCTTCTATTCAACGTAGTACGTGAAGTCCTAGCTATAGCAATGAGGAAAGAGAGGGATATTAAGGGCATCCAAGTGGGTGCAGATGAGATCAAACTCTCACTCTTCACCAATGATATGATATTATACCTAGAAAAACCCATGGATTCGTCCAAGAGACTCCTAGATTTGATAAATGAATTTGGTAATGTCTCAGGTTACAAATTCGATATACACAAATCAGAGGCATTCATATATGACAAGAACTATCAAGCCAAAACTCAAATAAAAAATGCAATACATTTTACTATAGCCCCAAAGAAAATTAAATATCTAGGAATATATTTAATGAAAGCTATGAAATACTTATACAAGGAGAACTATGAAATGCTAAAAAAAAGAAATTATAGAAGATGAAAAAATCTACCTTGATCATGGATTGGTAGAATCAATATTGTTAAAAAGTCAATATTACCTAAAGTCACCTACAGAATTAATGCAATTCCCATCAAAGTACCACCATCATTCTTTTTTTTAATTTTTTCCCAAATTCTGTGGGTACAAATATTGTTAGGGTTACATATCTTGCCCCTGCCCCCCTCCCCACCCCACTCTGCCAGAGCTTCAAGCATGTCCAGTCTTCAAGTGGTGCACCCTGCACCCATCATGAAAGTGCTTACCCTTCCCCTTCTCCCCACTTCCACCTGTTCACCTCCTATTAACAAAAAAAAATTTTTTAGACATTTTGGTTACAGTTTGTTTCTTTGCCTCTCCCTAAAAAGGGATAGAGGTAATCCTTTCCCCCTACAATGCTCATCATATCCTTAAGATGCGGGTCTCCCCCTCTCAGATCCCTGTTGAACACTACAATTATTTGAACACCATAGTTTTAGGCTGTCAGTACCAACTTGATGGTGAGTAGAGATGTGTAGCCCATTTTCCAGATCTTGTGTCATCTCGCTTTGTATTACAGGCTTAAGCTTAATCCACGATAGCATAAACGGTGCTAGTTCACTATCGTTTCTTAGGATCGAGTACTATTCCATTGTGAGTATATACCACATTTTAGTTATCCATTCATGAATTGACGGGCACTCGGGTAGTGTCCATGTCCGTGCAATAGTGAATTGTGCTGCTATAAACATTCGGATGCAGATGTCTTTATAATAGAGTGACTTAGGTTCTTTTTGATAGATGCCCAACAATGCTATTGCTGGGTCAAATGGTATTTCTATTTCTAGTTGTTTGAGTAATCTCCAAATTCTTTCCCACAAAGGTTGCACTAATTTGCAGTCCTACCAGCAGTGTAAGAGTGTTTCTGTCTCTCCGCATCCTTGCCAGCATTTGTTGTTTTGGGATTTCTTGACACAGGCCATTCTCACTGGGGTTAGGTGGTATCTCATTGTGGCTTTGATTTGCATTTCTCTAATGATTAGAGATGTTGAACTTTTTTAATATGTTTGCATGCCATTATTCTGTCTTCTTTGGAGAAGTTTCTGTCCATTGCCATTGCCCATTTCTTGATGGGGTTGTTTGATTTTTTCTTGTTTATTCTTTTAAGTTCTAGGTAGATTCTTGTTATTAGACCTTTAATAGAAGTGTAGAGAGCAAATATTTTGTCCCATTCTGTGGGTTGTCTATTGGCTCTAATGATCATTTCCTTGTCAGTGCAGAAACTTTTTAATTTGATCAGATCCCATTTGTTTATTTTAGCTGTGGCGGTGATTGCCTTGGGGGTCTTCCTCATAAATTCTTTGCCTAGACCAATATCTGATAGGGTTTTCCCAACATCTTCTTCTAGAATGCTTAGAGTTTCGTGTCTTAGGTTTAGGTCTGTTATCCATCTTGAGTGAATTTTTGCGAGGGGTGAGAGGTTGGGGTCCTGATTTGCTCTTCTGCATATTGCTAACCAGTTTTCCCAGTACCATTTATTGAAGAGAGAATCTTTTCCCCATAGTATATTTTTGTCTGCTTTATCAAAGATTCAAGAAAATAAGAATAATACCCTATGTCTTCTCTGACCATAGTGGTATAAAATTAGAGTTCAACTCTAACAGAAATACACAATACATCACTAAGTCATGGAAACTAAACAACCTACTGTTGAATGACTATTGGGTCAAGGAAGAAATTCAGAGGAAAATCAAGAATATCTTCGAACAAAACAACAACAGAGCCACATCTTACCGAAATCTATGAGATACAGCAAAAGCATATCTGAGAGGAAAACTAATAGCAATAAATGCTCACATTCAAAAAAAAAAGAAAGATTAGACACCAACAACATAATGAATAGACTCAAAGAATTGGAAAAAGAAGAGCAAACCAATTCCAATCCTGGCAGAAGGAAAGAAATATCTAAGATCAAAGCTCAACTAAATGAAATGAAGAATAAGAGAACTATATTGCAGATCAACAAAACCAGAAGCTGGTTTTTTGAAAAGGTCAACCAAATTGACAGCCCTCTGGCTAGGCTAACAAGAACTCAAAGGGATAGGATTCTAATAACCTCAATAAGAAATGAAAAAGGAGAGATCACAATGGACTCCACAGAAATACAAAACATTATGTTTGACTACTATAGAAATATATATGCCCCAAAACTACAGAATGAAGATGAAATGGACAGATTCCTGGAAAAACACAACCTTCCTAAGTTCACCCAGGAGGAAAATGAGTTCCTGAACAGACTAATCACAACCTCAGAAATTGAAGCAGTAATTAAAAACCTACCCAAATGAAAATTCCTGGGCCAGATGGCTACACCCCGGAGTTCTACCAAACATTCAAGGATGCGCTCATACCTATACTACAGAAACTATTCCACACCATTGAGAAGGATGGTACCCTTCCTAAGTCATTCTGCAAAGCCAATATCACCTTGATACCAAAGCCAGGAAAGGATGCAACAAAAAAAGAAAATTATAGACCAATATCCCTCATGAATATAGATGCAAAAATCCTAAACAAAATTTTAACAAATAGAATTCAGCAGCACATCAAAAAAATAATTCACCATGACCAAGTGGGGTTTATTCCTGGCATGCAAGGCTGGTTCAACATACGCAAGTCTATAAATGCAATCCACTTTATAAATAAAGCCAAAAACAAAGACCATATGATTCTGTCAATAGATGCAGAAAAAGCATTTGATAAAGTCCAACATACCTTTATGATAAAAACCCTTAACAAAATAGGCATAGATGGCCCATACCTTAACTTTATCAAATCCATCTATGACAAACCAATGGCTAACATCATTCTAAATGGGGAAAAATCGAAATCATTCCCACTTTGAACCGGAACTAGACAAGGATGTCCACTTTCTCTCTTCCTATTCAACATAGTACTCAAAGTCTTAGCTATAGCAATAAGGCATGAGAGGGGTATTAAGGGCATCCAAGTTGGGTCAGAAGAGATCAAACTCTCACTCTTTGCCGATGATATGACATTATATCTAGAAAACCCCATGGACTCATCCAAAAAACTCCTAGATCTGATAAATGAATTCGGTAAAGTTTCAGGGTACAAAATCAATATACACAAATCAGAAGCATTCATATATGCAAAAAAAAATCAAAAATGCAATATCCTTTACTATAGCTCCAAAGAAAATTAAATATCTAAGAGTATATCTAATGAGAGATACGAAAGATTTATACAAGGAGAACTATGAAACACTAAAAAAAGAAATTGCAGATGATTTAAACAGATGGAAATATCTACCATGCTCATGGCTAGGAAGAATCAATATTGTTAAAATGTCAATATTACCTAAGGTGATCTACAGAATCAATGCAATTCCCATCAAAATACCACCAGCATTCTTTACAGATCTAGAAAAAAAAATCCTTCGCTTTGTATGGAACCAGAGAAAACAACGCATAGCCAAAGCAATCTTAAGTAACAAAAACAAACTGGGAGGGATCAGTCTTCCTGACTTTAAGCTGTACTATAAGGCAATAATAGTAAAATCTACCTGGTACTGGCACAAGAACAGAAACATCATTCTTTACAGATCTAGAAAAAATAATTATTCACTTTGTATGGAACCAGTGAAAACCGTGTATAGCCAAAGCAATCTTAAGTAAAGACTCAATACCCTTCAAACCAGCAACAAAGAAATTAAAGTACCTAGGAGTATACTTAACCAAGGAGGTAAAAGACCTCTATAGGGAGAACTATGAAACACTGAGGAAGGAAATAGCAGAGGATGTAAACAGATGGAAATCCATTCCATGCTCGTGGATCGGCAGACTCAACATCATTAAAATGTCTACACTACCCAAACTGATCTACAGATTCAACGCAATACCTATTAAAATCCCATCAGCATTCTTCACAGATATAGAAAAAATAATTTTACGCTTTGTATGGAACCAAAGAAGACCCCGAATATCAAGAGCAATTCTAGGCAACAAAAACAAATTGGGAGGCATTAATATGCCAGATATCAAACTATACTACAAAGCTGTAGTAATTAAAACAATCTAGTATTGGCACAAAAATAGGATTATTGACCAGTGGAACAGATGTGAGAATCCTGATATAAAACCATCCTCATATAGCCATCTAATCTTTGACAAAGTAGACAAAAACATACGCTGGGGAAAAGAATCCCTTTTCAATAAATGGTGCTGGGAAAACTGGATAGCCACTTGTAGAAGGTTAAAACAGGACCCACACCTTTCACCTCTCACAAAAATCAACTCACGCTGGATAACAGACTTAAATCTCAGGTGTGAAACCATTAGAATTCTAGAGGAAAATGTTGGAAACACTCTCCTAGACATCGGCCTAGGCAAAGAGTTTATGAAGAAATCCCCAAAGGCAATCAAAGCAGCAACAAAAATAAATAAATGGGACATGATGAAACTACAAAGCTTCTGCACAGCCAAAGAAACAGTCATGAAAGTAAACAGACAACCTACAGAATGGGAGAAAATTTTTGCATCCTACGTATCCGATAAAGGGCTGATAACTAGAATATACTTAGAACTCACGAAAATCAGCAAGAAAAAATCAAATAACCCTATTAAAAAGTGGGCAAAGGACATGAACAGAAACTTTTCTAAAGAAGACAGAAGAATGGCCAACAAACATATGAAAAAATGCTCAACATCCCTAATCATCAGGGAAATGCAAATCAAAACTACAATGAGATATCACTTAACTCCAGTGAGAATGGCCTTTATCAAAAAGTCTCCAAATAACAAATGCTGGCGTGGATGTGGAGAGAGAGGAACACTCCTACACTGCTGGTGGGACTGCAAACTAGTTCAACCTCTGTGGAAAGCAATATGGAGATACTTTAAAGAGATACAAGTGAATCTACCATTTGATCCAGCAATCCCATTGCTGGGCATCTACCCAAATGATCCAATGACACTCTACAAAAAAGACACCTGCACTCGAATGTTCATAGCAGCACAATTCATAATCGCAAGGCTGTGGAAACAGCCCAAGTGCCCATCAATTCAAGAATGGATTAATAAAATGTGGTATATGTATACCATGGAGTACTATTCAGCTCTAAGAAACAATGGTGATATAGCACATCTTATATTTTCCTGGTTAGAGCTGGAACCCATATTACTAAGTGAAGTATCCCAAGAATGGAAAAACAAGCACCAGATATATTCTCCAGCAATCTGGTATTAACTGAGTAGCACCTAAGTGGACACATAGGTACTACAGTAATAGAGTATTGGGGAGGGGGGAGGGGGGGCAGGTATATACATACATAACGAGTGATAGGTGCACCATCTGAGGGATGATCATGCTGGAGACTCAGACTTGTGGGGGGAGGGGGGGAAGGGCATTTATTGAAACTTTAAAATCTGTACCCCCATAATATGCCGAAATTAAAAGAACTACTGTTAACAACAACAACAACAAAAAAACACAAAAAACAAAAAAAACAAAAAACAAAAAACAAACAAACAAAAAAAAGAACGAACTCGAGTCATCAGTCTTCCTGACTTCAAACTGTACTATAAAGCAACAATAATTAAATCAGACTAACATTGGCACTAGAACAGAAGCATTGATATTTGGAATAGGACTGAGATTCCAGAGATGAAACCATCTGCATATGGTAACCTCATCTTTGATAAAGCACACAAAAATATACATTGGAAAAAAGAATCTCTCTTCAATAAATGGTGCTGTGAAAACTTGATAGATGAATGCAGAAGAATGAAACAGTAACCCTACGTCTCACCTCTCACAAAAATCTACTCAAGATGAACAACAGACTTAAACCTAAAGCATGAAACCTAAAGAATCATAGAATAAGATGTTGGGAAGACCCTTTCAGACATTGGCCTAGGGAAAGAATTCTTGAAGAAGACCCCCAAAATAATCACCACAGTAAAAAATAAACAAATGGGATCTGATCAAATTAAAAAGCTTCTGCACAGCCAAGGCAACCATCATTAGAGAAAATAGACAACCTAAGGAATGTGAGAAATTATTTGCTCTCTACACTTCCGATAAAGGTCTAATAACAAGAATCTACCTAGGATTCAGAAGAATTAACCAGAAAAAAATCAAACAACCCTATCAAGAAATGGGCAACAGAAATGATCAGAAACTTCCAAACAAGACAGAATAATGGCCTGCAAACATATAAAAAAAATGCCCAAAAACTGTAATCATTAGAGAAATGCAAATCAAAACCATAATGAGATATCACTTAACCCCAGTGAGGTTGGCCTGTATCAAGAAATCCCAAAACAACAAATGCTCACGAGGATGTGGAGAGACAGGAACACTTTTACACTGCTGGTGGGATTGCAAATTAGTGCAACCTTTGTGGAAAAGAATTTGGAGATACCTCAAAAAGTTAAAAATAAAAATACCATTTGACTCAGCAATAGCATTATTAGGCATCTACCATAAAGAGCACAAGACATTCTATTATAAAGACATCTGCACCCATTGTTTATGGCAGCACAATTTACTATTGCATGGATGTGGAAACAACCCAAGTGCCCATCAATTCATACGTGGATTATTAAAATTTGGTATACGTTTATGATGGAATTTTAATATCAATTCTAAGAAATGACAGTGAACTAGCACTGCTTATATTATCCTGGATTGAGCTTAAGCCCATTATGCAAAGTGAGGTGAAACAAGATCAGAAAAATGGGCTCCACATGTACTGGCTATCAAATTGGTACTGACTGATTATCACGATGGTGCTCAAAGGGTGGTGGGTTTCACCAGGGATTCGGGGGTTGAGGGGTAGACCCATATCTGAGGGATGTGGTGAGCAGTGTGGAGGGGAAGGGCATACCTCTAACCCTTGCTAGGGAGAGGCAAAGGTATAAAATGTAATCAAAATGTTGAAAAAATATATAGGGGGTACAAATTTTAAGGTTTTGAATAATGCCCTTGTCCCCTTCCCCCCACAAGTCTGACCTTCAAGTGTGACCATCCCCCAGACGGTGCACATCTCACTCATTATGTATATGTAAATTCACACCCTCCTCCCCCCTCCCACGTTCCCAATATCCAATAAATGTAATTCCTATGTGTCCACTTAGGTGCCGATAAGTTAATAGCAATTTTCTGGTGAGTATATGTGGCTTGTTTTTCCATTCTTGGGATACTTCATTTAGTACTATGGGTTCCGGTTCTATCCAGGAAAATACAAGATGTGCTATATCACCATTGTTTCTTAGAGCTGAATAGTACTCCATGGTATATATATATACCACATTTTATGAATCCACTCATATATTGATGGACACTTGAGTTGTTTCCACAGCTTTGCAATTGTGAATTGTGCTGTTATAAGCATTCGAGTGCAGGTGTCTTTTTTTGTAGATTGTCCTTTGTTCTTTCGGGTAGATGCCCAGTAATGGGATTGCTGGATCAAATGGTAGATCCACTTGTATCGCTTTAAGGTATCTGTATATTGCTTTCTGCAGAGTTTGAACTAGTTTGCAGTTCCACCAGCAGTGTAGGAGTGTTCCTATCTCTCCGCATCCATGCCAACATCTATTGTTTGGGGACTTTTTGATAAAGGCCATTCTAACTGGAGTTAAGTGATATCTCATTGTGGTTTTTATTTATTTATTTATTTATTTATTTTTGAGACAGAGTCTCGCTTTGTTGTCCAGGCTAGAGTGAGTGACGTGGCGTCAGCCTAGCTCACAGCAACCTCAAACTCCTGGGCTTGAGTGATCCTTCTGCGTCAGCCTCCCGAGTAGCTGGGACTACAGGCATGCGCCACCATGCCCGGCTAATTTTTTCTATATATATCAGTTGGCCAATTAATTTCTTTCTATTTATAGTAGAGACGGGGTCTCGCTCTTGCTCAGGCTGGTTTTGAACTCCTGACCTTGAGCAATTCGCCCGCCTCGGCCTCCCAAGAGCTAGGATTACAGGCGTGAGCCACCGCTCCCGGCCTTCATTGTGGTTTTGATTTGCATTTCCTTGATGATTAGAGGTGTTGAGCATTTTTTCAGGTTTGTTAGCCATTATTCTATCTTCTTTAGAAAAGTTTCTGATCATGTCCTTTGTCTACTTTTTGATAGGGCTATTTGATTTTTTCTTGCTGGTTTTTGTGAGTTCTAAGTAGATTCTAGTTACAATCCCCTTATCAGATGCGTAGGATGCAAAAATGTTCTCCCATTCTGTAGGTTGTCTGTTTGCTTTGATGACTGTTTCCTTGGCTGTGCAGACCTTTTTAGTTTGATCATGTCCCATTTATTTATTTTTGTTGCTGCTGTGATTGCCTTTGGGGTCTTCTTCATAAACTCTTTGCCTAGGCCCATGTCTAGGAGAGTGTTTCCAACATTTTCCTCTAGAATTATGATAGTTTCATACCTTAGGTTTAAGTCTGTTATCCAGCGTGAGTTGATTTTTGTGAGAGGTGAAAGGTGTGAGTCTTGTTTAAGTCTTCTACATGTGGCTATCCAGTTTTCCCTGCACCATTTATTGAATAAGGTTTCTTTTCCCCAGTGCATGTTTTTGTCTGCTTTGTCAAAGATTAGTTGGCTATATGAGGATGGTTTTATATCAGGGTTATCAGTTCTTTTCTACTGGTCAATATTCCTATTTTTGTGCCAATACCATGTTGATTTAATTACTACAGCTTTCTAGTATAGTTTGAAATCTGGCATATTGATACCTCACATTTTGTTTTTATTGCCTAGAATTGCTTTTTATATGTGGGGTCTTCTCTGGTCCAAACGAAGTGTAAAATTATTTTTTCTATATCTATGTAGAATGATGTTGGGATTTTAATAGGGATTGCATTGAATCTGTAGATCAGTTTTGGTAGTATAGACATTTTAACAATGTTGAGTCTGCCGACCCACGAATATGGTATGGATTTTCATCTGTTTATGTCCTCTGCCATTTCTTTCCTCAGCATTTCATACTTCTCCCTGTAGAGGTCTTTTAGCTCCTTGGTTAAGTATCTGCCTAGGTACTTTATTTTCTTTGTTGCTATTGTGAAGGGTATTGAGTCTTTGATTTGGCTCTCAATTTGATTGTTGATGGCATATATGAATGCCTCTGATTTCTGTGTATTGATTTTGTATCCTGAGACTTTACTAAATTCATTCATCAATTCCAGGAGTCTCTTAGTCGAATCCTTGGTATTTTCAAAATATAATATCATATTATCAATAAACAGTGAAAGTTTTAAATGTATGTCATACACTCTTCATTCAAACTTCATGATACACAAGTAGACAGCATATACACACTTAATTTTTTAAGTTAATTATTTTTTATTATGGTAAGAACACTTAACTTGAGATCTATATTCTTAGCACATCTTTAAGTGTACAATCCAGCATTGTTAATTATAGGCACAGTGTTGTATAGCAGATCTCTAGAACTTATTCATATTATATAACTGAAACTTTATACCAGTGGAACAGCAACTCCCCTTGTCCTACTCCCTCTAACCTCTGGCAACTACCATTTTATTCTCTGTTTCTATGAGTTTAACTACTTTATATATCTCACATAAGTGGAATCATGTAGTTTTGTCCTTCCGTGCATGTTTTATTTCATCTCACAAAATGTTATCCAGTTTTATGCATGTTGTAACATATGACAGGATTTTGTAAGTCTGATTAATATTCCACTGTAAGCATATGCAAATTTTCTTTATCCTTTGTCTGTTGATGGACATTTAGGTTGTTTCTATATCTTGACTATTGTGAATAATTCTGCAGTGAATGTGGGAGTCCAGATATGTTTTCAATATTCTTGTTTCATTTCCTTTGGATATATACTCAGAAATGGAATTAGTGTATGCCATGGTAGTTCTATTTTTATTTAACAGTTTTTTGAGGAAAATAATATATATTGAGTGATCGGCATCTGGAAGGGGGCAAGAGGGGATCAGTATACACATACATAATAAGTGCCAAGTGCACTGTCTGGGGGATGGACACACTTGAATCTCTACTCGAGGCGGGAGGGGAGTAAAGGGCAATGTGTGTAACCTTAACATTTGTATTCCCATATTATGCTGAAGTAAAAATAATAATAAATAAATATGTAAATATTGTACCAATTTTTATTTTATGGACTTTGAAATAAGACACAAACTTATCCAAACCACAAATTCTTAAGCCAGGTAACGAAAGATGAGATTTAGTCCAAAACACAACGTGCTGGTTATGCTGTGTGAGTTCAGAAGGGAAGGATGTTTACTGAGACCTGCACCCTGAGGGTGGTGCAGACACATTCTCTGGAGGAAAGTCATTTGCAGAGTGTTAGCCACGGAGGGGAACTGTGCCTCTTCCAGGACCCTTCTTTCCTCCTGCATCTCCTATGAGAAGAAATAATCAATAAGGGTGGAGGGCGAGGGGCATAGTGTAGGGCAACATACCCAGGGAAGGGAGTAGAGCACAGGTGCAAATGACCTCTATCACTGGGGACTCCTCTGAAAGTCACAGCCCAGGGTCTGAGGATGTCTGAGTCATTGAGGTGTAGTCATACCAATATCCACTCTTCCTCTCCCTACACATCCTCATCCCACTAGCATGATGAGAGTGGCTGAAAGCTCAATGTGTGATGACAGAGTCTATCTGAACAGGAGAACTTAGGGAATCCCAGACAAACAGGGGGACAAAAACGAGGTCAACAGACGAATCTGGACCCTCTGCTAGCTACATGCTCAGCAATCCTGTATCACCATCCTCAGAGTCATTTCTTTCTTGTCCTTTGTGGTATTTGCAAAATTTCTCTTCTCCTCATGGAAATATTCAGCATTTCCTTGTGAATCCCTTGGGCTCATCCAGGATAGAGAACCAGGGTGACATCAGATCTCTCCTGCAGCTACCTGGGCTTGGGCAATTGCAGAGGTGACTAAGAAGTGCCTCTGTCACTGTGTCAGGTGAAGGGCCTCTGGGCCACTGGGCAGGAAGTCAGACAGGGGGGATGACCAGCAGGATGGGCACACAAGGATGGACAGTGCCACCATCTTTGCTGGTGATGAAGGAGCCCTGTGGAAGCCTGGCCTGCCTCACAGGGCAGGAACCACACTCACCAGGTTGCTGCCCCAGCCAGGATCTCTGATGCAGCTGAACAGCACCACATGAGCTGGTTGACAACTTCTCCTCTAAATTATCAGGACTTAACTTCCCTCAGTTGTGGGTTTCCAGTGGACCACCAGCCCTAGGCTCACAGCCCTGCAGGTCACCACAGTGTTTTGGGGAGCAATGAACTAAGGACACCCAGTGACCCTGAACTTTCATGGCCTCTGTGGATAGCACAAGTGAGTTCCTGGGCACACTGTGTTTGGGGTCATATACAGCTCCCTCCTCTGGGCAGGAGGCACTGAGAAGTCACATTGCAAAGGGCCCTGCTATAGGAAGGGGGATTCTGGGCCATGGTGCAAAAACCTGAGTCCTCCTCATCTCACATGCAGCCCCTGCTCACCCCAGGAGAGACACATGGGCCCATGTGCAGCATCCACTGCAGCCTGGACCAGGAAGCATACGTGTTTCCTCAGCTGTGCTTTTTAAGTGCACCTCTTATGTTCCCGAGACTGGAGAAGTGAAAATACAAGTCAGTCACCCTATGGAGCCCACCTGCCCAGCCCAGAGGGGATAGCTACACATTCCCCACAATAGATGCCCCATGTTGGATTTAGTAAGTGGTGGCCCATCCCAGATTCTGTTTCAGGGACTCTGACATGCCCAGCTCTCCCTCCTGAGTCCCCTCTTCCAAGATCAGTTCTTGCTTATTCCCCTGGGGCAATACCCCACCCAAGTCCCCAGGGCCCTGCTCTCAGGCTCCTGGCTGTGCCTCTGAGAGGGGGACCTGTTGGGCTGTATGGCCAGTGAGACCCTACCCAGAGTCCAGGCAGCTTGGTGTTGGCTGCATTGACTGCACATGGCTCTGTCAGGTCTGACCCTCCAGGGGCAAGCCTGGCCCTGATCAGGGTCATCTGCAGGGTTCCTCTTGCTGGGATAACAGAAAAACCCACAGCATGTACAAGTTCCATTCTCCAGTTGTAAGGTGTTTGCTGTGGTCTGTCTGACAAAGGCACATACCCATGCCCAGGTTCAGTGTGTGGGCTCAACCCATGTGCAACATGCAAGGAGGAAGGGAAGTGTCCCTCCCATAGCTGTGAACACTGGCCACAGTGTGTGTGTATGTGTGTGTGTGTGTGTGTGTGTGTGTTTGTGTGTGTGTGTGTGTGTGTGTGACTGTGTGCTGCAGAATTAGCAGTGTGGTAGGCTCTGAGCCAGGCCCAGGAGCTGTGGGTTAAAGTCTTCTATGATTTGACATTTAACTAGAGGAACTTAAAGGAGATATGAGCCTCTTTCAAAGGCTCTGAGGGTTTCTGGACCCCTGTGGGTGTGCCCGTACTAGGGCATGTTGGAGCTCCAGGGAAGGGGCTCCCTGATGGTTTCATAGAATCCATCTATGCTTGGGGCCTCCCTGCAGAGTTCCCTGGGTTTAGAAAGGCCAGTTCAGTTTCCTGTCAAAATCACATGCTGTTCGTGAAGGAGCAAGTGACCTGGGGCACAGTGAGGTCACACTGGGCTGGGAACACTGGGAGGAAGATGCTCTGAGAGCCCAGAGGGAACCTCCACTGCAGGTGGGGCTGGGTGGCAGGGGGCGCTCAGGAGCACCCAGCACAGGCTGCCGCCCAGCAGCACATGCACAGGAGGCTGGGAAGGGGTTGCTCTTGGGGACTGGGTATTCCTTTTTTGAAAAAATTCTAACATAAGAATTTTATATGATGTATTGATATTTGTATGAATATCCTACTCAGCTGTGAGTGTTTATGTAACACAATACTTTAATGAAAGCCACATTTACAAAGGTCCTCTAGTCCTTCTACATCTGTTAAGAGTAAGCAGCTGGAGGCAAGGGAAGATTTTTTACATATAACTCTTTATATATATAACTCTTTGATCCAAAGAGAAAGACATTCAGATACCAAAGCGCAGAGATGGTCCTGGAGGTCTTCATGCATATCACATGTAGGTTCCCAGTGAAAAACGGGTATTTGGGGCTTTTTTTCTTCAGTGGGAGGACCTCTGTGCACATAGAGTTCAAGGGGGTTGCAGGAATGCTTGTCCCTAGCATTTTCTGGTTGTGTGACTCATGCATCATCTCATTTCTCTTTCTTATGCTGGGGTAGGTCTGGGGCCATGAAATGCCCCACCTCATTAATATGAAAATGGCCTGAGGTCTGCTGAGGTAAATACTACTATGGCTGTGCCCTGAGAGCATCACTCCATAACCACGACCATCCTCTAGAGAAGTCCCTGAGAGCTCAGCTCCTCAGCGTGGACTGGACCTGGAGGATCCTCTTCCTGGTGGCAGCAGCTACAGGTGAGGGTCTCCTCAGTCCCAGGGTGAGGAGGGGTCTGGTGCCAGACAAGGTGGATTCACCTAGTCCTATCCTCTCTGCACAGGTGCACACTCTGAGGTCCAGCTGGTGCCATCTGGATCTGATGTGAGGCCGCCTGAGGCCTCCGTGAAGGTGTCCTGCAAGGCTTCTGGATACACCTTCACTAGCTATGCTATGAATTGGGTGAGACAAGCCTCTGGGCAAGGAATGCCGTATATGGGATGGCTGAACACAAACACAGGAGGAACAAGCTATGTGCAGAAGTTCCAGTTCCGAGTCGCCATGACCAGGAACACATCCATGAGCACAGCCTAGATGGAGCTGAGCAGTCTGAGACCTGAGGACACACCTGTATATTACTGTGCCAGACACATAGCTACAACCCACATCCTGAGGGTGTCAGAAACCCTGAGGGAGATGCAGCTGTTTGGGGCTGAGGCAGTGACAGGGACGAGGAGGACTGAGGCTCTCTTTGATTTAGGATTATGAAAGCAGAGGGGAAGTGGAGTATATTATTTGTAAAATATCTTCAGTGACCAGTGATTTTGATGAACCAGATCATTGCATTTCTCCCACTTCCTTAGGGTGTTCAGATCAAAGCAAGTCCCTGTGGGGGTGAATTTTAGCTGCTAAATTGGTTGAATTAAGAAATACCTGCAAAGGTGGTAAAGCATTACTTCTGGGTGGGTCTGTGAGGGTGTTTGCAGAGGAGACTGTCAGTAATTGGAATGAGTGGGGTCATCTGCGCTCAATTGGGTAGGCAGGTTTCAGTCAGCTGGGGGCTCAGGCAACAGAAAAAGCAGCAGGAGGCACAGTTACTCTCTCTTTCTCTCCTGCTTCAGGAGCTGTGAGATCCTTCTTCTCCTGCATCTACACATCAGCACACCAGGTTATTTGGCCTTAAGTTTCAGACTGAGAGTCATCCACTGGTCTCAGGCCAGCAGAGTTGGACCTAGACATGCTAGCAGATCCCATGACCTCTGTCTTCCCTTTAATGTATCTGTCTGTCCATCCATACCTATCTCTCTGTCTACTTATCTGTGTGTGTGTGTGTGTGTGTGTGTGTGTGTGTGTATATATATATATATATATATATATACCTATGTATGTATGCATACATCTGTCTATGTATCTATGTGTCTGTGTATCTGTTTACCTACCAACCTATCTATCAATGTAACAACCTAAGAAGCTCCCAGGGTGACAAGAGGCACATGCAAGAGAAAAGCCATGGAGGGAAAGCAGGAGCTGTACTATACTGAGCATGGAGGAGCAAGTCGTGGCACCTCAGATAATGGGGAAAGGTCAGCCTGGGACCTCAGAAGGGCTGGCCGGAGGAGGGACTTGAGAAAAGGCGGGTGTGTGCTCAGAATATTCTGCCCTCCTTTGCCATGTTTAAAATGAGCATCATAGACAAAAGAGTGGACGATTGAGCTCTAGCAATTGACCCAGATGGGGAGGGCCCAACATAATTCAAAAAATCAAACGCAAAATACTCCTCCCCCTAGGAGATACACCAGCTCTCAAGAAACGGAGTTTGAACAAACGCAAAACACTAGAATGACAGAATAATTATTCAAAAATTGGATTGTAAGCAAGGTCAATGATATGAAAGAAAAAATGGATAACCAACACAAAGAAACTACAAAGAAGATGCAAGAATTGGAACAAAGATTCACTAAGGAGATTGAGATCTTAAAGAAGAATCAATCACATATCCTCAAAATGAAGAATTTATTCAGGGAAATTCAAAACACAGTGGAAAGCCTCAAAAATAGGGTGGACCAAACAGAGGAAAGAATCTCAGAGGTTGAAGACAACTCATTCAAATCATATAAGTTAATCACAAAGTTAGAGCAGAAAAATAAGATACATGAGCAAAACTTACAAGAATTGTGGGATTATATGAAGAAAACTAACCTGTGGGTCCACTGGATCTGGAGAAGGAGGAAGAAAAAACCCAAGGGTTGGATAAGCTTTTTGAAGAAATAATTAAGGAAAACTTCCCAGGTCTAACAAGTAACCTAGAATTAGAAATACAAAAGGCCAAAAGGATTCCTGAGAGATACAATGCAAATAGGAAAACACCACGCCATGTAGTCATCAGATGGACCAAAATATCAACAAAAGAGACGCTCCTAAAAGCTGTAAGGCGAAAGAAACAAGTTACGTACAAAGGAAAACTGATCTGAATAATGCCAAATGTCTCAACTGAAACAACACGAGCAAGGAAAGACTGGATCCCAACTAGCACTCTTTTGAAACAAAATAACGTCCAGCATAGAATCATTTTTTTCTTTATTTTTATATCTGCAAATTATGGGCAGACAAATTTTAAGGTTTCAAAAAATGCCCGTTCCCCCTTCCCCCCACAAGTCTGAATTTCCAGCGTGACCATCCCCCAGATACTGCACATCTCACTCATTATGTATGTATACACCCGCACCCTACTCCCTCCCACCTGCCCAATACCCTATTACTGTAGTACCTATGTGCCAACTTAGATGCTGCTCAGTTAATACCAGTTTTCTGGTGAGTATACATGGTGATTGTTTTTCCATTCTTGGGATACTTCTCTTAGTAGTATGGGTTCCAGCTCTGACCAGGAAATATAAGATGTGCTATTCACTGTTGTTTCTTTGAGTTGAATAGTACTCCATGGTATACATATACCACATTTTATTAATCCACTCTTGGATTGATGGGCACTTGGGCTGTTTCCAGTTGGGATAATTCCACTTGCAATTATAAATTGTGCTGCTATAAATATTTGAATGCAGGTGTCTTTTTTGTAGAGTGTCATTGCATCTTTTTGGTAGATGCCAAGTAATGGGATTGCTGGATCAAATGGTAGATCCACTTGTATCGCTTTAAGGTATCTCCATATTGCTTTCCACAGAGGTTGAACTAGTTTGCAGTCCCACCAGAAGTGTAGGAGTGTTCCTCTCTCTCCGCATCCATGCCAGCATTTATTGCTTGGGGACTTTTTGATAAAGGCCATTCTCACTGGAGTTAAGTGATATCTCATTGTGGTTTTGATTTGCATCTCCTTGATGATTAGAGATGTTGAGCATTTTTTCATATATTTGTTGGCCATTCTTCTGTCTTCTCTAAAAAAGTTTCTGTTCAAGTCCTTTTCCCACGTTTTGATAGGGTTATTTGATTTTTTCTTGCTGATTTTCGTGATTTCTAAGTATATTCTAGTTATCAGCCCTTTATCAGATGCATAGGATGCAAAAATGTTCTCCCATTCTGTAGGTTGTCTGTTTACTTTCATAACTATTTCTTTGGATGTGCAGATCTTTTTAGTTTCATCATGTCCCATTTATTTATTTTTGTTGCTGCTGTGATTGCCTTTGGGGACTTCTTCATAAACTCTTTGCCTAGGCTGATGTCTAAGAGCGTGTTTCCCACACTTTTCTCTAGAATTCTAATGGTTTTATATCTTAGGTTTAAGTCTGTTATCCAGTGTGAGTTCATTTTTGTGAGAGATGAAAGGCGTGGGTCCTGCTTAAGGCTTCTACAAGTGGCTAAAAGTTACATACAATGTAAAACTCATCCGAATAATGCCAGATTTCTCAACTGAAACAATACAAGCAAGGAGAGACTTGGGCCCCACTCTCGCTGTTTTGAAGCAAAATAACGCCCAGCCTAGAATCTTGTACCATGCAAAACAAAGCTTTATAGATGAAAGAGAAATTAAGACATTCTCAGAAAAGCAAAGTCTCAGAGAATTCACCAAGACAAGACCAGCCCTACAAGAAGTACTCAAAACAGTGTTACACACAGAACACCATAATAAAAACTCATGAATATAAAAACAACCAAAACCCAAAGATTAAAGGCCAGATATTACAATGGCTCAAGAGAGAAATCAAAACAACATCCAACCCAACAGAATGAACAGTAATCTACCTTACCTATCAGTTCTCTCAATAAGTGTGAATAAACTCTCCCCTCAGAGACATAGGCTAGCTGAATGGATAAGAAAATACAGGCCAACAATATGCTGTCTTCAGGAAACACATCTAACCTGAAAGGATGCATATACACTAAAAGTAAAAGGGTGGAGATCAGTATTTGAAGAAAGTGGAAGACAAAAGAAGGCTGGCATGACAGTTCTAATTTCAGATGATTTAGTTTTCAAACCAACAAAAGTAGTGAAAGACAAAGATGGTCATTATATAATGGTGAAAGGCACAGTTCAACAAGAGAGATAACAATTTTAAATATATATGCACCCAACTTAGGTGCATCCAGTTTCAAAAAGCAAACATTACTTGATCTAAGCAAATTGATTAATAGCAATTCCATAATCACCAGAGATTTCAACACCACAGTGATGGCAAGGACAGATCATCCAAACAGAAATTTTTTTTTGAAGTTTATTATTTATTTATTTATTTTTTAATTTTGGCATATTATGGCGGTACAGATTTTAAGGTTTCAATAAATGCCCATTTCCCCCCTACCCCCACAAGTCTGAGACTCCAGCATGACCATCCCCCAGATGGTGCACATCTCACTCATTATATACGTATATACCCGACCCCTTCCCCCCTCCCAGCTGCCCAATAACCTATTACTGTAGTACCTATGTGACCACTTAGGTGATGTTCAGTTAATACCATTTTGCTGGTGAGTATACGTGGTGCTTGTTTTTCCATTCTTGGGAAACTTCATTAATACTATGGGTTCCAGCTCTATCCAGGAAAATATAAGATGTGCTAAATCACCATTCTTTCTTAGACCTGAATAGTACTCCATGGTATACATACACCACATTTTATTAATCCATTTTTGGATTGATGGGCACTAGGGCTGTTTCCACAGCCTTGCAGTTATGAATTGTGCTGATGTAAACATTAGAGTGCAGGTGTCTTTTTTGTAGAGTGTCATTGGATTTTTTGGGTAGATGCCCAGCAATGGGATTGCTGGATCAAATGGTAGATTCACCTGTATTGCTTTAAGGTATCTCCATATTGCTTTCCACAGAGGTTGAACTAGTTTGCAGTCCAGACCAGCAGTGTAGGAGTGTTCCTCTCTCTCCGCATCCACGCTAGCGTTTATTCTTTGGCGACATTTTGATAAAGGCCATTCTCACTGGAGGTAAGTGATATCTCATTGTGGTTTTGATTTGCATTTCCCTGATGATGAGAAATGTTGAGCATTTTTTCATATGTCTATTGGCCATTCTTCTGTCTTCTTTAGAAAAGTTTCTGTTCAAGCCCTTTGCCCACTTTTTAATACGGTTATTTGATTTTTTCTTCCTGGTTTTCGTGAGTTCTAAGTATATTCTAGTTATCAGTCCCTTATCAGATGCATAGGATGCAAAAATTTTCCCCCATTCTATAGGTTGTCTGTTTACTTTCATGACTATTTCTTTGGGTGTGCAGAAGCTTTGTAGTTTGATCATGTCCCATTTATTTATTTTTGTTTCTGCTGTGATTGACTTTGGGGACTTCTTCATAAACTCTTTCCGTAGGCCGATGTCTAGGAGAGTGTTTCCAACATTTTCCTCTAGAATTCTAATAGCTTCATACGTTAGGTGTAAGTCTGTTATCCACCATGAGTTGATTTTTGTGAGAGGTGAAAGGTGTGGGTCCTGCTTTAGCCTTCTACAGGTGGCTATACAGTTTTCCCAGCACTATTTATTGAAAAAGGATTCTTTTCCCCAGCATATGTTTTTGTCTGCTTTGCCAAACATTAGATGGCTATATGAGGATGGTTTTATATCAGGATTCTCATATCTGTTCCACTGGTCAATATTCCTATTTTTGTGCCAATACCATATAGATTTAATTACTACAACTTTGTAGTATAGTTTGATATGTGGCATATTAATGCCTCCCATTTTGTTTTTGTTGCCTAGAATTGTTTTTGATATTTGGGGTCTTCTTTGGTTCCATTCGAAGTGTAAAATTATTTTTTCTATATCTGTGAAGAATGATGATGGGATTTTAATAGGTATTGCATTGAATCTGTAGATCAGTTTGGGTAGTATAGACATTTTGATGATGTTGAGTCTGCCGATCCACGAGCATGGTATGAATTTCCATCTGTTTACATCCTCTGCTATTTCCTTCCTCAGTGTTTCATAGTTCTCCCTGTAGAGATCTTTTACCTCCTTGGTTAAGTATGTTCCTAGGTACGTTAATTTCTTTGTTGCTATTGTGAAGGGTATTGAGTCGTTGATTTGGTTCTCATTTTGATTGTTGTTAGCGTATATGAATGCCTCTGATTTATGTGTATTGATTTTGTATCCTAAGACTTTACTAAATTCATTGATCAGTTTCAGGAGTTCCTTGGTTGAATCTTTGGGGTTTTCTCGATATAATATCATATCATCAGCAAAAAGTGAAAGTTTGATCTCTTCTGCCCCTATTTAGATACCTTTAATTCCATTTTCCTGTCTATTGCTGTAGCCAAGACTTCCAGCACTATGTTGAGCAGAAGTGGAGATAGTGTGCAGCCTTGTCTTGTTCCAGTTCTGAGTGGGAATGCTTTCAATTATTCCACATTCAGTATGATGTTGGCTATGGGTCTGTCATATATGGCTTGTATCATTTTAAGGTATGTCCCTTCTATGCCTATTTTCTTAAGTGTTTGTATCATGAAAGGGTGTTGAATTTCATCAAAAGCTTTTTCTGCATCTATTGAAAGAATCATGTGGTCTTTGTTTTTGCTTCTGTTTATGTGGTGAATTGCACTGATAGATTTATGTATGTTGAACCATCCCTGGATCCCTGGGATGAAGCCCATTTGGTCGTGATGGATTGTTTTATTGATAAACGTCTGGATTCAATTAGATAAGATTTTGTTGAAAATTTTTGCATCTATATTCATTAGGGATATTGGTCTGTAGTTTTCTTTTTTTGTTGCATCCTTTCCTGGTTTTGGTATCAGAGTAATATTCGCTTCATAAAAGGTGTCAGGGAGGTTTCCATTCTTCTCGATGTTGTGGAATAGTTTCTGCAAGATAGGTACTAGTTCTTCTTTGTAAGTGTGGTAAAATTTGAAACCATCTGGACCGGGACTTTTCTTTTTAGGGAGATTTTAAATTGCTGTTTCTATTTCATCTCTTGAGATTGGTCTGTTCAGGGAATCTATTTCTTCCTGATTGAGCCTAGGGAGGCTGTGTGTTTCTAGAAATTTGTCCATTTCCTCCACATTTTCCAGTTTGTGTGCATAAAGATTTTTGTAGTACTCATAAATTATATCTTGTATCTCCTTGGGATCAGTTGTGATATCTCCTTTTTAGTTCCTGATGGAGCTTATTAGAGATTTCTCTTTTCTGCTTTTCGTTAGCTTAGCCAATGGTGTGTCAATTTTGTTTATTTTTTTAAAGAACCAACTTTTTGTTTTATTAATCTCCTGAATAGCTTCCCTGTTTAAAATTTCGTTTAGTTCTGATTTGATCTTGTTTATTTCACTTCTTCTGCTGGGTTTGGGGTTGATCTGTTCTTCTTTTTCCAGCTCTTTGTGTCATTTCGTTAGATTGTCTATTTGTGATATTTTTGTCTTTTGGTTATAGGCATTTATGGAGATAAACTTTCCTCTCAGAACTGCTTTAGCTTTGTCCCAGAGAATTTGATAACTTGTCTCTCTATTGTCGTTTTCTTCATAGAATTTTTTTATTTCCTTCTTGATTTCTTCATTTATGAAGTAATCATTTAGTAGGAGGTTGTTTAATTTCCACGTTTTTGTGTAGAAATGTGAGTTTCTGTTAGGGTTGATTTCTAGTTTTATTCTACTGTGATCTGAGAAGGTACATGGTATGATTTCTACTTTTTTAAATTTCTTGAGATTTACTTTGTGTCCTACGATATGGTCAATCTTAGAGAATGTCCCATGAGCTGATGAAAAGAACGTATATTCAGTGGATTTTGAGTAGAATGTCCTGTAGTTGTCAATAAGACCCAGTTGTTCCAGGGTTTTCTTTAAGCCATTAATTATTTATTAATTTTCTGTTTGGAGGATCTGTCTTGTGCCGTCAGGTGGGTGTTGAAATCTCCAGTGATTATGGAGTTGCTATAAATCCATTTGCTTAGATCCAGTAAGGTTTGCTTCATGAAACTGGGTGCAATTAGGTTGGGTGCATATATACTTAAAATTGTTATCTCTTCTTGTTGAAGTGTGCCCTTCACCATTATATAATGACTCTATTTGTCTTTCACTACTTTTTTTGGTTTAAAAACTAAATCGTCTGAAATTATAACTGCCACACCAGTCTTCCTTTGGCTTCCATTTGCCGGAATACTGATCTCCACATTTTGACTTTTAGTCTGTATGCACCTTGCATGTTAGATGTGTTTCCTGAAGACAACATATACTTGGTCTGTATTTTCTTATCCATTCAGCCAGCCTATGTCTCTTGAGTGGAGAGTTTAAGCCATTCACAGTTATTGAGAGAACTGATAGGTAAGGTAGATTACTGTTCATGCTGTTGGGTTGGATGTTGTTGCTTTCATTTCTCTCTAGAGCCATTGTATTATCTGGCCTTTAATCTTTGGGATTTTTTTTTTATTTGTGAGTTTTTATTATGGTGTTCCATGCATAACACTGTTTTGAGTACTTCTTGTAGGGCTGGTCTTGTCTTGGTGAATACTCTGAGTCTTTGCTTGTCTGAGAATGTCTTTATTTCTCCTTCATATATGAAGCTTAGTTTAGCAGGGAATAAGATTCTAGGCTGGGCATTGTTTTGTTTCAGAAGAGTGAGAATGGGGCCCCAGTCTCTCCCTGCTTGTAAAGTCTCATTAAAGAAGTCTGGTGTTATTCGAATTGGCTTTCCCTTGTATGTCACTTGCTTCTTTCATCTTGCAGCTCTTAGAGGGGCCTCTTTAGTTGATACTTTGTCAGTCTGATGACTGCATGTCGTGACGTCTTCCTGTTTGCATTGGATCTCCCAGGGGTCCTCTGAGCTTCTTGAACTTCTATATCGAGGTTCTGAGCAAGGCCTGGGAAATTTTTCTCTATTATACATTCAAATAGTTTGTCCCACCCTTGAGTGCTGTCTTCTTCCCCTTCTGGTAACCCTATGACCCTCACATTAGGTTTCTTCACATAATCCCACATATTTTGTAGGCTTTGCTTTTTTCTCTTGTTTCTCTGCTCTATCTCTGTGACAGTTTTATTTAGTTGGAGGGTGTTATCTTCAATCTCTGAGATTCTTTCTTCTGTTTGATCTACCCTGTTGTTGAGACTTTCCACTGTATTTTGTAGTTCCCTGAATTGATTCTTCATTTCTAGGAGTTCAGTTAAACTTTTCTTCATTGTGTCTATTTCTTTAGTGAACTTTTGTTCTAGGTCCTGGAGGCTTTTTGTGGTTTCTTTGTGTTGTTTATTGAGTTGTTCTTGCAGATTGGTGAGTGTTCTTATGATCCTCATACGAAATTCCTCTTCTGTTATTTTGGTTGCCTGATTTTCATTAGTGCCTGTTTCTAGGGGGCTGGGGCTACCCTTTGGGGGTGTGTTTTCGGTTTGGTTCTTCATATTTCCTGAGTTCTTTCGCTGATTTCTTCCCATGTCAATCAGTTGTTGTTTCTTTCCTTTAAGTTTTTGATTGAATATTCACACACCTTGTTTAGTTTCTGAGCTGTTAGGTGGTGTCTGTGGTTGAGATTCGAACACTCTCTGTATAATGAATCATTAGGTGCCATGAAAAGGCTGTGCAGGATGCCGTCCCTGTCAGTAGGTGGCGTTTACTTGGAGGAACAGGCTTTGCTGTTGTTTTTGTGTCCTGTTATCAGCTCTTGTTCTGGGTGGATCTGGGTTGGGTAAGCCTGCCCTCAGGCACCACCAATGCCATTAGCAGGGGTCAAAGTTCTGTTCTCTGCTTCCAGGAAAAGCTGTCAGAGAGGGGCTGGAATGGCCCCACTCAGCCATACAGTCTGTGTGTGGGGGTGGGGCTTCTGAGACCCCTAGTCTGGAGCAGGCCTCGCTTCTTTCCACCCTCCCCAACTCTGCAGCTACTCCTGGTCCTCTGCCAGCAGGACAGACCTCATGCCACCAGGCCTCCCCGGACTGTGATGCCGGCGGGGAGGTTCCCTGTGCAGGAACGCCACCTGGGCTGGGTGTACGGCCTCCTTTTGGGAAGAGGGTTGCCCTCTAGGATGCTAATCTGCCATTGAAGGCACACACACCTCAGTAGGCTGTTCATGTATATCCCTTCTGTGCCCTGGGCAATGCTAGACCTCGATGCAAGGGATCTGGTCTGCAGGTCTGACCTCTGGGTCCCAGAGTTCAAACTGTATCCCCACCAGGGAGAGGATTTCTGGTCCCAATTCACCCACATGGAGCCCAAGCTAGGTCTATGTCTCTCAGCATCTGAGTCTGCACCGTTCTCCTGGGAACACCGTGCCAGCAGCACCTGGGGGGGCTGGTAGGTAGGGAGTTCACAGTTTGAGTTTCCCTTAGTGAGCTGTAGGGTCCCAAAAGGAAAGGTCCCATTCCCTGGAAGTGCCTCTGGCTGGTGGCTGTATTGTCTCTCTGGGCAGCCACAGGTAGGGTCGGCAGAGGGGAGAAGGATGCAATATGGCTCCTGCCACGCGGCTGGGGTCTGTGCACACGGAGGTGCCCGGAGGGAGTTGGGAGCTTGGTGCCGCATCTGCTATAGGCTCACCGCTAGCTGGTGGTGGCCATCTCTGGGCTGGTGTCCGCAGGTCTCTCCACCCACTGGGGAGCCCACCAGCAGTCCCAAATGCAGGGGAAGGGAAACAGCATATCCACCTACCCTTCCCGCTGGTCTCCAGGCTGCTCTGGCAGTCTCAGCTTCCAGTTCTCCTCTGCAGCCTCCTCCCGTGGAGTCTCCTGGGGTCTCAGGTACCCCACCTTCTCCCTTCATCCGCTGTATGCTCGTCTTCTTGCTTCTTTTTTCTAATTTCTGCTAGAATCTGTCTTTTCTGCAGAGACACTCTGTCTGGCGGTGTTTCTCATCCGCCATCTTGATCATTTTTTTCCAAACAGAAAATTAATAAAAAATAATGGACTTAAAAAAACTCTAGAACAATTGGTTCTGACTCACATTTACAGGACGTTCTACCCAAATCCACTGAATATATATTCTTTACAGCAGCTCATGGGGCATTCTCTAAGATTGACCTTATCTTAGGACAAAAAGTAAGCCTTAAGAAATTTAAAAAAGTAGAAATCATACCATGTATCTTCTCAGATCACAGTGGAATAAAACTAGAAATCAACCTTAACAGAAACTCACATTTCTACCCTGAAACGTGAAAATTAAACAACCTCCTACTAAATGATTACTTCATAAATGAAGAAATGAAGACGGAAATAAAAAAATTCAATGAACAAAGTGACAATGGAGGGACAAGTTATCAAATCCTCTGGGAAACAGCTAAAGCAGTTCTGAGAGGAAAGTTTATTTCCATATGCCTATAACCAAAAGTCAAAAAGACTACAAATAGACAATCTAATGAAATGACTCAAAGCGCTGGAAAAAAAAAGAACAGACCACCCCCAAACCCAGCAGATGAAGTGAAATCAACAAGAACAAATCAGAACTAAATGAAATTGTAGCCAGGGAAGCTATTCAGGAGATTGATAAAACAAAAAGTTGGTTCTTTGAAAAAATAAACAAAATTGACACGCCATTGGCTAGGCTAACCAAAAGGAGAAAAGAGAAATCTCTAATAAGCTCCATCAGGAAAAAACAAAACAAAACAAAACAGGAGATATCACTACTGATCCCAAGGAGGTACAAGATAAATTTACGAATACTACAGAAATCTTTATGCACACATACTGGAAAATGTGGAGGAAATGGACACATTTCTACAAACACACAGCCTCCCTGGCTCAACCACGAAGAAATAGATTTTCTGAACAGACCAATCTCAAGAGCTGAAATAGAAACAGCAATTAAAAATCTCCCTAAAAAGAAAACTTCTGGTCCAGATGGTTTTATATCCGAATTTTACCACACTTACAAAGAAGAACTGGTGCCTATCTTGCAGAAATTATTCCACAATATCGAGAAGAATGAAAACCTCTCCGACAACTTTTCTGAAGCGAATATTACTATGATACCAAAACTAGGAATGGATGCAACCAAAAAAGAAAACTATAGACCAATATCACTAATGAATATAGATGCAAAAATTTTCAACAAAATCTTAGCTAACTGAATCCAGATAGTTAACAAATAACTATTCCATCACCATCAAGTGGGCTTAATCCCAGTGATGGAGGGTAGGATCAACATGTGTAAATCTATAAATGCAATTCATCACATAAACAGGAGCAAAAACAAAGACTGCATGATTCTTTCAATAGATGTGGAAAAAGCTTTTGACAAAATTCAACACCCTTTCATGATACAAACACTTAAGAAAATAGGCATAGAAGAGACATACCTTTGGAGAAGTTTCTGTTCATTTTCATTGCCCATTTCTTGATGGGGCTGTTTGATTTTTTTCTTGTTAATTCGTTTAAGTTCTAGATAGATTCTTGTTATCAGACTTTTATCAGAAGTATAGAGAGCAAATATTTTCTCCCACTCTGTGGGACATCTACTTGCTCTAATGATGGTTTCCTTAGATGTGCAGAAACTTTTTAATTTGATGAGATCCCATTTGTTTATTTTTGATGCAGTGGAGATTGCCTTGGGGGTCTTCCTCAAAAATTCTTTTCCTAAACCAATGTCTGATAGGGTTTTTCCAACATCTTCTTCTAGGATTCTTAAGGTTTCATGCCTTAGGTTTAAGTCTGTTATCCATCTTGAGTGAATTTTTGTGAGAGGTGAGAGGTAGAGATCCTGCTTCAATCTTCTGCATGTTATCTATCCAGTTTCCCCAGCACTATTTATTGAAGAGAGATTCTTTTCCCCATTGTATATTTTTGTCTGCTTTATCAAAGATTAGGTTGCTGTATACTGATGGTTTCATCTCTGGTATCCCAGATCTATTCCAGATGTTGATGCATCTGTTCTTGTACCAGTTCCAGGCTGATTTAACTATTATTGCTTTATAGTACAGCTTGAAGTACAGAAAACTGATTCCTCCCAGCGTGTTCTTTTTACTTAATATTTCTTTGACTATATAAGGTTTCTTCTGGTTTCATACAAAGTACAGAATTATTTTTTCTATATCTGTAAAGAACACTGGTGATATTTTGATAGGGATTGCATTAATTCTATAGATCACTTTAGATAATATTGACATTTTAATGATATTTATTCTACCAATCCATGAACAAGGTAGATTTTTCCATCTGTTGAAATCTTCTGCAATTTCTTTTTTTAGTGTTTCGTAGTTCTCTTTGTATAAATCTTTCATTAAGTATACTCCTAGATATTTAATTCTCCTTGGGGCTATAGTAAAGGGTATTGCATTTTTGATTTGAGTTTCTGCTTCATGGTTCTTGGCATATATGAATGCTTCTGATTTGTATATATTGATATCATAACCTAAAACATTACCAAATTTATTTATGAAATCTAGGAGTCTCTTGGATGAATCCATAGAGTTTTCTACATATAATATCATATCATCGGTGAAGAGTGAGAGTTTGATCTCATCTGTCCCCACTTGGATTCCCTTAATACCCCTCTCTTGTTTGATTGCTATAGCTAGGACTTCGAGCACTATGTTGAATAGAAGATGAGACACTGGGCATCCTTGTCTAGCTCTGGATTGAAGAGGGAATTATTTCAATTTTTCTCCATTTAGAATGATATTAGTAGTGTATTTGTCATAAATGGATTTGATAAGTATAAGGTATGACCGTCTATGCCTATTTTGTTAAGAGTTTTTATCATAAAGGTGTGTTGGACTTTGTCAAATGCTTTTTCTTCATCTATTGCCAGAATCATATGGTCTTTGTTCTTGATTTTATTTATGAAGTAAATTGCAAAGGTAGTCTTTGGTCTAATGTCTTCACCTTATGTCTCTTGAGATAAATAGTTTTAGGCCACTTGCTTAGAGATTCCAAGGTTAGATAACTCTTGTGAGTGTGAATTTGCTCTCAATCCCTAGATTGAAGAGGGAGGCACTATGATAGGATCTGAAATTACTCTGTCCAGAAACGGACAGGTAGGACAGCCAGATCTACCAATCTCCACCTTCTGCCTCTTTAATTACATGGAAATAAGTGGCAGGAATGAGAACAGCCTCTATCTCAGCTCCACCACAAGGCAGGGACAGAATCTTTGGTCCCAAGCACCCGGCTCCAAGTCACAGGAGGGTGTGGATGGTGAAGTATCTCCACCTTATATCTACAGAAGGCATCCTCCTTCATGGTTAAGCCTTGCCCAGCCAAGCTCTGCTCTCTGGACACAGAGCTCAGGAGACTTGTGCAGGGAGAGACAGTCCAAAGACCAACAGGCAGGACAGCCGGACCCACCAATCTCCATCTTCTGCCTCTTTAATTACACAAATGGAGATAAGAATCAGGAATGGGAACAGTCTCTATCTCAGCTCCGCCCCAAGGCGGGAACAGAACCTTTGCTGGGAAGCTCCATGCCCCAAGTTGCAGGAGGTTGCGGGTGGTAAAGTCTCTCCACCTTATATCTACAAAAGGCAGCCTCCTTCATACCTCTGCCTTGCCCAGATGGGTTCTGCTCTCTAAACACAGAGTGTGGGTTACTTGTACAGTGAGAGACCATCCAATATTAGATTGGTGGGGCAGAGGCGTGTACCAGCACTTTCTCCACACCTTCCCTCCAAACATGGAGTCCAAATCAACCCACCAGAATAGGGAGACAGGAGTGTTATTGCAGGAGCAGAGGGAGGGGAGTCCCAATGGATCAAGGAGTCTAGCTTTGCACACTCTGTCCACACAGTGCCATCCAAAACCTCAACTATATCCAATATCAGAGACTCATTTTGTGTATACTCTCCTTAACCTGGACCTGGAAGTGTTCTGTAGGGAGATGCCAGAGTGGGCTCTGGTTCCTGACACATGGAGAGTGGCTGCTGGGTTCGGACCCACCCCCACCTGATACTGCCTCAGCTGTGTGCTCTGGAGTATTCACACTGTTCCCTGCTCTAGTCTCCTCTCCACACAGCTTTGCCCAGCACTACCACTTCCCACCAACTTCAGGCCCTTCCCAGCCTACGTGGATGTGGACCTTGGTGTAAGTAGGAGTGTCTCTCAGCATCAGGTAGGGCTGATGCCACTGCCAGATGGCAGCGGCTTAATCGCCCCTCACTTTCTCCCTGTTGTATATCTCTGATTCCCTAGGTTTTGTGGAAGAATAACTGATTCACCTTTGCTTTAGGCTGTAGACTGTCTTATCCCTTAATTTCCTGATGAATGTCTGCAAGCTTGTGAAGCTGGTCCTGTGGCAGTGCAGATCACTCACGTGTGGTTGTCCATTTTCTTCACTTTCTGCTCTGGGAGCAGAGAGCAAGGAGGACACCCCTATTCCACCATTTTTCACAATCTCATTATAATTTTTTTGATATCCATTTATTATAGCCTGGAATTTTGTATGTTAGCCAGACAGGCTGTGTTTGCTGGTTGCCATTGACATATTGTTTCATTTTGTGTATTTTTCTCCCATTATATGTCCACACATTATGCTATCCAGCCCTGTACCGTAGAAGTTTGTGTGGCTCTAGTCAGACTTGCATTTGGAATTTATTGTTGAAGTGGCTCCAAGTGTTGAAAGTTTTTTCTGCCATGAGCACAAAAGGGTTTAGATACCTCCACTGATACATAGTATGTGTTTCCTGCCTGGCTTTGTGTTTATACTCCATATTCTAGAGACAATATATTTCTGCTTGCCCAGGGTAGTCTCGATTTTGCATTTACCTGACAGTGGTTGGTGTGGTGAAGGAAGGGTTGACCTGAGGCAGCCTTCTCTGACTTCCTCCTTGAGCCAGGTTCTTAGGCAAGCATCATGCCCTTGGCCTCTACTGTGCCCTTGCCTGTTGTCTTGTCCATCCACAAAAGGTGGCGCTGCCCTCCTAACCTTAACAGTGAATTTATTTTCTCAGTTCTTGTCTCTTACAGCTCGGGAACATTTCCATCAGCCTGTTCAGCTTCCAGGTTTGCTGCCTGTCTGGAAGATCAAGCCTTTGTTCCCATGATGGAGAGGAGTTCTATTTCTGAGCAGAACTTAGTGGTCACATCTCTTCCACTACCATTTCCTGCAAGGTTCCCCAGTGGGCTAGGACACTGATTTTTGCCTCTTGTCCCCTGAATGGCAATTCTGTAGATCTGTAGGAGACAGGGGAGTAGGGTCTGAATGCATTTCAGAAACATGTTCTCCTTCTCTCTGTGACAGAATGATCAGTGACTGCAAAACTTCATGATGTCTCCCTTATACTGGAGAAATAAAATTAATTGGAAATAGAATAGGAATTCTGCAATTATGTGATTAATGAAAAATTTAAAGTGTAATCCTTTTACCAAATGCCACTACAGGTGATCCAGTGCATACATCTAGTACAGTGTTGTCCTAGCCGCATGCCGTCTGGTGGACTGTGCCTAATAAGCTAATGCTCTGGTCCTGGTTATCCCCACAAGTACTGGTCTCTCTATAGATTTCAGATTTGAAGTTCATCATATAACTTCTGCTATGTGAAATATTAAATAAAATGTGTTAAACTACAGCTTCTGCAGTCATGCTTTATAAAAGTTGATGATGTTGCTGTTGTTGCAGTTGATGTAAGAAGAGCTTTTTCTCAGCTATCTACTTCTCCGTGGTGAAGAGAAGCCTTATCCTTAATACAAGGGAACTGGAAACAATCAAAATATTAACCAGTAGCTTAATAAATAAGCATTTGTAAATGACTCATTAGAACACAACCCATATTTAACAAAAATAAATGTGTCACATCACTAGAACATTGTTGCATATATAAGTATTTACAGGGAGTAAAATAATAATAATAAGCCCAAACAATGCTTTCTACATGATTCCACTTTTATAAATTCTAGAAAGTGAAAACTAATCTAAAGTACCATAAACTAATTTAGCAGTTGCCTGTGTAACTGAAGTGAGAGGAAGAAGAAAGAAGGAGGAATTTTAAAAGAACAAGTGAAAATACTGTGGGGAATTTATTTCCTTGATATCTTGAAAATGGTGGTGGTGCTATCAGCATCTTTCACTTGTACACTTTAAATATGTTAAGGCCACTGTACATCAACTATGCCTCACTAAGTTAATATGGACAATTAAATAGATGATTTGTTATGGAAGGAGTGATGGACAAATAGGTAAAAATAACTGAAGCATTAGCTACTTGAAAATGTATCTGCATTGACCTTACATTTCAAATTTTGTATATATTCTTTAAGCAAAAAGGGGAAGACAAAACATTTTCTTTAAGGTTTTATTACAGAATAAAAATTCTAGAAAGCACTGTAGGCATGTGCAGCTCTCATCTGCAGTGGTTTCCAAGGAAGGGATTATAGGCCAGATAATGAGAATAATTCTTTCTGGATATATGTTCCTGGACATGTGACAAAACCTCTGTATGCTTCCCAGGTAATCTTACATGTGTTAAATGCATGGAAACCAGCATTCACACCAGCAACACATGCTTTGTGTGTGTTTGTAAATTAGATAAGCCATCAATAGTTACTTATTAATCATGGTACTGTCGCACAGTTTTTCTCTAGGCCCTGTCGTCCCTCAGGTGTCCCACCCAGAGCTTTCTATATAGCAGGGGACATGCAAATAGGGCCCCACCTCTGCTGATGAAAACCAGCCAAGCGCTCACCCTGCAGCTCTGGGAGAGGAGCCCAGCCCTGGCATTCCCAAGAGTCCCCATTCGGTGATCAGGACTGAACACAGAGACTCGCAATGGAGACTGGGCTGAGCTGGATTTTTCTTCTTGCTCTGTTACAGGGTAAATCATGGAGAACTAGAGATACTGGGTGTCTGAATGGATGCGAGTGAGAAAAACAGTGGGAGTGTTTGGAAGTTTCTGACAAGCATGTGTTGTCTGTGTTTGCAGGTGTCCAGTGTGAGGTGCAACTGGTGGAGTCTGGGGGAGGCCTGGTCCAGCCTGGGGGGTCCCTAAAACTCTCCTGTGCAGTTTCTGGATTCACCTTCAGCAGCTATGCCATGAGTTGGGTCCGCCAGGCTCCAGGAAAAGGGCTGGAGTGGATGGCAGTTCTATGGAGTGGTGGTAGCACAAACTACGCAGACGCCGTGAAGGGCCGATTCACCATCTCCAGAGACAATGCCAAGAACATGCTCTATCTGCAAATGAACAGTCTGAGAGCCGAGGACACGGCCCTGTACTACTGTGCGAGAGACACAGTGAGGGGACATCAGTGTGAACCCAGACACAAACCTCCTCCTGCAGTGACATATGGGGCCACAAGGGGGGAGTGTGGGATCCTGGAAGCCTAAAAACGACCTGAGGGGTAGGAGCAGGTGGCCAGTAGTGGTTGGTTTCCTGTCAGAGTCTCAGGCTTCCTCTCTACAAATTTCATCATGGGACCTCTTTGGTGGCTCTGTGCCAGTCACTGTAGCGTCTGAATTAGAAATGCCTTGTTGTAGTAAATGAACATATTCTCACCTGGACACAAGTAAGAATGTCACTCACATGGGAAGAAATGACCTTGACATCATCAGAGAGATCAGGGTTCTGGGGAAGCCCAGGGGAACCTGCTGAGCATATTCCAACCAGACTCAGAGCAGAGACCTCAGTGGAACTCCCTGAATGCAACAGTCTTTGGGATTCAGATTAGGATCCATAGGGCTCTGGGACAGGATCAGTGTCTCATAAGTCCTAACAGTTTCAAATTTTACTCTCATTTAAGATAGAACATTCCTGATGCACAAATGACTCCATTGTATCTCTTTCTGCAAGTCCATCTAATTTCTCCCTAGGTTCTATTTTCACATCTTCCTCTTCTTCTTACTTCAGAAAATGGAGGATGTGGTCTCTGTGTCTAAATTCTGCAGCTCAGGCCCTTTACCTGTTGTTCAGGTGTGGCCCAGGCTGTGGCTCCTGTGGAACCTTGGAAAGATTGATAGCACTGTCTCACCATCCTTGCTGGGACCCTCCTGCTGTCACCTGCTCATGGACTCACGTTGCAAATGCAAGTGGCCATTGGTAGCTGTCAGAATAAGATTGATTGTTCAAAGAGTGATGTGTCCACTGAGACTCTCACAGAGTCACCTCCAACACCTATCCATCAGGAAGACCTGCAGATGGAAACCTCAGTGTGCTGAGCTCTCTGTGGTGGCATCCAGCTCCTTGTGAGTAGTGTCTTTGTGGCTACACATGAAGGTGCAACACCTTGCAGTAGAGCCCCTCTTGTGGGAACCGCCTCCCGCTGATGGTCCCCTGTCCAAAAGCCTCCTCATACTCCCCCCTCTGCTCCTCTTGACTGCCCTCTCTTATGTCCTCCTCCTTCCTATGGAAAGCAAATTTATTCTGTTTTTACTCTCATACTCATCGTTATCAAGAATGGACCTGTGTCATGTATTGAACAAGGATTTGTCTCTAAACCACGTGGGATTCACAAAGGATTTCTTCCATATTTCAGTCTTCATCATGAGAGATATTAATGTAAAATTGAGTACAACATCTATCTTATGAAGAAATTTTCATTCTTGCATCATTTCCATGTCTACTTTTAGACACAGAAGTGTCCTCATTGTAAGTAGGAAACTGTTAACTGGGTGAGAAGTTTGCCACTATGTACAGTCTCTGCCTTGACATGACTACAGAGTATGACAGGAAAGAGGTAAAAGCAACCTGCATATCAGGGAGTGTGGATGAAGGGACAGAACCTGCAGGAAAGATGTGAGTACTGTCCTTTAGAGTAACATTGTTGATTTTAGTTGTTTGTAGCATTATTAATTCAAAATTCCTACAGCATTAAAACACACTTGATTTATGTAAAGCCCAAGAAAACTGCAAAGCTCAGGTATTGGTGAGCACATATCATGGTACAGAATGTCATGATGCTGTGGGTGCCCCTGAGGTGGCCAGAGGAGAAGGGTTACTCAGAGTGTGGGTGAGGAACATGGACATTATGGCAAAGAAGGCAGGCATTCTCCTGGGGAGAACATGACATGTGGACCCTGTTGGCTGAATCTACAAGGGCTTGGGCTGGTAAACCAGGATCTGTCCAAGAGGAGTGGCCTGTGATGAAAGGACCTGATGTCGAGCAATTCTGAAATAAAGTGAGGAGCACAGAAATCAGCCTGGGGTGCTCCCATAGGCCTTGAAAGTGGTTACTTTGTATGTACCACATCATGACATTTGGAGTAGAGGTACAGACAGCCACACTGTGGAGTAGCCACCACCCTGGACCTGTTAGATGAGATCTTTGTGTGTGTGAAACAGCACAGCTGCCATATGGCACAAATGGATGGTGTGGATGGGTGTGGTTGCACGTGTTTATCATGGTAAAGTGTGACCAGTGCAGGGGCAACTCAAGTCAGCACAGAATTCTGTCTTCACAATATCTCAACTGTGCATATTCATATATAGAGTTAGCAACATGCTTATTTTCTTAGTTTATTTGCTCAAGAAAATAGTATATATTCCAAGTAATTCATGATTATTTTGTATTTGCTGATAATTATAGGTTCCTTTTTAAAATAAATTTGCTAAACTGTGGCTGGGAGCCTGTTTAAATGTGCCCTTGTCCGAGCATAGCAACCAAATCTGTAAGAGATAAATGTTTACCAGTTGCTGGTTGAAAAGAGTCAGCGATTTCAGTAAGATGCATGTGGTGACAGTGTCTGGAGTCACAACATGATGTTTGCAGTAACCTACCATGCGATGTCCTTCAGTCTTTCCCAGTCAAACACATCAAGTGGGGATGGCCAGAGCAGAGGCCGTTGGGATAATCACCTCTGTTCTAAACTGCTCCTGAATCATGGGTTTCATCATTGCAGAGTCTATTTTAGCTTACATCAGCCTGTATTTGCTACTGTAAGGATATGATACATGGGGTGTTGTTTTGTCACACCTAAGACTAAGTCATAATGAAATAATTTAATTTTAACTTACTACTCTTTGAGTCAGAGCATACAAGCCCACAGTAGAGTATTTGGGAATGATGCATGCTATGACTGTGGTGATTTAGGCAAGGGGATACTTACAGTGTTTAAGGTGAGGTGTACCTCTTTGTCCCTATGATAAGAGGTAAAAACCATAACAGTATATGGGTACTTTTAAAAAAATTGTATGGATTCCTAGATATAATTATAATCTGTGCTTCAGTATTAAGGATATGCAATATTGTCAATGGGTGAATTTCTGCAGTAAGATACTTACAGCATTTGAAGAGGACCAAAACTCAGGCAAAACCCTTTTATATTTTATCATATATTATTTTAGTATATTTTATTTATACTTGGGTCAATCACAGACTGCTCTCTGTTGTATTTCATAGTAAACTATAGTTAATAATATTGTATTGCATATTTGAAAATTGCTGAAACATAGGACTTTAAATATCCTCACCACAAAGAAATAACAAATATTTGAGTTGATGGACCTGCTAATTATGCTGATTTGATCATTCCACAATGTATACATGTATTGAAATCCCAATGCGTACCTTCAATATATATAATTATTATTTGTCAATCAAAAATAAATAAAATTTTACCCAAGTGCCCAACAATACACGAGTGGATTAATAAAATGTGGTATCTGTATAGCATGGAGTTCTAATCAGCCACACAAAATAATGGTGATTTAGCACCTCTTTTATTATCCTGGATGGAGCTGGAACATATTCAACTAAATGAAGTATCACCAAAATGCAAAAACAAGCACTACATGTGGTCGTCATCAAATTGGTACTAACTAATCAACACTAAGGTGTTCACATGGTAGTAATATTCAATACACACCAGACAGGTGGGAGCATGGAGGTGTGTAAACTCACAACTAATGCATGGGGAGTGAACTGTGTGCTGAAGGCCACTCCTGTAGCTCTGGCTCATGTGAGGCAAAAGCATATGTGTAACCAAAGTGTTTATATTCCCATAATATTGTGGAATGAAAAAAATGATAAATATTTTGGATGGGGAAATATGCTAGTTTTCTTATTTTGATCAATATGCATGGTATACATATATCAAAACACATTTTATGAGATTAAATATATGCATTATTTGTCCATTAAAATAAAATAAAAATTAAAATGTAACAGTACAAATACACCCACCCAGGTTTATTTCCTTTTATGCAAATTGTATAATTTTCCTTTTTTATTTAATTTTTTACATATTTTCCCTAATATTATGGGGTTATAAATGTTTAGGTTACATGTATTGCCTTGACTCCACCTCAGTCTGAGATTCAAGGGTGTCCATCCACCAGACGCCAAAGGCAGTCACCGTAACAACAAAAATAAGTAAATGGGACCTCATTGCACAGCCAAGGACACTATCAGGAGAGAAAACTTACAGAATAAGAGGAAATACTCACATGCCACACATCTTATATTCTTTAAGTCTTTTCATCTATGCCTATATGCAGATCATATGCAAACTGGTGTTTGCTGTGTAGATGTGCAGGCCTCTCTAGCAGTTCCAGCTGATCTCTCAAGGCTTCTGTGCATCTTCAATGTTCAGTGACAGAAAGAATGGTGTGAATATTTCAGTTCTTTTTCTTAAGATCAGAAAGTCAGAGTATTAGGGGGAGATCACCAGTATCAGTGTTTGCACTAAATCTACCTTAAAAGACCTGCAACTGCTGCTGTCTTTCTCCAGGTGTATATTTTGTCCTCAAAATGTCATGCTCACCTACATGGGGAAGATAAGAGCAACCACCCATGAACTCTTCGCTGTGGGAGATAAACTATGGTGTGGTTTAAGTCTGTTATCTGCCATGAATTAATTTTTGTAAGTGGTAATCAGGAGAATTATAGAAGAAAATGTTGGAAAGCTCTTCTACATATAAGTTTATGGCAAGAGTTTATTAAGAATCCAACGGTAATCACAGCAACAACAAAAATTAACATATGGGTCTTGGTTAATCTACACCAATGTCCCTTGCAGGGATTCCTTGGTCACAAAGAATGCGGCATGTGCTGGGCAAATCAGAGGTAGAGGTGAGATTAATTCCTATCAACACACTATGGTGACAACTTGAGAAATCTTTCCTCTTAGTGCCACAATGTTAGAAGTCCTGGTTCCCGGGGAGGATCACTCCTACTGGGGCACAATGTGCTCCCTGAATCTGAATGTTTATCTGGTGCCCCTCAGTTGGGGCCCTCATGACTGTGGACCAGTCAACAATGAAAGGCACTCTCCCACTTGAAGACATTAACTCTGCTTTGGAGGCTAAGCTTGTGTGTATCCATGGAGACAGGGGCAGTCCCTCAGGCCTAGGCAGTTTCTGTGGTTTCTCCACTGCATTCAACACTGGGGAGGTCAATTGCATCAACCACATGCCTGAGGATTGCCAAGGGATGAAGGAAAATGGCTCTGCAGTGCTCAGGCCTGAGTCACTCCATCACAGAACACACAGCAAACCTCAGTGGAAATGCTGGCCATGGTTTATAAGGATCCAGAGTGAAGGTGGGAGGGAACACTAGTGAATGTCAAGTACAACCACAGTGCTAACTGCAGCAGTGGACAGGGGAGCCAGACCACTCACACTCATAGTATGATTTGCACGAAGATTAGGGCTGGTACTTCCCAAGCCTGTGATATCCAGATGGACTGAATGTGGGCGTGTGTGGAACTTCCTGGCAAGAGGGAAATGTAAAGACAAACTTCAGTGGTTTTTTTTTGGCCCCAGTCTTGTGCCCTTGGCCCAACACAGAGGAAGCAGCAGTTGCATTTGACAATACCTGTGAACCTGTATCGCCTCAGCTGAGTGAGGTTCATGTCTCAGTTAATTAACATCAGTGTCAGAGGAAATGTGAATTCTATGGCCCAAAGTTTGATACAACCTTGAAGTTGTAACACTGGAATGCAGCAAAACCACATCATGTTCTCATTGCAGAAAGAGGACTTTGCCAACTCTATGAAGCATGTTCACAATGATCTTGCAGTTGATTCAGCGGAAAAGTAGTGTGTAGTGTTGGGAAGCACAGACCCAGATACCACAGGTACCTCTCACCAGATATATGCTTGCTGATGCAGACATTGAAGAACTTCTTCTTTTTAGAATTTCATCTTGAAGATGTTCTGACCCGCAACCTCCCCCAGGACTCCTCTCTTCTCTGGGCCCTGCCCTCTCCTTAGGTGTCCCACCCAGAGCTTGTTATATAGCAGGGGACATGCAAATAGGGCCCTCCCTCTGCTGATGAAAACCAGCCCAGCCCTCACCCTGCAGCTCTGGGAGAGGAGCCCCAGCCCCGGCATTCCCAGGTGTCCACATTCAGTGATCAGGACAGAACACAGAGACTCACCATGGAGTCTAGACTGAGATGGGTTTTCCTTGTTGCTCTGTTACAAGGTAATTCATGGAGAACTAGAGATATTTGGTGTGTGAGTGGATGTGAGTGAGAGTAACGGGGGGGGGGGGGTGTGGCAGTTTCTGACCAGCATGTGTCTGTGTTTGCAGGTGTCCAGTGTGAGGTGCAGCTGGTGGAGTCTGGGGGAGGCTTGGTCCAGCCTGGGGGGTCCCTGAAACTCTCCTGTGCAGCCTCTGGATTCACCTTCAGCAGCTACGATATGCATTGGGTCCGCCAGGCTCCAGGGAAAGGGCTGGAGTGGGTCTCAGCCATTGGTATTGGTGGTAGCACATACTATGCAGATGCCATGAAGGGCCGATTCACCATCTCCAGAGACAACGGCAAGAACATGCTGTATCTGCAGATGAGCAGTGTGCAAGCTGAGGACACGGCCGTGTACTACTGTACAAGAGACACAGTGAGGGGACATCAGTGTGAGCTGAGTCACAAACCTCCTGTGCGGATGTGGCAGCTGCCAGGGGGCGCGTGGTAAACAAGGAGCAGAGTCAGATAGAACAGGTGCTGTGTAGGGTAAGCGCTGGTCTTTCCTCAGGGTCCTGGCTTCTGCTCCAGAAAATGGTTTCCTCTGGGAATTCTTTGCATTCTGTGCTGACCTCTGAAGTCTCTGAACCGGAAACGTTCTTCCCAAATAATTAAAACACTCTCTCCTGCACACAGGCAGAGTTTCATCTACAATTATTCATGTTCATAAATGTTAATTATCAGAGTTTCTGTATAATTCAACCACATTTATGAAAAATGTTTGTAACACTTAAAAATGCTGCACAATACCAAACATAAAGTTCTGACAAGCCAACATGCAGGACAAAGTACCTGGGGGACATCAGAGAACAGGTGTTAGTATTCCACAGAAAGAGGAGAGAAACCCAGTGGTTTTCAGGGGCCTGGCACCAAGCTCACAGCACCAATTGTAGCTGCCATCACACAAAGGCATAGAGAACTGCACTAAAATTTGGAATGTATGTCGAATTTGAAGATAACACATATGCTTGGGCACACCCCACACATATACATACTAAGTGAACATGGACAGGCTTAGTGTTCGCATTAGTGAGTTGTCTGCAGAGCAAAGCAGGCCTCTCAAGAAAGCCCATAGCACTTTATTCAGCAGGAAGAGAGACTGACCAGGGTTTGCATAATTGTTCTGTGGCAGGGTAGGTTGGGGGCTCCCACTCGCTGGAAGTGTCTTGCAGGGTTTGGCCCCCCACTGGCAGCACAGAGCATAGGGGGGACACCTGCGATTCTTTACTAGTATTTCCATGGTTGGAGCAAGAATAGAAGACAGAGAGATGGGCCTTAAGTTGCCCAAGGACAGACACCAAGAGGCTCTGACTTTCTTATTCCACTCAACAACTATACAAACGAGTAAGAATACAGGCAAAAGGGCCATTATGAGTACAAAACAAACAGGTCTGCAGAAAACTATGGGACATTTTATTAGTATGAGACAATATTGATACTAATTAGAATGAATATGAACAGGAGTTAGGCAGGAGTCTTGGTCACAGGTCATGAGTGGAAGCTTTTTACTGTTCAAGATAATTAGCTTATCCTGAAGGTAGCGGGTCAGCTGTGGGCTTCAAAATACCAGAAGCTTTGCAGATTGTATGAGGATGCTGTTTTGACATCTCCTGTTGCAGTAGCCTTCCAAGTGTCTAGAAATCTGAGTTAATACTTTAGTTCTGAAATATGCACCCAAGAATTGCCTGCCTGGAAGTCCACTACTGTATTTTCTTAAAAGTTCATAATAATATTTGTTCCAATATGGCACAAAAGCAGTGTGTTCCTGATGTCTCTTCCAATGCACACTATGTCCTGGTTGAACATCAGGAGACACTGTTTAAAAATGTAGTAAAAATGCAGCCTGAATTTATAGGTGATAGGAGTGACCTAAACACCTATTACTTTCAAAAATTTTAATACTTGCATGTCACCGGACAATGCTCGTCTTTTCACTCAAATCTAAATGTTGCATCTGTCTGGCTACCATGCCATGGGTAGTAACTGATGTGTCCTGGAGTGAGTAGACCATTATGACATAAGTCCTAATGAGAACCATTTGCTAAGGGAGTTCAGGGATTTCTCAAAGTTTTGACACTTTAAATTTAATAATGCCAATTTATCAGCATATGTTGAAGGTTTATAATCAATTGATGGTGTGTTATATGAGGAATGGAAATGCCTCACAGGTTTGGATGAGATTATACAGTAGGTTAAGGCTGCTTGTTCTGTGTAATATGTGCTACATTTGTTTAGCAGACTTGCTATTATTTGTTTCATGATTTCCAAAGTTATATTAGTCAGGTCCCTATGATTTGGAGGTTTATCTGAAAGTTCCTTAGATTGTTGTTGATTTTGATGGGGTCTCAGGAAGTTGTGAGAAATCCTTTTGTTCGGAAGGTATTCCAGGTTCATGCACTACTCAAATAAATAAATAAATAAATAAATAACTTTGATCTGGGTTTTCGGCTAATTAACAAGCTCTAAGAAGTGCAATAGCTTCTACCATGTGGACTGATTTTACATCAGGTTGAGCACTATATTCTGAGAAATGTTTACATTAGTAACATAAATTAATGGTTATTAACACCCATTTTTATTATTGAAATGTGATTCATCAACACATAATATGAGGTCAAAGGTCTCAAAGGGAATCTCATCTAAGGTATACACAAAAAATTTCCTTGATGGAGATAAAATAACTGTGTGCCCACACTTAGCTTTCAGCCATGTCTGTTAACACACTATGAACCACATGCTAATTTTCACCTCACCAGGGGTTTATTTTTCCTTGATAATCTGTTATTTTTTATCTTAATGCCTCTAGATTATCATATGTGGCTATTTTAGCAAAAATTAAAGTCAGAGAACATGAACCGACTAAACAATAAGGAAAATCATAACCTAATAAAACAAGTGGCCTGGATGTGAGTGGCTCCAGGATTACCTAATTCAAAAGTTCAGGCACCCAAGGAGTTTCTTTTTTTATTATTTCAGAATATTATTGAGTTACAAACGTTTTCGTTACAGGTAATGCCTTTGTCTCCTCCCCCAAGCCAGGGCTAGAAATCTTCCCTTCCCCCAAACAGTGCACTCTGCATCCATTAGTCGTGAGTTTACCCCCATGCCCCACCTGACTGGCACCCAGTGAGTGTTACTACCATGTGAGCATCTTAGTGCTGATCAGTTAGTACCAGTGTGATGATAAGTACATGTGGTGCTTGTTTTTCCATTCTTGTGATACCCCACTTCAAATTATGGGCTCCAGCTCTATCCACAATAATAAACAGGTGCTAGTTCACCACTGATTTTTCTGGCTGAGTAGTACTTCATGATATACATATATCACATTTTATTAATCCACTAATAGATTGATGGGCACTTGGGTTGTTTCCACATCTTTGCAATTGTGAATTGTGCTGCCATAAACATTTGAGTGCAGATGTCTTTTTGATGAAAAGTGGGGTGTATTTTTTGCCGTTTGGGGTAAATACCCTCTAGTAGGATTGCTGGATCAATTGGAAGGTCCTACTTTTAATTTTCTCCAGGAATCATCTCCACATTGTTTTCCACGAAGGTTGTACTAACTTGTAGCAGGACCAACAGTGCGTAAGTGCTTCTTTCTGTGTCCTCACCAGCATCTATTGGTTTTGACTTTTTAATATATGACATTGTAACTGGGTAAGGTGATAACTGATTGTGGTTTTAATTTTATTTACCTGATGTTTAATGATATTGAGCAGATCTCATATGTTTATTGGATATTCATCTTTCTTTTTCTGTGAAGCTTCTGTTTATGCTTTTTCCCCACTTTTTAATAGGGATGTTTCTTTTATGTCACTTATTTGCTTGAGTTCTTTGTAAATTTTGGTTATTAGCCCTTTAGGGAAATGCAGATTATGAATATTTTCTCCCACTCTGTAGGTTTTCTATTTGTTCTGTTGACTGTAACCTTAGATGTGCAGAAGCTTTTTAGATTAATCAAATTCAATTTATTGATGTTTGTTGTTGGCATGATTGGCATTGAGGGTCTTAGTCACACATTCTTTGTCCAGGCCAATATCTAGAAGAGCTTCTTTCTACATTTCCATTTAGGATTCTTGTGGTTTCATGCTGTTCTTTTCTGTTGTTTTTGAGACAAGAGTCTCACTCTGTTGCCTGGGCTAGAGTGTCATGGTATCAGCCTAGCTCACAGCAACCTCAAACTCCTGGGCTAAAGGGATCCTCCTGCCTCAGCCTCCAAGTAGCTGGGACTACATGCATGCAACACAATGCCCAGCTCATTTTTTCTATTTTTGGTAGAGATGGGGTGTTGCTCTTGCTCAGGCTGATCTCGAACTCCTGAGCTCAAATGATCCACCCACCTTGGCCTCCCAGAGTGCTAGGATTACAGGCGTGAGCTACCATGCCTGGCCATTTTCATGCCAAATAAAAACTTTTATTTAAGTTTTTATCCATCTTGAAGAGATTTTTGTAAGTGGTGAAAAGTGGGAGTCCTGGTTCATTCTTCTGCATGTGGCACCCTGTGGTCTTCAGACTCACAGCTGCAGTGACAAACCAGCAGGGCTCTGTGCCTGGGGCTGTGTGCTCCGTCATCACATGCTGGTTATTTCTCTTCATCCAGGGAGGAACACCCTCTTCTGGTGCAAAATTATCAAAAGTGTGGCTTGATTTCCAAGCAACCCACTGGACAAGCATTTCCCCTGCATCTTTCCTTGATAACTACAGCTCCCTTCCTGGCTGCTTCTGGGATTTCTGATTGGGACCAAGAGTAATTTCGATAATCCCTTCAGCAAATGGTTGTCTATGCACAAACCTGAGCCTGCTTCCAGATGATTATATCTGAACAGGCTGAGGCTTTTCAAAAATCTGTGGCTTCACTTTGTGTACAAGTTTCTCTTTATCTCTCTCCTCTATCTTTATGGTTACAAGGATGAAAAAGGAAATGAGCCACATCTTTAACAATTTCCTTGGAAATCTCCTCAGAAACCATCAGTTTGCCAAGGAAGTTCTACCTTCCATCCAACACAACACAATTCACACAAGTCCTCTGCCACTTTATAACGAGGATCACATTTTTAAGTCAGATTCCAATACATGCCAAGCACAGAAGATGGACAGGTCCACTTTGTGCACAGCTGGTCCTCAGAGATGAGGACACAAACAAGTACTTTCTAGCTGCTTGAGAAAGAGATAACAACCATGATGACAGCATCAAGAACATTAGCTTCTCGACATAACTTTCATAAGTTGCTCCGAGTTTCTTGATTTACAATTTTCAGAATGAAGCTCAGTGAGACACAAACACAGAATCAGGCCCCACAGTGAGATGGGGGGGGACTGTGTTCTCTTCCCCACCACTCATTCTACTATCTCATAAAAATCCTGGGTTTCAGAGCCACAGAGACTCCAGGGAATGAATCTCAGGAGTTTTTAAAAGGGAATCTCTCTTTTCGGCTTGGCAGTTTCTCTCTGTGCATGGTGACTTTGCCTCTTTTGCAAATGATGTGCTGTGCAGCTTTTCAGCCAGGTATTATGAAAACTATCTCACTTAAGTAGTGGAACCCACTTTCTCTGATCTAAAACCCATGTCACAAAGCAGAATATGGACACTGTATAGTAAGTGGTTCTGCACACAAAGACCAAGTGACTAGCCCACCCTGTCAGTGAGCAGAGGAATATAAGCTATCCATTTCTGTTTATAGCACTGCAGAGTATTTATGATTCTCAAATTTCTCCCTAAAAGAGAGAGTCCTGGGTTCCAGGGTGTTCTCTGAAACACTCAAGTGTGCACAGGTAGAAAGCAGAATTAGGGGACTACTTGGCATTTCAACAATGGTAGGAATGATTACCGTCTAATGATAAATATGTCCCTTTTCCAAGAAAAAAAAATAAACTACATGATAGAATAACATGGACATATGGAACTGGATTCAAACCATTGAGCATACTTGGTCATGAAACTGTCCCTAGGGTAAAGATATTCACCTGTGTTAAGTGAGTGAGTGCTATGGTTTGCGCATTTGTCTCCTGCAAATTTCCTGTTAAAATTTGGTTTTCAGAGTTGAACATGGAGCCTCTCTGGCTCATGGGGAGTGGGTCTTTCATGAATAGATTTGTGTCTTCTAGGGGTACATGAGTTCTTTCTATCAGTCATCACCACAGTTAGTTCTTAAAAAGAGCCTGGAAATTACCCCCTGCCTTGTGTCATCTCTCACCATGTGACCCCTGCACATGCTGGGACCCTTCACCTATTGCCACAGGTGAAAGCAGCCTGAGGCTCTCCCCAGCAGCAGACACAGGCACCATGCTTCCTGCACAGCCTGCAGAACTGTGAGTCAGACTTAACCTCTCTTCTTTGTAAATTGTCCTGCCTCAGGTATTCCTTTATAGCACCAAAAAAGGACTAGGACAGCTGGTAAAGCTGTTTTGAACTATGATAAACATTAGATTGCACACAACTCAGAAGTTGAAGCACGAGATAATGGAGAAATGCAAATGTATCTTGATGAGTATTCAATAATTTAGGTGACCCTGTATGTACAGTGAGGAATGACAAATGAAAGAGATAGATACATAGGTAGGTAGGTAAGTAGACAGATAATAGATTTCTGGAAGTAAAAGAATATTGGCCCTGTTCCCACAATCATTTGTTATTCTTGTTCACATTCAACCTCTGGGCTGGAAGAAGAGCCTTGGCTTAATCAAGTCAACACTGGGAAAGGACTATGTTTCCCAAGGGTCAATCAGCATTCTTCTCTCAGCAGGAGCCCTGTGGACAGGGATCTCCCCATTGCTCTTTTATCCTTATGTGCTAATGTGCCTGCCCCATGCTAATCACCACTTAGGATGAAACATGGAACCACAGCATGAAGCTTGCAGTAGACAACATCTGAGAGTTGATTTGAGTACATTCAACAGGGCAATGAACTTTGTAAAGAACTTCCAGAACTTGCTAAAGTTCTGGAATTAGAGACAGGCTACCTCACCTGACCTGTAATTTTCTGTTTGTAGAATGGGATGAGTTTGCATTAACCAAATTCCTGACAGTTGCAAAGTAACCACTGGTTAAAGTGTTTAAGGTCTAGGTAATTCCATTAGACACACAACAAACTCCTGCATTTCTGGTCATGTTTTAGGAGAATCCAGGGGGCAGCTGGGGGTGGATGGTGATGGATAAAGAGGATGATGACAGAGAAGGCTTCAGTGGTGATAAGTTAAGTCTGACCCACTGACCCATTCTGGTTTCTGTGGAGGTGGGGGCTGGCTACTTTCTCAAGCCTTTGTGACCAATGTGGACCAAAGTGTCCCTTTGTGGGTCCAACTGGGTAAAATCGAATGCAAAAATACTACAGAGGTTTATGTGTCACCCCTATTCATGTTTCCAAGCCCAGCACAAACTGTAGCAGCACTTACATTTGACAGCCATGTGCAAACCTGCTTCTGATCAGCTGCATTTAGCCACTCACAGTGATGCATGTTCTCAATAGCAGTGGGGACATTGAGGCCCAGAAGTTTACACAACCTGAAGTTAAGATAAACACTAGAGTGAAGAAAAATCACATTGGGTTCTTGTGACAAAAATCAAGGTTCTGTGGATCTGAATGAACATATCCAACTCTGTTCTCAGGGGAGTTCTGTCCAGTGGTGAATAGGACAAACAGGCCCAGAGACTGGGGCTCTCTTATTAGACATATGCTCTTGGGCACATTGCTCTATTCAGTTATGATTCTTTCCTATTTTTTTAAGAGACAGGGTCTCACTCTGTTTCCCAGGGTGCAGTACAGGGTCCCAAGCATAGCTGACCAAAACTTCTAGATCCTGGGCTCAACAATCCTCCTGCCTAAACCTCCCCAATAGCTGGGGCTGCAGGTCCATGCCTACACCACCATGCTTACCTATTTTTATTGATGTTATGTTTTGTAGAGACAGAATCTTGCCATATTGCTCAGGCTGGTCTCCTGGCCTCTCCTGATCTTCCTTAAGTTCTGGAATTAAAGATGGGCTACCACACCTGGCTGGCAATTTCCTGTTTCTAGAAGGGAATAAATGTTGTCAGCTCCAGGACATGTTTCTACGTATGTCTAAAACAAATTAATATAATGAATTAAAAGTGCATACTATGACACAATCACTTAACAAAATTAATATTTTCCTGGGTGCTAATAATTTCACTAATGTCTGCAAGACACTCACATCTGCTCTTGGGTGTTGCCCCCTCCTCAGATCTCCCAGCCCAGAGCTTGCTATATAGCAGGGGACATGCAAATAGGGCCCTCCCTCTGCTGATGAAAACCAGCCCAGCCTTCACCCTGCAGCTCTGGGAGAGGAGCCCCAGCCCTGGCATTCCCAGGTGTCTTCATTTGGTGATAACGACTGAACAGAGAGACTCACTATGGAGTCTGGACTGAGCTGGGTTTTCCTTGTTGCTCTGTTACAAGGTAATTCATGGAGAACTGGAGATATTTGGTGTGTGAGTGGGTGAGAGTGAGAGAAGCAGCATGTTTTTGTAACATTTTCTGACCAGGATGTGTCTGTGTTTGCAGGTGTCCAGTGTGAGGTGCAACTGGTGGAGTCTGGGGGAGGCTTGGTCCAGCCTGGGGGTTCCCTGAGACTCTCCTGTGCAGCCTCTGGATTCACCTTCAGCAGCTACTGGATGTACTGGGTCCGCCAGGCTCCAGGAAAGGGGCTGGAGTGGGTCTCACGCATTAATCCTGATGGTGGTAGCACAAACTACGCAGACGCCGTGAAGGGCCGATTCACCATCTCCAGAGACAACGGCAAAAACACACTGTATCTTCAGATGAACAGTCTGAAAGCTGAGGACACGGCTGTGTACTACTGTGCGAGAGACACGGTGACAGGACACCAGTGTAAGCCCAGACACAAACCTCCTGTGGGGGCCAGTGGGGCCACCAGGGGGTTGATCCCCAGTGCCTGAGCAGGTGCTGAGGGAAGCTGAGGTTTCCTTCCAGACCTTGCTGTTTCCTTTCTCTCTGCCTGTTCTTAGTCTTCCTCAGGACTTGTGGTGGTTTTTTCCCTGCAATGTCCTGGGTTCTTTCATCTACAATTGGATGGCTTTTGACCTGATTTTAATACAATCTTAAGCTTTATTTTATTTCAGTTATTTGCTGTTGATAAATATTCAATAATATCTTTGCAGGAAGGAAAATCCACACTACACTCTAGAGTCATGAAGGGTTTTGTGTTTGCTAAGCCGTGTTGGTCATTGAGGAGCAAACACTTCTCTGGAGAACAGCTTTGTATGTGCTGGGGGTTTGTTTATCCCCTGCCTTTTTCCTGCCTTTTGTGGGGAAGAACCATCATTTCACTGTGTCCTCCCTTCTGCCTGGCTATTGGTCATCCATCCTGAGATGGTTCCTCCTCCTCACTGTTCTGTCAAAGCTCTTTGTCTCCCTGGACATCCACACAATGAGGCAGCAGGTCCCTTTGTCCCTCTCTCACGCCTGGTGAATCAGCTCCTTCTCCTCATTCTCACTGAAGCCAGAAGTGTTCCTGCAGCTGACCATGCTCCCTGCAGCACCCTGGTCTGGGTGGCACCACCCCACCTCTGGCTCTTTTCTCAGGAGTGGAGGAATAACACCCACCTTGCACACCTGCTTCTACTGGTGTGGCAGAGTGAGCACCGTCTGCTCTCCCTGGGGGTGCATGGCAGGGGCTGGTCAGGAGGGGGCTTGTCTCTGTGCTCCTGCCCCTGGACTTAGACTCAGGATCATTCTGTTTGCCGGGTGCAGAGGTCCTAGGATGGTGGACCATGGACCCAGCCTGAGAGCCTTCTGCAGCCTGGGCTGTGAGAACTATTGGTAAACCCTGGTTTTCAGAAAGGACGCTATTCTCATAAATAGGAAATAAACCAACTCAGAGCTTAGAACTCAGTGTCATTGTACTTGCCAATCCTACTTTTCCCAGGGATGGCATTAATCTTTACTTGTATCATAATATGTATTTTAATATATTCATATATTGAGATTGGAATAGACAGACTTACACATGGAAGAATTTGATTTTCAACCACAAGCTCATACTACAGGTAAAATTGTAGTTAAATTAACAAAAACAAAAAATAATACAAGAGACACTTTTCAAAGTCAAGTGAGGGGGCAGGAAGGGATGAGTGAATTCATGCCTACTGTGTAGAGTGCACTCTGTCTGGCTGACGGGCAAATTATAACTTTGACTCAACTGCACAAAAGCAATTCATGTAACCAAAATGTGTCCCTGTAGTATTCTGAAATATAATTAAATAAATGAACTAATTAATGAAAATAGAGAGGAAAGTGTGTTTTCAATGGGAAATTTAAGTTAGTTTTTTCACATGCACATGTATGCATAGGGGCTATGTGTGTGTTTTGTGTGTGTGTGTGTGTGTGTGTGTGTGTGTGTGTGTGTGTGTGTGTGTGCAAGTTCATCCTATGGGAGGTTCTCTGAGATTCTTGTATCCGTCACTAACGTGTCTGCCATTAGGTCTGGAACATCAGTGACCATCACCTCTTCAATATGTATTTCAATATGCATTTCCCTCCTCTTTTGGGATTCCAGTTATGTCTATATTATGCTCTTGGATATCAATGTTCTTTTACTTCTCTGTTTCTCTCTTTGAATTTTATGCTGTGTAATTGATTGGGCCTATTTCCAAGGTCATGGTTTCTTTGAAAGGTGAGACCACTCTGCTGACAAGCCTGTGAGATTCTTGTTTACTTCTCACTGCAAAGTGCTCTACACATTTCCATCTGACTCTGTTAATACCCATCTCTCTGCTCAAGTCAGCTGCCTGGTTTTGTAGCATGGCTATACTCACCTTTACACATCTTAAGATATTGATTACAGTTACTTTCACATTCCTTTTAAATCAGACAGTTCTGTATGCATCATGTATGAACCTCATTTTGATAATTTATGGTTATGATTTATTAAATTCTATTGGCATACCCTAAATTTTTTTTCTGTAAGTCAGACATGTTGGGTTTGATGGTTGATTTTGGCTTATGATTTTAGGTACATTTCTTCCTGCATAAGACCACATCTGTATTTCCTAGGCATATACTATGGAAGTCTTGTGAATCTACTCAGGTCTGCATTTGAAGTTTATTGATGCCATGGCTCCTTGTGTTAAAGGTGTTCTCTGCTCTGACCACAAAGGTTGTTGCATACCCTCCAGAGATACCCTGCTTTGTTTCCTATTTGGCTCTGTGTTTTGACCTTTTTTTTTTCCTATAAACAACTATCTCATCTTCCAAAGGAAGAATTCTAGTTTTAAATTTACCTGACAGTTGTCAACATGGTGGAAAGGGTTGATTGACATGGCATACCTTGACTTTCTCACTGAGTCAAATTCCTTGGCAAGTGTCATGCTCCTTGACACAGTGACCTATTCCAGACAGCCCCATCCCTCCTCCAGATGTGACCCTATGACCCTCACATTGGGTTTCTTCACATAATCCCACATCTCTTGTAGGCTTTGCTTTTTTCTCTTGTTTCTGTTCTCTATCTCTGTGATGGTTTTATTTAGTTGGAGTGTGTTATCTTCAATCTCTGAGATTCTTTCTTCTGTTTGATCTACCCTGTTCTTGAGACTTTCCAATGTATTTTGTAGTTCCCTGAATTGATTCGTCATTTCCAGGAGTTCGGTTAAACTTTTCTTCATTGTCTCTATTTCATTAGTGAACATTTTTTCCAGATCCTGGAGGCTTTTTGTGGTTTCTTTGTGTTGTTTATTGAGTTGTTCTTGTAGGTCGGTAAGTGTTCTTATGATCCACATAGGAAATTCCTCTTCTGTCATTTTGGTTGCTTAATTTTGGTTGGTGCCCATGTCTAGGGGGCTGGGGCTCCTCTTTGGGGGTGTATTTTCCATTTGGTTCTTCATATTTCCTGAGTTCCTTTGCTGATATCTTCCCATGTCGATCAGTTGTTTTTTCTTTTCTTTATGTTTTTGTTTGGGTATTCACATGCCTTGTTTAGTTTCTGAGCTGATAGGTGGTGTCTGTTGGTGAGATTCGAACTCTCCCTGTGTAATGAGTCAGTAGGTGTCATGAAAAGGGTGTGCAGGATGCTCTCCCTGTCAGTAGGTGGCGCTTGCTTGGAGGAACAGGCTAAGCTGTTGTTTTTATGTCCTGTTATCAGCTCTTGTTCCTGTAGAGAGATCTCTAGTGCCTCATGTGGTGGGTGGGGCCCTGGGACTTCCAGGTGTGTCCTTTTCTCTCCTTCAGTGTGGGGTAGTCTATGAAAGAGTCTGGGTGGAGTTGGGTTGGGTAAGCCTGCCCTCAGGTAACACCAATGTCCTTAGCAGGGATCAAAGTTCTGTTCTCTGTTTCCAGGCAAAGCTGACAGGGAGGGGCTGGAATGGCCAGGCTCAGTCAGAGAGTCTGCTGTGTGGGGGTGGGTCTGTCTGAGACGCAGTCTGGAGCGGGTCTGGCTTCTTTCCACCGTCCCCAACTCGGCGGCTACTCCTGGTCCTCTGCCAGCAGGCCAGACCACACACCACCAGGCCTCCCCTGGCTGTGCTGCTGGCGGGGAGGTTCCTGCGCAGGAACGCCACCTGGGCTGGGCACACGGCCTCCCTTTGGGGGAGGGTTGCCCTCTAGGACACTGATATGCCCCTGAAGGCACACACACCTCAGTAGGCTGTTCACAAATATCCCTTCTGTGCCCCAGGCAATGCGAGGCCTCAGTGCACGGGATGTGGTCTGCAGGTCTGACCTCTGGGTCCCAGAGTTCAAACTATATCCCCACCAGGGAGAGCAGTGCCAGTCCCAATTCACCCACAGGGACACCACGCTGGGTCTATGTCTCTCAACCTCAGGGTCTCCCTGTTCTCCTGGGATCACCGTGCCAGCAGCACCTGGGAGGGCTGGCAGGTAGGGAGCTCACAGTCTGAGTACCCCTTAGTCAGCTGTAGAGCCCCAAAAGGGAAGGTTCCGTTCCCTGTAGGTGCCTCTGGCTGGTGGCTATATTGTCTCTCTGTCTCTCTGGGCAGCCGTGGGTAGGATCAGGGGAGGGGAGGAGGAGGCAAAATGGCGTCTGCTGTGCAGCTTGGGTCTGTGCACACGGAAGTGCCCCGAGGGAGTTGGGAGTTGGTGCCTTGTCCGCTACTGGCTTACTGCTCACTGGCAGTGCCCGTCGCTGGGCTGGAATCCGCAGGTCTCTCCAATTGCTGGGGAGCCCACCTGCAGTCCATGATGCAGGGGAGGGGAAACGGCCTATCCACCTACACTTCCCGCTGGTCTCCGGGCTGCTCCGGGGGTCCCAGCTTCCAGTTCTCCACCATGACCTCCTCCTGTGGAGTCTCCCGTGGTCTCAGGTACTCCTCCTTCCAACCGTCATCTGATGTAGGCTCATCTTCTTGCTTCTTTCTTCTAATTTCTGCTAGAATCAGTCTTTTCTGCAGAGACACTCTGTCTGGCGGTGTTTCTCATCCTCCATCTTCTCTCACCCCCCCCCTCAACTTTTTAATTTGTCATAGAACTTCTGTATCTGAAGTACTGAACAAAAGGTGCTAATCTGCAGCATGTCTAGAGCTGTTGGTGTGGATAAATATGATGATTGCAGTGATGATGTCTATGGTCTTGCTGCTGTAGAAGAAGATCTGTTCTTTCTGCTGCCTACTTCTTCCAGTAGAGTAGTGGCTTTATCTATATAACCAAGGTATTGAGAAAAACTCAAATATCAGTCAGTATCTTATTAAATATGCAAAATTTGGTAAACGTATTCATTAATATCTGGACATGCCTTGCTTCATAAATACTACAACATTGTTGCATTCACAGTAATTCATGTTTATAAAAGAAACCAAAGTACATGATTCTACTTTTATAAATTCTAGAAAATGAAAACTAATATAAGGTGACATAAAACAGATCAGTAGTTTACTTTGTGAAAGGCAAGAGAAGAGAAGGGAAGAAGAAGGAGGAATTTCAAAAAAAGAATAGGAGGAAATACTGACAACAATTTATTTGTTCACTGTCTGGCACATAGTGATGACTATGTCAAAATTTATCAAGTGTGAACTTTAAATATGTGGTTTAATGTATGTCATTTGTACTTCACTAAAGTCCTTGCAAGTAAACAAACGGATGATTTGGCAGAGAGAGCATGAAGACAAGAGAGATAATGATACACTAAACAGTAGAGACTCTGGAAATCACATCTGTCTGCAGCCTGCATGCTGGGGCACCCAGGTCCTCTCAATATATTTAGATAAGCACTAGAATGTAGCAGGATCACAAGTGTTCCCACTAAGGAAAGGGGCTGTGAAACCACCAAAGGCATGGCAAGCTCTACCCTGGAATTGCTGCAGGAAAAAGTCAGATCCAGTGGTGAGGAACACAGGCCCAGAAACCAAAGCTCACTCTAACTAGATGTGAACTCTTAGATGCATCACATAAAGACTCCAAGCTTGTGAGTTTGCTTTTACGTATGTAGATGGAGAAAATGTGGACACCTACAGATCAAGACTAATGTTCCAATGAAAATTAGATATGCTAATGTTAATTAATTGTTTTTCACCGTCCCATCACTCACTATCCTCCCTAAGGGGTTGCAACCCAGAGCCTGCTATATAGCAGGAGACATGGAAATAGGACCCGCCCTCTGCTATTGAAAACCAGCCCAGCCCTCTCCTTGCAGCTCTGGGAGAGGAGCCCTTGCCCCAGCATCCCCAGGTGCTCCCATTTGGTGATCGGGACTGAACATAGAGACACACCATGGAGTCTGGGATGAGCTGGGTTTTCTCTGTGTTTCTGTTAAAAAGTAATTAATGGAGAATCAGAGACATTGAGTGTGTGAGTGGATTTGAGTGAGAGAAACAGGGTGTATGTGACAGTTTCTGACCAGGATGTGTCTATGTTTGCAGGTGTCCAGTGTGAGGTGCAGCTGGTGGAGTCTGGGGGAGGCTTGGTCCAGCCTGGGGGGGTCCCCTGAGACTCTCCTGTGCAGCCTCCAGATTCACCTTCAGCAGCTATGAAATGAATTGGGTCCTCCAAGCTCCATGGAAAGGGCGGGAGTGGGTCTCAGCCATTGATACTGGTGGTAGCACAGGCTACACAGATGTTGTGAAGGGATGATTCACTATCTCCAGAGACAACAGCAAGAATTTGCTGTATCTGCAAACAGACAATCTGGGATTCAAGGACATAGCCCTGTACTTCTGTGCAAAAAGCTCAGTGAGGGGACACCAGTGGGAGCCCAGACAAAAAACCTCCTGCGGGGGCGCATGAGGCCACTAGGGGGCGAGCGGTACACAGGAGCAGAGTCTGCCTAGGGCAGGTGCAGGTGGAGGGTAAGAGCTGGTTTCCTCTCAGTGTCCTGGCTTCCTATCCATAAAACAGTTTCCACTGGGGAATTTCTCTGAATTCATGAGTCTTATTTCTCTCTGCAGTCTCTGAGTTAGACATGTTTGTGGTAATGAGAGAAAATATTCTCACCTGTACAAAATGCAGCAAGTGGCTTCCAGTTACTTTGTCCAGTGCCCAAATGTGCATTAATTATCAACCCTTGGGAATAATTATCAAAATCAATACAACATTTTGTTTTGTATAAAACAATGCCGCACAGCACACAGAAATGAAAGTTCCTTCTAGTCAGCTAGCAGGATAGTGTTTATGGGACATCAGGGGCAAAGGGAGTCAGCATCCTAAGCAAGACAAGGAAAACCATGTGGTTGTCTGTGTCCCAGCACCAGGCTCACAATGTAGATTATATCTGACACAATTTAAGGGCAGAGGAACCCCACCAACATTTATTGTAGATGTTGACATTGATGACATTAGACACATGCACACATGTACACGCACACACGCTGACACACACACACACACACACACTAAGTGAACATGGGAAGGTTTAGTCCCTCCACTACTGAGGTATCTGCAGAGCACTGCAGCCTTCTCAAGAGAGTCCAAAATGTCTTCATATAACAGTAACAGAGACTGCCTGAGGTTTTCACAACAGTTCCCTGACAGGGCAGGGAGGGGGCTCTCATTTCCAGGAAGGGTCTGATGAGGTTTGACCTCCAACAGCTATCTCATGAGAAAGCATCTGTGATTCTTTGCTAGAATTCCCATAAGTGGAGCAAACAGGGAAGATGAAAGACATGCCTTCAAATGTCAGCGGGAAGACATCAGCTAAGAGACTGACACTTCTTATTCCATTCAGCCACTGGGTTCCAAATGAGCAAAAAAAATAAAAAATAAAATTTAAAGAAGTTTAAAAAACATTAAAGGCTGTCAGCAACCAGTATTGCAGAAAAATAGAAGATATTTTGTGAGATGATATTAATAATAATTAAGTTGTGTAGGAGGAGAAATTAGACAGGGATCCTGGAAGCATGTCATGAGTGAAAGCTTTTCACTCTTCAAGATCATCAGCTTATCCTGAAGGTCGTGGGTTAGATGTGGGCTTCAAAATACCAGAAGCTTCACAGATTCTATGAAAATGCTCACTGTGGCATTGTCTACTGCAGTAGCCAGCAAATGCCCAGAGTTCTCAATGGATGCTGTCGTTCTGAAATATGAACCCAAGAATTGCCTCCCTGTAATGTCACTACTATATTATATTAAAACTCCTTACTGATATTAGTTCTAATGTAGCTGAAGTGAAGTTCTTTGATATTTCTTCTAATATACACAGTGTCCTGGTTGAACTTGTTGAGAGACTTTTAAAAAGATGTTGTAAAAGGCAGCCTGCATCTGTGGGTGATACGAGTGGCTATAACACATGCATTTCTTTAAAGCTTTTTTTTTTTTTTTTTTTTTTTGCTCTTCCATGAAGTAGGGAGAATGTTAGTACCTGTGGTAAAATCTAAGTGTTTGATCTCTCCAGCTACCAAGACATTGGGTAGTAACTGATGTGTCCTCAAGGGAGGGGACTGTAATGCCACAGTGCTAATGGTAGAACCATTGGCCAAAGGAGTTCAGGAATCTGTTAAAATTGTGACATTTTGAACTTAATAATGTCAATTTGATCCACATTCTCAGAAGACTTTTAATGAATGGATGGTGTGTTATATGAATAATAGTAATGCCTTACAAGCTTAGATGCATTTATAAATGAGCTCAAGGTTGCTCTTTCTGTGTAAAGATATTCTACAACACTTGTTTAGCTCTCATGCTCCTATTTACATTTGCACGATTTCCAAAGTTATATTTGTCATGTCTCTAGGACTTAGAAGTTTATCTAAAAGATCCATAGCTTGTTATTCATTTTGATAGGGTCTCCAGAAGTTGTGAGAAACCCTTTTCTTTGCACAGTATACCACATTCATGCATTACTGCAAAGACATGAATTTAATTCCAGTTTTGGATGATCTACAAGCTCTAAAAAGTGCAATGACTCTTGTCATGAAAGTCCAGTTTACACCAGGCTGAGCACTATATGCTAACAAAAAGTTTACATTAGTAATATGAATTACTGGTTATCAACCTCCAGCTTTATTATTGAAGTGTGATTCACACCCCATAGAGGTTGCATTAATTTGCAGTCATACCAACAGTGTATCAGTATACCTTTATCTCCACATTCATGACAGCATTAATTAGTTTGGTACTTCTTGATAAAATCCACTGGAATTAGGTGATATCTCATTGTGGTTTTGATTTGCATTTCACTGATGATTAGTGACTTTCTGAATATTTGTGTATGTTTATTGGCCATTAGGCTGTCTTCTTTTGAAAAATTATTTTCATGTCTGCTGCACAGTTTATAAAGAGTTGCTAGATTTTTCCACTCCTGATGTATTTGATTACTTTGTAGATTTTGGTTATTATCCCATTAACATATATACAGCATGCAATTATTTTTTCCAATTCTCTAGGTTGTCTATTTTCTCTATTGACTGTTTCCTTGGCTGTGCAGAAGCCTTTTAGTTTAATCACTTCTCATTTATTTATTTTTACCATTACTGTGATTGCCTCTGGGATCTTCTTCATAAGTTATTTTCTTTGGCCAATATCTAGAAGAGATTTTCCAACATTTTATAGTAAAATTATTATGGTGTCTTGTCTTAGATTTAACTCTGTTATCTATCTTGAATTAATATCAGTAAGTGGTGACAGATATAGATCCCAATTCAATTGTCTTTATGTCTTTATCCATCTTTCCCAGCACAATTTCTACAAAACGAGCTGCTCTCTAGGAAGTACTCAGAAGAGTGTTACACACAGCTCAGCACAATAGACTCATGTAATTTAATCCAGAAGCTAAAAGTCAAAGGCCAGATACCACAATGTCTCAAGAAATAAAACAAAGCAACAAAGTTTGACTAAACAGGATGAACAGAAATCTGCCCCCTTATCCAGTTTTTAATAAATGCGAATGAAGAGAACTGCCCACTAAGGAGACATAGGCTGGCCAAATGGATAAATACACACAAGCCAAGTATCTTTTGTCATCAGGAAACACATCCAACACACAGATTTGCATTCAGACTGAAAGTTAAGGAATAGGAAATCATATTCATGCAAGCAGAAGCCTAAAAAAAGCTGACATAGCCATTCTGATTTCAGATAACTCAGTCATCAAATAGACAAAAAACAATGAAGTACAAAGATGGTAATTATATAATGGTGAGGGATTCAATTCAACAAGAATATATAACAATTCCAAGTATTTATGCACGTAACTCAGGGTGATGCATATTAATAAACCAAATCCTACTTGGTCTAAACAAAATGATGAGCACTGGCACCATAATAGCCAGAGACTTCACACCCCTGTAATGGAAGAGGACAGATCTCAGAAAACAGAAAATGAACAAAGAAAGACACAATGGACTTAAATAGAACTCTAGGACAAATGGGCCTGACAGACAGTTACAGAACATTCTACACAGTAACCACTGAATATAAATTTTTCTCCTGAACTCAATGAACATGTTGTATGATTGGCCATCTCCTATGTAAAGGCCAGATATTACAATGGCTCAAGAGAGAAATCAAAACAACAACATCCAACCCAACAGAATGAACAGTAATCTACCATAACTATCAGTTCTCTCAATGAAGGTGAATGGCTTAAACTCTACACACAAGGAGAATCAAGATGGGGGATGAGAAAAACCACCAGACCAAGTGTCTCTGCTGAAAAGAGAGATGCTAGAAGAAATTAGAAAAAGAAGCAAGAAGATGAGCATACAGTGCATAAGGGCCAGAGGAGGGGTACCTGAGACCCCGGGAGACTCCACGGGACGAGGTTGCTGAGGAGAACTGGAAGCTGAGACCACCAGAGCAGCCCGGAGACCAGCGGGAAGGGGAGTGGTCCAATCTCACCCACAGACACCACCTACCAGCTCAGAAACTAAACAAGGCATGTGAATACCCAAGCAAAAACCTAAAGAAAAGAAAAAACAACTGATCAAAATGGGAAGAAATCGGCGAAGGAACTCAGGAAATATGAAGAACCGAATGGAAAACACACCCCCAAAGAGGAACATCAGCTCACTAGAAATGGACACCAACAAAATCAGGCAACCAAAATGACAGAAGAGGAATTTCATATGTGGATCATAAGAACACTTACCGACCTACAAGAACAACTCAATAACCAACACAAAGAAACCACAAAAAGCCTCCAGGATCTGGAAAAAAAATTCACTAAAGAAATAGACACAATGAAGAAAAGTTTACCGAACTCCTGGAAATGAAGAATCAATTCAGGGAACTACAAAATACATTGGAAAGTCTCAAGAACAGGGTAGATCAAACAGAAGAAAGAATCTCAGAGATTGAAGATAACACACTCCAACTAAATAAAACCATCATAGAGATAGAGAACAGAAACAAGAGAAAAGAACAAAGCCTACAAGAGATGTGGGATTATGGGAAGAAACCTAATATGAGGGTCATAGGGTTACCAGAAGGGGAAGAAGACAACACTCAATGGATTGACAAGTTATTTGAAGATATAATAGAGGAAAATTTCCAAGGCCTTGCTAAAAATCTTGATATACAAAGTCAAGAAGGTCAGAGGACTCTTGGGAGATTCAATGCAAACAGGAAGATGTCACGACATGCAGTCATCAGACTGACCAAAATATCAACTACAGAGGCCCTTCTAAGAGCTTTAGATGAAAGAAGAAAGTAACATACAAGGGAAAGTCAATTCGAATAACACCAGACTTCTCTAATGAGACTTTACAAGCAAGGAGAGACTGGGGCCCCATTCTCACTCTTCTGAAACAAAACAATGCCCAGTCTAGAATCTTATTCCCTGCAAAACTAAGCTTCATATATGAAGGAGAAATAAAGACATTCTCAGACAAGCAAAGTCTCAAGAATTCACCAAGACACGACGAGCACTACAAGAAGTACTCAAAACAGTGTTACACACTGAACACCATAATAAAAATTCACGAATATAAAAACAACCAAAACCCAAAGAATAAAGGTCAGATAATACATTGGCTCAAGAGAGAAAACAAAGCAACAACATACAACCCAACAAAATGAACAATAATCTACCTAACCTATCAGTTCTCTCAATAAATGTGAATGGCTTAAACTCTCCACTCATGAGACATAGGCTGGCAGAGTGGATAAGAAAATATAGGCCATGTATATGCTGTCTTCAGGAAACACATCTAACCTGCAAGGATGCATATAGACTAAAAGTAATAGGGTGGAGATCAGTATTCCAGGCAAGTGGAAGCCAAAAGTAGGCTGGCATGGCAGTTCTAATTTCAGATGATTTAGTTTTTAAACCACCAAAAGTAGTGAAAGACAAAGATGTTATTATATAATGGTGAAGGGCATACTTCAACAAGGAGAGATAACAATTTTAAATATATATGCATCCAACTTAGATGCACCCAGATTCATAAAGCAAACCTTACTGGATCTAAGCAAATGGATTAATAGCAACTCCATAATCACTGGAGATTTCAACACCACACTGACGGCACAAGACAGATCCTCCAAACAGAAAATTAATAAACAAATAATGGACTTACACAAAACTCTGAAACAATTGGGTCTGACTGACATTTACAGGACATTCTACCCCAAATCCACTGAATATACGTTCTTCTCATCAAACATGGGACATTCTCTATGATTGACTATATCCTAGGACACAACGTAAACCTCAGAAAATTTTAAAAAATAGAATTCATACAATGTACATTCTCGGATCACAGTGGAATAAAAGTAGAAAATAACCCTAACAGAAACTCACATTTCTACACAAAAACGTGGAAATCAAACAACCTCCTACTAAATGATTACATCATACATGAAGAAATCAAAATGGAAATAAAGAAATTCTATGAACAAAGTGACAATTGACAGAAAAGTTATCAAATCCTCTGGTACACAGCTAAAGCAGTTCTGAGAGAAAAGTTTATCTCCATAAATGCATATAACTAAAAGACAAAAAGATCACAAATAGACAATCTAACGAAATGATTCAAAGAGCTGAAAAATGATCAGTCCAAACCCAAACCCAACAGAGGAAGTGAAATCAACAAGATCAAATCAGAACTAAATGAAATTGAAAACAGGGAAGCTATTCAGGAGATTAATAAAACAAAAAGTTGGTTCTTCGAATAAATAAGCAAAATTGAAACATCACTGGCTAAGCTAACAAAATGAAGAAAAGAGAAATCTCTAATAAGCTCCATAAGGAACAAAAAGAGATATTACACCTGATCCCAAAGAGATACAAGATATAATATATGAATACTACAAAAATCTTTATTCACACAAACTGGAAAATGTGTAGGATATGGACAAATTTCTAGAAACACACAGACTCCCTAGGCTCAATCAGGAAGAAATAGATTCCCTGAACAGACCAATCTCAACAGCTGCAATAGAAACATCAATTAAAAATCTCCCTAAAACAAAAGTCCTGGTCCAGATGGTTTGACACCCGAATTTTACCACACTTACAAAGAAGAACTAGTACCTATCTTGCAGAAACTATTCCACAACATCGAGAAGAACGGAAACCTCCCGGACACCTTTTATGAAGTGAATATAACTCTGATACCAAAACCAGGAAAGGATGCAACAAAAAAAGAAAACTACAGACCAATAGCCCTAATGAATATAGATGCAAAAATTTTCAGCAAACTCTTAGCTAACCGAATCCATACGCTTATCAAAAAAATAATCCATCACGACCAAGTGGGCATCATCCCAGGGATGCAGGCATGGTTCAACATATGTAAATCTATAAATGCAATTCACCACATAAACAGAAGCAAAAACAAAGACCACATGATTCTTTCAATAGATGCAGAAAAAGCTTTTGACAAAATTCAACACCCTTTCATGACGCAAACACTTAAGTAAATAGGCATAGAAGGGACATACATAAAACTGATACAAGCCATATATGACAGACCCATAGCCAACATCATACTGAATACGGAAAAATTGAAAGCATTCCTACTTAGAACTGGAACCAGACAAAGGTGCTCACTATCTCCACTTCTATTCAACATAGTGCTGGAAGTCCTGGATACAGCAATCAGAAAGGAAAGTAGAATTAAAGGATCCAAATAGGGGCTAAAGAGATCAAAATTTCACTCTTTGCTGATGATATGATATTATATTTAGAAAACTGCAAATATTCAACCAAGAAACTACTGGAACTGATCAATTAATTTAGTAAAATCTCAGGATACAAAATCAATACACAGAAATCATAGGTATTCCTATACGTCAACAACAACCTAATTGAGAAGCAAATCAAAGACTCAATTCCCTTCAGAATACTAACAAAGAAATTGAAGTACCTAGGAATATACTTAACCAAGGAGGTAAAAGACCTCTACAGGGAGAACTATGAAACACTTAAGAAGGAAATAGCAGAGGATGTAAACAGATGGAAATCCATACCATGCTCCTGGATTGGCAGACTCGACATCATTAAAATGTCTATACTACCCAAACTGATTTACAGATTCAATGCTATACCTATTAAAATCCCATCAGCATTCTTCACAGATATAGAAAAAATAATTTTACGCTTCGTATGGAAACAAAGAAGACCCCAAATATCAAAAGCAATGCTAGACAACAAAAACAAAATGGGAGGCACTAATATGCCAGATATCAAACTATACTACAAAGCTGTAGTAATTAAATCAATCTGGTATTGGCACAAAAATATGAATATTGACCAGTGGAACAGATGTGAGAATCCTGATATAAAACCATGCTCATATAGGCATATCATCTTTGACAAAGCAGACAAAAACATACGCTGGGGAAAAGAATCCCTTTTCAATAAATGGTGCTGGGAAAACTGGATAGCCACCTGTACAAGGCTAAAACAGGACCCACAACTTTCACCTCTCACAAAAATCAACTCACGCTGGACAACACACTTAAACCTAAGGTTTGAAACTATTAGAATTCTAGAGTTTAAGGTTGGAAACACTCTCCTAGACATCGGCCTAGGCAAAGAGTTTATGAGGAAGTCCCCAAAGGCAATCACAGCAGCAACAAAAATAAATAAATGGGACATGATCAAACTAAAAAGCTTCTGCACAGCCAAAGAAATAGTCATGAAAGTTAACAGACAACCTACAGAATGGGAGAAAATTTTTGCATCCTATGCATCTGATAAGGGACTGATAACTAGAATATACTTAGAACTCATGAAAATCAGCAAGAATAAATTAAATAACCCTATTAAAAAGTGGGCAAAGGACTTGAATAGAAACTTTTCTAAAAAAGACAGAAGAATGGCCAACAAACATATAAAAAAATGCTCAACATCTCTAATCATCAGGGAAATGCAAATCAAAACTACAATGAGATATCACTTAACTCCAGTGAGAATGGCCTTTATCAAAAAGTCCCCAAAACATAAATACTGGCTTGGATGCGGAGAGAGAGGAACACTCCTACACTGCTGGTGGGACTGCAAACTAGTTCAACCTCTGTGGAAAGAAATATGTAGATACCTTAAAGCGATACAAGTGGATCTACTATGTTATCCACCAATCCCATTACTGGGCATCTACCCAAAAGATCCAATGACACTCTACAAAAAAGACACCTGTACTCGAATGTTGATAGCAGCACAATTCATAATTGCAAGACTGTGGAAACAGCCCTAGTGCCCATCTATCCAAAAATGGATTAATAAAATGTGGTGTATGTATACCATGGAGTACTATTCAGATCTAAGAAAGAATGGTGATTTAGCACATCTTATATTTTCCTGGTTAGAGCTGGAAACCATACTACTAAGTGAAGTATCCCAAGAATGGAAAAAGAAGCACCACATATACTCTCCAGCAAACTGGTATTAACTGAGCAGTACCTAAGTGGACACATAGGTACTACAGTAATGGGGTAATGGGCAGGTGGGACGGGGAGGCGGGCGGGTATATACATACATAATGAGTGGGATGTGCACCATCTGGGTGATGTTCACGCTGGAGACTCAGAATTCTGGGGGAAGGCGAGAAAGGGCATTTTTTTGAAATCTTAAAATTTGTACCACCATAATATGCAGAAATAAAAATAATAAATTTTGAAAAAGATACAAATTATATCACAAATTTTCTCAGACCAGAGAGGAATAATATTAGGAATGATGTCTAATAGAAACACTCACATCTAAACAAAGTTAAGGAAACTAAACAACATACCGGTGAAGGATAATTGGGTTAAAGAGGAAATCAATATGGACATGAGAAGATTGTTTAAACTAAATGATAAAGGAGACACAAGTTATTAAAATCTGTGGGACACAGTTAAAGCAGTTCTGAGAGGAAAATTTATAGGCATGAATGTATACATCCAAAATACAGAAAGATCACAAATCAACAATCTAATTAATCACCTCAAACCACTCAAAAAGGATGAGAAAACCAACCCAGAACCCAGCATAAGAAGAGAAATAATCAAGATCAGAGCAGACTAAATGAAATCCATAAAAGATTGCTGAAAGATTAATGATATTAAAGATTAATGAAATTAAAAACTAATTATTTGAAATGATAAACACAATTGACATGTCTCTTGCTAAATTAAGCAGAATCAGAAAAAAAAGGACTCTAATAAACTCAGGAACTTAAAATATGAAATTACAACTGACATGGAAATACAAAATATCATCTTGAATACTATAAAAATCTCTAAGCACATAAACTTGAAAGTGTAAAGAAAATGCACAAATTCTTAAAAAACACACATCCTCCCTAAGCTCAATCAGGAAGTAATAGAACTCCACCACAGGCCAATATAAAGTATTGATATTATATCAGCAATAAAAAATGTTCCCCTCCCAAAAGAGAACAAGTGTGTTTCTCACCTGAATTTTACCATACTTACAAAAAAGAACTGGTATCTATCCTGCAGAAAGTATTCAACAACACTGAGAAGATAGGCATAATCTCCAACACATTTTATGAAACCAACATCACACTGAAACCAAAGATAGGAAAAGACTCAACCAAAAAAAGATAGCTACAGATCAATAACCCTTATGAATATGGATGCAAATATTCTCAATAGAATTCTAGCAAACTGAACTGAAGTGCTTATCAAAAATAATCCATTATGACCAACCAGTATTCATCCCAGAGATCAAAGGATGGTTGAACATACACAAATCTATGAAGACAACTCATGACATAAATAGAACTGAAAAAAAATACATGATCCTCTCAATACACACAGAAAATCTTTGACAAAATTAAGACACTTTTATGATAGTATGCTTCACAAAATAGGCATAAATGGAACTTACCTCAAAATTATAAAAGCCATGAGATACAAACCCACAACCGACATCAAACTGAATGGGCAAAAATTGAAAGAATTCTCACTTAGAACAGGCTTCTAAGACAGGGTTGCCCTCTATCACCATCTTTATTTAACATACTGCTGGAAATCCTAGCCAGAGCAATCACACAAGAGAAGGAAATCAAGGGCATCCAAATGTGCACAGAAGAGGTGAAAGTCTCACTTTTTTCAGATGATATCTTAACGTTTAGAAAATCCCACAAATTCTGCCAAGAGACTGGAATTGATCAACAAATTCAGGAAAATCACAAGTTACAAAATCAATGTACACAAATCAATGGCATTGACATACACCAACAAAAGTCAAACAGAGAACCAACTCAAAGGCCAATCACAATAGCAAAAGTAAATTAAAATACCTAGGAATACATTTAAATAAGAATGTGAAGGACCTGTACAGGGAGAATTAGGAAACACTAAGACCAAAAATAGGAGAAGACACAAACAGATGGAACATGATACCAAGTTCATGTATTGGCATAATCAATATCATTAAATTCTATACTACACAAAGTGATCTTCACATTCAATACAATTCCTATTAAAATATCAACCTTATTTTTCACAGACCTAGAAAAAATAATTCTATACTTTGTATGTAACCAGAGAAAATGCCCTATAGCTGTAGCAAAATTAAGCAAAAAGAACAAATTGGGAGGCATTATTCACCAGAATTAAAGCTATACTACAAGGCTATTGTAACCACAACATCATGGTACTAGAACAAGAATAGAGACATAGACAAATGGAACAGAACTGAGAACCCAACATAAAGCCAATCTAATATAAATATCTAATTTTTGACAAAGCAGGCAAAAATATACACTGGGGAAATGAATCCCCAGTCAATAAATGGTGGTGAGAAAATTGAATAGCCACATGGAGAAGACTGAAACAGGATCTGTACCTCTCACCTCTCACAAAAATCAAATCACAATGGACAGCAGACTTAAACCTAAGGCATGAAACCATAACAATTCTAGAATAAAATGTTGATAAAACTCTTACAGACATCAGCCTAGGCAACAAATTTAGAATCATGACCCAGAAAGCAGTCACAGTATCAACAAAAACAAATAAATGGGACCTAATTAAATTATAACGTTTCTGCACACCGAAGGAAACTATCACTAGAATGAATAGACAACTCACCCAATGGGAGAAAATATTTGCATGCTATACCTCTGACAAAGGGCTAATAATTATAATCCATATAATAATAGAATCAAACAGCACATTAAAAAGTGGGAAAAGGACATGAACAGAAAATTTTCAAAAGAAGATACATTAATGGCCAAGAAACATATGAAAAAATGCTCAACATCACTAATCATCAGGAAAATGCAAGTCAAAATTATAATAATATATCACTTAACTCCATTGAGAATGGATTTTATCAAAATGTCCCCAAACAACAAATGTTGGCATGGATGCAGAGAGATAGGAACACTCATACACTTGAGACATCTGTGGTTCTTTTCATCTTTTGGAAGTTCTCAGATGTGGGTGTCTCATGGATGCAGACATAAAGATGTGAGGGTGCTGCAAGAAAGCACATGGTTCACTAAGGTCTCTGCATCTCCAGGGTGTTGTCCCAGGTACAGTTGCAGGAATCATGCACTGGACTGGTGATTCCCTCACAGATTTTCCCTACCCTGTTGGTCTCTGGTTTTTGGTGGAGCTGGATTCAGCAGGCCCCAGGGAAGGGCTGTGATGGATGGGGCATGTCAGTAGTACAGGTGACAGGACCTCTTATCCATCCTTCAAGAGTGAGTCACTGTCTCTGGAAACACATCCAAGACCCAGATCTCCCTGCAGCTGAGCTTTCTGCCTATGAAGGACATGGCCAGGTATTACTGTATGAGAGACACAGTGAGTGTACATCAGTGTGAGCCCAGACCCAGGCCTCCCTTCAGTGGTCCACAGGACCATGGGGGTGGTCACACACACTAGAGAGACTCAGGATCTCCAGGGAGTCCAAAGGACTATCCAGACAAGGCTCATGCCCCCACAGGATATTCAGAGTGGTAACAGAGGAGTTTCCTCACAGGCACAGAATTTTCCTTTTTCAAAAGAGAAATAAAAAATGAGAATTCAACAAGCACTGCAGATGTTTGTATGAACATCATATTCTATGGGAACATTTGCCTATCTCAATAAGGCAGAGACACACATTTTTTTTTATTTTGGCATATTATGGGGGTACAGATTTTAAGGTTTCAATAAATGCCCATTTCCCCCCCTCCCCCCAAAAGTCTGAGTCTCCATCATGACCATCCCCCAGATGGTGCACATCTCACTCATTATGTATGTATATACCCGCCCCCTCCCCCCTCCCCCCTGCCCAGTACCCTATTACTGTAGTACCTATGTGTCCACTTAGGAGAGACACACATTTGAAGAGGGCATTTCTAGAGTTCTATTGATCTTAATATTGAGAAAACAGAGAGGTGACACACATATCCAAGAATAAGTCTCCCTCATCAGGGCAGAGACAAGGCCTGGTCTGTGTGTGTGATAGGGAAGCCTTGGGTCAGAGACTGTGGCTGGATCAAGTTCATCCAAAATCCACAAGTAAATGTGAAGAATGGTGGACATTCACTGAAATGATGTAAATATTGAACAAATTTTTATGTTATAGACTTTGAAACAAGAAACAAATTAATCCAAACCACAATTTCCTAAGCCAGGTGACGGAAGATGTGAGTTACTCCAGAACACAACGTGCTTGTTATGCTGCATGAGATGAAAAGGGAAGGAAGTTCATTGACACCTGCGCCCTGAGTCTGGTGCAGATGGACTCTCTGGAGGAAAGTCATTTGCAGAGTATTAACAGGATAAGAGAACTCTGCCTCTTCCAGGACGCTCCTTTCCTCCTGTATCTCCCATGAGAGGAAATAATCAATAAGGTCAGAGAGTAAGGGGAATAGTCCAGGTCACTATTCCCAGGGAGGGGCGTAGAGCACAGGTTCAAATGACCTCTATTACTGGGGGCTCCTGGTGAAGGTCAAAGCCCAGGGGCAGAGGATGACTGAGTCATTAAGGTGTAGTCATAACAATATCTACCCTTCCCTTCCCAACACTTCCTCATCCCACCAGCATGATGAGAGTGGTTGGAAGCTCCGTGTGTGATGACAGAGTCTATCTGAGCAGGAAAACTTAGGGAAACCCAGTCACACAGGGGGATAAAACCAACGTCACTAGATGAACCTGGACCCTCTGACAGCTACATGCTCAGCACACACACACACCCATCCTCCTCAGAGTCACTTCTTTCTCAGCCTTTGTGGTATTTGCAAAGTTTATCTTCTCCTCATGGTAATATTCAACATATCCTTGTGAATCACTTGGATTCATCCAGGATCAGAATCAGGGGGACTCCAGTCTCTCCTGCAGTGACCTGGGCTTGGGCAATTGCAGGGTGACTAAGAAGTGCCTCTGTCCCTGTGTTAGATGCAGGGCCTGTGGGCCACTGGGCAGGAGGTCAGGAAGGGGAGATCACCAGTACGCTGGGCACACGAGGATGGACAATGCTACCTTCCTTGCTGGTGAGAAGGGCCCCCTGTGGAAGCCTGGCCTCCCTCACAGGGCAGGAACCACACTCAACAGGCTGCTGCCCCACCCAGGAGCTGACCCAGCTGAGCGGGACCTGATCTGGCTGACAACTCCTCCTTTTGATTATCAGGACCTAACTTCCCTCAATTGTGGGTTCTCAGGGGACCCCCAGTCCCTGGCTCACAACCCTGCTAGTCTGCACAGTTTCCTGGACAGCAGTTAACTGAGGGTGCTAAGTGTCCCTACACTTTCATGTCCTCTGTCGCTGGCACAAGTGAGTTCCTGGGCACAGCCTGTGTTTGGGGCCAGACACAGCCCACTCCTCTAGGCAGGAGACACTGGGAAGTCACATCGCATAGGGCCCTGTTATGCGATGGGGGATCCAGGACCTTGGTGAAATTGTCTGAGTCCTCCTCAGGCCACGTGCAGCCCCTGGTCAGCCCAGGGGAGACACATGGGCCCATGGGCAGCATCACCTGAAGCCTGGCAGACGTGTCTCCTCAACTGTGCTTTTGAAGTGCACCTCTTATGTTCCCGAGACTCGAGACTCGAGAAGTGAAAACACTAGTCAGTCACCCCATGGAGTCTACCCGCCCAGGAGGGGGAGTAACAAGATCCCACAATAGGTGCTAAATGGAAGAAGGGGTGGATGGGGCCCCTCCCAGACCATGGTTCTCTGGGACTCTGACCCACCCAGCTCTCCCTCCCAGGTACCCTGTTCCAATATAAGCTCCTACTTCTGATCCTGAAGAGACACCTTGTCCAGGTCTCACTCCAGGCTGTGTCTCTGAGAGGGGGACCTCCTGTGCTGCAGGGCCAGTGAGGTCCTCCCCACAGTCCAAACACCTCGGCGATGGCTCCACTGACTGCACATGGCCTGGCCAGTTGAGAACTGCAGTGCCAAACCTGAACCCTAGTCAAGTTTGGGGCATCTGCAGGGTCCCCCTTGCTGGGAGAACAGGCAAACCCACAGCGTGGGCAGGTCCCTTTCTCCAGTTGTGAGGTTTTTGCTGTTGTCTGTCTGACAAGGGCACATACTCAGGCCCAGGGTCAGTGTTTGGGCTCGACCCATGTGCCACATGCAGGGAAGAAGGGAAGTGTCCCTCCCACAGCTGTGAACCCTGGCCACAGTGTGTGTGTGTGTGTGTGTGTGTGTGAGAGAGAGTGTGTGTGTGTGTGTGTGTGTTGTGTATGTGTGTGTGTGTGTGTGTGTGTGTGTGTGTGTGTGTGTGTGAGTGTGCTACAGGATTAGCAGTGTGGTGGGTTCTGGGCCATCACCATTAGCTGTGTGTTAACATGTTCTCTGATGTAACATTTAACCAGGGGAACTTAAATGAGATACGAGGCTCCTCCAAAGCCCCTGAGGGTTTTGGACCCCTGTGGGTGTGACCGTACTAGGGCATGTGGAGCTCCTGGGAAGGGGCTCCCTGATGGTTTCAAAGAATTCTTGCTGGGGGCCTCCCTGCAGAGTTCCCTGGGTTTAGAAAGGCCAGCTCATGGTTTATAGTCAAAAGCACATGCTGTCAGTGAAGGAGTATGCGATCTAGGGCACAACCAGGTCACACTGGGCTGGGGACACAGGAAGGAAGATGTTCTGAGAGCCCAGAGGGAACCTCCCCTGCAGGTAGGGCTGGGCTTCAGGGGGTGCTCAGGAGCACCTAACACAGACTGCCGCCCAGCAGCAGGTACACAGAAGGGTGGGAGGGGGTTGCTCTTGGGGACTGGGTATTCCTTTTTGAAAAAATCTAAAATAATAATTTAATATGTGTATTGATATTTGTATGAATATCCTACTCAGCTGTGAGTGTTTATGTAACACAATAGTTTAATGAAAGCCACATTTACAAAGGGTCTGTAGCCCTCACACATGTGTTAAGAGTAAGCAGCTGGAGGCAAAGGAAGCTTTTCATAAATAAATGGGTAGAAAATTTCAGGAAGTGCACTTATCTAAACGACACGACCTTTGGATACAAAATGGCACAGATGGTCCTAGGGCTCTCCATGCATATCACATGTGGGTTCACAGTGAAGTACATGTGCTTGGGGCTTGTTCTTCAGTGGCAGGACTTCTGTGCACATAGTGTTCAAGGAGGTTGCAGGAACGCCTGTCCCCAGCATCTCACTGTTGCGTGGCCCACGTATCACCTCATTTCTCTTTCTTATGCTGGGGCAGGTCTAGGGCTATGAAATGCCCTGCCTCATGAATATGCAAATGACCTGAGGTCTGCTGAGGTAAATACAGCTATGCCTGTGCCCTGAGAGCATCACCCCAAGCCACGTCCCTCCTCTGGAGAAGGCCCTGAGAGCTCAGCTCCTCACCATGGACTGGACCTGGAGGATCCTCTTCCTGGTGGCAGCAGCTACAGGTGAGGGTCTCTCCAGTCCCAGGGTGAGGAGGGGACTGGAGCCAGCCAAGGTGGGAGGGTTCACTCCATCCTGTCTTTTGCACAGGTGCCCACTCCGAGGTCCAGCTGGTGCAGTCTGGGGCTGAGGTGAAGCCACCTGGAGCCTCTGTGAAGGTGTCCTGCAAGGCTTCTGGATACACCTTCACCAACTATGCTATGCATTGGGTGAGACAGGCCCCTGGACAAGGGCTGGAGTGGATGGGATGGATCTACACAAACACAGGAGGAACAAGCTATGCCCAGAAGTTCCAGGGCCGAGTCACCATGACCAGGGACACGTCCACGAGCACAGCCTACATGGAGCTGAGCAGTCTGAGACCCGAGGACACGGCTGTGTATTACTGTGCGAGAGACACAGTGCTACAACCCACATCCTGAGGGGGTCAGAAACCCTGAGGGAGATGCAGCTGTGCTGGGCTGAGGCAGCGACAGGGAGACGGAGGACTGAGGCTCTCTTTGATTTAGGATTATGAAAACAGAGGGGAAATGGAGTTGATTATCTGTAAAATATCTTCAGTTAAGTTTTGATGAACCAGATCATTGTGTTTCTTCCACTCCTTTAGGAAGTTCCCATAAAAGAAAGTCCCTGTGAAGTTGAATTTTATCTGCTAAATAGGTTGCATTAAGGAATACCTGCAGAGTTGTTAAAGCATTTCTTCTGGGTGTGTCTGTGAGGGTGATTCCAGAGGAGACAGTCAGTGGAATCAGTGGGGTCATCCATGCTACTTGTGGTGGGGGGGGGCAGGGTGTAATCAGCTGGGGGCTCAGGCAGCAGGAAAAGCAGCAGGAGGCGCAGTCCCTCCCTCTCTCCCTCTTCTGGAGCTGGGACATCCTTCTCCTCCTGCACCTGCACATCAGCGACCAGGTTCTTTGGCCTTATGTTTCACACTGAGAGTCATCCACTGGTCTCAGGCTGGCAGAGTGGAACTGAGCCATGCTAGCAGATCCCATGGGCTCTGTCTTCCCTTTAATGTATCTGTCTGTCTGTCCATAGCTATCTCACTTCTTACCTATTTCTCTATGCATGTATGTATGTATCTATCTATCTGTCTATATGTCCATATATCTTTCTATCTATGTATCTGTCTACCCATCTATCTATCTACATATCTACCCATCTATCTACATACCTACCCATCTATCTACCCATCTATCTGTCTACCTACCTATCTATGTATCTATCTACCTATGTATCTGTGTATCTATCTATGTACCTATCTATCTACCTACCCATCTGTCTGTCTATCTATCTATCTATCTATATCTATCTTTCCATTTGTCTATCTGAATCACTCTGTTTCCTATTAGTATAGCCTCTGTGGAAAATGCTGACTAATGTATTCCCATTTCTTAATTTTCCCCTGACAAGCCTAACACAAGACCAGATTCTCTGAGCCCTTTCTTACACTCTCTTACAGAGAAAAGTCACATTTCTGCATATTGTGTGGTCTCCAAAGTAACAAAAGTAGTAAAATCAACATGTTTTCTCACGGAATTCATTTTATTTGCATGGCATTGGAAACAGAAACCTGTCAAATACTGTTTAGAAGTAAAAATACACAATGAATACGGACATGAGCCATGATGACTGATCTGAAATCTCAGTATCACTATGGTGCGCACTATCTTCTACTGACCTGCAGAATCAACACCAGTCCCAACTAATCCCAACTAATCCCAAAAAGATGATTTGCATTCGTGGACAAATATGCTCATTCTAAAATATCCTCTATCATCTACCTGTCATCTGTCTATTGCATTCAAATGACTTAGAAGTGCCAAAATTACTTTGTAATAAAAATACATGTGGAAATGCTACATTATCCATTCTCGGCAATTATTAAGAACTAATGTTTCAGTATACTATGTTGACACAAATGATCAGTTGTCTCTCTGCACACTAACAATGAAAACAATCCAAAAATAAAATCAAAAACAATTTCATTCAAATAAATTAATAATGATAATAATAAAAATAATACTTGTAGGAATACATTTTACAAATTAGTGCAAGTCTGTGCACTGAAAATTATAAGCTAATGCTAAAATAAACCAAAGATAAAATAAACTGAAATGCATCCTATATTTATAGATTAACAGAGTTAATATTGTAAAGATGGCATTATTCTGCATACTCTCCAATTCCTGCCTTCAAATTCAATTACAATCCCAGCTTCCTTTTATGCACAAATGGAAATGTTGATTATAAAATTCAGATGAAAATGAAAAGTTCAGACTAGACAAAAGAGACTTGGAAAAAAAGCAACATTGGATTTCTGTAGGCAGTTGGAGGGATTTCAGAGCTGACCAAATACACAAATCAGGTGTGGCGAGGCAGGACAAAATGACCCATTTGAGCTGCACTGAAGGGTTTGCATGTGAGTGCCGATCTCCAGAGCCTGAGACCCTCCAAAGGTCACCCCTGGAGGAGAGGAGGGTCAGAGGACTCTGGCAGGTGAAGGGGCTGCAAGAGGGAGCTTACACATCTGGGTGCAGGTGCTCAGTTTCCGGGGCAGGAGTCTTAGTCAGAGAAGCCTGAAGGGCAGCAGCAGGTGGGGTCTTTTTAGCCCCAGGGTTTACCTTATCTGTAGCTAGCACAGCTCAGCTGTGGTTTTGCACATGCAGAGGGTGCAGGCTTCTAATGGTTAAAAATCATCTTATTAGGGTTACACATCTGGAGGTGTAAATGTCTGAATATTGTGGTTAATGGCTTCTGAGCTACTGTACCAGACCTCTAATGTAAGAGTGCAGCAACATTGGATAGACAGCCCACCCTCATTATTCATGTATTTCATGTTATAAAATCCTCAAAATTAATAAAAATAAATATCCTCAAATCAGAACATGTGGTGTTTTCAGTTTTCTCAGGGCATGCATAGTTTAGAACAGAACTTGAACCCACCAGGGCCCCTTCCTCATGAGATTTAACTGAATGCTATCTTCTGTTTCAGGTGAATCATGCAAAGAAGTGTACTTTTATGGGCAATTTACTGCTTCTTTCAAAAAGAAATTCAGTGCGCTCTGTTGGTGAATGATATGGTGACATTGGCCGCAAGAATACTACTCAGTTGCTGTCCAGTGTTCCCAAGTGCAAGGATGCCCTGATGTGCCTTACAGAGAAACTGGATGTGTTAGATGAGCTTGTTTCAGGCAGGATTTACAGTAATATTAGCATAAGCTCGGGGTTAAAGAATCCACAATATGATATAAGCAGGAAAAGGAAGAGGGAAGTTGCAGATCTGTACAGGAGAACACTCTGGAAAGTTCCAAAACTACATCAGTCACATATGAGAAGCTACGGACTAGATCACAGACACACTGTCCTTTGGACTTTTGAGACTGTGATGGATAACAGTGCAATCAACAGCACTGGTGACTCTGAGGACCAAGAACTGGAGAAAAATGTCACCGCAGCCTGCCTGAGCTTCAGCTGCAGGTAGGTGTTGTGCCCGTCCCCGTTTGCATGGGACAGACACGTCACAAGGAAAAGCACACACCAGGGGGTGGAGGGAAGGAGCAGTGGCCCCGTGTGAGGAGGCCCCACAAAGCTGGAAGACCCCTGGTCCCGTCTAGTGTGTCATCCTGGGACAAGTGACGAACCCCAAATCTCAGACAAGATGATCGGCCTGAGAAATTCGTGACACACCCCAGGAGGGCAATTAGCCCCAGGATGTGACAAACAATATCCGCAGCAGCCCCACTTCCTACCCATGGAGATGAGGACTCAGTATCAGCACAGGCAGAAAGGGACCAGAGACACTGACCCACGAGCCCCGCGAGTCACTAACAGCAGAAGAATCTCTTCGAGATTCACTGGTGACAATTATCCCAATTCTACCAATGCATACTGTGCACTGTTACTTTACACTAAAAGAATAAAACTATACTTATACCTTTCAATGACACTGGTAAGAGTTGAAGGAACAATTACACTGTAAGTTCTTACAATAATATCACCATTAATAATGAAAACAAAACCTGTGGTTTAGTCACTTGTCAGGCTTTCTCATTATGTGTTACTTATTAGAAGCATTTTGCAAGTTTTATTGCAAAATATTTGTCTTGAGCTACACATTCTGATAGCATAATTTTTCATATTTATTGCTTGAGAAAAATGTGGGAGAAAAGATAAACATGCAGGATTTGTGTCACAAAACAGTCAAGTGACGGAGCTGAGGCAACCAGCGCACAGCCCTGTGGATTACACCACTCCAGCCAGTGCCAGGATTGACCCTCTGTCTGCACCACTTGTCCCACTGTGGTCTTGCCATGCCCTGCAACCCACTTTGCACAGTGTGCTGTTAGCACCATGGGGACATGGGCAAGGGTGCCTATGTCACAGGGAGGCTACAGCACAGGGGTCCTCAGACTACGGCCCACATGCAGCCTGCCGGGGACATTTTTCCAGCCTGCCGGGTGTTTTTGCCACCACTGCCTGTCCTGCTTAACAGTCAACTCATCCCAGGCCCACAGTGCGCATGTGTGGAATGTGTGCCGCACTCTCCAGTGGTCCTCCAATGGTCTGAGGGACAGTGAACTGGCCACCTAATTAAAAAGTTTGAGGACCCCTGGTATAGCAGGTGCACAAGTTTCCACAGGTGAGCTGGAGGACAGGGGTGCCCCACATCCGCACCTGCTGGATTGAAGGAAACAAGGAAACACGCTGGGTCTCCCTCATGTCTCACTGAGGGCTGCACGGGGACTCCTGGCAGAGGAGAAGCCCAGGGCAGGAAGAGGCCCCAGCCTCTGTCTCCTCCCTGTAAGAGAGAAGTTGGCGAGGCATGACACTCTCCTGCCCACTGGGGTGGATTATTGGAATATGCTCCCATCCCAGCCTGGGTTACCACTATCTCTGTGCTGTAGGAACAGGACCAGAACAACCTTCCCTGTGAAGAAAGTCCCTGCAGCCCACATTCCCTACCCCCGCCTGACAGCCCCGTGCCTCAGGCCCAATCCAAGCAGTCGAATTGGAGAAGTGGATCATGTGCAAGAGACGTATGAAGACTGGCTGTCAGGAGAAACCTTCAATGGGTGAGGGCAGGTCAGGAGAAGGAAGGGGCCAGGCATGGGCATCACCTCTGCAACTCCCACAGAGGAGTCCCATCTGGCTCCACAGAGAACAGTGGATGGTGCACACACCTCAGACATTCCACCCCTGGAGCGGGAGCTGGGGGCCTCACACTGCTGCTGTCACCTATTGAGACTTCCTTCCCTGGGTGGGTCAGGAACCCCAGTTCCCCTGGACCCCAAGACAGGCGAGTAAGCTCCTGTAGCCTGGGTGCAGCTCTCCAGGGAGAGTCCCGGTGCTCTGACTGCAGGACACAGCACACCCCCAGGAAGGGTCTCCAGGGAAGCTGGGCAGGGAGCTCAGGATCCCTCTTTTGCTCTGTCATGGTGCCCCATGAAAAGGATTAGGTTGTGACATTGGGTTGCCCTTCATTTTGTTCCAGAAGAACCCTCCAGGGCACAGATGGAGACTTTGAGACATTAGTCAAGACCTTCCCACTGTGGTTGGGTTTGGTGATGCCTCTCTGTGCTCTTAGCAAAGCACTGCCTGCTGGGCAATCCCTCCCTGCCCCTTATGGAGGGTGTCCCAGGGAAGTGAACATCTAAATAACACACTTGTGAAAGTCCCTGATGTCAAAATGCAGGCTGTAAATGCACTAACTAGAAAATTGCATAGAGGGGCCACAGCAGAGTCTAGAGGGAAATTGCCACGTGGGACATGAAGGAAAGAAATGAGGCTGGGATGCCATTGTCACATGTGTGTCCAAAAGACCATTATTTCTGTGTATATGTTACCTGTGATGAAGGATTTCCCCCAAAGTGGGGATGTGAGCAGAATTGAGGAGTTCAAGTCCAGAAATAGCACCCAGGGAACAAGTGGGAGATGGACACAGATTGGAAATTATCAAAAATGGGATGTGAAAGGATCACCACTTAAGAAGACATTGAAACAGGACTGTCTCTGTTAAGTACTGAGAACAGGTAAGTACTGAGAAGTACTGCCAAGTACTGAGACCAGGTTCCCAGAGCAAACATGGGATGTCACTTTGTCCAGTGTCAGCAGGTTCTGAAGCAGGTGTCTGTGGGACCACAGGATAGACAGGAGACTGAGCAGGGCTGGGACTCAGGAAAGACAGCAATGTAGCAACGTCAGAAGCTTCCAGGTTGACAAGAGCCACACACAGGAGAAGGTCCAGGGAGACAAAGGGAGAGCTGTGCTGGGCTGAGCGTAGAGGAGAAGTCCTGGCACCTCAGAGCGCGGAGGAAAGTGGGGCTGGGGGCTGGGAAGGGCTGGCAGGAGGAGGGACTTGAGCAAAGGCAGGTCTGTGCTCGGAATACTCGGCCCTCCTTTGCCATGTTTAAAATGAGCATCGTAGACTCATTCGAACTCCAATGTTGTCCTCCCGGAGTTAAGAGCAGAAATGTCCCCCAGGGTCTGGGAAACACAGGGGAAGCCAGATCTCAGTCCTTCCCCATTTATAAGACAGGGCTCCCCACAGGCAAGTCTCATTCAGATGAGAAGGTAAATTCATACAGGGCTGGGGAAGCTCACAGCTCCCTCCTCACGCAGGGCTGAGGTCTCTGGGGAGGGCAGAGCTGTGTTCTAAGGCAAAGTGGGATGGTGTCTCAGCTGTCACTCTCGGGTCCGGGGGATGGTTGTGACAACACACGATGGCAGGGCTGGGTCCTCTTTGTCCCCAGGTGTCCTGTCCCTGGCAGCTGCAGGAGTGGACCCGGGGCTGGGGACGTTGCGCAGACCCTCTCCTCACCTGTCCTGTGTGTGGATTCTCCACCAACACCAGTGGCTTCTGTGGGACTGGGTCCCCCGGCCCATGGGGAAGGGTCTGTCATGGATGAGGTGCTCCATGAAGATGGAACTTATGCCACAGCCCATCCCTAAAGAGTCATCTTTGACTCCAGAAGCAGGTCCTGGAGCCAGATGTCCCTGCAGCTGAGCTCCCTGGGCACTGAGGACATGGTCCTGTGTGTCTGAGCTAGACACAGAGAGGGGACACCAGGGGGAGCCCAGACACGGACCTGCAGGGGTACACGGGGCCTCCAGGGGGTGCTCAAGGCCCACCAGGGGCTCATCCCCAGCTCAGGAGCAGGTGTGGAGGGAAGCTGAGGTTTTCTTCCAGATCCTGGAGTTTCCTGTCTCTGCCTGTCATTCTTCTTCCTCAGGACTCTTACAGTTTTTCCTTGTAATGACCTGTCATCATCTGAAAGGGGATAACTTAGAGCCCAATTTCAGTACAAATTGGTGACTTTTTTTTTCCAGTCATCTGCTAGCCATAAACTTTCAGTACAGTCTTTGCAATAAGAAATCGTAGACCCTCAATCCACACACTTGCATCATTGAAGGGTTTTGTGTTTGCTATGCTGTGTTGGTCTTTCAGGAGCAAACACTTCTCTGGAGACACAGCTCTGTATGTGCTGGGGGTTTGTTTAGCCCCTGCCTTTTACCTGCTTTGTGTGGGGAAGAACCATCATTTCAGTGTGCCCTCCCCTCTGCATGGCTCCTGCTAGTCCACCCGCAGAGGGTTCCTCCTCCTCGCTGTTCTGTCAAAGCTCCTGGTCTCCTGGACATCCACACAGCGAGGCAGCAGGGCCCTTTGTCTCTCCCTCATTCCTGGTGAATTAGCTCCTTCTCATTCTCACTGAAGCCAGACGTGTTCCTGCAGCTGATCATGCTGCCCACAACATCCTGGTCAATGTGGCAGCACCCCACCTCTGGCTCTTGTCTCAGGAGTGGAGGACTAAGGCATGCCCCATCCTCCTGCTACGCCTGGTGTGGCAAAATGAGCACCGTCTGCTCTCCCTGGCGGTGCACATCAGGGGCTGGTCAGGAGGGGGCTCATCTCTGTGCACCTGCACCCTCTGGATAGACTTGGGTATATCCTGTCAGCTGGGTGCAGGGGTCATGCAGGGTGGGGAATGGAGCAAGGGCGCAGCCTCAGCGCCTCCTGCAGCCTGTGCTGTGAGATCTATTGGTAAGCCCCAGTGTCCAGAATGAACATTACTGTCATAAATAGGAAATAAAACAACACAGAGCTTAGAACTCAATGCCATTGGACTTGACAATCCTATGTTTGCCAAGGATGGTTTTTACATTCAGATTTAACCACATTGGTCTGTGAATATATTTATTTATTTATTGAGGTTTGAATAGATGGACATAGACACAGGAAAAAAATGAATTTTATACACTATCTCATGCTATCAATAGAAATAATTTTAATTCAGTTAAATAACAATAATAAGATGGAGAAAATGGGCTCATTGTGTGTGGGGACATGTGTTAGGTTTTGTAATATGCACATGTGTGTATCAGTAGTGTGTGTGTATTTTATCCTGCTTGAAGTTTCTCTTACATCCTTCTATCTGTGATATTTACATCTTTCATGAAGTTCAAAACATTTGTGACCATTATCGCTTCAATATTTACTTTCCATGTCTGGTCTTTTATATATTTATATGACACTATTTGATACTGATGTTTTTCTTCATTGTTATTTTCCTTTGCATTTTGCTGTGTGGTTCCTGGTTCCTACTTTGAAGTCCATGATTTCTTTTGAAAGGAGACAATTCAGCTGGTTTGTTTGTCAAAGGGCCTGTTTGTACTGAATTCCTTTTAAATATTTTAAGCATTTATATTTGACTCTTCCTTAAAAATCCCCATGTCTCTACCTAAGTTAATTATATTGATTTGTGATATTATTATGTTTCCCTTTCTGTTTTAACACAGTACTCATAATCACTTTATGTTTCCTAATTATTAGTTCTAATATATGTATCTATGATGTTCATTCTGATATGTTTTTCATTATGACTTTTTTGATATCCATTTATTGCAGCCCATAATTTTGTATGTTATCCAGAGATGCTTAGATTTGTGCTTGGCATTGACTTATTCTTTCATATTATGTATTTTTCTCACTGTATATGTCCACACCTTACATTTATAGGCCTATACTGTGGAAGTTTGTGTGGCTCTAGTCAGACCTGCATGTGGAATTTATTGTTGAAGTGGCTCCCAGTGTTGAAGGTTTTCTCTGCTGTGAGCACAAAAGGGTTTAGACACCTGCACTGATACATGGTGTGTGCTTCCTGCCTGGCTTTCTGTTTACACCCCATATTCTGAGACAATCGATTTGTGCTTGCCCAGGTTAGTCTCGATTTTGCATTTACCTGACAGTGGTTGATGTAGTGGAAGAGGTGGACCTGAGGCAGCTTTTTCTGACTTCTTCCTTGAGCCGGGTTCGTAGGCAGGCATTTTCCTCGGTCTGCACTGTGCCCTTGCGTGCTGTCATGTCCCTCCATAAGAGGTGATGCTGCCCTCGTACTCTTCTCAGCGTCTTTCTTTTCCCGGTTCTCCCACAGCTCAGGCAGTTCTCCATCAGCTTCTACAGCTTCCAGATTTCCTGCCTGTCCCTGAAGATCAAGCCCTTGTGCCCGTGATGGAGATGAGTTGTGTTTCTGAGCGTAACTTCGCTGGTGACCTCTCTTCCACTCCCATTTCCTGTGAGGTTCCTCAGTGGGTTAGGACACTGATTTCTGCCTCTTGTCCCTGAAGGGTAATTGAATAGATCTGTAGGAGACAGGAGAGGTGGGTCTCAATGCATTTTAGAAACGTGTTCTCCCTCTCTCTCAGACAGAACCATCTGTGAGGGTGCCACCTTATCATGTGTCCCCAATCCTGGAGGAAGAAACTTCAGAGGGAATAGAATAGGAATTCTCCAATTATGTGACCACTGGGAAATTCAAACTGTTATCCCTATATCAAATCCAGCTTCAAGCAATCCAATGTCTATGTCCAGTATAGTCTTGTCCTAGCCACCTGGTGGACTGTGCCTATGAGCTACTGCTCTGGTCCTGTTTCTCCCTGCAAGTACTGCTCTCTGCAGATTTCAGGCTTGCCGTTGGTAACATAACTTCTGCTAGTTGAAATATTAAATAAAATTTGCTAATCTACAGCTTCTGCAGTCATGCTTTATAGATGGTGATGATGATGCTATTGTTGTGGTTGTTGTGAGAAGAGCTTTTTCTCAGCTGCCTCCTTCTCCCAGAGGAAGAGAAGCTTTGTCCTTAATAGCAAGAAATTGGAAACAATCAAAATATTAACCAGTAGCTTAATAAATATGAATTTTAAATGATTCATTAGAACACTACCCATATTTAACAAGAATTAATGTGCCACACACATTACAACGTGGTTGCATCCACAAGTATGTACAGGTAGTAGCTAAGACAAAAAATCTCCTTCTTGGCCGGGCGCTGTGGCTCACGCCTGTAATCCTAGCTCTTGGGAGGCCGAGGCGGGCGGATTGCTCAAGGTCAGGAGTTCAAAACCAGCCTGAGCAAGAGCGAGACCCCGTCTCTACTATAAATAGAAAGAAATTAATTGGCCAACTGATATATATATAAAAAATTAGCCGGGCATGGTGGCGCATGCCTGTAGTCCCAGCTACCCGGGAGGCTGAGGCAGAAGGATCACTCGAGCCCAGGAGTTTGAGGTTGCTGTGAGCTAGGCTGACGCCACGGCACTCACTCTAGCCTGGGCAACAAAGCGAGACTCTGTCTCAAAAAAAAAAAAAAAAAAAAAAAATCTCCTTCTACATGATTCCACTTTTCTAAATTCTATAAAGTGAAAACTAATGTAAAGTAACAGAAACTATATTAGCAGTCGCCTGGGTAACTGGAGGGAGAGGGAAAGAGAAAGAAAGAAGAAGGAATTTTAAAAGTACAAGTCAGAATATTGTGGGGAATTTATTTCCTTGATATCTTGAAGACGGTGGTGGTGCTGTCAGCACCTTTCACTTGCACACTTCAGCTATATTAAGTCCACTGTTTATCAACTATGCCTCACTAAAATTAATATGAACAGTTAAATTGGTTAGTTGGTAGGAACGACTTGAGGAACAAATAGATAAAAATAAGTGAAAGTTGAGGTACTTGGAAATGCATCTGCATAGACATTATGTTTCAAATTTTGTATATATTATATAAGGAAGGCAATATATATATATATATGTGTATATATATATATATATATATATATATATATATATATAATAAAAGGAAGGCAAAAAATTTGCTTTATGTTCTTATCAAGAATGAAAATTCTAGGAACCACCGTAGGCATGTCCACTCTGGTGTGAAGTGGATTCCAAGGATGGGTTCATAGGCCAGAGACTCAGATCAATTCTGCCAGGATATGTGTTCCTGTACATATCACAAAACCTCTGTATGGTTTTTGGGCAATTTCACATGTGTAAAATGCATGGAAACTTGATACCTACAACACATGGTTTATGTGTGTTTGTAAATTAGATAAACCAACACAAGTTAATATTAATCACAGTACTGTCACACAGTTTTTCTTTGGGCCCTGACCCCACTCAGCTGTCCCACCCAGAACTTGCTATATAGCAGGGGACATGCAAATAGGGCCCTCCCTCTGCTGATGAAAACCATCCCAGCCCTCACCCTGCAGCTCTGGGAGAGGAGCCCCAGCCCTGGCATTCCCAGGTGTCCTCATTCTGTGATCAGGACTGAACACAGAGACTCACCATGGAGTCCGGGCTTTGCTGGGTTTTCCTTGTTGCCCTGTTAAAAGGTAATTCCTGGAGAACTAGAGATATTGGGTGTGAGTGAGAGAAACAGTGGGTGTGTGTGGCAGTTTCTGACCAGGATATGTCTGTGTTTGCAGGTGTCCAGTGTGAGGTGCAGCTGGTGGAGTCCGGGGGAGGCCTGGTCCAGCCTGGGGGGTCCCTGAGACTCTCCTGTGCAGCCTCTGGATTCAGCTTTGATGACTACCTCATGCACTGGATCCGCCAGGCTCCAGGGAAGGGGCTGGAGTGGATCTCATACATTTACAGTAGTAGCACAAGCTACGCAGACTCCGTGAAGGGCCGGTTCACCATCTCCTCAGACAATGGCAAGAACATGCTGTATCTGCAAATGAACAGTCTGCGAGCAGAGGACACGGCCATGTACTACTGTGCGAGAGACACAGCGAGGGAACATCAGTGTGAGCCTAAACACAAACCTCCCGCGGGGGTCTCGCACGGCCACCAGGGGGCAGGCAGGACACAAGAAGCAGACTCAGCCCAGGGCAAGTGCAGATGGAGGTTAATGTCAGATGCACAGGAGGCTAAGGTCAGCTTTCCACGAAAGCCTAGTCTCCGTCTGTATCTTACAGTTTCAGCTGGGAGCCTGTCTATATTTAAAATTCCTTGCCTACCAATGATGTCCATAAACTTGAAAAGTTTCTTATATGAGGAGAAACTATTCTCACATGCCACCAAAATATTTACTATTCATGGAAGAAGAAAAATGCACAGGAGTCGGGTGAGGCTGTGGAAACTGTCTGCCCAGGCTGCAGGTGTGACAGCCAGTGATGGAGAGAAGGGGGAGGTTACTGGAACTTCCTGACTACACTGCAGTCCAAGCAAAGTGCAACAGAAACATCCGTGCCTGTGTGAGACTAGGTTGCCCTTATTAGGACCACCGTGCCTCCCAACCATGACTGTTACTTAGGGCCCTGCCAGGTGTGTCATCACCTGGAGGTGGCCCCCTCAGGACATGGGTCTTTAGCACACACCAGGGGGTGGATGGTGGAGAGTGACAACCGGGTCCCTGGTCCTGGACCACCTGTAAGTGTAGGCAGAGAGGCAAATCCTCAGGGCGCACACACTGCTCTTAGATTTTATAAAAGATAATACTGTTTTACATGAGCTTCTCAGATAGTATATAAAAGCTAGCATTTAGTCTGCAAACAATTATAATTTACATATTTGCCACATTTTCCCTTAAATTTCTCAGTGTTTCCATTCACACAAGGAATTCTTGTCTGTAGCATGACCAACTGTTTCCCACACCCACTGGTTTCTGTCCATGTGCAGAGATCTTGAGTGATTTGGTCATTTCCAGACACAAGCCTTCCCCTGACCCAGAGAGAGAGCAGAGATCCGACTGCTGAGTCTGAGGAGGAGCTGGCCATGCAGGCCACAGAGTCTGCGGAGACCCCCGAACAGCTTTGTGTGGTCTGACCCTTCCCTAGTGGAGGGAGCTCAGCAGCCCCACTCCAGCGGAAGTGGCTCAGGTCTAATTGTGGGGCTCAGAATTAGGATAATTGGGTTTTATTTTGAATATTTCCCTCATACATGATAGGGTGATGATTCAGTCCTTCTTCCCCTGACATCTCTTTTTCTTTCTTATATGGTCACATGTTTGGGGAGCATAAATTGTTGCCTGAATCTAGCCTCAGAATCTACTGAATTATTCTAGGAAACTCAGAGATTGAACAAAAGTGGATTTTTCATATTCATACAAATATTAGTGTTTGTAAATTTCACTGCATTGCCCAGAATCCTGTGGACACCAACAACTTCACTTCTCAGTGCACATACTTGGTGCTGAGATGACAACCTACCTGTGCCCTGGGAAGACTGAGGCAACCTTGACCAATGTCAGAGCCTTCATCTGTCATTTCTTTTGTATTTTGGTGGTATCAGTCATAATGTTTTCCCTTTACCTTCTGATGCTATTTATTTGACTAATTTTTCCTTTGGTGTGAGGTGACGGGGGCTGCTGTGAGGTCCAGGGTTTCCTCTCTCAGGAACACCCCTTTCTGCTTCCTCACGCTCATACTCAGTTGTATCCACCAGGCTAGGGAATCACTTAATCTCTCTTTGATGTAGGGATGGAGGTCCAGGAAGGAGACTTGTTGAACCTTCATTCTGCAGGTGCTCTCTTGGAAAATGTGCTTGTTTCTTCCCCTCTGTCCTCAGCCTGCAACCTGATAAATCCCCTATTCCACTGCACCCCTCATGGACTCTTCATGGCCACTGCCCCACACCCTGCAATGTGGCACCTGCTGCTTTGGCTTCTGGAGAACTCCTCTGCCATGGTTGACCTCATGCCCCTGGTCTGCCCTCTAGTCCCTGCACAGGCTCAAAGCATCACTTCCCATCCATGTTGCCCTCAAATAAGTACTGACCTTAAATATCTCTTCACTCTCTCTTTTATTCCAAGTCATGCGTTTCATTCTTGCAGCCCTCTGGCAACTTACCTAGACTCATACATAGGAAAGGGTTAACTCAGCAGGTCTGGGCTGTCTAAACCATGTGCATTCTTGAAAAAGTCCATTCTGGCAACTCACCCATGGCCACCTCTGGAGAGATAGGTTCTGACCCCTTGGCATATTGCTTCTGATAATAGCATTTTTAAACCAGCATTATTAAAGTGTACTTCATGTATAGAACTCTAGAATATTTAACTTCTAGAACAGATTGAGTTTGGGTGTATATATATACTTAACCAATATCAAGACATAAATATATCCATTGCCTCCCAATGTTCCCCCCTTACTGGCTGATATTATTATGTTATTGTTATCATCGTTTATCTTGTGTTTATAGTTGCTACGTTGGGGGTTAATAGACTGCAGTACTTGATCACATAGTGTTTATGGTGAATGCCAGTTCATGCCCCAGGGGCTGGTGTTAAGCAGTGGAGATCAGTTATGCAGGTGCTGTGACACCTGTGACTGACCCAGTGAGCAGCACAGGGCACCAAGGCTCAGGTGAGCTTCCCTGAGGACAATCCTGAACAGATGTCATCAGACATCACTGCTGGGAGAATTGAAGGTGCACAGGAGACTAAACTGGAAGAGCACACCTGGGCATTTGCACCTATTTTCACAGGAAGTTAAACTCTGCACCTTTGCTGATTTTAATTCATATCAGTTATTGTAATAAACTGACCAAGAGTATAATATCTTATTCTAAGACCTGTATTTATATTGGTCATAGAGGATGAGCGGGTCTTGGAAGACTCAATATAATTACTCCAGAAGTGTATTTGCCAGAATGACCCTGCCTCGTTGACACACGGCTAAACATTGCTTAGCAAAGTAAAGGATGGCAAGCTGGGGGATTGAACCATTGATGCCTGCGTGCTCACAGAGTCACATGGTGTGAGGCAGCACGTGCTCTCCAATAAGATGTGGGAGGTAAAAGTTATCAGTGGGGGTATGAACGGTAGATCAACACTGTAGGAGTTCATTTCCTGAATACTAAGACAATGTAGAGATAATCAGAAATAAATATACAATCTGTATAGGTACTAATAATAACTGAAATGAACGCAATAAACTTGCTGTCGATCCTGGCCCTGTGCACACTGAGCTGTGGCTACAAAGCTCAGATCCACCATCAAGATGAACAATTGTCCTGCAGAAAACTACTGTGGCCCACAGTGTCGAAGAAGGTCTTCCATGTATATGGCAGGGGAGGGAAAACCATTAAAGTGCTTAATCCAGAGAGTAGCATGAAAGAGTTGCATCATTTTGTGATGTGATTCATGCCGTTAATAGACCTCATCGGATTCCTGAGCAATATTTACCAAGGGACTGTGGGACTGACAAGCTTGGCAGAATCTCCTTGGCTTTGTGCCCCACATGACTGAGGAGGCATTTGTGTGGACTTTGCACTGACATCTTACAATAGGGCCATCATGAGTGGGTGCAGTTTATCCCAACACATGACACATTGTTGGTGGTGGGATAACTAACCCGGTACAGGAGATAACAGTCTGGTGACCCTGTAAGGTAAGTTACTTCCTTTGAAGAGCAAAGTGGACTCTCCAGATGAACTGATTCTATGTACCCAAGTCCTGCTGATGTGGCTTTATGGAGTTGGGGTTTGCATCACATGCTATGCACCCTGCCCAGGCCATAGGAGAAAGCTGGGACACAGGGAGGCCCTTTTGGTTCTTCACTCCAGTTGCCCCTACTGTGCAAGATCCGAGAAATACTTTAGCAGCAGTGTAGGATTTTCTTCCCCCTCAGAGATGCCTTTGGACCTCAAAGATAATAAGGAAGGGGATGGATACAAAAGAGATGGAACAGACACAGGGGAGAGGGAAATGACTCATCCCAGCAAAGTCAGCCTCTTTACATGGTCACTAGAGAAAGAGGCCGCTGAAGAGGACAGTGACAGGTCGACACAAATTTATAAAGCAGCACTAAGAGATGTTGGGTCGAGCAATGGTGGTCCCTTCCAGTCTGCCGACATTCAGAAACCTAGGCACATGTTCCCTGTTCATGCTTGTTTGCAGGAATGTGGAAATGCAGGAGACAAGATGACTTCAGCAACTTGCCCTGAATGCCATGGGTGTCCGTCTGGCAAATCAGCAAGGTGAGGATGGTTAGAGGGCTGGAAGAACTGTCCTCACCCCCAGATGGGTGCCCAGGCCCCTATCAGGCTCATGTGCAAAATGGCAGTTGGTGAAGAAGAGTGACAGTTCTTGTTATGTGGCATTTATGCACGAAATCCTCACTTCACAGTCTCTCCAGGCTGCATTCTGTAGGTTGTTTTCTTTTCCCCCATATGTGATTCTATTTAGATTCTGACAGCCTCCTTCACAAAGTTCAGAGAAGGGTCAGTGAGATGGAGCCCCAATCAGAGTCTTGCAGCACATGGACCACAGTGTTTTCGGAGGTTGGGGGGATTATTGGGACCTTTTTCTGCCTCTCCCAGGAAGTTCAGTTCAGCCCCCTGCTGCCCTAGTGGTGCTTAGCTGTGCACCCTGGGGAGTCTTCCATGTAGGGCAGGGCAGGTCAAATGCAAACTCAAGTGGGGAACATCCTGGTTAAACCAACTGCACAGTGGGCCTCCCTCGGCACCCTGCTGGGGTCCTCAGGGCTGCCCTTTCTGTCCTCCAGGATGGGGTCTGCCACCATCCTTGCCCCCTCCTGACTGTACATGAAGGTCATTCCCAGCTCAGGGATTTGGTCCCAGAGGAAGTGGGCTTGCTGGAGCCCCAGATCTGAGTCCTGCATCTCCCATATGGTGTCTGCACCCAGGTGCAGCAGGTGCAGTCTGCATAGAGGTGAAAAGGCCTGGGGAGTCTCTAACAATCTCCTGCAGGGCATCTGGATACAGCCTTGTCAGCTGCCACATCTTCTGGCTGTGCCAGATGCCTGGGAAGGATCTCAAGTGGGTGGGGATGATCTGTCCCAGTGACTCAGATACCCACTGCAGCCCGTCCATGCAAAGTCACGTCACCATCTCCATGGAAAACTCCACTGGCACTGCCCAGCTATAATGGAGCAGCCTGAATGACTTGGATGTGCCCGTGCTCTGTTGTGTGAGACACAGTGAGGGGACATCGATGAAGCTCAGGGGCAAATCTCCCCACAGGGGTGCCAAGACCCACTGCACACAGTCATCCCGGGACAGGTGCTGGTGGAGGATAAGGTCTGGTTTGCTCTCGGGGTCATGGCTTCTTCTCCATACAATGATTTCTCTTGGGAACTTCTCTGAGTTCACGATTCTGGGCTTCCCTCTGCAGTCTCTGAGTTAGATATGTTTGTGGTAATGACAGAAAATATTCTCACCTGCTTTAAAGATAGAGAGTGGCTTCCAGTCACTTTCTCCTGTCCCAAAATGTACATTGATTATCAACACTCTGAAAATTGATACCAGATTTTCTCTTGGACAACACAATGCAGCACAGCACCCAGGAACCACCAAGCAGGACACGGGGCCCAGGGACATCGGGGCAGACGCCCACCCCCCAGCTGGAGTCCACAAAGGGGCTCATTTCCCAGCTCGGGAGCAGGTGTGGAGGGAAACTGAAGTTTCCTTTCAGAACCTGGTTTATACCTTCTCTGCCTGTCACTCTTCTTCCTCAGGAGTCCAAGATTTTTTCCTTGTAATGCCCTGGCTTCATTCATTTGTAATGGGACAACTTAGGACCTGAATTCAATTCAAAATTAGGCCTTATTTTTTTTCACTTTTCTGCTATCCATAAACTTTCAGTAAAATATGTGGAGTACGAAATCACCAACCCACCATCCACACCATATTACTATGATTGGCTTTCTGTTTCCTACCCTTGGTGGTCATTTGGGAGAAAACACTTCTGTGCAGACTCTGTATGTTCTGGGGGTTTGTATAGCCCCTGCCTTTTACCTGCCTTGTGTGGAGATGAACCATCATTTCAGTGTGTTCTCCCCTCCACCTGGTTACTGGTTGTCCACCCTGAGACAGTTCCTCCTCTTCACTGTTCTATCAAAGCTCCTGGTCTCCTGGATATCCACACAACAGGACAGCAGGTCCTTTTGTATCTCCTCATTCCTGGTGAATCAGCTCCTTCTCCTCATTCTCACTGAAGCCAGACAAGTTCCTGCAGCTAATCATGCTCCCCACAACACCCTGGTCTGGGTGGCAGCATCCCGCCTCTGGCTCTTGTCTCTTGAGTGGAAGACTAACACTACCCCATACACCTGCTTAACCTGGTGTGGCAGAGTGAGCACCATCTGCTCTCCCTGGGGGTGTGAGCTAGGGGCTTGTCAGGAGCTCATAGCAGTGCACCTGCACCCTGTGGATAGATTTGAGTGTATCCTGTCAGCCAGGTTCAGGGCTCCTGCCAAAGTGATAAGTTGGACCAAGGGCCCTGCCTCAGTGTCTCCTGCAGTCTGGGCTGTGAGATCTCTTGGTAAGCCCCAGTGCTTAGAAAGATTGTTATAGTCATGGTAAGTAAACCAATACAGAGCTTAGAACTCAATGACATCTTACTTTCCAATTCAATGTTTGCCACGGATGGAATTTTCATTTATATTTTAACAAAAAGATGTGTTTAAATGTATTTGTTTATTGGCGTTGGAATAGATGGACATACACATAGAAGAACAAGATTAGAATGACTATCTGGTGCTACAAATAGAACTAAATTTAATTCAGTTAATTAAAGTAATAACATAGAGGAAATGGGCGTCTCATGAGTGGACATAAGCATTAGTTTTTGCATATGCACAAGTATTTATCAGCAGCAGGGGTGTATGTTTGGTTTCTCCTGCTTGAAATTGCTCTTACGTTCCCAAGAATGTGATTTTACATCTGTTATTCAGTTTAGAACATTTGTGACCATTTTTCATCAATATATTTTTCCATATCTGGTCTTTTACTTCTACTTTGGGGATTCCAATCTCATTTATATGACAACGTTTGATACTGATGTTCTTTTGTCTTCATGATTCTATTCCTTTGCATTTTGCTGGTGTAGTTCCTTGCACCTATTTTCAGCTCCATGATTTCTTTTGAAAGATGAGACAATGTACCTGGTTTGGATGTCCAAGGACTATTTGTACTTAATTCTTCTTGTAGTATTCAATGTCTTTCCAATTCACTCTTCCTTACAATCTCCATTTTTCTACCTAAGTTAATTACCTTGTGTTCTAGTAAAATTATGTTCCCTTCAATATTTTAACACATTAATAATACATATGCCCTTTTTTTCCTAATTAAGACAGTTCTAATATACCTCATGTACAAACTTCATTGTCATAATTTCTCCATTATGAGTTTGGCTTTCGATTTGGGACACCCTATAATTTTTCCTAACTGCCAGACACGCTTGTTTTATGGTTGCCATTGACTTATTATTTCATTTCATGTACTTTTGTCCTGTATATATCCACACATTACACTTTCCAGGCCTGTACTGTGGAAGTTTCTTTGACTTTAGTCAGACTTGCATTTGGAATTTATTGTTGAAGTGGCTCCAAGTGTTGAAGGTTTTCTGTGCTATGACCACAAAAGAGTTTAGACACCTCCACTGATAGTATGTGCTTCCTGCCTGGCTTTCTGTTTACAGCCCATATTCTATCAGACAATCTATTTCTGCTTGCCTAGGTTAGTCTCGATTTTGCATTTACCTACCACTTGTAGATATGATGAATTAGGTTGACCTGAGGAGGCCTTCTCTGACGTCCTCCCTGAGCCGGTATCCTAGGCAAGCATCGTGTCACTTGCTCTGCACCATGCCAGTGTGCGTTGTCCTGTCCCTCCACAAGAGGTGATGATGCCCTCATACCCTTCTCAGTGGCTTTCTTTTCCTGGTTCTTGTCTCCCACAGCTCGGGCAGTTTTCCATTAGCCCCTTCAACCTCCAGATTTGCTGCCTGTCCTTGAAATCAACCCTTTGTTCCCATGATGGAGAGGAGTCGTGTTTCTGAGCATAACTTCAGTGGTGACATCTCCTCCAGTCCCATTTCCTGAAAGGATATGCAGTGGCCTAGGACACTAATTTCTGCCTCTTGTTCCCAGAATGGTAATTCTATAGATCTGTAGAAGACAGGAGAGGTTGGCCTGAAAGCATTTCAGAAACGTGTTCTCCCTCTCTCTCAGACAGAACCATCTGGGAGGGCACCATCTTATCATGTCTCCCCAGTCCTGGAGAAAATGACCTAAAGGAAATAGAACAGGAATTCCCCAAACATGTGACACATGGAAATTTAAACTGTAATCCCTTTACTAAATCCAGCTTCCATCAATCCAGTGCCTATGTCCAGTATAGCCTTGTCCTAGCCCACATGCCAACCTGTGGACTGTGCCTATAAGCTAATCCTCTGGTCCTGGTTCTCCCCTCAAGTACTGGGCTCTATGCAGATTTCAGGTTTGCTCTTTGACATATAACTTCAATTACCTGAAATATTAAATGAAATTTGCTCATCTACAGCTTCTGCAGTCATGTTTTACAGATGGCAATGATGTTGCTATTGTTTTGGGTGACATAAGAAGAGATTTTTCTAAGCTCCCTCCTACTCTCAGGTGAAGAGAAGCTTTATTTATAATAGCAAGGACTTGAAAACAATCACAACATTAACTAGCAGCTTCATAAACAAGTATTTTTTTGTAAATGATCCATTAGAACACTACCTATCATTAACAACAATGACAGTTTCATGCACACTGCAGCGTGGCTGCATCCGCAGTATGTACCATGAGTAAAATAAGCAAAAAATCACCTGCTACATGATTCCACTATTATAAATTCTAGAAAGTGCAAACTGAAGTAACAAGCTATATTGGCAGTTATCTCAGTAAATGGAGGGAGAGTGAAGTGCAAAGAAGGAGGAATTTTAGAAGGACCAGTGTAAACATTGAGCGAACTCAATATCCACAATATTGCAGACAAGGCAACTGTGCTGTCAGCATCTTTCACTTGTACAATTTAACTATGTTAAGGCCACTGTAAATCAACCATGCCACATTAAAGTTTATATGAACAGTTAGTAGATGATTTGTTGGGGAAGGAGTGCTGAACAAATAGATAATAAGTCAAAAATTACGTACACCTGCATTCAGCCTGTCTGTTCAAGGATTTTATATATTTTTAAGAAAAAAAATTGAGACAAGAAGTTTGATTTACACTCTTTTACAGAATCAGGGTTCTAGAAACCACTTTGGGAATGTGCAACTCTGCTGTGGGTTCCAAGGATGGCATCATAGGCTACACATTGAGAAGAATTCTTCCCAGGTATGTGTTCCTGGACATAGCTCGCAACTTCTATTTGTGCCTAGGGTTACTTTTACATCTGTAAAATACGTTGAAAATTCACACCTAGAGAACATGGTTTGTATGTGTTTGTAAATTACATAAATGAACAGCAGTTAATTATTTATCACAGTAAAGTCACAGAGTTTTTCTCTGAGCTCTTCCATCCTTCAGGCTTCCCGACCCAGAGCTTGCTATATAGCAGTGGACATGCAAATAGGGCCCTCCCTCTGCTGATGAAAACCAGCCCAGCCCTCACCCTGCAGCTCTGGGAGAGGAGCCCCAGCAATCCCAGGTGTCCCCATTCTGTGATCAGGACTGAACACACAGACTCACCATGGAGTCTCAGCTGAGCTGGGTTTTCCTTGTTGCTCTGTTACAAGGTAATTCATGGAGAACTAGATACAATGAGTGTGTGAGTGGATGTGAGTGAGAGAAACAGCGAGTGTTTGTGGCCGTTTCTTACCAGGATATGTCTTGTGTTTGCAGGTGTCCAGTGTGAGGTGCAGCTGGTGGAGTCTGGAGGAGGCTTGGTCCCACCTGGGGGGTCCCTGAGACTCTCCTGTGCAGCCTCTGGATTCACCTTCAGTGACTACTGGATGAGCTGGATCCGGCAGGCTCCAGGGAAGGGGCTGGAGTGGGTCGGAGAAATTAATGGTGATGGTGGTAACACAAACTACGCAGACGCCATGAAGGGCCGGTTCACCATCTCCAGAGACAACAGCAAGAACACGCTGTATCTGCAAATGAACAGTCTGAGAGCCGAGGACACGGCTGTGTACTACTGTGGGAGAGACACAGTGAAGGGACATCAGTGTGATCCCAAACACAAACCTCCTGTGTGGATGCACAGTGCCACCAGGGGGGAGTGTGGGACCCTGGAAGCCTAAGAAAGAGCTGAGGAGCAGCTGCAGGTGGCCAATAATGGTTGGTTTCCTGTCAGAGTCTGGGCCTTCCTCTCTAGAAATTTCATCCTGGGACCTATCTTTCATGGCTGTGTGCTTGTCACTGTAGTGTCTGAATTAGAAATGTCTTGTTGTACTAAATGAACACATTCTCACCTGGACATTAGGCAGAACATCAGTCACATGGGCAGAAATGACCATGCCATGTTCATGTGGATCAGAGTCCTGAGGAAGCCCAGGGGAATCTGCTGAGCATTTTCCAACCAGACTCAGCGCACAGACCTCAGCGGGACTCCCTGAGTGGGACAGTCTCTGGGATTCAGATTAGGACATGTAGGGACCTCAGCCAAGCTCAGTGTCTCATAAAACCTAACGTTTCAAGTTGTTCTCTCCTCATTTAAAACTGTACATTCCTGTTGCAGAACTGACTCAGTTGTATCTGTTTCTGCAAGTCCATTTTCTTTCTTCTTTGGTTCTATTTTCACATGTTCCACTTCTCCTTCTTCCACCAGAAAATGGAGGATGAAGTATCTGTGTCTAAATCCCACAGCTAAGGCCCTTTACCTGGAGCTAAGGTGTGGCCAGGCTCTGCCTCCTGTGGGACCTGGGAAAGACTGATGGGACCATCCTACCCACCATTACTGGGTCGCCCCTGCTGTTACCTGCTCATGGACTCACTTTACAAATGCAAGTGGCCATTAGTAGCTGAGAGAATAGGATTGATTGATCAAAGTGGGATGTGTCCACTGAGACTCTCACAGAGTCACCTTCAACACCTGTGGCATCAGGAAGACCTGTAGATGGAAACCTCAGTGTGCTGAGTGCTCTGTGGTGGTATCCAGGTCTTTGTGAGTTTTGTCTCTGTGGTCCCAGCATGTATGACCCAGCACTCTGCTGTTGAGTTCCTCCTGTGTGAAGTGCCTTCCCCAGATGGTCCTTTGTCCAAGATCTTCCTCGTCCTCCCCTCTCTGCTCCTCCTGACTGACCTCTTCTGTGTTGTCCTTCTTTCTATGCAGAGCAAAATTATTCTTGGTTTTACTCTCATACCTGTCATTATCAAGAAAGAACCAGGTTCAACTGTTTAACAATGATTTGTCTCTAAACCACATGGGATTCACAAAAGATTTCTTCCAAAATGTACTGTTTCATCATGGCAGATTCTCCTGAAAAATGAGGCACTACATCCTATGAAGGTATTTCCATTCTTGAGAAATTTTTATGTCTTCCTGGAGACACAGATGAGTCCTCATTGAAAGGAAGGAGGACATTAAATGCATGAGGGGCTTCGCAGTATTCTACAGGCCCTGCCTGTGTGATGGCTTTGGAGTAAGATGAAGAAGAGTGACAACATGACAGTGTGTATCATGGAGTGTGGAGGAAGGGACAGGGCCATCAGGGCAGAGGGGAGTGCTGTCCTTTGGAGTTTTTGTTTGTTTGTTTTTTATTTATTTACAATATTTTTCTCTTCAAATTTCCTAGGGAATGAAAACATACTTTATTTATGTGAAGTCCAGGAGAGCTTCCCGGCTCAGGTGCTGTTGAGTGTATGCCATGCTCCAGGAAGCCATGTGTGCCCTGGTCTTGGATAGGGGAATGTGTTTGCTCAGCATGTAGGTGAGGGACAGGGACAAAGGAACAAAGAAGGCAGGTGTCCTCCTAGGGAGACCAGAACTTCTGTTGGCTGAGTCTGCAAGGGCCAGGGCAGCTGCATCAGGGTTGGTCCCAGAAAAAGGGCATCTGATGAAAGGACCTGATGTTGAGGAATTCTGGAGCAGAGCGAGTAGTATGGAAACCCACATGGGGGGGGGGGTCTCCCATGAAGGTTTGAAAGGTACGAGAGACACAAAACATAGATATCATTCTCAAGAGAAGTAGCAAAACATTTTTCATCAGAATCACTGAATGTTAGAAGAGAAGATTATATAGTCAAAGTGATGAGGAAAATGATTAAAATCTGAAAACAAAGAATATTTTCCCAGATATTTTTTTTTCTTTCAAAAACAAGGAAGATATTTTTAAAAGTCTCAGACCAAAAAAAAGATAATGGAGTTCATTACCATTACGCCTGCCTTATAGTACCAAAAGGAGGGTTTTTAGCTGAAAAAGTCCACTAATTAATAATGTAAAACTTATGAAAGCACAAAACATAATGGTATAATTAACATAGAGACATATGAAGAGTACTCTATAATCATAATGTTGGTATGTGAAACAATTTTATTTCTCAAAAAGGGTTAAAATACAAAATATTAATAACAATTATCTTACAAAATTATGTGAATTCTGACATCAGAAACATGTAATGGCTGTGTGTAAAAGTGTAACATTTTTTATATGCAATGACAATTCACTTGTTATAAATTGAAAATTGACACTTTTAAGTGTAAGGTGTTTTATGTAAGCTTCATGGTAACAACAAATGTAAAATCTATACTAGACATGAAAGAAAAATAGAAAGTATTCAAAGCATACCACTACAAAAAAACCATTAAACCACAAAGAAGTTACCAAGAAAACTAGAAATCAATGGTACATATATAATATGACCAGCAAACAAAACATAGGAGTAGTCACTACATATTGAAATTACTAGGAATATAAATGGATTAAATTATCCAAAGAAAAGAAAGAGTGACTGAAAGGTTAAACAAATAAATGAATAAAAAGACCCAACTATTTCTCTGGTGCAGGAGACACACCTAACTTTTCAGAACACACATACACAGAAATTGAAGCTATAGAAAAAATAAATTTCATGAAAATGAAAACCAAAGTAGAGCAGGGATAGTTATACATACATGGAACATACTAGACTTCAACTCAAAAATGGTAATTAAAGAAAAAGAAGGACCTTTCATAATTATAAGTTGTAAATTCATATAAACGATATTACTTTTGTAAATAAATACCCCCTATCATCAGGGCACTGAAATATATAAAGCAATTATGTAAACATCTGTAGGGATGAAAAGACTGCAATACAATAAAGTAGGAGGCTTCATTGCCCCATTTGCAACAATGGGTAGATCATTGAAAGAGAAAATTAAAAAGAAAATATGAGACTTCTTGATTTCAAACCACCCTCCCAAACAAATACACGTGGGACACTCCAACCAACAGCAACGGCCTACACATCCTTCAGATATACATACATACTCCAGGAACAGTCATACAACAGGCCCTATGGAAAGTCTCAGCAGATTTAAGTCTGAAATAATATTAAGTATCTTTCCTGACCACGTTGTTATACACCTGGAAATCAATCACAAGAAAAATTTCAGAAAATTCAGAAATACATTGATATTAAATAACAACAATCTCTCCTTAACAACAAATGGGTCGAATAAGAACTTAAAAAGAAACTTAAGAAACAAAGTCTAGAGAGAAATTAAAATTAAAACACAACATAACAACTTTATAGGATGCTGCAAAAGTAATCCTAAAAATGGAGGTCATATCACTAAAGCCTTGCATAACAAAGAAGAAAGATATCAAACAACACAATATTATGCCTGCAGGAAACAGACAAGAAGAGATTAAATCCAAAGTTGGTGGAAGGAAAGTAACAATAAAAATCAGAGCAGACATAAATAAATTATAAGCTAATAAAAGAATGCAAACTCACAATACACAACCAAGAGTTGACTGTTTGAAAAAAAATTATAAATCTTTAGCTAGACTATCAAAGAAAAAAGAGAACACTCAAGTAAGATCGGAAATGAAAACAGAAATGTTTAATAGCACAGAAATATAAAGAATCATAATTGAGGAATATGAATAATTATACACCAATGAATTGGATAAACTGCAAGAAAGGGACAAAGATTAGAACCATGCAATGCACTTGGACTGATTCATGAAGACATAGAGAACCTGAACCCATCAATGAGTAAACAGATTAAATCATTAATTAAATTCTCACAACAAAAATTTATCCAGGATCTGAAAGATTCACTGTTGTTTACATTAGACATTTAATGAAGAAATAAAACAAATCATTCATGAACTCTTGCAAAAAGTGAAGATTGGGGAATACTTCCAAATTCTTTGTTTGGGACCTGATTTATCCTGGTAACAAAGCCAGTCAAGCACATCACAGGAAAATAAAATTGTACCTAAATATCCTTGATAAACATACATGAAAATATTCTCAATAAAATACAATCTGTATTCTATAACACATTAATAGTACAAGGCAACATGATAAAATGCAATTTATCCCTAGGATGCAATGATGATTCAACATGTGCAATTCAAAAAACGGGATACATTCCATTATCAGGATGTATGACAAAAACCACAACATCATGACATGAGATGCAGAAAAATAATGTAACAAAGTTTAACATACATTTTGATTTAAAAAAAAAAAACTATTCAAAACTAGATGAAGAAAGTGTGTAACAAAATCCAATACAGGCCATATATGATAAACCAACAGCTAACATTATAATCAATAGTATAATAACGAAAAGATCCATAAAAATTGAAAAGCTATCATCTAAAATTTGCAACAAGGTAAGAATGGCCACTGTTGCCACTTCTTTTCATCATAGTGGTGGAAGTACTTATTACAGTAATTAGGCAAGAGAAATAAATAAAAGACATACAACTAGGAAAAAAAGAAGTAAACTTGTCATTGTTTGCTGTCCACATGATTTTACACAGAGAGAACCCTAAAGACGCCACAGACACAAAAAATTGGATCCAATATATGAAAGCAATAAATTTTCAGGTACAAAATAAACACAAAAATTGGTAGCATTGTATACATTCTCAGTGAACTTTCCAAAAAACGAAAAGAATAATCCCATTTATAATAGGTAAAAAATATAAAATAATTAGGAATAAATTTAACCAAGGAGATGAAAGATCTGCACAAGGAATACAACAAAAATTTCATGAAAGCAAATAAGGAAAACACGAATGCATGGAAAGACACATATGTTCATAGATTGAAGGAATGAATATTTTTATAATGTTCATACTGTAAAATATTCAATGAAATTATTTCCAATATTTCTATGTAATTTTACATATCAATAAAATAACACACAATCCTAACAACAACTTAGCAGTTAAGGAAACCATGAACTAAAAGGACCAAATGAGATACATCACACTACCTGATTTCAAACTATATCACAAAGTGATGTACATAAAACAGCATGGTACTGGCATAAAAATACATAAATCAACCAAAAGAACAGAATAAAAAGCCCAGAAATCAACCTAGAATCAACCATCAATTGATTTTCAACAGTACTGCCAAGAATACACAAAGGTGAAGAAAGGCTTGTTCAGAAATTGCATTGGGATTATTGAATATCCACATATGGAAGAATTAAAATGAGCCCTTACATCACACAATATACAAGAATCCACTCCAAATGGATTGAAGGTGAGCACATAACCTGAAATGGTAAAGCTCCTTGAAGAAAATGCAGGTGGAAACTGCACACCATTCATCTGAGTCATACATTTCTAGATTTTACTCGCAAATGCAAAAAGGCAAAACAAAATCATCAAATGGGATAGAACTCAAACTGGAAACCATCTGCATAAGAAAGGAAACAATTAACATAGTGAAGAAAACCTACATTTTTGAAGAAAATATTTGCAAGCCATATATCTGATAAGAGGTTAATATTCAGTATACATAAAGATATTTTTGAAAACTGTCCAAAAAATAATCAATGAAAACATGAGAAAGAGATCTGAGTAGGAATTTCCCAAAAGAAGAATTATAAATGACCAACAGATATGTGAAGAAAATGTTCAATATCACTGTCTATTAGGGAAATGAAATTAAACCTCAATAACATATCACCTCACTCATATTATTAATAGAAGGGTTATTATCAAATAGATGAAATGTAACACTTGCTGGCTGGCTTGTGAAGAAAACAGGACTCATGCACTGTTTGTGGAAATGTAAGTTAGTACAGCCAATAGAGAACATGGTATGGAGGTCCCTTAAAAAACTAAAAGCAGACTTCTCTGATAAAGGTCTAATAATAAGAATCTATCTAGAACTTTAAAGAATAAACAAGAAAAAAATCAAACAATCCCATCAAGAAATGGGCAATGGAAATGAACAGAAATTTCTCCAAAGAAGACAGAATAATGGCCTGCAAACATATAAAAAAATGCTCAACATCTCTAATCATCAGGGAAATGCAAATCAAAACCACAATGAGATACCACCTAACACCAAAGAGAATGGCTTCTATCAAGAAATCCCAAAATAACAAGTGCTGGCAAGGATGTGGAGAGACAGGAACACTCCTACACTGCTGGTGGGACTGCAAATTAGTGCAACCTCTGTGGAAAAGAATTTGGAAATATCTCAAACGGCTAGATATAGAAATACCATTGGACCCAGCAATAGCATTGTTGGGCATCTACCCAAAAGAGCATAAGACATTCTACTATAAAGGCATCTGCACCCGAACGTTTATGGCAGCACAATTCACTATTGCAAGATCATGGAAACAGCCCAAGTAAGTGTCCGTCAATTCACGAGTGGATAACTAAAATTTGGTATATGCTCACAATGGAATACTACTCAATTCTAAGCAATGACAGTGAGCTAGCACCGTTTATGCTATCCTGGATTAAGCTTAAGCCCGTTATCCAAAGTGAGGTGACACAAGATCAAGAAAACAGGCTCTGGGGGCGGAGCAAGATGGCGGACGAATAACACCGCCAGACAGAGGGTCTCTGCAGAAAAGACCGATTCTAGCAGAAACTAGAGAAAAGAAGAAAGAAGACGAGCATACAGCGGACAAGGGCCGGAAGGAGGGGTACCTGAGACCCCGGGAGACTCCACGGGAGGAGGCTGCGGAGGAGAACTGGAGGCTGAGACCACCGGAGCAGCCCGGAGACCAGCGGCAAGGGTAGGTGGATTTGCTATTTCCCCTCCCCTGCATTCGGGACTGCTGGTGGGCTCCCCAGCGGGTGGAGAGACCTGCGGACATCAGCCCAGAGACTGCCGCCGCCTGCCAACGGTGAGCCTGTAACAGACGTGGCACCAGGTTCCCAACTTCCTCCGGGCACCTCCGTGTGCACGGAGAGCCGCGCGGCAGGCGCCATATTGCCTCCTCCTCCTCTCCGCCGACCCTACCTGCGGCTGCCCAGAGAGACAATATAGCCACCAGCCGGAGGCACCTCCAGGGAACGGGACCTTCCCGTTTGGGACCCCGCCCGCCCTCCCAGGTGCTGCTGGCACCTTGTTCCCAGGAAAACGGTGCCGACTCAGAGGCTGAGAGACATAGACCCAGCTTGGGCTCCCTGTGGGTGAATTAGGACCGGAAACCCTCTCCCTGGTGGGAATACAGTTTGAACTCTGGGACCCAGAGGTCGGACCTGCAGACCAGATCCCCTGCACCGAGGGCTAGCATTGCCCGGGGCACAGAAGGATTATACGTGAACAGCCTACTGAGGTCTGTGTGCCTCCAGGGGCGGATCGGGCGGAACGTCCCAGGAGGAGGCCGTGCGCCCAACCCAGGTGGCGTTCCTGTGCAGGGAACCTCCCCGCCGGGATCACAGTCCTGGGAGGCCTGGTGGCTTGTGGTCTGGCCTGCTGGCAGAGGCTCAGGAGTAGCTGCGGAGTTGGGGAGGGTGGAAAGAAGCGAGGCCTGCTGCAGACTGTGGGTCTCAGACAGCCCCACCCCCACACCCAGACTTTCTGGCTGAGCGGGACCATTCCAGCCCCGCCCTGACAGCAGAGAACAGAACTTTGACCCCTGCTAACGGCCTGAGGGCAGGCTTACCCAACCCAGCTCCGCCCAGAACGAGAGCTGATAACAGGACTCAAAATCAACACCATAGCCTGTTCCTCCAAGCAAACGCCACCTACTGACAGGGACAGCATCTTGCACAGCCTTTCCACGGCACCCACTGACTCAATATACAGGGAGTGGTCCAATTTCACCCACAGGCACCACCTAACGCCTCAGAAACTAAACAAGGTGTGTGAATACCCAAACAATAACCTAAGGAAAGAAACAACAACTGATCGACATGGGAAGAAATCAGCGAAAGAACTCAGGAAATATGAAGAACCAAACGGAAAACACACCCCCAAGGAGGAGCACCAGCCCCCTACAAACGGACACCGACCAAAATCAGGCAACCAATATGACAGAAAAGGAATTTCGTATGTGGATCATAAGAACACTCACCCAGCTGCAACAACAACTCAATAACCAACACCAAGAAAACACAAAAAACCTCCAAGAAATGGAACAAAGGTTCAACAAAGAGATTGACACAGTGAAGAAAACTTTAACCGAAGTCCTGGAGATGAAGAATCAACTCAGAGAACTACAAAATACTGTGGAAAGTCTCAAGAACAGGGTGGATCAAGCAGAAGAAAGAATCTCAGAGCTTGAAGATAACACCTTCCAATTAAATAAATCAGTCACAGAAATACAGCAGAGAAACAAGAGAAAAGATCAAAGTCTACAAGAGCTGTGGGATTATGTGAAAAAACCTAACGTGAGGGTCATAGGTTTAGCCGAAGGGGAGGAAGACAGCACTCAAGGGCTGGACAAGCTTTTTGAAGATATAATAGAGGAAAATTTCCCAGGTCTTGCTCAAAATCTCGATATACAAGTTCAAGAAGCCCAGAGGACCCCTGGGAGATTCAATGCAAACAGGAAGACGTCACGTCATGCAGTCATCAGACTGACCAAAGTATCAACTAAAGAGGCCCTTCTAAGAGCTGTAAGACAAAAGAAGCAAGTGACATACAAGGGAAAGCCAATTCGAATAACATCAGACTTCTCTAATGAGACTTTACAAGCAAGGAGAGACTGGGGCCCCATTCTCACTCTTTTGAAACAAAACAATGCCCAGCCTAGAATATTATTCCCTGCAAAACTAAGCTTCATATATGAAGGAGAAATAAAAACATTCGCAGACAAGCAAAGGCTCAGAGAATTCACCAAGACAAGACCAGCCCTACAAGAAGTACTTAAAACAGCGTTATGCACGGAACATCATAATAATAATCCACGGATATAAAAACAACCAAAACCCAAAGATATTAAAGGCCAGATATTACAATGGCTCAAGACACAAATCATAGCAACAACATCCAACCCAACAGAATGATCAGTAATCTACCTTACCTATCAGTTCTCTCAATAAATGTGAATGGCTTAAACTCTCCACTCAAGAGACATAGGCTGGCTGAATGGATAAGAAAATACAGGCCAAGTATATGCAGTCTTCAGGAAACACATTTAACCTGCAAGGATGCACATAGACTAAAAATAAAAGGGTGGAGATCAATATTCCAAGCAAACAGAAGCCAAAAGAAGGCTGGTGTGGCAGTTCTAATTTCAGACGATTTAGTTTTTAAACCAACAAAAGTAGTAAAAGACAAAGAGGGTCATTATATAATGGTGAAGGGCACAGTCCAACAAGAAGAGATAACAATTTTAAATATATATGCACCCAACTTAGGTGCACCCAGATTCATAAAGCAAACCTTACTGGAGCTAAGCAAATGGATTAATAGCAACTCCATAATCGCCGGGGATTTCAACACCCCACTGACGGCACGAGACAGATCCTCCAAACAGAAAATTAATAAAGAAATAATGGACTTAAACAAAACTCTAGAACAATTGGGTCTGACAGACATCTACAGAACATTCTACCCAAAATCCACTGAATATACGTTCTTCTCATCAGCTCACGGGACATTCTCTAAGATTGACCATATCCTAGGACACAAAGAAAATCTCAAGAAATTTAAAAAAATAGAAATCATACCATGTACCTTCTCAGATCACAGTGGAATAAAACTAGAAATCAACCCTAACAGAAACTCACATTTCTACACAAAAACGTGGAAATTAAACAACCTCCTACTAAATGATTACTTCGTAAATGAAGAAATCAAGACGGAAATAAAAAACTTCTATGAAGAAAACGACAATGGAGAGACAAGTTATCAACTCCTCTGGGACACAGCTAAAGCAGTTCTGAGAGGAAAGTTTATCTCCATAAATGCCTATAACCAAAAGGCAAGAAGATCACAAATAGACAATCTAATGAAACGACTCAAAGAGCTGGAAAAAGAAGAACAGACCAACCCCAAACCCAGCAGAAGAAGTGAAATCAACAAGATCAAATCAGAACTAAACGAAATTGAAAACAGGAAAGCTATTCAGGAGATTAATAAAACAAAAAGTTGGTTCTTTGAAAAAATAAACAAGATTGACACGCCGTTGGCTAAGCTAACGAAAAGCAGAAAAGAGAAATCTCTAATAAGCTCCATCAGGAATAAAAAAGGAGATATCACAACTGATCCCAAAGAGATACAAGATACAATTTATGAATACTACAAAAATCTTTATGCACACAAACTGGAAAATGTGGAGGAAATGGACAAATTTCTAGAAACACACAGCCTCCCTAGGCTCAACCAGGAAGAAATAGATTCCCTGAACAGACCAATCTCAACAGCTGAAATAGAAACAGCAATTAAAAATCTCCCTAAAAAGAAAAGTCCCGGTCCAGATGGCTTCACACCTGAATTTTACCATACTTACAAAGAAGAACTAGTACCTATCTTGCAGAAACTATTCCACAACATCGAGAAGAACGGAAACCTCCCCGACACCTTTTATGAAGCGAATATTACCCTGATACCAAAACCAGGAAAGGATGCAACAAAAAAAGAAAACTACAGACCAATATCCCTAATGAATATAGATGCAAAAATTTTCAACAAAATCTTAGCTAACCGAATACAGACACTTATCAAAAAAATAATCCACCACGACCAAGTGGGCTTCATCCCAGGGATGCAGGGATGGTTCAACATACGTAAATCTATAAATGCAATTCACCACATAAACAGAAGCAAAAACAAAGATCACATGATCCTTTCAATAGATGCAGAAAAAGCTTTTGACAAAATTCAACACCCTTTCATGATACGAACACTTAAGAAAATAGGCATAGAAGGGACATACCTAAAAATGATACAAGCCATATATGACAGACCCATAGCCAACATCATACTGAATGGGGAAAGATTGAAATCATTCCCACTTAGAACTGGAACCAGACAAGGCTGCCCACTATCTCCACTTCTGTTCAACATAGTGCTGGAAGTCTTGGCTACAGCAATCAGACAGGAAAATGGAATCAAAGGTATCCAAATAGGGGCAGAAGAGATCAAACTTTCACTGTTTGCTGATGATATGATATTGTATCTAGAAAACCCCAAGGATTCAACCAAGAAACTCCTGGAACTGATCAATGAATTTAGTAAAGTCTCAGGATACAAAATTAATACACAGAAATCAGAGGCATTCATATACGCCAACAACAATCTAATTGAGAACCAAATCAAAGACTCAATTCCCTTCACAATAGCAACAAAGAAATTAAAGTACCTAGGAATATATTTAACCAAAGAGGTAAAAGACCTCTACAGGGAGAACTATGAAACACTGAGGAAGGAAATAGCAGAGGATGTAAACAGATGGAAATCCATACCATGCTCGTGGATCGGCAGACTCAATATCATCAAAATGTCTATACTACCCAAACTGATCTACAGATTCAATGCAATACCTATTAAAATCCCATCAGCATTCTTCACAGATATAGAAAAAATAATTTTACGCTTCGTATGGAACCAAAGAAGACCCCGAATATCAAGAGCAATTCTAGGCAACAAAAACAAAATGGGAGGCATTAATATGCCAGATATCAAACTATACTACAAAGCTGTAGTAATTAAAACAATATGGTATTGGCACAAAAACAGAAATATTGACCAGTGGAACAGATGTGAGAATCCTGATATAAAACCATCCTCATATAGCCATCTCATCTTTGACAAAGCAGACAAAAACATACGCTGGGGAAAAGAATCCCTCTTCAATAAATGGTGCTGGGAAAACTGGATAGCCACCTGTAGAAGGCTAAAACAGGAACCACACCTTTCACCTCTCACAAAAACCAACTCACGCTGGATAACAGACTTAAACCTAAGATATGAAACTATTAGAACTCTAGAGGAAAAAGTTGGAAACACTCTCCTAGACATCGGCCTGGGCAAAGAGTTTATGAAGAAGTCCCCAAAGGCAATCACAGCAGCAACAAAAATAAATAAATGGGACATGATCAAACTACAAAGCTTCTGCACAGCCAAAGAAATAGTCATGAAAGTAAACAGACAGCCTACAGAATGGGAGAAAATTTTTGCATCCTATGCATCCGATAAGGGACTGATAACTAGAATATACTTAGAACTCACGAAAATTAGGAAGAAAAAATCAAATAACCCCATTAAAAAGTGGGCAAAGGACTTGAACAGAAATTTTTCTAAAGAAGACAGAAGAATGGCCAACAAACATATGAAGAAATGCTCAACATCTCTAATCATCAGGGAAATGCAAATCAAAACCACAATGAGATATCACTTAACCCCAGTGAGAATGGCCTTTATCAAAAAATCTCCAAACAATAAATGCTGACGTGGTTGCGGAGAGAGAGGAACACTCCTACACTGCTGGTGGGACTGCAAACTAGTTCAACCTCTGTGGAAAGCAATATGGAGATACCTTAAAGCGATACAAGTGAATCTACCATTTGATCCAGCAATCCCATTGCTGGGCATCTACCCAAACGATCCAGTGACACTCTACAAAAAAGACACCTGCACTCGAATGTTTATAGCAGCACAATTCATAATTGCAAGGCTGTGGAAACAGCCCAAGTGCCCATCAATCCAAGAATGGATTAATAAAATGTGGTATATGTCCACCATGGAGTACTATTCAGCTCTAAGAAACAATGGTGATATAGCACACCTTATATTTTCCTGGTTAGAGCTGGAACCCATACTACTAAGTGAAGTATCCCAAGAATGGAAAAACAAGCACCAGATATATTCTCCAGCAAACTGGTATTAACTGAGTAGCACCTAAGTAGACACATAGGTGCTACAGTAATAGGGTATTGGGCAGGTGGGAGGGGGGAGGGGGGCGGGTATATACATACATAGTGAGTGAGATGTGCACCATCTGGGGGATGGTCATGATGGAGACTCAGACTTTTGGGGGGAGGGGGGGAATGGGCATTTATTGAAACCTTAAAATCTGTACCCCCATAATATGCCAAAATAAAAAAAAAAAAAAAAAAAAAAAAGTTAAAAAAAAAAAAAAAAAGAAAACAGGCTCTACATCTACTTGCCATCAAATTGGTACTGACAGATTAAAACTATGGTGCTCCAATGGGGATAGCGCCCATAGGGTTTGGGGGAGGGGGAGATACACATCTTAGGGTTGTGGCGAGCATAGTGGGGAGGGGATACCTCTAACCCCTCCAAGGGAAAGGCAAAGATATACAATGTAACCCAAAGGTCAAAAAAAGAAATAAAAAGGGCGGAGCGTGCCCTGCGTGCGGGTGCCGGCCGAGGCCCGGGCGCTGGATCCCGGGTGCCCGGCGAGCGTGGGGAGCTGGATCCCGAGTGCCCGGCGAGCGTGCGGAGCTGGATCCCGAGTGCCCGCCGAGCGTGGGGAGCTGGATCCCGGGTGCCCGGCGAGCGTGGGGAGCTGGATCCCGAGTGCCCGCCGAGCGTGCGGAGCTGGATCCCGGGTGCCCGGCGAGCGTGGGGAGCTGGATCCCGAGTGCCCGGCGAGCGTGCGGAGCTGGATCCCGAGTGCCCGCCGAGCGTGGGGAGCTGGATCCCGGGTGCCCGGCGAGCGTGGGGAGCTGGATCCCGAGTGCCCGCCGAGCGTGCGGAGCTGGATCCCGGGTGCCCGGCGAGCGTGGGGAGCTGGATCCCGGGTGCCCGGCGAGCGTGGGGAGCTGGATCCCGGGTGCCCGGCGAGCGTGGGGAGCTGGATCCCGGGTGCCCGGCGAGCGTGGGGAGCTGGATCCCGGGTGCCCGGCGAGCGTGGGGAGCTGGATCCCGGGTGCCAGGCGAGCGTGGGGAGCTGGATCCCGGGTGCCCGGCGAGCGTGGGGAGCTGGATCCCGGGTGCCCGGCGAGCGTGGGGAGCTGGATCCCGGGTGCCCGGCGAGCGTGGGGAGCTGGATCCCGAGTGCCCGGCGAGCGTGGGGAGCTGGATCCCGAGTGCCAGGCGAGCGTGGGGAGCTGGATCCCCGGGTGCCCCGCGAGCATGCGGAGCGCACCGGACAAGGCGAGCGCAGCGCGCCTGAGGCAGCTAGGAGCGCGGGTGAGTAGGCAAAGAGCAGGTCCAAGGAAAGCTCGAAGAAAGCAAATACCAGCAGCAGCAGCAGCAAGTTGCCCCCAGTATGCTATGAAATAATTACCTTGAAGACTAAAAAGAAGAAGCAGATGGCTGCTGATATATTTCCCCGGAGAAAGCCGGCCGACTCCAGCAGCGCCACCAGCAGAATCTCAGCAACAACGACCTTGTACCGGCCCCAAATTGGCAGGGCCTTCGTCCCACCATCAGAGAAAGAAATGCGGTGATGTTCAATGATGATTTGATGGCAGGTGTACGTTTTGTGGTCGGGCCACCAGGTGGGACTCAGCGGTTGCCAGGACACAAACATGTTTTAGCTGTTGGGAGCTCTGTGTTCCACGCGATGTTTTACGGAGAGCTTGCTGAGGACAAAGATGAAATCCGTACACCAGATGTCGAACCTGCTGCTTTTCTGGCTATGCTGAAATATATCTATTGTGATGAAATTGACCTGGTGCGGGCACAGTGCTGGCCACACTTTATGCTGCCAAAAAGTACACTGTCCCTCCCCTTGCCGGAGCCTGTGCTAGTTTCCTGGAGACTGGCCTGAGCGCCGAGAGCGCCTGTGTGCTCCTTTCCCAGAGCCGCCTGTTTGAGGGGCCAGACTGGACCCAGCGTCGCTGGGAGGTAACTAATGCTCAGGCTGAACTAGCTCTCAAGTCTGAGGGATTCTGTGATATCGACTTCCAGACACTAGAAAGTATCCTCCGTAGGGAAACTCTGAATGCCAAAGAAATTGTGTTTTTTTTTTGTTTGTTTTTTGTTTTTTTTTGTTTTTTTTTTTTTTGAGACAGAGTTTCACTTTGTTGTCCAGGCTAGAGTGAGTGCCATGGCGTCAGCCTAGCTCACAGCAACCTCAAACTCCTGGGCTCGAGTGATCCTTCTGCCTCAGCCTCCCAAGTAGCTGGGACTACAGGCATGCGCCACTATGCCCGGCTAATTTTATATATATATATATATATATATATATATATATATATATATATCAGTTGGCCAATTAATTTCTTTCTGTTTACAGTAGAGACGGGGTCTCGCTCTTGCTCAGGCTGGTTTTGAACTCCTGACCTTGAGCAATCCGCCCACCTCGGCCTCCCAAGAGCTAGGATTACAGGCGTGAGCCACCGCGCCCGGCCTGAAATTGTGGTTTTTGAGGCTGCTCTCAACTGGGCTGAAGTAGAATGCCAGCGACAAGATCTAGCACTGAGCATTGAAAATAAACGCAAGGTCCTAGGAAAGGCACTGTACTTGATCCGCATACCCACAATGGCCCTTGATGATTTTGCAAATGGCGCTGCACAGTCCGGAGTATTAACTCTCAATGAGACCAGTGACATCTTCCTCTGGTATACTGCAGCCAGAAAGCCCGAGCTACAGTTTGTGAGTAAAGCCCGAAAGGGCCTTGTCCCTCAGCGCTGTCACCGTTTCCAGTCATGTGCCCATGGGAGCAACCAGTGGTGCTACCGGGGTCGCTGTGACAGCATCCAATTTGCAGTTGATAAAAGAGTGTTTATCGCGGGCTTTGGGCTGTATGGTTCCAGCTGTGGCTCTGCAGAATACAGTGCCAAGATTGAACTCAAGTGGCAGGGCGTTGTCTTGGGGCAGAACTTGAGCAAATACTTCTCAGGTGGCTCCGGCAATACCTTCCCAGTGTGGTTTGAGTGCCCGGTGCAGATTGAGCCAGACACCTTCTACACAGCCAGTGTGATGCTGGATGGCAATGAACTCAGCTACTTTGGACAAGAAGGCATGACAGAAGTTCAATGTGGCAAAGTGACAGTCCAGTTTCAGTGCTCCTCAGATAGCACCAATGGCACTGGGGTACAAGGAGGGCAGATCCTGAACTTATATTCTATGCTTGAAAACTCACTTCCCCAGGCAGTGTGAGCTCTGAGGTGTACATCTGGTCCCTACTTGCTTGATGCTTAGCTTATCTGCAGATATGTGATCAACGCAGGTAATTTGTAATGAATGAAGCAGTAGGCAGTTTCTAATTTCTTTCAACCTTTTAATTATGTACAGGCAAAAATGCAGCATTCCGCTTTTAACTATATGCTTAGAAGAGCCAAGTTCTTATAAAGGCTTTGTGATTTTTTAGAGTTGTGTCTATATAGCTGGGGAGATTTTTTGCTCTCCAAGTGTCCCACTGACCTCCCAGTTTTGTCCCTCCGAAGGTAATTTTGGATCACCCTGAATTCCCTTTTGGACTTTATTTGATAAATAGAAACAAATAGTCTAAAATAATAAGAGTTATTTTTGAACAGAATCCCTCTACCCCCCAAAAAGCAGATAAACCTCAGTGTACAATTTTGAAAGAAGTTTTGCTTTGTAATAAGTAATAATGTAGAAGGTAGACATTAGTTATGTTTGGCGCTTATTTTATTCTTTTTAAATTTGTCTTCTGGGATATTTTTTTTTCAATCCTAAACTCATAAGATTGTTACATATTAAATGATTCAAAGTATCAATGTAAAATAGGAAAATAAGGAATTGGGCATTTGTTTAGGCCATGACTTCTGCTATAAACAGCTTTATACTCTTTCAGTTTAGAAGATGAAATATTGCAATACAGATACTTCTTTTAGAAGTAACTAAATTATAAAATTTTATTATCAATTTTAAAAAGTTGCAGTCCTACTAATTTAAATTGAAAAGGAAACCCAAAAATAGTCCTGTACTACAAATAGCTTAATTGATTTCACATTAGAATAGTTTGAAAAACCCAAACTTTTTTTTCTCTACTTAGCCTTTGATCCCTACTGTTTGCTTGTTTTTATAAGTTGTACTGTATAGAATTGTATTCCTTTATTCCCTCTTAAAGGGACCAAACAATTCTTTATATGAATGGAGTAACAGTTAGTTTTGTAGCACTACAAGTTAATGTGATATTTTTTTGTTTTGTTTTGTTTTGTTTTGTCTGAAATATATTTTACCTGATCTACTTTGACCATATGTTCTTTTCTTTGTGAATTATAATTCTGTCCTGTTCCTGGACTGCTAGAATCTGGCCTCTGGCCATCATAAAGTGCCAACATATGCCTGCAGGGTTTTCAGAAAATGGTCTGGAGCAACACATTTGATTATACCTAATAGTCACTGCATCGGCGTAACATCCAGCTTTCTTACTTGTCCACGAATAATGTAAACAAAGGAGGGAAAAGCTCATTAGAAAGTTCTCCTTCACTGATGGCTTACGTTGGTTTAGTGCCCGTGACCCTGGCAGTGTCCGCTGTGTTCACTTGCAGCTGAAGTATCCATGTGTTTCTGGGCAGCTTTTCTGCTCAGTGTGATCCTGAGATGGCTTCTCCCATCACCCAGAGTGTGGTCCCTGGCCGCCTCCTTCTCCTGCTCTGCAAGCCCGAAACTGGCTTGTCTGGAGCCAGGGGTTAGTCCTGGGGTGTGTGTGCGCCACTGTGCGCATGCAAGTGTGTTTGCCAGCTCAGGAATTGTCTCCTCCCTGCCTGGCTAGTGAGAGGTGGGACAGTGATGGTCCTGCTGGCCCCAGCAAGGCCCAACGAGTGACTGCCCCTATTTATTCACTGTATTTCTGGGCCACCTCCCCTGTAGACGTGGGCTTGCTGCCTTCAGCCAGCTTCCCTGAGGGAGTAAAACACTGGATTAGGGGAAATGTTTTAATCGCTTTGCCGTTACCTATGTCTGTTAGCATAGATGATCAAAAGCTGTTACTGTGATTACAGATGAGATGAGTACTCCCAGAGCAACTTTCCAAAATTGTCTAATGACTATTCTTACTAAGGAGATTATAGGTAGTAGTTTTGGCAAAGCTGAAATCGATGAAATAAAGGTACATTTTCAAATTAAAAAAAATACTTAAAAGGCTTCTGTTTTTAAATTATGGTTAAACATTTCAGTAACTCATGGCTACCATGCAAATTGGTGGACCTGATTAGAAGGCACTCCTTTTTAAGCCAGAGGGGACGAAACTTTATTTACCTCTAATTTTATCCTATCATATTGTTGAGGTGGGTGTGAGAGCCTTAGAGGGAAGACTGTTCATTCACCAACATTCTCCTCAGTGCTCCTGTTAGCTAACTTCCTCCACGTGACTAGGGAACTGCTGGTGAAAGCCGCATGAGATCCTGTACAGTGGGTATAGAAGAACTTAATTTTATGTTAATTAGTATTACTTAAAAAAAAAAAGACACACCATCTAATTGGCTGGTGCCTACAACTGAGGGCAAAATTTGAAAATTGTATTTAGAATAAGAAATTTTACATTTAAAATCCTATTCTCCCTTCTGCATTTTTAGCAAAGTGGAATGAGGTTAATGTGCTTGCTTTATTTTCTTTTGTAATTTTGAATTTTGTAGCTTTTAAAACTAGAAAGCATTGTTCTAACAAGGCAGGCAGTTGTAATGTATAAACACAACTTTATTAAACAGAATATGCTGTAGATGCTTTTCCCAATGTACCTGGCAGTCTTTGTCATTGTTCCTACTGGGGATAAAGGGGAACTAGGCTAGCAGTTCTAATGTAACATTCTTTAAGCATATCTTAAAATAGTATTTAAGTAAATGGTCTAATTTCTACATAATTGCACTGAACTGTCATTTTTGTTTTTTAAGGTGTTTAAATAAGCTCAGCTAATTCAAGACACTGTGGCCGCTTGTGCGTCAGTGTGCTTGGATTTAGTAGCTTACAACATTATTTATGAAGGAAAAATATATAAATATGAAGTACTTCATGTTGAATGTTATTGTACTGTATTTTTAATGTAACAGTGCAGATCTTGTTAGACACCTGAATGTGTATAATCATGTTAAATGCAAATAAAATAAAACTAGTTCAAAAAAAAAAGAAAGAAAGAAAAAGAAAAATAACTTTTAGCGTGTGGTGGGCAAATGGGGGGGGAGGAGGAGAAGAATTTACACTTACAAAATAAGAGCTATGCGCACCGCCTGGAGGTAGGACATGCTTGATGTTTTGGTAAGGCGGAGGGGCGGGGGGAGGAATGGCAGGGGCCATATATGTAACTCTAACAATATCTGTACCCCCATAATATGATAAAATAAAATTAAGTTAAAAAAAAAACCTAAAAGTAGAATTATCATATGATGCTGCTATTGCACTTCAGGGAATTTACCAAAAATATTTGAAATTGGTATACCAAACGATGCCTGCGGTCCCCTATTTATTGCAGCACATTGTGAAGGACAATGATCAAGTTATTGAATCATCCTGCATGTCCTCCAATAGATGAATGGATAAAGAAAAGTCTATATAAACAATGAAATATTAGTTAGTGGAAAAACAAAGAGAGGGAAGAAAGAAGTAAAAGGAATGCTGTTGTTTGTGACAATATGGGTGGAACTGAAGAACACTGTGCAAAATTAAATCATCCAGATCCAGAAAGACAAAGGCTGCATGATGCAAACATACTTTTTATATGTGGAATTTCAAACAGTACGAGACAGTAAAGCAAGGAGCAGTATGGCGGTTACCCGATGCCAGGGGTGAAAGGTACAGCGTGATGATGAGCAGAGGGCACAAAGCCTCAATTAGACATGATAATTTTCTGAGGTCTATTGCACCAAGCTGTGAATATAGCTAAAATAATTTATTTTGCATCCCCAAGCCGTTAAGAGACTAATGAAAACTGTTCTGAACGCAAGAAATAGGTTCATTAGGTCGTGGACGTGTTGCCTAGAGAGTCTGGTGAATCCACCTCGCATTCAGCAGTCACACCCTCAGTGTGTCCCCAGAACCACTCTCAGGACAACGTGTGGATTCACAATAAGAAACAGGAAGAGGACGCGGATTCGCGGCTTCCTGGGGTGGGGGAGGTGCACAGACCGGAAGTGACCCAGGAGGACCATTTCCGGGGGGGTGATGACCTTCCCCCCAGTCGGGCTGGGGACACCGTGAGGAGGCGCTGTCACCTGCCGCCACCACAGCACGGGCGCGCACCCCACGCCCAGAGCCTTCCCTCCGGTGTAGACGCAGCGTGTCCTCCCGGGGAGAGTGGCGGCCCAGCGTCTCCAGCTCTGTAGCCCACACGCCTACCATGGCCCCACCCAGCCGGCCAGAAGATCGCCACAAGACACACGACACAGGACTCTGGGGAGGAGAGACTTCCGGTCCCTCAGCGCGGGCTACGGTGAGTCCTGCTCATGGGAGTGTCCCTGTGGGGGCACCTCAGTGTTCGGGATGGGCGGGGCGGGGGGCCTGTCTGCCTGGGCGGGGGCGCAGGGGCGCCAGCTGCAGAGACCCGGACTCCCCTCCTTCCCCGCAGCCGGGCATGTGGCAGGAGCTGGTCCAAGGCCAGTAAGGCTCAGGGTCAGGGCCGACTTTGGGAGAAAGTGCGATGAAGCTTCTCACACCTGCGTAGACACGTCTCCAGGCACCCTCTGTGTGCGAGCAGGCCTCTAAACTGCTGCCCAGTGCTCTCCATTCCCCTCTCCATCACTCGCATTTAAATCTTGGACATTTGAAAGGATCGGTGGATAAATAGATAGTCACTTTGAATTCAGACAAAGCTGGGTACAGTCCAAATTTTGTTGTTTTTCAGAGGAGCTTCACTGGACCAACTAACTTGGGTAAGGGTCTCCTTGAATCAGCTTCAAATCCAAGTATATTCAAGGGTTGCTATGGAGTTGGGTTAATTCATGCCAATCATGCAGTTTGTGTTGGGGCAATGTAGATGTTTCTGCTTAGGCTGTTGAAATTACAGAAGCCTCCTTCTTGCCCTTTCCTTGGACACAGCAGAGTGTCTGGAAAACAGCCTGGACCTCAGGACTCTCTCCTTGAGACAGGACTTTGATGAACACAGATACTCTCAGTGTCACAAACACAGCTGGGAAAGATTGATGGGACTGTCTAACCATCATTGGTAGGACCCTCCTGCTGTCACCTGCTCATGGACTCACTTTGCAAATGCAAGTGGCCATTAGTAGCTGAGAGAATCAGAGAGATTGTTCAAAGTGGGATGTGTCCACTGAGTCTCTCACAGAGTCACCTTCAACACCTGAGACCTGCAGATGGAACCCTCAGTGTGCTGCGTGCTCTGTGGTGGCATCCATGTCCTTGTGACAGGTGTCTTTGTGGCTCCACAGGACAACACAGCACCCTGCAGTCGAGTCCCTCATGTATGAAGTGCCTGCCCCAGATGGTCTCCTGTGCAAGAGCTTCCTCATCCTCCCCCTTCTGCTCCTCCTGACTGCCCTCTCCTATGTTCTCCTCCTTGCTATGGAGAGTAAAATTATTCCTTGTTTTTACTCTGATGCCCATCGTTATCAAGAAGGAACCATTGTCGTGTGTTGAAGAAGGATTTGTCTCTAAACCACATGGGATTCACAAAAGATTTCTTCTATAACTCAGTCTTCATCATCGGAGATACTTGTGTAAAATTATGCACAACATCCATCTTATAAAGACATTTCCATTCTTGAGTTATTTCCATGTCTACCTTTAGACACAGATGTATCCTCATTGTAAGTAGGAAACTGATAACTGTGTGAGAGGCTTTGGACCTTGTACAGTCCCTGCCTTGACATGACTACAGAGTCAGACAGGAAGGTGGTGACACCACCCTGCATATGAGGGAGTGTGGAGGAAGCAACAGGACCAGTGGACAGATGTGACTACTGTCCTTCAGAGTTACTTTGTTGATTTTAGTTGTTTATAGTATTTTTAATTCAAAATTCCTAAATAATTAAAACACACTTGATTAGGCCAGACGCAATGGCTCACGCCTGTAATCCTAGCAATCTGGGAGGCTGAGGTGGGCAGATTGCTCGAGGTCAGGAGTTCGAAACCAGCCTGAGCAAGAGCGAGACCCCATCTCTATTATAAATAGAAAGAAATTAATTGGCTAACTAATATATATAGAAAAAATTAGCCAGGCATGGTGGCACGTGACTGTAGTCCCAGCTACTTAAGAGGCTGAGGCAGTAGGATTACTCGAGCCTAGGAGTTTGAGGTTGCTGTGAGCTAGGCTGATGCCACAGCACTCACTCTAGCTGGGGCAACAAAGTGAGACTCTCTCTCAAAAAAAAAAAACAAAAAAAAAAAAACACTTAATTTATGTAAAGCCCAAGAAAGCTGCAAAGCTCAAGTGTTGGTGAGCACATATCATGGTACACGATGCTGTGGTTGGCCATAAAGTGGCCACAGGAGAAGGGTCACTCAGAGTATGGGTGAGGAGCCTGGACATTATGGAAAAGAAGGCAGGTGTCCTCCTGGGGAGAACAAGACACTGACTCTGTAGGGTGAGTCTGCAAGAGCTTGGGCAGGTGCACCAGGTTCTCTCCAAGAGAAGTGGCATCTGATGAAGGGACCTGATGTTGTGTGATTCTGGAATAAAGTGAGGGTCATGGAAATCAGCCTGGGAGGCTCCCATGAGGGCTTGAGAGAGGCTGTTCCTTAAATGAGTGGTCGTCACAGTTGGAGTAGAAGGGGAGACAGCTGCACTGTGGAGGATCCACCACCTCTGGACCTGTTAGATGGGATCTTTGTGTTGTAGAAGCAGCATAGCTGACACATAGCACAAAGGAATGACGTGAATGCGAGTGGCTGCACATGTCTCTCATGGGAAAGTGTGAAAAGTGCAGGGCAACACAAGTCAGAACAGAATTCTGTCTTCACAGTATCACAGCTTTGAATATTCATGTCTAGAGTTAGCAGCATGCTTATTTTCTTAGTTTATTTGCTCAAGACAATAGCATATGTTTCGCATAATTCATGATTATTTTATAATTACTGATGTTTATAGGTTCCTTTTGTCAATAAGTTTGCTTTGGCGAATTAATTGTGGCTTGGGAGCCTGTTTAAATGTGCCCCTATCAGAGCACAGCCACCACATCCACAAGAGAAAAATATTTACAAGTTGCTGATTGAAAGGAGTCAGCGACTTCAGTAAGATGCATGTGGTGAGGGTGTCTGGAGCCACAGCATGACATGTGCAGTAACCTACCCTGAGATGCCCTTCACTGTTTCCCAGTTAAACATATCAAATGGGGATGGCTAAAGCAGTTGCAGTTGGGATAATCACTTCTGTTCTAAACTACTCCTGCATAATGGTGTTCATCTTTGAAAAGTCTGTTTTGACTTACATCAGCCTGTATTTACTATTGTAAGGAGGTGATGCATGGAGTATTTTTTGTCACATCTAAGTGTAAGTCATAATGAATTAACTTAATTTTAACTTACTACTCTGGGGGTGAGAGCATCCAAGTCCACAGTATTTTGGAATGATGTGTGCTATGACCATGCTGATTTAGGCAAGGGAATACTTACATTATTTAAGGTGAGATGTACCTGTTTGTCTTTATTGTATATGGCAAAACCGTAGCAGTATAGGAGTACTTTTTAAAAATTTTTTCTTGGTTTCCTAGATATAATTGTAATATGTGCTTCAGTATTAAGGATATGCAGTATTTTCAACAGTGAATTTCTGCAATGTGTAAGATACTTACAGCCTTCATTGAAGAGGACCAAAAGCCTGGCAACACCCTTTTTATATTTTATCATATATTATTTTAGTATATTTTAGATTTCCAATTAGGTCAATCACAAGTGTTCTCTGTTCTATTGCACAGTATAACTATTGTTAACAATTATGTATTGTATACTTGAAAATAGCTGAAACAGGATTTTTAAATATTCTCACTACAAAGAAATAACAAATATTTGAAGGTGATTGACATACTACTTATGTTGATTTGATCATTCTACAATGTATACATGTGTTGACATCCCATTGCATCCCTTCAATATATATAATTATTTGTCAATAAAAAATAAATAAAATTTTACCCAAGTGCCCAATAATACATGAGCAAATTAATAAAATGTGGTATCCATATACGATTGAGTTATACCCAGCCTCAAAATTCAATGGTGATCTAGCACCCTTTATATTATCCTATTATCTGGTTGGAATATCTGGAGCCCATTCTACTAAGTGAAGTATCATGAGAATAGAAAGACAAGCACCACATGTGCTCACCATCAAATTGGTCCTAAGCTATTAAAACACTGAGGTGTTCACATGGTAGTAATATTCAATGGGTACCAGACAGGTGGGGGCAGTGGAGTGGGTAAACTCACACTAATGGATGAGGAGCGAACTGTGTGGGGGAAGGGCATTCTTGTAGACCTGGCTTGGGTGAGGCCAAGGCATATATGTAACCAAAATGTGTGTACCCCCATAATATTGTGAAGTGCAAAAAAGTAATGATAAAAATGATAAAAACTTTGGATGAGGAATATACTAGTTTTCTTAATTTGATCAATATGCAAGGTAAACATATATCAAAACACATTTTATGAGATTAAATATAGGTATTACTTGTCAACTAAAATAAAATGAAGTTTTTTTAATGTAACAGTACAAATAAATTCAGGTTTACTTCCATTTATGCAAATTGTATAATTTTCTTTTTTTTATTTAATTTTTTACATATCTCTTTTTTATTTTAGAATATTACCAGAATATAAAGGTTTAGTTTCCATATATTGCCTTTGCCTCGCCCAAGTCAGAGCTACAAGCATGTCCACCCCTAGACCCCCCAGGGAATCAGAGCAACAACAAAAATAAGTACATGGGACCTGATCAAATTAAAAAGTTTCTTCACAGACAAGGACACTATCAGAAGAACAAACAGACAAATACAGAATGAGAGGAAATACTCACATGCCACACATTTTACATTCTTTAAGTCATTTTGTCCACATCTCTATGCAGATCATATGCAAACTGGTCCTTGCTGTGAAAATGTACAGGCCTCTCCAGCAGCTTCAGCTGATCTCTCATGGCTTCTGGGCATCTTCAATGTTCAGTGACAGAGAGAATGGTGTGAATATTTCAGTTCTTTTTTTCTTAAGATCAGAAAGTCAGAGTAATAGTGGGAGGGCACCAGTGTGTACGCTAAATCCACTTTGCAAGACCTGCAACTGCTGGTCTCTTTGTCCAGGGGCATGTTTTGTCTTCAGACCCTCATGCTCACCTACATGGGGAAGATGAGAGCATCCACCCACAGACTATCCCCTGCTACACACACATCTCAGTGTCTCCAGGCTATGGAAGGGTGGTGTTTGTGTGTTGGAGCAAATGCCATGGGGTGATATCATGTCTCTGCTTCCCAAGAATCCCGAGATAGTGGGTGATGTGCTATGAAGATGATGTTGGCCAAGTGAGAAAAAGTTCATGTAGATGTGCAGAAGTGAAATCCAATATGAAATAAAATTTGGAATTTGTTTTGAAATGCTGGATGATTGCAGCTTCTTATCGTTTGGGAATGAGGTGGCAATAGACAGAAGTAGGGTTAATTGTGGCTTTGTCGTCTGATAGCCTGGTGCATGGTCATTGCACGGAGTGCAGTGGGCATTCCAACACATACTGGCCTATTGCAATGGCTCAGGTCATACACTAATGTGTTTAATTTTCATTGAGTTAATTATGCATTTAAGTTGCATCTCGGTATGTATTGTCAAAACCTAGGATTTCCAAATAATACTCTGGTGGAATTACTGGAATCCAAGTATATTCCTCACTTACTCACTGTGCAAACACAGCCACACCCTAATACTATAATCACTGCCCTTGCAAAGACGGAGACTCTTTCTTGCCCTGCTAATCTTTTGCATGAGAAGCTTAAATGTGTTGGGCAGCACCACGTGTTCCTCAGATGGGCCACTGGGGGTGCTGCCAGATAAAGTGAGGGGCTGGTGCTATTCCTATTCATGCTCCTTTTCATTCCCATGAAATGTCTACAGACTGAGATAACATCTGCATCCTGCTACATTGTGACCCTTCCTCACAGTAAAGGGAACTATGCACGTACATGTGGGGAGCCCCATTGCATTTAAGGTAATGGTCAGATACGTGGCATACAAAATTGCTGACACAGGTAAACCTCTCAGTCAGGCCAGCACCTTCTGAAGAATACCATGCTGAGTGTCTTTACTGAGAGGTGGAGCCCTTGGCCCCAGGAAATGTCAGGTTGACACCACTAATTGAATTGGATGCATAGTAATCACAGAGCGAGTGGTCCTGAGTGAAGCCTTGGGTTGTGAAAGACACACGCATGCTCTAGATCCAGTCAAGTTGAGTTGCAGAACCTTCCAGAGTCAAAGGACTTAATGAATTTGCCATCAAGTGATTCCTGGACTCAGTTATGGAGACCTGTTGAGGTCACTGGTGATCCGTTTTGCTTGCAGACTTCAGATTAGGCAGGGAGGACCTCAGTCTGCCTTAGCGGGTGAAAGTACATGAAGTTGGGTGATGCGTGTCATCCAGCCATGCCGCTCTGACCACTTAATTCATGGACCATTTGGGCAGCACTGGCGTCCCTGGTTGCAGAGGATGACTATGGTACTCTGGCTAATTCCATGCATGTGACTGTCAATGTAATTCCACAGGGAGTGTGCTATAAAGATGCTGAATTGCAGTGCAAAGGTCTTCACACCAAGGCCCAAACAAAACATGCATAAATAACCCACATGCTAGTGACAGGTGCTGCCTGTAGTGAGAAAGAATCAAGACAGTGAATTTTATTATGTGGTCATAAGCTTGCAAATGTCACATGACCCCTTAGATTAAACTAGGAATGTTCAACAGGTGGCCACGGTATGAGCACATATGTAATCATGGACACTCTCAGTGGTGCACACAGCAGGGCCCACCGCCCACGCAGGCTTCCCTCCAGTCTCGCACCAGGCCCTCACACAGGGGAGTGGGGAACAGTCCTGTGTAGGATCCTCTATCATACTGGCTATGGAAGATAAACTATGGTCTGGTTTAAGTCTGTTATCTGCCATGAATTAATTTTTGTGAGTGGCAAGCAGGGGAATTATAGAAGAAAATGTTGGAAAAGCTCTTCTACATCTTTTCTCTTACTGCCACTATGTTAGGCTGTGATTGGTTAGAAGTCCTGGTTCCCAGGGAGGATCACTCCTGACGTGGCCTGATTACAGGATGGGGATGATACAGAACATAAAATATTGAGACAGACACACATGGACATGACAATGACTCGAGTGACCAATGCACCGGTCACTTTATTTTTACACCCCCCAGACCCAAATTTAGTTCCTTGTACATGAGCATCTGAGCATAGCAGCGATATCAGTCAATTCTGGAGTTGTTTCAAAAGGGAACAATTTCCCATGGTCTCAGACCTCAAAATGGTTACTAAATTTAAGGTTCCAGACAGAGCTCAAAAGCCAAGGCTGACATAGGCAACATAAAACCATGCAGCCATCTGAAGTGCTTTTGGTCTCAATCCCAGGCAGCAGCTCCTCCCTGGCCCCCACTGTTGTGTCTGTCTTAGGTCGCCCCCCTCCATGGGGAGTCTTACCCATCATTGACTACCAACCATCAATCGGGGGCCAGTTCTTGGGAGAGTTCTTCTTGTTCTTGTTCTTATGGCCTCCAGACTCGCACCACAGGGGCCCTCTGTGTGAGAGTTGGGAGCATTTGCTTATGTGCAACAACTCAGGCTTCTTATCCAGTCAAAAGGCAGCAACCGTGTCTGAGGAAAATGCTGACTACTGTGCTGTGTCAGGCAGCACACGGACATTACAGGCTATAGTGAATGATTAGTATAACGCATAACACCAGAATCAGCCCCCAACAACTCCTACGGGGGGCACAATGTGCTCCCCTAAATCTGAAGGTTGGTTTGCTGCCCCTCAGTTGGGGTGCTCATGAGTGTGGAGCAGTCCACAATGAGAGGCACTCTCCCACTGACAGACAGTAACTCTGCTTTGGGGATAAGCATGTGCGTATCCATGGAGGCAGGGGCATTCCCTCAGGCCTAGACAGTTTCTGTGGTTTCTCCCCTGCATTCACCACTGGGGAGGTCAATTGCATCAATCACATGCCTGAGGATGGCCAAGGGACCAAGGACAATGGCTCTGCAGTGCTCAGACCTGAGTCACTCCATCAGGGAACACAGCAACCCTCACTGCAAAGTGCTGGCTGTCTGTTAGAAGAGAATCCAGATTGGAGGTGGGAGGGGACACTAGTGAATGTCAAGTACGACCACAGGGCCACCTGCAGCAGTGGGCTCTGGAGACTGATAACTCAGACACACATTGTGACTTCCACAAAGATCAGGGCTGCCTACTGTCCTAAGCATGTGGCAGCCCCATAGACTGAACCTGGGCCTGTGTGGACCTGCATGAGGGAAATGTAAGGACAAACTTCAGTGCATTCCTTCTTGGCCCCACTCTTGTGTCCTGGGCCCGAGAGAGAGGAAGCAGCAGTAATATCTGACAACTTGTGTGAACCCGAGTCCCCTCAGCTGAGTGAGGCTCATGTCACAGTTAAGGCACAAGGGTGTCAAGGTCAGTGTGGATTTTGTGGCCCCAAATTGATTCAACCTTGACTTTGTAACAGTAGAATGCAGCAAAACACCATCATGTTCTCATTACAGAAAGGGGATATTGCAAACCTTATTAGGCTTGTTCACATTGATCCTGGAGTTGGTTCAGGAGCGGAGAAGGATCTAGTGTTGGAGTGCACAGTCCCAGATACTGCAGGTACTTCCCACCAGATACGTGCTTGCTCGTGCACACATAGCACAACTTCTTTCTGTTTCTGTTTGTACAGTTTCATCTGTAAAATATCATGACCTATAAACTCCCCCAGGGCTCTCACCTCTTCTCTGGGATCTGCCCACTCCTCAGGTGTCCCACCCCAGAGCTTGCAACATAGCAGGGGACATGCAAATAGGGCCCTCCCTCTGCTGATGAAAACCAGCCCAGCCCTCACCCTGCAGCTCTGGGAGAGGAGCCCCAGCCCCAGCAATCCCATTAAGTGATCAGGACTGAACACAGAGACTCACCATGGAGTTTGGGCTGAGCTGGGTTTTCCTTATTGCTCTATTGAAAGGTAATTCATGGAGAACTAGAGATATTTGGTGTGTGAGTGGATGTGAGTGAGAGAAACAGGGTGCGTGTGGCAGTTTCTGACAAGAATGTGGCTGTGTTTGCAGGTGTCCAGTGTGAGGTGCAGCTGGTGGAGTCTGGGGGAGGCTTGGTCCAGCCTGGGGGGTCCCTGAAACTCTCCTGTGCAGCCTCTGGACTCACCTTCAGTGACTACTGGATGAGCTGGATCCGCCAGGCTCCAGGGAAGGGGCTGGAGTGGGCTGGCCTTAATAGAAGCAAGGCTTATGGTGGAATAGCAGAATATGCTGCATCTGTGAAAGGCAGATTCACCATCTCACGAGATGATTCCAAAAGCACCGCATATCTGCAAATGAACAGTCTGAAAGCCAAGGACACAGCCTTGTACTACTGTGTGAGAGACACAGAGGGAGGACTTCAGTGTGAGCTCAGACACAAACCTCCTGCGGGGCCCGTGTAGGCCACCAGAGGCGCCCAGGACCCACTGGACCCAGAGCAGCCCAGCAGGTGCAGGTGGAGATTAACAGGTGGTTTCCTATTGGGGTATGGAGCTTGCTCTCCATCTAATTTTCCCCAAGGGACCTCTCTAGAGTTAGAATTCTGTACTGACATTTGCCATCTGTAAGTACAAATCTTTGTTTCTTTGTCTTATAAGAGAAGGACACACTTTCACCGGCGCAAATGTCACACTGTTACTTTAGGAGCCAAAGTGCTCCTGCAGTTGTAACCAGGAACAGAGTCCTCAGGAAGCTTAGGGGAAGCTGATGAGTGTTCAGTCACACACCAGGCAGAGACGTCAGTGGGATTTCCTCATTGGAACAGGCCTTGGGATTCAGATTGGAAACAACAGGCAGGCTAGGGAAGGGTCAGTGGACTCTAACAGGTTTCAAATCTGTCCCTGCCTCTCATTTATAACTGTGCACATCTGAGTCAGGAGTGACACAGTTGTTCTATTTTGTGCTAAGCCATTTTCTTTATCTCCAGACTTTACTATCACAACTCCCTTTTCTGCACATTTTCCCTAAAAATAGAGGTTGTATATTCTGTGGTCTAAGTCCCAGGGCACATACCCACTCCCTGCAGCTCAGGTGTGTCCCAGGATGTGTCCTGCAGTACCTCAGAAAAGTTGAGGAGACCTTCTCACTCACATTTTCAGTAACCCTGCCGTCTTTTGTGATAGACTCATTTGGGAAATGCAAGTGAACATTAATTAGTCACCAAGGATATAATAGCAGTTTGCTCAAAATAGCATATTCATGTAGAACTGCCCTTCAGCTCTCTGTAACTGAGTCCAAGCTCATACCACTTGCCACACAGGGGCCAATACTTTGAAAGAAAGGAGTTGGGGCAAGGAAAGTGACTTCATTTTGAAAGTCATTGAACAGGGAATATGGAAGACTAGTATCCTAAAGAAACATCTTAAGGTTGTGTGGAACTCATGATATTTTCTATGCTAAGGGAAGGGGAGTAGAAGGGATTGGGGTCAAGGGATGACTGACAACCACAAACTCCAAGGTGCCAGCAAGAGTCTGAGGAGGTTGTGAAAGTTTTTTTTTTTCTTTTTAATTTCAGCATATGAGTATATTACGGTGGTACAAATATTCAGGTGACACATATTGCCCTTGCCCCACCCGAGTCAGAGCTTCAAGCGCGTCCATCCTCCAGATGGTATGCCTTCTCCCATCAGGTGTGTGTTTACCCATCTCCCCTTACCCCCCCTCCCACCTGCCCAATACCCAATGAATGTGTGCACTTAAGTGTTGATCAATTAATGTCAATTTAATGGTGAGTACATGCAGTGCTTGTTTTTCCATTCTTGGGATACCTCACTTAGTAAAATAGGCTCCATCTCCATGCAGGACAATACAAGAGGTGCTAGATCACCATTGTTTTTGTGGCTGAGTAGAACTCATGGTATATATATACCACATTTTCTTAATCCATTCATGTATTGATGTGCACTTGGGCTGTTTTCACACCTTTGAAATTGTGAATTGCACTACTATAACATTCTAGTATAGGTGTCTTTTTTTATAGAATATCCTTTGTTCTTTTGGGTAGATGTCCAGTAAAGTGATTGATGGATAAATGGTAGTTCTACTTGTATCTTCTTGAGGTATCTCCATATTGTTTTCCATAGAGGTTGCACTAGTTTGCAGTCCCACCAGCAGAGTATAAGTGTTCCTGTCTCTCTGCATCCATGCCAACATTTATTGTTTTGGGATTGTTTGATAAAGCCTATTCTCACTGGAGTTAAGTGATATCTCACTGTGGTTTTGATTTGCATTTCCCTGATAATTAGAGATGTTGAGAATTTTTATATGTTTGTTAGCCATTAGTCTATCTTCTTTTGAAAGTTTCTGTTCATGTCCTTTGCCCACTTTTTAATGGAGTTATCTGACTTTTTTCTTGCTGATTTTCCTGAGTTCTATATAGATTCTTGTTACCAGCACTTTATCGGATATGTAGCATGTGAATATTTTTTCCTATTGTGTAAGTTGTCTATTTGCTCTATTGATAGTTTCTCTGGCTGTGTAGAAGCTTTTTAATTTTATCAGGGTCCATTTATTTATATTTTTTTTCTCTAATTGCCCTTGGGGTCTTCTTCATAATTCTTTGCCTAGGCCAATGTCTATAGGAGGTTTTCCCACATTTTCTTCTAGAATACTTACAGTTTCATGCTTTAGGTTTAAGTCTGTTATACATCATGAGTTGATTTTTGTTAGAAGTGAAAAGTGTGGATCCTCTGTCAGTCTTCTGCATGTGGCTATCCAATTTTCCCAACACCTTTTATTGAATCAGGATTCTCTTCCCTAGTATATTTTTTGTCTGCTTTGTCAAAGGTCAGATGGGTAAATGAGGAGAGTTTTATGTCTGGGTTTCTGGTCCTGTTTTATTTGCATATATGTCTATTCTTGTGGCAATATCATAATGTTTTGGTACTATATATGTGTATTATAACTTGAAGTATGGTCAGTTTATTCTTCCCATTTTTTTTTTTTTTTTTTTTTTTGCTTTTTGTTTCTTTGGCCATACAGGATCTTGTCTGGTTCCATATAGAGCATAGAATTATTTTTTCTACATCTGTAACCAAAGATGTTGGTATTTTTATAGGGATTGCATTAGATTTTTCAATCACTTTGGGTAGTATAGACATTTAACAATGTTGATTCCACCGACCCATGAGCATGGTGTGGTTTTCCTTCTGGGGATTGGTGCCCCATTCTAAGTCTTCTCAAACAGAGAAGAATTCAAAATTCTCCACAGCATAGAAATCTGTATCCCTCAAAACTCAGTTTTCCGTATAGGGGGAAATGAAGTCTTTCTCAGACTATCAAACACTGAAGGTATTCATCAAGATAAGACATCCCTTGCAGGAGGAACTCAGAACTGTATTATTCATGGATCAGCACAATAAACACTCACCAGGTAAAATTACCCAAAATCTATAGGGTGGAGACCAGGTACCACAATGGCTCAGGAGATGAAACAGAGCAGCCAAACTCAACTCAATCAGTAGAAATTTTTATCAAAATTATCTTAACTATGGAAGGTTAGAAGCAAAGTTGGTTAGTCAGAATGTGCCTGCCTCTGCTGTCACACCCACACCATCATGTGTCACCTCCCTCACCTGTGGCATGGGTCGTGCTGGAGATACTCACCCCAGAGTGATAGGCGCTCTGGGGATAGTAAGCATGTGGTCTCTCTAGGCAGGTCTGGGGTTCTCAGTGCAAGCATCACAAGGGCAGGCTGGAAATGTCAGAAGGGCTGCAGCTCCTGCCCACAGTGGAATTCATTGTCTTCTGTTTGCTAAGATGGAATCAGGCTCCACCAGCTTAGCCAGAACAGTTTCCCTGGTGTGGAGAAAACTGACGACAGGCTTTTATAACATCTGTGACATGCAATCAGGGTAACACCTAGGCTAGTGTCTGATTACAAACTTAGACTATGGTTTGGCCAAGGTGACAAGTAAAACTGATCATCATGATTATTTTACATATTAATTTGCCTAAAAAGAATTAGGCATCTATTTTCAACAAGTTTGCTAAAATAATTGTTAGTGTTGGTGTTCTGAGAAACAAATTCTAAGATGGGATTGAGTTTGCATAAATTCATCTAAATAATATGCCCACCTTTTTGAGAAGAAAACAGAAGGGGTTGAATTAGGCTGGGGAAGCTGTCAGACCATGATTGTAGTCTGTCCTCAGGGGAAAGAGAAAAGGATGGAAGACGTAGTGGAATTTTTCTAAATTTCTGTGCTTTCCAAAGAGGCTCCCCCCAGATCACTGAAGCTTCTGGAAGTGAAAACTGCCCCTCAGGACCCCAGGAATCTCAGCAATGGTCAGCTTCAGAATTCCAAGAACCTCAGTGTCTGCCTGTGAGGGAACTGCAGGACGTGCAGCCTGAGCACAAGCCTCCCCCTGGATGTCAGACAGCAGCAGCTGGGCACCTGCTCCAGGTGCTCTGTGATTCCTGTAGGTGGAGGGCTGGGAATTGCATTCTAATGCCTAACACACTGTTTATCCATTTTTATATAGAGTAGATGTTTGTACATTATATTCATGAATGATGTAGGAAGCAAACATGTGGTGTGCAATCAATGTTAATATCCACTTACCCTAATTACATCATTCCTTAATTCTGAACAATGTCCTGTCATAGGATTGCACATATCATCAGTAATTGTCAAATGTATTTCAGGTCCATGTTCTATAGTTTCATTGGTTTCTCCTTGAGTGATGAGGTCAGAGAAGAGTCCATCTGGACCTTTACAACACTGTCTCTTTATTCCCAAGATGAAAATAAGGGGTTTACCTGATGCAGAATCTGGTGTATGAGCTGTTCCCACACCTGTCAGAGCCTGCAGCTATCCCCCACGCAGTGTATACAGTCAGGATGTTTTCCCGTGTCAGGAGACCCCCAGCTACCCCATTGCCAGTGTTGGCATCACCAATCTATTTGTGGGGTTCACTGTTTAGGCACTTGCTAGTCTATCACATCTTGATTCCAATTTAAAACTCACCATCTTCATAAATATCAGCAGTAATTCAATTATCAATTAATTATCCCAACATCATTTTTCCATCCTACTCAGTAGTAATTTTAATTAGAGAAAAGTGTTACCATTTAGTCTTCTAATCTATCTTCAGAAATTTTTGTGCTAATCATAAAAAATGGAAACAATGTGCCCACTTTGGGAATTTGCAAATTAATTTACTACGAACATTCAAGCACAGTTTGTGTGTGTGTGTGTATGTGTGTGTGTGTGTGTGTCTGTGCATAGTCTGTCAGGTACATTCCTAAGAACATGATTGATACATCTTATAGTCTAACTACCGTTATATTTATTTATTTATTTATTTAAGCGTATTATGGGGGTACAAGTGCTAAGGTTACATATATTGCTCATGCCCTCCCTCCCCCCTCGAGTAAGAGCTTCAAGCGTGTCCATTCCCCAAACATTGCATATCTTATTCATGTGGTTGTATTTACCCATCCCCTCCTCCCCCCTCCCACCCTCCGGACACCCGATAAATGTTACTCCTATACGTCCACTTAGGTGTTGATCCATTAATACCAATTTGCTGGTGAGTACATGTGGTGCTTGTTTTTCCATTCTTGAGATGCTTCACTTAGTAGAATGGGTTCCAGCTCTATCCAGGAATATACAAGAGGTGCTATATCACCATTGTTTCTTAAAGCTGAGTAGTACTCCATGGTATACATATATCACATATTATTAATCCACCCATAAATTGATAGGCACTTGGGTTGTTTCCACAGCTTTGCAATTGTGAATTGTGCTACTATAAACATTCGAGTGCAGGTGTCTTTTTTGTAGAGTGTCATTGGATCTTTTGGGTAGATGCCCAGTAATGGGATTGCTGGAGCAAATGGTAGATCCACTTGTATCACTTTAAGGTATCTCCATATTGCTTTCCACAGAGGTTGCACTAGTTTGCAGTCCCACCAGCAGTGTAGGAGTGTTCCTCTCTCTCTGCATCCACGCCAGCATTTATTGTTTGGAGACTTTTTGATAAAGGCCATTCTCACTGCAGTTAAGTGATATCTCATTGTGGTTTTGATTTGCATTTCTATGATGATTAGAGATGATGAGCATTTTTTCATATGTTTGTTGGCCATTCTTCTGTCTTCTTTAAAAAAGTTTCTGTTCAAGTCCTTTGCCCACTTTTTGATAGGGTTATTTGATTTTTTCTTGCTGATTTTCGTGAGTTCTAAGTATATTCTAGTTATCAGCCCTTTATCAGATGCATAGGATGCAAAAATTTTCTCCCATTCTGTAGGTTTTCTGTTTACGTTCATGACTATTTCTTTGGCTGTGCAGAAGCTTTTTAATTTGATCAGGTCCCATTTGTTTATTTTTGTTGCTGTTGTGATTGCCTTTGGGGTCTTCCTCATAAAATCTTTGCCTAGGCCAATGTCTAGAAGGGTATTTCCAACACTTTCCTCTAGAATTCTAATAGTTTCACACCTAATTTTCAAGTCTGTTACCCAGTGTGAGTTGATATTTGTGAGAGGTGAAAGGTGTGGGTCTTGTTTTAGTATTCTACATGTGGCTATCCAGTTTTCCCAGCATCATTTATTGAATAAGGATTCTTTTCCTCAATGTATGTTTTTATCTGCTTTGTCAAAGATTAGTTGGCTTTATGAGGATGGTTTTATATATGGGTTGTCTGTTCTGTTCCACTAGTCAATGTCCCTATTCTTTGCCAGTCCCGAGCTGTTTTAATTATTATAGCCTTGTAGTATATTTTGAAATCTGGTAAATTGATAACTCCTATTTTGTTTTTATTGCCTAGGTTTGCTTTTGCTATATGGGGTCTTCTCTGGTTCCATATGAAGTGTAAATTATTTTTTCTATATCTATGAAAAATAATGATGGTATTTTGATAGGGATTGCATTGACTCTGTAGGTCACTTTGGGTAGTATAGACATTTTAACAATGCTGATTCTGCTGACCCATAAGCATGGTATATTCTTCCATCTGTTTATGTCCTCTGCTATATCCTTCTTCAGTATTTCATAGTTTTCCCTGTAGAGGTCTTTTGTCTGCTTGATTAAATATATTCCAAGGTACTTTATTTTCTTTGTTGCTATTTTGAAGGGAATTGAGTCTTTGATTTGGTTCTCATTTTTACTGTTGTTGGCATATATGAATGCCTTGACTACAGTTATTTTGGAATAAAGTTGACCCAAATAATGTATCTGCAGAGGAACTCAGCTGACCCTGTCAACTTTCTGGGAGAAAGCCCAGTGAACAAGGGAGGTCAAATGAGAAGATCTGAGGACCAGCTGCTGAACAAGAGTTGGGGACAGAAGCCAGGCATATGACTGGGATTCTTGGCCATGCACCTCCTGTCCCTTCAGTACCCAGGCTATGGGGGAGCACACGGCCACCAGGAGATGCTTAGGGTTGTCTTCCCAGAGTCCCACAGAAGCATAGGTGCAGAGAGAGACCTGCAAGGAAGTTGCCACCAACCACTTAGAACTTCCTTTTTTTGCTTAACAGCATCTCACCCCCAAGGGATAATCCACCACATCCTTTGTAAATCATGCTCTGACTTAACCAAAACAAAACAGATATAAAGGTAATTATACAATCAATTCATTAAAACTTGAACATTTTCCTGGGAATTCCATCACTATTATCATCATAATCATCTCAAAATCAACCTACATGCTCCTACCATGAGAAAACTTTGCCCCATTGTAGAAGAAGATCTTTGAATTGAAAAGCACATCCCATGGGAAAGGGTCCCTTAGATTGGACGGATCAATTAGTAACTTAGTGTCAAATATCAGAAAACTAAATGACACCATTGTCTGTCATTTCCAGTGAAACTATACATCCCCTCAACATTCATTTGTTAAGGGTCCAGGGCAAGCTTAAGCAGTATTCAGTCTGTCAGGACATAGTATTTCCCTTCTTGGAGCACCATGCCTTAAATAATCTCTATTTTGACAAAAATTGTCTAGGGACCATTCCTACATCAGATTCTTATGTGACCCAATTTCCTGTGTGACAGACAAATCATTGCGAGGTTTCTTGATTAACCTGAATTGAGAATAATTTTCCACCATCACAGCCTCAGTGTAAATGCAAACCTCCTGGAATGAGCTTTCATCTTCATACCGGTAGGTGATGTCCCTTCATGGATTCTCCCCTCGGACAAGCACTCAAGTTCTCACATCCTCATGATCCTCCACCAGGGTCTCTGCTCCATGGGGGTCCCTGTCCTCCTTGGGACAGTTTAGCCCCCTGACCCACATCCATCTTGTGGCTACTGATGTGTGTGGCCTGACCCAGCCTGTGTTGTCCCTCTGTGTCCTGAATAGTGACACAGCTCACTTGAGAGATGGGAGAAGATCTCATGCATCCCTGTGAAGGGGACACAAATACAAGAACACAGAAGAAAACCCTTCACATCCCTGCTGGGTCATGTTCTGTGTGGGGTCTGTGAAAGGAGTCCTGGGGTCCATGTCAGAAGACATGTCTTTCAGCTTCCATATGAAGAATCCATAGAAAGACCAATAAGAGGTTTTTGTGTTCCTGTATTCAAAAGTGTGTGCTTATCTCATGTGAGCAATGCATATATTTTCTATATTACAAAAAGAAGGTATGGTAATAATTCTACCAAATGCAATTAAATACCTCTGAAATTTAGTCAAATAAGTATGTGTGTGTTATATCTAATAGTTGCAGATATAAAAACATGGGATCTAACATTTATATACATAACAAATGAGGTCATTATACAAAGGGATCAATATAACAAGAGGTCACAACAATGGCAGACATGTAAGTGTTCATCACTGGAACACCCTGACACACACAACAGGACCTGCTGTGTCTAAAGAGAGAGACAGCTGTAAGGTCACAGTGAGAACTTCAACGCTTCACTCACAACAGTGTGAAGACCATTTAGACAGACAGAAAATTTAATAAATGCCTTAAACCTATACTTTTCTTTAGAAAAAAAACATGGACCTAACAGATGTGTATAAAACATTCTACCCAATAACTGCAGAATATACATCTCATGAGCAGGCAGAATATTCTTCTTATCAACACGTGGAGTACTTTCCATGATAGACCATATGTACGTCACAACCAGTCTGAATTTTTTTAAAAGAAAATTATACCTAATATCTTCTTAGACCACAGTGGACTGCAATTAGAGTTCAATACCTATAGGAAATTCAGATATTATAAAAATGCATGGAATTTAAACAATGATTATTGGATCAATAAAGGAATTAAGACCAAAGTTTATTTTTTTTAAACAAAGCAAAAATTGAAATCAAATAAATACCACAGCACTAACAAAGACATTCAGATAATCATTTAACTACATTGAATTTGTAGAAAGATCACAAATCAAAAACTGATTACTGCAACTTAAACAAGTAAAAAATAATTTGGCTTTAATTTGATACTAAGAAGTGAAGTTATATGCATGTAAATATTATGGAAGCAGCCTGAGGCTGTGTAACGTGTAAATGGCTGGAAAGATTTGTAATTCCTGGAAAGTCTAGATGTGTGGGTGTTTCCAGTGAGACCTGGGACAGAGGTTGTAGCATGTTAGTAGAAAGTGAAGGAAAGTTATTCACTGTTACACAGTGGCAAAGAACTTTGCTGACCTGTGTGGTAGTATTTAGTGGAAGTTAGAACCTGTGAATGATGAAATTGGGCAATTAGGTGAGAATACTTTTAAGCAACATGTCAAAGGCGTGGCTTGCTTCCTTTGCAGTATAAAAGAGAGGTTAGAATAAGAAAATTTACAACAAAAGTATCAGAAATGTGAAGATTTAAATATTCCTCAGCCTATCCATATTTCACAAACAAGAAAGTGTGTTCTAAAGCAAGCAGCAAAGGTGTGACTGGGCTATGACTTGATAAAGAGCTTATGGTATTATACAGGAGGAGACACAGGGGATGTAGATGGAACAAAACCAACAACCACTGCCAGAGTCTCTGGATTTAGCAGGGCTGAGTACTAGAACTGTTCGGCTGCACACAGGCACTGTTCTTCTAGAGGAGAGAAAATTGAACTTGAAATCGACTCAGAAGCATGAGGCAACCATCTTGATTTTCAGAGGCTGCAGCAGGCTAGGCATTCTCCCTCTGAAACCTTGGTGTCAGGGTCTACAGCTGGGTCTTGGGGTAGGATCAGCAAGCTCACTCTGTGTGTGGAGCTGACTGGGCCTGGGAGAGATGAATGTGGCGGGGCAGTGGCTCAGGGCTGGTGCCTCTGCCTAAAGTCATGGAGGGGATTCTGGTGCACCCGTGGGCCAGGAAGGCAGACAACTGGATCACAGAAGATTATGCTTGAGCCTTAAGATCTAAGCAAATTTTCTTTGCTGTATTTTGGACTTCTTTGGAACCATCGCCACTTCCTTCCTTTCTATTTCTCTCTTTGGAATGAAAATATATATTCCATGTTCTTCTCATCATTATAATTTCAAGCCACATAATTTGTCTGGTGCTATGGAAGGAATGTTTATGTATCCCCAAAATTAATATTCTGAAGCCCTGGTACCCTAGGTGATGGTATTAGGAAGTTGGGCATTTGAGGGTTTATTAGGTGAAGAGGTGCCAGTCTCAGGAATGAGATTAGCATTCTTACAACCAGATCTGCATCCTCACCTACCCATGTGGAGGAGGAAATCTTCCCATTCTCACTGCAGCCCAGCTGCCATGGAGTTCACTGCCTGTCAGGGCAGGAAATGGAAAAACACTTGAGTGTGGGACTGAAGCTGACTGGAGGTGATGTCAGGTCCATTTCATCCCAGTCTCGTGATGAAGATGCAGTGAGATATTCCCACTGCGAAGTGATGCGTTGTGAAGATTCTTTAGGCAAGGTGAGGAAAAATCATGAAGATATACAAGACTGACATCCATTCTGAAATAAAATGCAGATTATGTTTTGTAATGGTGAATTGAGATTCTGAAGAATGTGTGGAGGAGTGGATTGAATACAAAATTAGAAGTGATCTTAATTTTCGGTGTTGAGAAGCATGGTGTGTGGCTATTTAATTTAATACCATGGGGCTATACACGCATGCATTTTGTCATTGCTATGCTCACACAACAATATATTAATCATCCTTCAACCAAGTACACATCTAGGTTTGCACTTGTACATACATTGTCAAAATCGAGCAGTTGCATCATTGGTTTACTGAGAGTTAAACTGATTCCTTTTTCTTTTATGGAAGCACACTCCTGCCCTGATGGTAACATCAGCTGTTCCTGCAATGATGGGAGCCCTTTCCTGGCCTGCCAGTCTCCCCTCAAGAAGCCTTGGTGAGCTGGGCAGCACCACATACCCCACAAATGGTCTTGGATTCATGTCTGCTACAGGGGACATGAATGGGGATGGGGCTACACGTACTTGTTCCCTTCTTCCCAGGACCCATGGGTGCCTATAATGAGGCAGTGTCTGAACCCTCGCAGACTGTGTATCTTCCCCTGAGAGAAAGAGCGCTGAGTTCCTGGAGACAGGTCTACTTCTCTACCAAGCCAGCAGCCTTTGGGGAATCCCATGCTGAATGTCTGCCCTGCAGATTTGGTCATTGCTTACAGAGTGCTACAGTTAAAAAAAATTATAGAAACACTACACAACAAGAATGATGCCATCTCCATCAGACATGACAACTAGATATGTTTTGCACACCTGGAGCTATAGAAATCTTAACATGGAGGGGGTGCAAGAATAAAGCAGTTTGTGTTATGGCTTCACCCCTTGTGTTAGTTTCAGTGTTGGATAACTGATTTAACCACAGCTGGATGCATGCCAGTGGGGAAGTCAGACGGCAGCCCAACATCCAGCCAGAGAGAAGTGGGTGAAGGTAGTGTGTTCCCTGCAGCACTGAGATTCACTCCACTGTCCAGCTCTGGCCCCACACATGGACCACAGACTAGGAGATCCCCTCCCCCAACAGTACCACCTGTCCACAGGGATTTACCACTGATGCTCAGGCCAGAGGGTCAGCTGAGGGATCTGTGGCAGAGGGGTGGTACCGAGGGCTGGTCTCAAATACAGTAAAAGGGGATGTGTTGAATCACAGGGCTTTGCATGTTTCCCTTAATTCTGAATTCATTAGTCTGCCAGTCATACAGTGACCATCATGGTTGAAAGTATAAGAAGTCTTTAATAATTTATGTTTTAACTCATGAGAGCACCAGGAAAGTCCATCTGGGCCTCCTGCTTTCCTCAGGTGGAATTATTCAAACAATTTCTTTGCAAAGTTGTTTTATCTGCTTGGTCTCCTCCCTCCATGTTTGTAAGTAACATGAAGCTTTCACACTTTATCAGCTGCACCCCCTGATGAGGCTATATCTGACATATTTTTCATATGAATTTCTATTTAGAATTTTAAAATGAACAAGTGTTGAAAACTATGTCCAAAAGACAAGAAATAAAGGACACTGTTTTTTGTTAATTCCTGTGTCAGAAGTCATTCATACTCTACATTACATTTGATTGTTCGTACCTTTAGTTGGTTATGGGAGCAGAAACATTGTTCCAGACTAAGAGTACTTTATTCTCCTGAAACAAACCAGGTGCTACCCATGGCTTTCAGCTGATCATCCAAAGATAATTTAGCAGGGTGGCACACACATAGGCCCCTAGGAGGAACACAGCAGCCCTGATCCCTGTTGGAATCCACATCTTCTTATAGCCCAGAGGTTGTGTTGACTGTTCTACAGGATGGGGTCCTTTCTCTGATCCTCCCCTAGGAAAGCCCTGGGGACGGTAAGCTCCCATTAAGGTGGCTCTTTCACCCTATGTCCCTGCAACTCTGTCTATGCAAACTGGCCACAGGTTCAAGAGGAGATACAGGCAGGGGTGTGAGCAAGACGTTCTGTGTTTTTGCTCTGGGAACCACTGTCCTCACAGAGAAGCACATGGCCTCTCTGCTGGCCCTCCTCCGTCTGCTAGCCGCTCTCCACAGTGAGTGATCCACGGTCTCAGAAACAGTGTGATGGGCATTAGGCTCTGTGTCTGTGTCACTGACGCTTGTTCTCTGTCCGCAGGTGTCCTGAGCGAGGACCAACTTGTGCAATTGGGGAAGGGAGTGGTGGTCTCCTCGCGGATGCTCAGCCTCACCTGTGCTACCTATACAGGCTCAGTTTCAGAATATTCCATATCCTGGATCTGCCTTCCCCACGGGAAGGGCCTTGAGTGGATTGGTGTGATCTGGGATAATGGGAACACCAACTACAGCCCCAGCCTCCAGTCCAGAGTCAGCATCTCCAGAAACACAAACAAGAATCAAGTGTTCCTGGAGCTGAGAAGTGTGACAGTGGAGGACACAGGCATTTAATACTGTGCCCAGGGCACCGTGTTCTGGATCCAGGGTGAGCCTAGGCAGGAACTTGCCCTGCAAGGGTGCTCATGGCCTCCAGTGGGTGCATAGAGACTGTTAGCCTGGTCCTGGCACCATATGTGGGTTGAGGGCTAATTTCCAGGCTAGAGTTTCTCTTTCCTTGCCCTGCAAAATGCTTGACATGCAGACAATACAAAGATTTCAAAACATGAAAACTGAGAGACATGTTCATTTTAAAGTAATGATCACATAAGTATGACACCCACATTGCTGAAAGGCCAGGTACTGGAGTAACTTCAACCTATGTAATCTTGACAGTAATCCTAAGAATGTAGAAGTGCAATCATTCTAATTACATATATGAATAACTTTACATAAGAGCATTCTAAACCAGGGGTCCTCAAACTTTTTAAACAGGGAGCCAGTTCCCTGTCCCTCAGACGGTTGGAGGGCCGGACTACAGATTTAAAAAAAACTATGAACAAATGCCTATACACACTGCACATATCTTATTTTGAAGTAAAAAAACAAACGGGGAAAAACACTGGCCCGTGGCCTGCTGGCCGTAGTTTGAGATCCCATATATTCTTATTTTGTTTGACTATGTCTTCATTTTATTGCTTTGCTGTATTTTACTGATGTCCGTTTAGGAAGATCTTATACAAATGGCCCCTGGTGCTTGTAAAAAGACCCACAGCCTTCACTATGTCTGTGTTGCAGTGGGGGAAAGAACTATCTCAAAATAGTTCTGTCCATTTTGTCTTCTTCAAGGTCAGAAAGCCAGAGAACACTCAGAGGAACCAGTGTCAACATACAGACTGACTCCACATTTTACGAGATCAGGTAGTTCATTAGATATCTATCCTACTTGGTTGACCTGCCATCAGGTGGCCAGTTAGCACCTGAAGGAGGTCTCTTAGGGGTGAGTAATGGTCTGCTGAACATTAGGCAGAGGCTTGAGCGTCACTGGTCTGGAACCCTGCTGGGGTCACTTATATGGACAATTCCTGGCATCAAGCAGCTCAGCATTTCCATCTGCTTGGGTATTGGGATCCGCCTGGTGGTGGTACACTCTGGAAGGCACCAAAATGCATACACACAGCCTCCTAGTAATCAAACACAACTGTGCATTCATGAATAGCTTGTGCTCCAGAAAGAGGCAGGTGCCTTCAGGGACAAACAAAACTGACATGTTTTCTTATCTTTTAAAGACACTGCCAAATGCCATATGTAACAAAAAGAACATTAAGTTAGATATGTTTGACAAATGTCTAAAGTCTGAGGTGGGTCATACTTAAAGGAGGGCTCAATTTCTCATGCAAGTTTTCCCTAGGAACTGCACCAGGAAATCACAGAGGAGCTTTGAGTATCCTGAGATCACCAACAGTGGTGAGGACTAAGGTGCATTATTATTATATTAAGGAAAAAAACATGTGAAATCTTAATACATTATGGATTTTAGTTTAAAAATCATTTCTGATCCTGGTTGATGTATAAATGGCACAGTGTAGCAGAAGATGACCTTATATCAGCCCCAGCTAAGTTTGAGCCAGCATCTCTGTTTCTTCCTTCCTGAGGAAGCCTGTTAATGTTGAATTTGTCTTTGGCAAATGATCCCCCATTCCCTCCTTCATCCCTGTACACACCTTCATTTCTGCAACATGAGTTCTTATCAGGCGGTGGATTCCTCATCACCTCTGTCCTTTGTTTCTCTCCTGTCCAAAAATTAAGATGAGTGTGTCACTGTGCAAAGTCTTTGGGGTCAAAAAACAGCAAAGAAAGGCACCAGTCTTTAGCAGCTTATGCAGCCTGGGGCCACAAATAAAGTCACCATCATTTCCACAATCCTGCATCAGGATGTGTCTGAGAGATTTTATTAGCAAACTTCCCTAGAGAATTACATTTACAAAGTACCAATCCCACTTCCAATCCAGAGGTAACCTACCCATTTGTTCTTCATAGAGCAACTGATAGAGTTGAATACATTACATATTTCCTGGTCTTACAAGTTTAATTGTCTGTATATTATGAGCTAATTTGTGGTCTCCTCAATCAAATCTGCAAACTACTTTCACTGGTATAAGTAGCATCCTCAATATCAAATATAATCAATAATCATCATGTCTAATTCATATGAGCTCTTTACAGCTTTAGTTCTTACTGGCCAATTTCAATGTGTGGAATTTACTTGTTCATTTTTTATGGCACCTATATTTTTATCCTTTGTATGCTCTTCTTAGGTTTCTTCCACACCTGACTGATATTTAAATTTATAATTTATTGGAGTTTAATGAAATTAATATGTCAACATTCTAGTGCAAATAGCATTGCAAAGTACAAATTTACCATGTTTTAGTTTGCATTAGTCTATTTTGTGATATTATAAAACATCTGAAACTGAATAATGTTAAACAAACAGAAGTGTACTGACTCAGAGTTCCAGAGGCTGGGAAGTCCAAGGTCAAGGCATGGGAATCTGTTGAGGGTCTTCCTGCTGCATCAGGGTTTACTTTATATTTGAAAATGGAGACGAGTTGGACAACTACATCACATGATCGATGTCCATGGGTGAACATGAAATAAGAGGATATATGCTAAGTACTTATCAAAGCTCAATATCATAACAATATACCACATTTCCTCTAATATTTTCATTGTCACCAACCTCCTCAGAAAACTCAAGGTATTGTGGGGACATTCCCTCTCCTCAGGTGTCCCACCCAGAGCCTGCTATATAGCAGGGGGCATGCAAATAGGGCCCTCCCTCTGCTGATGAAAACCAGCCCAGCCCTCACCCTGCAGCTCTGGGAGAGGAGCCCCAGCCCCAGCATTCCCAGCTGTCCTCTTTTGATGATCAGGACTGAACACAGAGACTCACCATGGAGTCTAGTCTGAACTGGGTTTTCCTTGTTGCTCTGTTACGAGGTAATTCATGGAGAACTAGAGATATTGAGTGTGTGAGTGGATGTGAGAGAGAGAAATAGGGTGTGCATGGCAATTTCTGACCAGGATGTGTCTGTGTTTGCAGGTGTCCAGTGTGAGGTGCAGCTGGTGGAGTCTGGGGGAGGCTTGGTCCAGCCTGGGGGGTCCCTGAGACTCTCCTGTGAAGCCTCTGGATTTACCTTCAGCAGCTACTACATGAGCTGGGTCCGCCAGGCTCCAGGGAAAGCACTGGAGTGGGTCTCATACATTACTGGTGATGGTAGTAGCACAAGCTACGCAGACGCCGTGAAGGGCAGGTTCACCACACCCAGAGACAACAGCAAGAACATGCTGTATCTGCAAATGAACAATCTGAGAGCCGAGGACACAGCCATATACTACTGTGCTAGAGACACAGTGAGGGACATTAGTGTGATCCCAGACACAAACCTCCTGTGGGGGCGCACGGGGCCTCCAGGGGATGCACAGGGCACAAGGAGGAGAGATACCACAGGGCAGGTGCAGGTGGAGGGTAAGAGCTGGTTTCCTCTGAGGGTTGTGGCTTCCTCTCCATAGAACGGTTTCCTCTGGGGAGCTTCTCTGAATTCATGATTCTGTGTTTCCCTCTGTAATCTCTGAGTTAGATATGTCTGTGGTAAAGGGAGAAAATATTCTAACCTGCACAAAATGCAGAGAGTGACTTCCAGTCACTTTCCCCTGTCCCCAAATATACATTAATTATCAACCCTTGGGAATAAGTCCAAAAAGCAATAAAAGATTTTGTCTTTTACAACACAATGCAGCACAGCACACAGAAGTGAATGTTCCTTCTAGCCAATAAGCAGGATAAAGTGCCTGTGGGACAGAGGCAGAGGAGTCAGCATCCTAAGTAAGAGAAAGGACATCCCATGGTGGTCAGTGTCCCAGCACTAGGCTCACCACATCCATCCTAAATGACACTCTTAGAAGGTGGACATTTAGTGCGGGCATCTAATCTGCTCTGATCTTCATTATTGCTTCTTCTGATAACTTTGGATTCAGTTTGCTCTTATTTTTCTAGTTCCTTGAGATGAATTATTAGGTTGTTTATTTGAAACATTTCAACTGTTTTGATGTAGGTAGTTATTGGCAGTTATTGCTATAACATTTCCTCTTTTTACTGTTTTTCTATATCACATAGGTTTTGATATGCTGTGCTTTCATTTTAATTTGTTTTCCAATATTTTTACATTTTATTCTTAATCTCATTATCAACCCACTGGAACACTAATTCAGGAGCATGTTTTTTTGGCGTGGGGCAGATAGATGAATTTAATTAATTAAAATACACCTTGATGAACATGGTACTTTATACAGTAAGTTCAAACTGTTGTGTTAGCATAGAGGAAAAAAACAGGGTGTCTAGAGGGGCCATGAAATAGTTGATTATGGAAGAAGCTTTTTTTCATGTTTTTTTTTCCTTTTTTATATTTTTCAGCATATTATGGGGGTACAAAAGTTAAGGTTATATATATTTCCATCCCCTCCCTCCTCCCTCAAGTTAGAGCTTTAAGCATGTCCATCCCCCAGTTGGTGCACATCACACTTATTATGTATGTATATACACATCCCCTCCCAACCCACCTACCTGACACCCGATACATGTTATCCCTATATGTCCACTTAGGTGTTGATATGTTAATACCAATTTACTGGTGAGTATATGTGGTACTTATTTTTCCATTCTTGGGATACTTAACTTAATAGAATGGGTTCCAGCTTTAGCCAGGAAAATACAAGAGGTGTTATATCATGGTTGTTTACTATGGCTGAATAGTAATCTATGGTATATATATACACCACATTTTATTAATCCACTTATGTATTGATGGGCACTTTGGTTATTTCCACATCTTTGCAATTGTGAATTGTGCTGCTATAAACATTCGAGTGCAGGTGTATTTTTCATAGAGTGACTTTAGTTCTTTTGCATAGATGCTCAGTAATGGGATTGCTGGATCTAATGGTAGATCTACTTGTATCACTTTAAGGTATCTCCATATTGCTTTCCACAGAGGTTGAACTAGTTTACAGTCCCACCAGCAGTGTAGGGGTGTTCCTATCTCTCCTCATTCACACTAACATTTATTGTTTGGGGACTTGTTCATAAAGGCCATTCTCACTAGAGATAAGTAATATCTCATTGTGGTTTTGATTTGCATTTCCCTGATGATAAGAGATGCTGAGAATTTTTCATAAATTTGTTGGCCATTATTCTGTCTTCTTTTGAAAAGCATCTGTTCAAGTCCTTTGCCCACTTTTTGATAAGGTCGTTTGAATTTTTCTTGCTGATTTTCCTGAATTCTAAGTAGATTCTAGTTATCAGCCCTTTATCAGATGTGTAGCTTGCAAAAATTTTCTCCCATTCTGTAGGTTTTCTGTTTGCTCTCTTGATAGTTTCTTTAGCTGTGCAGAAGCTTTTTAATTTGATCAGGTCCTAATTATTTATTTTTGTTGATGCTATGATTGCCTTAGGGGTCTTCTTCATAAATTCTTTGCCTAGACCAATGTCTAGAAGAGTATTTCCAACACTTTCCTCTAGAATTCTAATAGTTTCACACCTAAGGTTCAAGTCTGTTACCCAGCGTGAGTTGATTTTTGTGAGAGGTGAAAGGTGTGGGTCTTGTTTTAGTCTTCTACATATGGCTATCCAGTTTTCCTAGCACCATTTATTGAATAAAGATTCTTTTCCCCAGTGTATGTGTTTGTCTGCTTTGTCAAAGTTTAGATGGCTATATGAGGATAGTTTTATATCTGGCTACTCTGTTCTGTTCCATTGGTCAATGTCCCTGTTCTTGTGCCAGTTACAAGATGTTTTAACTACTTTAGCCTTGTAGTATAGTTTGAAGTTTGGTAAATTGATGCCTCCCATTTTGTTTTTATTACCTAGGATTGCTTTTGCTATACGGTGTCTTCTCTGATTCCATACAAAGCATAAAATTGTTTTTTTTTTCTTTATCTGTGAAAATTATGATGGTATTTTAATAGAGATTGCATTGACTCTGTAGATCACTTTGGGTAGCATAGACATTTTAACAATGTTAATTCTGCTGACCCACAAGCATAGTATGGTCTTCCACCTATTTATGTCCTCTGCTATTTCCTTCTTCAGTGTTCCATAGTTCTCCCTGTAGAGGTCTTTTACCTCCTTAGTTAAATATATTCCTAGGTACTTTGTTTTCTTTGTTTTATTTTGAAGGGAATTGAGTCTTTGATTCTCTTCTCACTATGACTGTTGTTTGTGTATATGAATGCTTCTGATTTGTGTGTATTGATTTTGTATCCTGAGACTTAACTGAATTCATTTATCTATTCAAGTAGTCTCTTGGTTGAATCCTTGGGATTTTCTAGGTACAATATCATATTGTCAGCAAAGGATGAGAGTTCGATCTCTTCTGCTCCCATTTGGATGCCCTTAATTCCACTCACTTGTCTGATTGCTGTACAAGGACTTCCATCACTATGTTGAATAGAAGTGGAGATAGTGGGCAACCTTGCCTTGTTCTAGTTCTAATTGGGAATACTTTCAATTTTTCCCCATTCAGTACAATGTTGGCTGTGGGTTTGTCATATATGGCTTGTATCATTTTTAGGTAAGCCACATATGTGCCTATTTTGTTAAGAAAGGGTGTTGAATTTTGTCAAGTGCTTTTTCTGTGTCTATTGAGAGGCTCATATGGTCTTTTTTTTGCTTCTGTTTATATGGAGAATTACATTTATAGATTTGCATATGTTGAATCATCCCTGCATTCCTGGGATGAAGCCCACTTGGTTGTGATGGATTATTTTCTTGATAAGCACCTGGATTAGATTAGCTAGAAATTTGTTGAGAATTTTTGCATCTATATTCATAAGAAATATTGGTCTGTAGTTTTCTTTTTTTGCTGCATCCTTTCCTGGTTTTGGTATTAGGGTTATGTTCACTTCATAAAATGTGTTGGGAGGAGTCCATCCTTCTTGATGTTGTGCAATAATTTCTGCAGGATAGGCACCAGATCTTTGTAAGTGTGGTAAAATTTGGGTGTGAAACCATCTGGTCTGGGACTTTTCTTTTTAGGAAGGTTTTTTATTGCTGTTTCAATTTCAGTACTTGATAGTGGTCTGTTCAAAAATTTTATTTCTTCCTGGTTGAGCCTAGGGAAGCTATGTGTTTTTCTAAGAAATTGTCAATTTCCTCCACATTTTCCAGTTTGTGTGCATAGAGGTTTTTGTAGTTTTCATAAATTATATCTTGTATCTTCGTGGCATCAGTTGTAATTTCTCCTTTATTGTTCCTGGTGGAGCTTATTAGAGATTTTTCTTTTCTACTTTTCATTAGTCTAGCCAAAGGTGTGTCAATTTTGTTTATTTTTTCAAAAACCCAACTTTTATTTTTTATTTCGGCATATTATGGGGGTACAGATTTTAAAGTTTCAATAAATGCCCATTTCTCCCCCTCCCCCCACAAGTCTGAGTCTCCAGCATACTCATCCCCCAGATGGTGCACATCTCACTCATTATATATGTATATACACGCCCCCTCCCCCCTCCCACCTGCCCAATACCCTATTACTGTGGTACCTACTTAGGTGCTGTTCAGTTAATACCAATTTGCTGGTGAGTATATGTGGTGCTTGTTTTTCCATTCTTGGGAAACTTCACTTAATAGTATGGGTTCCAGCTCTAACCAGTAAAATATAAGATGTGCTACGTCACTATTGTTTCTTAGAGCTGAATAGTACTCCATGGTATACATATACCACATTTTATTAATCCATTCTTGGATTGAGGGGCACTTGGGCTGTTTCCACAGCCTTGCTATTATGAATTGTGCTGCTATAAACTTTCTAGTGCAGGTGTCTTTTTTGTAGAGTGTCATTGGATCTTTTGGGTAGATGCCCAGCAATGGGATTGCTGGATCAAATGGCAGATTCACTTGTATCGCTTTAAGGTATCTCCATATTGCTTTCCACAGAGGTTGAACTAGTTTACAGTCCCACCAGCAGTGTAGGAGAAATCCATATTGATTTCTTCTTTGGTACACTGGTTGTTCTCCAAAGGGTGGTTTAATTTCCACATATTTTCAGTTTTAGAATATTCCTTCATTCACTTCCATTTTCATACCATTTCAGTTGAACTATATGAGGGGTATAATTTTAATGTTCTTAAATTTATAAGATTTGTTTTGTGGGCTCACAAATGGTCTGTCCTAGAGCGTGTTCTTGTGTACTGAACCTAATGTGTATTTTGCTGGGGTTGGATGGGGTGCTGTCTGTATTTCTTTCCTTCTATTTCAAAATATTATGAGATGCAAATGTGCACATAAGGAACTAACACTCATGGGATATGTTGTTGTGTTCAGTCCATTTGGGACTAGAGTATTTTTTTTCTGTTCAGCATTTACATATTTATTTTGTCCAGACAATCTACCCACCATTACATGTGGGATATCAAAGTTTTTTACTATCTTTGTGTTGCTGCCTCTATCATTTATTCAATATTTTTTACTATGTCTTACTGCTCTCTTTCAGCATTCATACCAACTTCCCATTCCAATAGTCTCTCAACCAGTGATCATTACTTTTTTCTTTTGCTTTGTCATCTTTTATAAGCCCTCAATAATCTATTGGTCTTATTTGCAATGTTTCAAAACCGTCACTTAGTTGTTATCCCCAATCTCTTTCCAATGCATTGTCTCCCTTCTCTGTGAAGGCCATGCTGCATCAGCCTTCTGGGAGTAGCCTTGGACTCCAAGCCAAAACCCTCAGTTACTCAGCAATCCTTTCCTGTCTCTCAGCTCTCTCTGGACCACCCAGAGCCATCATGCCCAATCAATTTACTTCACCAGTTCACTCTTTCAGCTGTTTCTGCATCTCCCATAACTACCTAATAATCCCCAATATCATTTGTCCATCCTGCTATACTTCCCCTTTGAACAGAAGGGGGCAGTCCAGTGCCAGATGAAACACTGAGAATAGGAAATGCTTTCCTAGCTATGTCAGTATCCCCTTTCCATTCTAGGTGACATCCAAATTCAACTATAAGACAAGGAACTAATGTTCTCTGAATGAAACAAAAGAATCCTGATAACTTTTCTCTAAAGCAATTTATACTCAGGTAATAGTTTCATGTCTAAGGTACATTTCTTAGAAGTAAAACTGAAAACATGGACTCTCAGGTGAGTGGTTTATTAACATTTTCTCTAGGAGAAATCACTTTGGATATGAGAAGAGCAGGCCTGCCCTGCAATCATGATCATTATCTTTGCAGATCTCACAGGCAGTAACCTTAGCCTGCCCTGCAGAGGAGTTGGATGGTGAGCAGGCCTCAGAGTTTCCAAGCTTGCCTGGGACAGGTAAGCTAGGATGACACATTTCTGCTCCCCATCCATAGACAAATGTGTACCCCATGTGGGATATGAATTCCATTTCAGAAAATAAATAAGGAAAGCACGGTGTGGGGTATGCAACAGATGAGCACAACGGGGACACCTGGTGTTTCCACCATATGATTTCTGATCCGATCATTATGCAGAGAATGAGGGAACATGGGTCATGCCTCAGACTCAGGTGAGAATAGTGTAAAGAGGTAACTGGCTCCCAGGGGAGATGAGACCCACGTCTGAGAAAAGGTCCAGGGAAAGAAAGCAGGACCTTCATTGTGCTCACCACTCAGTGGGAAGTCCCAGAGCCTGCGTGGATGGAGGAGTTGGTCTGGGGCCAACAAAGGTCAGGAGTGGATTGCAGGTTGTGGCATTTTGTTCATTGGGTTGGACTAACCTTAGACCTGATCCCAACACCCCTCTCAGGAAAAGCACTGTCATATCCTAACATGAAGCCCCACTTATGTTCCTAAGAAGAGATGACCCACGGGCCTCAGAAGGACTATAGGAGCCTGAACTCAGTCCCTCTCCATTCAGAAAAACAGGGCTCAATCACAGGCATGGACCTTGGCAGGTGCTAGTACAGAATCCACTTTGGGGTTGTGCATACAAGCACATCTTTAGTCAGATGGGGATGTGGACTCTAAGGAAGTCAGAGCTGTGGTCTAGAAAAAGATGAAATTGTTGGGTCTTCTTCTTTGTCTGGTGCTATGTCCCCAAGGTGAGCGTCTCAGATTTGAGACACAGGTCTGGGAGATGGTTGTGACAATGCATAATTGACAGGGAAAGATACTCCTTGTCCCCAGGTATCCTGTCCCAGGTGTACTCTGGGTGTCAGGCTCAGGACTCAGGGTGTCCTAGCAGACTCCCCAACCTGTGCTGTGTCTGGATGTTTCATCACACCCAGTGGTTACTGCAGGGGCTGGGTCTGCCAATCCCAGAGGAAGGGACTGGTGTGGGTCAGGAACTTATATGATGAGGGGGCATAAATTACAACCTGTACCTCAAGAGCTGAGTCAGCATGTCCTGATCAACATCCAAGAACTAGTCATACCTGCAGGTGAGCTCCATGACCACCAACAACACCACTAGGTATGACTGTCCTGGACAAAGTGAGAGGGACATGTCACCACAAAATGGGACTTCCGTGTGATCCTAGACACCAACTTCTCCTTAGGGGCAGGCAGGATCAGCACTGGGGGCCAGGGACCCATGACAGCATTGTCCAGGTTCCAGCCTCAGGGCAGTTGGGTCCAGAGGGGGGAGGTAGTGGGGAAGGGGTTTCCCGTCTCAATCATATACAACCATTGGATATCCTCCATTGAATCTATTCTACTAGATAAAAATAGATAGATGTAGCTCTAGATATTATTAATATATATAATTAGAAAATAATATTTCTATAAATACATAATTATATTTAGGTACCTTACTTTGTAATCTCTGTCTTATGTGGTCATCAAGGACCAATGCCTTTTCTTATTCAAGGACTATGTAAGTTGTAGTCATCCAAGTAGGAACCCTTTTTCTGTCCCACCTTCTGTCTCTCTCACACATGCACAGAGACATGCACATGTTGAGGGTTATTCACTTAACAGTCTACCTTGATTATGCTGATGATTATGTCAATCTTTTTCAAATTGTACACTTTAGAAGATTATTGTATTTCAGTTATACTTCATTGAAGATATTAAAAACAGAAGTGTATTATTTCATATAGAAAGTTACAGAGAGATGGAAAAATACCACATGAAAATTCAGAGACTCCTAGATACACACCTAAATGAAACTAGTTCTCTCAAAATTTGGGGGAAACAAGAATAAAGGAAATTAATGCCATGATCTCACTAAAGACAGGGGTTGTCCAAGCATAATTATGCATGTTCATCTCTGGTCTGGTAGGTTTGTGAGCAAGGTGTGTGCAGCAGTGAGGTGCACCAGCTCAGACACCTGGCTCACTCTGACGAGAAATGATCTGCTGGGCACATCTCTTGGCCCCTTCATGTTTCTGGGTGTACTTTTTACATATGAAAAATGTAGCAGGTCCTTGCCTGCAAGAGTGGCCACTGTGTTGGCGCTCTGGGGCTTGGACCCTGGCTAACCAGAAAATAAACCTCCTCTTGTGTGATTGCATCCTCGATGTCTCTGCTTTTCTGATTGGTGGGGCTGTGGAAGGTCGGTCCCTAACATTTGGGGGCTCGTCGGGATTTGCCTTCCCCACAGACTACCGGATAGAATTCAGGGCTGAGGGAGGAGTGTGAAAATCCACTCCCAGACTAGCCGGGTGTGGTGTTGAGCAAGGGACGTGGAATCGCCTTGCAGGACCCTGAATCAGGACGCCAGCACAGGACCTAGGCAGATGCGCTGGTGGGTCGCCAGTAGGAGCCAGGCGGAGACATCCTCTGGCCTCGTTTGGACTCCGGAGCTGACCTTGTAACCAAGGGCTCGGTCAGGAGGAGACCGGGGAGTAGGTCCAGACCAGGTTAGGTTGTCTGTTTACCTCACTGTCCACTTGTCTGTTGTCTGCTTTGTTTGTCGCCGGCTTTCTGTGTGTGTGTGAGTGTGACATCTCTCGTTGGCTTGTTGGAGTCTCTGGGTTCTATGGTTTCAGCCCGAGAACCCATCAGGGTTGCATGGGTTTTCGGGCTGGGGCCATGGAATCAGGGGACCCACAAAAAGATCCACAGGGGTGACTAGAACCTCCAGGTGAGTATTCCCCTGCATGGGCTGGCAGCGCACAGTGGATCTCCTGCCGCCCGTGCCAGGAGTGGCTAGTGCGGGAGGGGCACGGCCGTTACCTCCGTAGGGAGTGTAAAAGGCTAGAGATTCAGATCCTTGTCCCCAGTGCCCCAACTGCAGAATATCGGTTTGCACATCTGCCTATTATTGACTAGCCATGAGACAGGCTCTAACAACGCCGTTGTCCATCCTGGTGAGCCATTTTAAGGATGTCAGGGCAAGGGCACACAACCTGTCCCTGGAGGTCAAGAAGGGAAAGTTTGTTACCCTTTGTGAGGCCGAGTGGCCCACGTTTGGAGTGGGGTGGCCCAGGGAGGGCTCATTTGATGCCTCCTTGATCGAAAAGGTAAACGGGGTGGTATTTGACCACCACGGCCACCCTGATCAGATCCCCTATATTGTGGTCTGGCAAGACTTGGTTCTAGACCCGCCACCCTGGCTGAAGGCCCTCCTACCTGCCCCGAGGGGAAAGGCGGAAGTTCTGGCAGTTAAAGAGGTCAGAAAGGAGGGGGCACGCGGTCTGTTGGGACGCCAGCGTTGCCGGACTCCAATCTCCGAGAATCTGAGAGACCTAATTAATCTTTTAGACTCTGTTCTTTTTACTCATCAGCCCACCTGAGATGATTGCCAGCAGTTGCTTAAGGTGCTCTTCACAACGGAGGAAAGAGAAAGGATTCAGGGGGAGGTGTGGAAGCTGATTCCGGGGGAGGACGGCAGACCTACTACAAACCCGCAAACCATCAACCGAATTTTTCCCCTTGAACAGCCGCTTTGGGACTACAATGAAGCTGAAGGTAGGGAGGGTCTCCAGGTCTACCGCCAGACTCTGATGGCCGGTCTCCGTATGGCGGCGCGAAAGCCGACCAATTTGGCCAAGGTAGGAGATGTTCGTCAGGGGCCAGAGAGCCTGGCAGCATACTTAAAGAGGATCATAGAGGCCTTCCGGCAGTACACCCCCATAGATCCCACAATGGAGGAGAATAAGCCGCTGTTATAATGGCGTTTGTCAATCAGGTGGCCCTCGACATTAGGCGCAAGGTGCAGAGAATAGATTAGGCGAAAAGACTCTGCAGGACCTGTTGGAAGTGGCGGAGAAGGTCTATAACAATAGAGAGACGCCAGAAGAGAGGTTAGAGAGGATCAGGATAGAAGATAGAAAATTCCAAGCTGGGGAAGCACGGAAAGCAAACAGAGAGATGGCTAAAATCCTGCTAGCCACCACAAGAGGGGGGCAGATAGGGTCAGAGGATAGGGAAAGGCCCCGGCAGGAGAGGCTAGGAAGGATCAATGTGCCAATTGCAAGGAGCATGGGCATTGGGCCCGAGAGTGCCCCCAAAAGAAAGGGGGGGTGAAGGCTTAGAGGTCCTGAAAAAGTCATGGTTGCAGGACAGGTGAAAGACGAATAGGGAAGACAGGGTTCTGTCCCCCTCCCCGAACCTAGGGTAACTTTGCAAGTGGAGGGGAACCCAGTCAGCTTCCTCATAGATACAGGAGCAGAACATTCAGTAGTAACGGAAGACACAGGAAAATTGTCCAGTAAGACCAGTTGGGTGCAGGGGGCAACAGGAGCCAAACTATATCGGTGGACCACACAGCAAAGATTGGATTTGGGTTTAGGACAAGTGAGTCACGCCTTTATGGTCATCCCTGAGTGCCCCACACCACTACTGGGAAGAGACATCCTTACCAAGCTTAAGGCTCAAATTCATTTTGAAGAAGAGAGAGTAATAATAACTGATAATAAAGGCAATCTCATCAACAGCCCCCAGGTCACTCAGATCCTGACCCTGACACAGGCAGATGAATATAGACTATACTAGCCCACAAAAAGCAGAGAGGAAGGCATGGAGCAATGGCTCTGTGAATTTCCCATAGTGTGGGCCGAGACAGGGGGCACAGGATGAGCAAAACACCGGCCGCCTCTTTACGTTGAGTTAAAACCCAGAGCCGAGTCAGACAGTACCCCATGTCTCAGGGAGCCAGAATGGGAATTACACCCCACATTCGGAGACTCCTGGACGGTGGGATTCTCTGGAAATGCCAGTCGGCCTGGAACACCCCCCTGTTTCCGGTGAAGAAACCGGGAGGTAAGGACTATAGGCCTGTGCAAGACCTCAGGGAAGTCAATGCAAGGGCCCTGGATATCCACCCCACAGTCCCTAACCCCTATACTCTGTTGAGCTTGCTCTCTCCCACGCTGTCTTGGTATACCATCCTAGACCTAAAGGATGCCTTCTTTAGCCTGGCGGTGCCGACATGCAGCCAAGGAGATTTTCGCCTTTGAGTGGCGGGACAATGAGAGAGGAATTCATGGGCAGCTGACATAGACGAGACTGCCCTAGGGGTTTAAAAACTCGCCTACCCTGTTCAACGATGCCCTCCATGATGACCTTGGTGAGTACCAAACTAATCACCCAGAGGTGACTCTGCTGCAGTACATGGATGACTTGCTGTTAGCTGCACCTAATCCCCGGGCCTGCCTAGAGGGCACCAAAAACTTATTCAAAATATTAGGCGAGTTGGGGTATCAAGCCAGTGTAAAGAAGGCTCAAATTTGCAAGGATGAAGTCACCTATTTGGGATATAAAATAAAAGGTGGCTAACCGAGGCAATGAAGCAGACTGTGTTAAAGATACCCACTTCAGCCTTGAGCCGAGAACTGAGGGAATTCCTGGGGTTGGTGGGTTCCTGTCACCTCTGGATTCCAGGGTTTGCGGAAAAGGCTCCACCTCTGTATGAAGGGCATAAGGCGGGGCGAGCAAGGGAGTGGACTGTGCAAATGGAAGATGCTTTTCAGGCCCTGAGGGCAGCCATGCTGGAAGCCCTGGCCCTAGCACTCCCTGATCCTACAAAAGAGTTTCACCTGTTCATAGATGAGAAGAGGGGAATAGCCAAGGGGGTACTCACGCAGGCCCTGGGACCCTGGAAGAGACCGGTGGCGTACTTGTCAAAAAAAAAAAAACTATATTAGATCCGGTGGCGGCGGGGTGGCCAGCGTGCTTGCGAATCATCGCAGCCACGGCCCTGTTGGTCAAAGACGCTGATAAGCTCACCCTAGGGCAGCAGCTGCAGATCACCACCCCGAACGCCATAGAGGGGGTTCTGAAGCAGCCACCGGGACGGTGGATCACAAATGCGAGGCTGACTCATTACCAAGGGCTTTTGCTGGATGCACCCCGCATCGAGTTCCAGACCCCTGCCACCTTAAAGCCGGCTCCGCTTCTGCCAACCCCCATGCAGCCGCACCTGAACGTGATTGCCTTGAGATCCTAGCCAAGACCCAGACGACCCGTAGAGACTTGAAGGATCCAGGTAGCGACCTGACCTGGTTCACGGACGGAAGCAGTTTCGTCCAGGACGGACGCAGGTACGCAGGGGCGGCCATAGTAGATGACCAAGGTAAACTTATATGGGCGGCATGCCTTCCGCAAGGGACATCTGCTCAGAAGGCAGAACTAATAGCGCTGACGGAGGCTCTTAGCCAGGCCCGAGGAAAAAGGCTGACGGTGTACACTGACAGCCGCTATGCCTTTGGGACTGTGCACATACATGGGGCCCTCTACAGGGAAAGGGGCTTCATCATGGCAGAGGGAAAGGAAATTAAGCACAAGCCTGAAATACTCCACCTACTGGAGGCTGTTTTGCTGCCAAAGGCAGTGGCGGTAGTCCATACCCCAGGACACCAGAGCGGGGATTCCGTGGAAGCACGGGGCAATCGGAGAGCAGACGATGAAGCTAAGAAGGCTGCAGAAGACACTCCGCAGCCAAACATCCTGCACCTTAGCCTGCCACCCCCAGGCATGGGACGGTTGCCTCCTCTGCCGGACTATTCCAGTGTAGATGAGGTCTGGGCCTCAGAGCAGCTACGTGTAAGCGAAAGTGAAGATGGCTGGCTGCGGGACGAAGGGCATCGCCTAATAGTGCCAGAACTCTTAGGACGCCACCTGTCAGAACACCTACATCAGACCACACATCTAGGGAAGAGAAAGATGCTGCAACTGCTGGACACTGCTCAACTAAGGTTCAAGTCACAAGGACGGGTTCCAGATGACATCGTCAAAAGTTGCCGAGCCTGTCAGGTCATGCAGCCGGGGAGGACCAGAGGGACCCATGCAGGTATGAGGGAAAGGGGGAGGCAGCCAGGACTATTTTGGGAAGTGGATTTCACAGAGGTCAAGCCTGGGAAGTATGGGTATCATTATTTACTAGTCATGGTAGATATGTTTTCCAGATGGGTAGAAGCCTTCCCTACGAAAGGAGAAACAGCTTTGACAGTAGCTAAGAAAATATTAGGAGAAGTAGTCCCCAGGTATGGACTGCCAGAAGGGATAGGATCAGATAATGGACCTGCGTTTGTCTGTCAAGTTAGTCAAGGGCTGGCCCAGGCTATGGGGATAGATTGGAAATTACATTGTGCATATAATCCCCAGAGGTCTGGGCAGGTAGAGCGAATGAACAGAACAATAAAGGAGACCCTGACTAAATTGGCCCTAGAGACTGGCGGAGACTGGGTGACCCTCCTTCCCTTCGCCCTGTTTCGAGCCCGGAACACCCCTTATCACTTGGGTTTAACCCCTTTTGGAAATCATGTATGGCACACCCCCTCCTGTAGTTCCTAGGATGAGCCCTGAGGCTCTTCCGGGACATCCCAAAGAAGTGTTACAAGCGGTGCAGGCTCTGCAACGTGTCCACAGTCAAGTATGGCTGGCCCTCCATGCTATCTACCGGCCTGAGGAGGAGGTTGCCGGACACCCATTTCACCCACACCAGCCGGGGAACTGGGTGTGGGTGAAACGGCATAACAGCAGAACCCTCGAGCCGAGGTGGAAGGGCCCCTATCAAATTATTCTTGTTACCCCCACTGCTCTTAAGGTCGATAGAATAGTAGCGATCTGGATACACCACTCCCACGTGAGACCTGCTAATTAAAAAGACCAGGAGCGGTGCCAGGACCAGTGGAAAGCAACTGCAGACCCGAAGAATCCTCTGAAGACCAGACTGACCCGAGTGGCGGCGACAGCCCAAGACCGCTGACACAGACTTGGACTGGGGTTGTGGCATCTAAAGATTGACTGAGTGACAAACATGGACAGGTCACGGTGGGGATTGGTTGTTGTGGTTTTGGTCTAATGTTTTTGGGGTAGAGACCTACAGCTGTACTTACCACTCCTAACCCCCACCAACCCCATAACCTTACATGGGTCTAAAGATTACTGTATAATGGTGTTAGTGTTCCCAAAAATAATATACCACACTGAGGAGACAATGTATGAGGGCATAGTAGGGCGAAGAGTCACCAACCTAATTTTTGAAAGAAAAAGAGAGCCCTTCACAGCCATAACCCTGGCTACTCTTTTTGGCTTAGGGACAATAGGAGCAGGAACTAGTATCTCTTCTCTGGCAATGCAGCAAAGAGGGTTTAATACTCTCAGGGCAGCTGTTGATGAAGATATTGCAAGGATAGAAGATTCAATCTCACACCTAGAAAAGTCACTAACCTCCCTATCTGAGGTAGTGCTCCAGAACCAGAGGGGGTTAGATCTAGTATTCCTCCAGTAAGGAGGACTGTGTGCTGCCCTCAAAGAAGAATGTTGTTTCTATGCAGACCATACGGGAGTTGTTAGAGAATCTATAGCTAAGGTCAGGGAAGGGCTTGCCCGCCGCAAATGGGAATATGAACAGCAAGCAGGTTGGTTTGAGTCTTGGTTTAACAGTTCCCCCTGGTTAACAACGCTACTATCCACCCTACTAGGCCCACTCATTATGCTAATCTTAGTCCTTACTTTCACGCCATGTGTAATTAATAGACTAGTAGCTTTTGTGAAAGAACGGATAAACACTGTCCAGCTACTCGTATTGCAACAACAATATCAGCAGCTATGGTCAAGTGCTATAGAACTAGACCACCTAAGAGACCTTGAGGACGAGCAAGAGTGCTCGTCTGCTACCTAGAGAAAGGGGGGAATGTAGGGCAGAGGAAGTGCAGAGGAATTTGTAGGACAGAGGAAGGGCAGAGGAGTTTTTCCAATTGTCAGGAATTTACTTGGGTGGGGCAATGAGCTAACCGCAAACTTTTGCTTCTGGTCATTGCTTGCTTGCTACCCCGCTGTATGGGGAGTTATGGGATGAGGTCATTGAAGCACCGGCGACTGGCCCATCAGGCAATAGAGGGCAACCAACCCGCCAATTATTTCAAAAGGCAATAGTGAGCAACCAGTCATTTTAAAGGTCAACGCATGATCCATGCGTAGTCAGCTTGTGCACCATGGGGATAAAAGGCATGCCGTTGTTCCGGTCGGGGTCCTTGCCTGCGAGAGTGGCCACTGCGTTGGTGCTCTGGGGCTTGGACCCTGGCTAGCCAGAAAATAAACCTCCTCTGGTGTGATTGCAAAAAAAAAAAAAAAAATGTAGCAAACTTGCACACCTAAATCACATGATTTGCATCCCTCTGTAGAAATGAAATAAGATTATGTATGCTAAACATTTCTCACAGCTCAACCTAACAATAATAAACCACATTTCACCAAATATTTTCACTATCCACAAGCTTCAGAGGTAACTCGAATATGTTCTGGAGCACTGTCCTCTTCTCAGGTGTCTCACCCCAACACTTGCTATGTATCAGGGGACATGCAAGTGGGGCCCTGCCTCTGCTGATGTAAACCAACCCAGCCCTCACCCTGCAGCTCTGCAAGAAGGGTCCCAGCCCTGGCATTCCCAGGTGTGCCCATTCAGTGATCAGGACTGAACACAGAGGCTCACCATGGTGTCTGGGCTGAGCGGGGTTTTCCCCATTGTTCTGTTACAAGGTAATTCATGGAGAACTAGAGATACTGAGTGTGTGAGTGTCTGTGAGTGAGAGAAACAGGAGGTGTGTGGCAGTTTCTGACCAGCATGTGTCTGTGTTTGCAGGTGTCCAGTGTGAGGAGCAGCTGGTGGAGTCTGGAGGAGGCTTGGTCCAGCCTGGGGGGTCCCTGAGACTCTCCTGTGCAGCCTCTGGATTCACAGTTAGCAGCTATGACATTAACTGGGTTTGCCAGGTTCCAGGTAAAGGGCTGGAGTGGGTCTCAAGAATTAGTGGTGGTGGTAGCACATACTATACAGACGCCATGAAGGGTCGATTCACCATCTCGAGAGACAACGGCAAGAACTCGCTGTATCTGCAAATGAACAGTCTGAGAGCTGAGGACATGGCCTTGTACTATTGTGCAAGTGACACAGTGAGGGGACATCAGTGTGAGCCCAGGCACAAACCTACTGCGGGCCATGAAGGGGCCATCAGGGTCTCATACCCAGCACCTGACCAGGTGCAGCAGGAAGCTGAGGTTTCCTTCCAGACCTTGCTGCTTCCTTTCTCCACCTGTTCTTAATTTTCCTCAGGACTCAAGGTGGCTTTTTCCCTGCAATGCCCTGGCTTCTTTCATCTACAACTGGATGACTTCTGACCTCATTTCAATACAAACTTAAGCCTTGTTTTTTCAGTTATCTCCTGCCAATAAATTTTCAATAATATCTTTGCAGTAAGGAAACATGCACGCTACGCTCTAGTGTCACAAAGGGTTTTGTGTTTCCTTCCCCTGTGTTGGTCACTGAGGAGGAAACACTTCTCTGGAGAGGTGACTCTGTATGTGCTGGGGGATTATTTAGCCCCTGCCTTTTACCTGCCTTGTGTGGGGAAGAAACATCATTTCAGTGTGTCCTCCCCTCCGCCTGGCTCCGTGTCACCCACTCTCAGAGGTTTCCTCCTCCTCACTGTTTTGTCAAAGCTCCTAGTCTCCTTGGACATCCACACAATGGGGCAGCAGGTTCCTTTGTCTCTCCCCCATGCCTGGTGAATCAGCTCCTTCTTCTCATTCTCACTGAAGCCACACGTGTTCTTGCAGCTGACCGTGCTCCCCACAACACCCTGCTCTGGGTGGCAGCACCCCACCTCTGGCTCTTGTCTCAGGAGTGGAGGACTAATGCCCGCCCTGTACACCTGCTTCTACTGGTGTGGCAGAGTGAGCACTGTCTGCTCTCCCTGGGGGTGCGTGCCAGGGGCTGGTCAAGAGGGGCCTTGTCTTTATGCTCCTGTACTTAGACTCAGGGTCATCCTTTCAGCCAGGTACAGGGGTCCTGTGGTGGTGAGGGATGGACCTGCCTGAGGGCCTCCTGCAGGCTTGGCTGTTTGTTGGTAAACCCTGGTGTTCAGAAAGGACTTTATTGTCATAAATAGGAAATAAACAAAGGCAGAGCTTAGAACTCAATGCCATTGTATCTTCCCATCCTATGTTTGCCATGAACAGAATTAACCTTTACTTCTGCCACAATATGTGTTTTAATATTTTCACATATTGAGATTGGAATAGACAGACTTACACATAGAAGAATATGTTTTGGATCACAACCTCATGGTACAGGTAAAATTTTAGTTAAATTAAGGGAAAAAAAATAATACTGTAGACACACAAAATCCAAGCAGGTGGAGGTCACAAGGGGATGGGTGAATTCACACCTAATGGGTACAGTGCACACTGTCTGGATGATCAGCACATTATAACTTTGATTCCAACTGTAAAAAAACAATTTGAGTAACCAAATGTCTGTGCTCCTGTAATATTCTGAAATATAATTAAATAAATGAACTAATTAATTAATTAAAATACAGAGGAAAGTGTGTGTTGTGTAGGGAATTTGTGTTAGTTGTTTCACATGCACATGAATGCATCAGGGTTGTGTGTGTATGCATGTGTGCCTGTGTGCATGTGCATGTGTGCGTGTGTGTGCACGTGTGTGTGCATGCATGTGTGTGTGTGCTTGTGTGCATGTTCATCCTACAGGAGGTGCTCTGAGATTCTTGTATCTGTGATTATCATGTCTGCCATTAGGTCTGGGACACTAATGACCATCACCTCTTCAGCATGTATTTTTCCTCTGTTACTTCGACTTTTGGGATTCCAGTTATGTCTATATTATGCTCTTTACTATCGATGTTCTTTTACTTCTCTGTTCCTCTCTTTGCATTTTATGCTGTGTAATTCATTGGACCTATTTCCAAGGTCATGGTTTCTTTGAAAGGAGAAACCACTCTGCCTACAAGCCTGTGAGATACTTATTTACTTCTCACTGCAAAGTGCTCTATGCATTTCCATCCAACTCTGTTAATACCCATCTCTCTGCTCAAGTCAGCTGTCTGGTTTTGTAGTATGGCCATATCACCTTCACATATCTTAAGAAATTGATTACAGTTACTTTCACATTCCTTTTAGTTCAGACAGTTCTATTGTCTGCATCATTTAGAACCTCATTTTGATCATTTACCATTATGTTTTTTTAAAATTCCCATTGGAATACTCTACAATTATTTTCCTGTAACCCAGACATGTTGTGTTTGATGGTTGCTATTGGTTTATTATTTTATGTATATTTCTACATGTATAGGACTTTCCTAAGCATTTACTATGAAAGTTTTGTGAATCTACTCAGGTCTGCATTTGAGTTTATTGACGCCGTGGCTCCTTGTGTTGAAAGTTATCTCTGCTATGACCACAAAGAGTGTAGGCTCCTCCAGGGAGACCCTGCTTTTGCTTCCTGTGTGGTTCTATGTTTAGACCATTTGTTTTCCTAGAAACAGTTATTTCATCTTCCCAAGATGCATTCTAGTTTTAAATATATGTGACAGCTGTCAGCATGGTGTAAAGGATTGATTGACATGGCATTCCCTGACTTTCTCACTGAGTCAAATTCCTGGGCATGTGTCATGCCCCTTGACACAGTGACGTATTCTAGACATCCCTTTCCCTCCTCCAGATGTGATGTTGGTCTGTGCATTCTTCCCTCCCTCTAGGGTACAGTGTCTTCTTGTTTCTCCCCAAGTCTTCTCTACTGCAGCTCAGGAACATCAGTCAATCTTCTTAGCTCCAAATGTCCTGCAATTCTCATAGAGTAAGGCTTCTAATCCATATGATGGAGAGGAACTGTGGTGCTGAAATTAACAATAGTGGGGATTTCTGCCTCCCTCCCAGTTCTTAAGTATTCCCCCACTGTTCCCAGGATACTGGTTTAGGTGGTATCCCCACCCCAATGATTCATTCTTTAGTTCTGTATTTGTGATAGGGGAGGTCGGTCAGGAGGCATTTCAGAATTACATTCTCCCTCTCTCCCACACACAGTTATCCAGGGGGAGGGCATATTGTGATGTGTCCCCAGTACTGCATAAAAAGGCTTTAAAGGAAACAAAATAGTAATACCCCAACTAGGTACCACTAGAAGGTTCAAACCATAAAACCTTTACTACACTCAGTTCAAGCAAACAAGCACATATTTCTAGCTCAATCCAGTCCTGTCCTACATGTCATCTGGTGGCCTCTTCCTAACACAAACTAATAGTCTGGTTCTATTTCTCTTGGTAAGAAGGCACCTCTGTACACGTTTCAGGTTTCTTCTTTGTCATAGAACTTCTGGATTTGAAGTATTAAACAAAAATTGTTAATCTGCAGCATGTCCAGTGCTGTTTTTGTGGATGAAGATGATGATTATAGTGAAGGCGTTGGTCTTGTTGCTGTAGAAGAAGCAGATCTGTTTTCTCTGCTGCCTACTTGTTCCAGTAGAGTAGTGGCTTTATCTATATAACCAAGGTTTGGGGAAAACCTCAAATATCAGTCAGTAGCTTACCAAACATGCAAACTTTGGTAATGAATTCATGGAAACATCATTCATTATTAATAACTGGACATGCTTGCTTGGGAAACACCAAAACACTGTCGCAGTCACAGCAATTTACATTTAATAAAACAAACCAAAGTGCATGATTCTACCTTTATGAATTATGAAAAATTAAAACTAATCTAAAGTGACATAAAATACATCATTAGTTTCCTATGCAAAAGGTGGAAGAAGGGAAGGGAAGAAAAAGGAGGAGTTTCAGAAGAGCATAAGAGGAAATATTGACAAGAATTCATTTGTTCACTGTGATGGTGATGACTATATCAACATGGTGATGACTATATCAACATTTATCAAGTGTGATGACTATATCAACACATGGTGATGACTATATCAACATTTATCAAGTGTGAAATTCAAATACATGGTTTTGTATATGTCATTTGTACCTCAATAAAGTCCTTGCAAGTGAACAAACAACGATTTGTTAGGGAAAGAGTGGAAAAGAGAGATAATGATAAATGAACCAGTAGATACTCTGGAAACCACATCTTTCTGCAGCCTGCATGTCAGGGAATCAGGTCCTCTCAATATATTTAGATAAACACTAGAATGCAGCAAAATCACAAGTGTTCCCACTACTGGAAAGGGGCTGTAAAACAAAACAAAACAAAAGAAGCATGACAAGCTCTATCTTAGAATTGCTGCTGGAGGAAGTCAGGTCAAGTGGTGAGGAGCACAGGCTCAGAAACCAAAGCTCACTCTAACCAGATGTGACCTCATGGATTCATCACATAGAGCTGCCAAGTTGTGGGTTTTCTTTTACATATGTAGATGGAGAAAATGTGGACACCTACAGTTCAAGATTCATGTCCCAATGAAAATTAGATAAGCTAATGGGAACTAATTGTTCTTCATAGTCCCATCACTCACTGCTCTCCCTCAGGCTTCCCCATCCAGAACTTGCTATATAGCAGGGGACATGCAAATAAGGCCCTCCCTCTGCTGATGAAAACCAGCCCAGCCCTCACCCTGCAGCTCTGGGAGAGGAGCCCCAGCCCCAGCATTCCCAGCTGTCCCCATTTGGTGATCAGGACTGAACACAGAGACTCACCATGGAGTCTGGGCTGAGCTGGGTTTTCCTTCTTGTTCTGTTACAAGGTAATTCATGGAGAACTAGAGATACTGAGTGTGTGAGTGGATGTGAGTGAGAGAAGCAGGGTATGTGTGGCAGTTTCTGACCAGCATGTGTCTGTGTTTGCAGGTGTCCAGTGTGATGTGCAGCTGGTAGAGTCTGGAGGAGGCTTGGTCCAGCCTGGGGGGTCCCTGAGACTCTCCTGTGCAGCCTCTGGATTCACCCTTAGCAGCTATGGGATGAACTGGGTCCGCCAGGCTCCAGGGAAGGGGCTGGAGTGGGTCTCATACATTTATAGTAGTAGCACATACTATGCAGACTCCGTGAAGGGTCGATTCACCATCTCCAGAGACAACAGCCAGAACATGCTGTATCTGCAAATGAACAGTCTGAGAGATGAGGACACAGCCATGTACTACTGTGCGAGAGACACAGTGAGGGGACATCATTAAGAGCCTAGACACAAAACTCCTGCGGGGGCGTATGGGGCCACCAGGGGGCAGAGTCAGCTCGGGGCAGGTGCAGGTGGAGGTTAATGTCAGGTTAAAGTCTCCTTTGGAGGTTAAAGTCTGCTTTCCACAAAAAGTCTATGTCACCGTCTGCATGTTACAGTTTCACCTGGGAGTCTGTCCATATTTAAAATTCTGTGCCTACCAATGATGTCAGTAAACTTGAATCTTTTCTTATATTCGGATAAATCATTCTCATATGCCACCAAAATATTTACCATTCATGGAGGCAGAAAAATGCACAGGAGTTGGGTGAGGCTGTGGAAACTGTCTGCCCAGGATGCAACTGTGACAGGCAGTGATGGAAAAAGAGTGAACGTTACTGGAACTTTCTGACTACACTGCAGTCCAAGCAAAGTGTATCGGAGCCATCTGTGCCTGTGTGAACCTAAATTGCCCTTAGGAGGACCACTGCCTCTCCCAACCGTGACTGTTACTTAGGGTCCTGCCAGGTGTGTCATCACCTGGAGGTGGCCCCCACAGGACATGAGTCTTTAGCACACACCAGGGGGTGGATGGTGGAGAGTGGCAGCTGGGTGCCTGGTCCTGGACCACCCATAGGTGGAGGCAGAGAGGAAAATCCTCAAGGTGCACACACTGCTCATAGATTTCCATAAAATATAATGTGGTGTTACATGAGCTTCTCGGGTGATATATAAAAGCAAGCATTTAGCCTGAAAACAATTATAATTTCCATGTTTGCCACATTTTTCCTTAAATTTCTCCTGGCTCGGTGTTTCCATTCACATGAGGAATTGTTATCTTTAGCATAACCAACTGGTTCCCACATCCAGTGGTTTCTGTCCATGTGCAGAGATCTTGAGTAATTTGGCCATTTCCAGACACAAACCCTCCCCTCAGCCAGAGAGAGAGCAGAGATCTCTCTGACTGTCGAGGCTGAGGAGGAGCTGGCCCTGCAGGCTGCAGAGTCTGCAGAGACCCCAGTACAGCTTTGTGTGGTCAGACACTTCCTGCATGGAGCAGGCTCAGCAGCTCCACTCCAGCGGAAGTGGCTCAGATGTAATTGTGGAGTTCAGAATTAAGATAATTGGCTTTTATTCTGAATATTTCCCTCATATATGATAGGGCGATAATTCAATCCTTCTTCCCCTGACATCTCTTTTTCTTTCTTATATAGTCACATGCTTGGGGAGCATAAACTGTTGCCATATATTTGCTCAAATCTAGCCTCAGGGTCTACTGAATTATTCTAGGAAACTCAGAGGTTAAACAAAAGTGGATATTTCCTTCCTACTGAAATGTGATTGTTTGGAAATTTCACTGTGTTGCCCAGGACTCTGTGGACACCAACAACTTCACTTCTCAGTGCACATCCTTGCTGCTGAGACGAGGAACCTACCTGTGCCCTGGGAAGACTGAGACAACCTTGACCACTGTTAGAGCCTTCATCTCTCATTTCTTTTGTATTCTGGTGGTATCAGTCATAATTGTTCTCTTTACTTTCTGATATTATTTAATAGACTAGTTTCTCTTTTTCCCCTAGTTAGTCTAGCTGAGTGTTTGTCATCTCTCATGTTTCAAAATGAAGAAAAACCAGTGACTTTTTGATAGTTCTAGTGTTTTAGTTCTTATGTCATTTATTTCTCTCACTTCCCTTAAAGGCTCATGAATACATTAATGAGAACTAGGTTGAGCTGTTGCTTTTAACCCCACATCCTTCTCAGACTCAGGGACACATGCGAGTTTGTCTTGAAGGTGGACTACGGAGTTGATGTGGTTCCCACCGCACAACCAGGATGAGATTCTCAGCCGAGGAGTGGGGAACAGCACAGGCAGGGTGGTGTGAAGTGAGGGCGGCTGCTGTGAGGTCCGGGGTTTTCTCTCCCAGGAACACCTCTGTTCTCCTTCCTCCCTCTCAGATTCAGTCATATCCATCAGGCTGGAGAAACACTTAATCTCTCTTTGATGTAGGGATGGAGGCCCAGGAAGGAGACTTGTCAAACCTTCATTCTGCAGATGCTCTCTTGGAGAATGTGCTTGTTTCTTCCCCTCTGTCCTGAGACTACAACCAGACATCTCCCCTATTCCCTGCACCCCACACAGACTCTTCATGGCCTCTGCCCCACACCCTCAATGTGGCACCTGCTGCTTTGGATTCTGGAGAACACCTCAGCCCTGGCTTATCTGCTACCCCTGGTCTGGCCTGTGGTCCGTGAACAGGCTCACAGCTTCAGTTCCATTCCATGTTGCACCCACATGGGGTCTGACCTTAAATTTGTCTTCACTCTCTCTTTTATTCTGAGTCCTGACTTTCATTCTAACAGCCCATTTTCATGTTGGCTGTACTCATGCATGGAAAGAGTTAACTCAGAAAGCCTAGGCTGTCCAAATCGTGTCCATTCCTGAAAAATTCCATTCTGGGAACCCACCCATGGTCAGCTCCTGGGATATCAGTTCTGATCCCCTGGCATACTGCCCCTGATAATAGCATTTTTAAATCAACATTATTAAGGTGTGCTTTCCATGTAAATACAATATCCAACTTCTATAACTGAATGAGTTTGCGTGTATGTTTACACCTAACCAACATCAGGACATAAATATATCCATCACCTCCCAAGGTTTCCTCCCATATCCACCAATATTATTATGTTATTGTTATAATTTATCTTCTTTTATATTTGCTGTGTGGGAGGTGAATACACTGCAGAACTTGATCACATAGTGTTTATGGTGAATGCCAGTTCATGCCATAGGGGCTGGTGTTGAGCAGTGGAGGTCAGTTATGCAGGTGCTGTGGCACCTGGGACTGACCCAGTGAGCAGCACAGGGCACCAAGGCTCAGGTGGGCTTCCCTGAGGACAGCCCCTCACACATGTCATCAGACGTCACTGCTGGGAGAATTGAAGACACACAAGAGACTAAACTGAGAGAGCACACCTGGGTACTTGCACCTGTTTTCCCCGGGAGTTGACCCTTGTGCCTTTGCTGATTTTAAGTTATATCATTTTCTGTAATAAACTGACCAAGAGTATATTATCTCATTCTAAGACCTGTATTTATGTTGGTTGCAGAAGATGAAGGTGGTCTTAGAAGACTCAATATAATTACACCAGAAGTGGATTTGCCAGAAGAACCCTGCCTTGTTGACACATGGATACAGCATTGCTTAGCAACATGAAGGATGACAAGCTGGGTAGGTTGAAACTTTGATTCCTGGATGCTCACAGATTCACACAGTGTGAGGCAACACGTCCGCTCCAATAAGTTGTGGGAGATAAAAGTTATCAATAGATGATATGAAAGGTAGATCAATAGTGTAGGACTTCATTTCACTAATACTAAGACACTGGAGAGATAGTCAGAAATAATCTAAATATACAATCTGTATATGTACAAATAATAACTAAAATGAATGCAATAAACTTGCTGTCAATCTGGATCCTGTGTACACTGAGCTGTGGCTACAAACCTCAGATCCACCATCAAGATGAACAATTGTCCTGGAGAAAACTACTATGGTCTGCAGTGTCAAAGAAGGTTGTCCATGTGTAAGGCAGGGGAGGGAAAACCATTAAACTACTTAATCCAGGGTGTAGCATGAAGGAGCTGCATCATTTTGTGACATGATTCATGTGATAAATTGACCTCATCAGGTTCCTGAGCAATACTTACTAAGGGACTGCGGGAGTGAAAAGCTTGGCAGAATTTCTTTTGCTTTGTGCCCCACGTGACTGAGGAGATATTTGTGTGGACGGTGCACTGACAGCTTACAATAGGGCCATCATGGGTGGGTGCAGGTGATCCCAACACATGACACATTGTTCCTGGTGGAATAACTAACCCAGTACAGGAGATAACAGACTGTTCATCTGTAAGGTAAGTTACTTCCTTTGAACAGCAAAGTGGACTCTCCAGATGAACTGATTCTATGTACCCAAGTCCTGCTGATGTGGCTTTATGGAGTTAGGGTTTGCATCACATGCTATGCACCCTGCCCAGGCCATGGGAGAAGCCTGGACACAGGGAGGCCCTTTTGGTTCTGCATTCCAGTTGCCCCTACTGTGCAAGATCTGGGAAATACCTTGGAAGCTGTGTAGGCTTTTCTTCCCACTCAGAGTTCCCTTTGGACCTCAGAGATACTAAGGAAAGGGGTGGAAACAAAGAAGAATGGAACAGATGCAGGGGAGAGGGAAGGGACTCATCCCGGCGACGTTGGCATTTTTACATGGTTACTAGGGAAAGAAGCGGCTGAAGAGGACAGTGATGGGCCAACACAAATGTTTAAAGCAGCACCACGAGATGTTGGGTGGAGCAATGGTGATCTCTCCAAGTCTGCCGACATTCAGAAACCTAAACACATGTTCCCTGTTCATGCTAGTTTGCAGGAATGTGGAAATGCAGTAGACAAGATGACTTTAGCAACTTGCCCTCAATGGCATGGGTGCTGGTCTGGCAAATCAGCAAAGTGAGGGTGGTTAGAGGGCTGGAAAAACTGTCCTCACCCCCAGCTGGGTGCTCAGGCCCCAATCAGGCTCATGTGTAAAATCCCAGTTGGTGAAGAAGAGTGATGGCTCTTGTTATGTGGCATTTATGCATGAACTCCTCACTTCTTAGTCCTTCCAGGCTGCATTCTATAGGCTGTTTCTTTTTCCCCCATATGTGACTCTATTTATATTTTGGCAACCTCCTGCATGGTGTCATAGAGAAGTGTAAGCGAGATGAGCCCAGTCAGAGTCCTGCGGGCACCTAGACCAGAGTGTGTGGAGAGCTTGAGGGAGATTATTCAGACCTTTACCTGCCTCTCCCAGGAATTCAGATCAGCCCCCTGCCACCCTAATGGTGGTGGGCTGTGCACCCTGGGATTCTCCCCTGCTGGGCAGGGCAGGACAGATACAAACTCAAGTGTGGAACATCCTGTTTAAACCCACTGCACAGTGGGCCTCCCTCAGAACCCAGTTGGTGTCCTCATAGGCACCATTTCTGTCCTCCAGGATGGAGTCTGCCACCATCCTTGTACACCTCCTGGCTGTACATGAAGGACATTCCCAGCCCAGGTATTGGGTCCCCCAGGGAATGGGCTTGCCAGAGCCCCTGATCTGATTCTTGTATCTCCCACACGGTACCTGCACATATGTGCAGCGGGTACAGTCTGGGCAGAGGTGAAAAGGCCTGGTGAGTCTCTGACAATCTCCTTCAGGGCATCTGGATACAGCCTTGTTAGCTACTACATCAGGTGGGTGTTCCAAATGCCCGGGAAGGACCTGGAGTGGGTGGGGATGATCTTTTCTAGTGACTCGGATACAGACTGCGGCCCGTCCATCCAAAGTGACGTCACCATCTCCATAGAAAACTCCATCAGCACTGCCTGGCTGCTGTGCAGCAGCCTGAATGCCGTAGACATGGCCGTGCTGTGTGAGACACAGTGTGGGGACATCGATGGAGCTCAGGGGCAAATCTCCCCACAGAGTTGCCAAGACTCACTGCACAGGCGAAAGTGGAAAGTAAGGACTGGTTTCCTGTCCGGGTCGTGGCTTCCTCTCTATATAGTGATTTCCGCTTAGGAACTTCTCTGAGTTCACCATTCTGGGCTTCCCTCTGCAGTCTCTGAGTTAGAGATGTTTGCGGTGATGAGAGAAAATATTCTCACCTGCTCAAAAGGCAGAGAGTGGCTTCCACTCACTTTCTCCTGTCCCCAAATGTACTTTAATTATCAACACTTCTGAATAAGTCCAAAAATCAATAAAAGATTTTCTCTTGGACAACAAAATTCAGCACAGCACACGGGAGCTGGCAAGCAGGACACAGGGCCCACAGGGCATCAGGGGCAGTGTGCATCCCTTATCTGGAGACCACAAGGGGCTCATTTCCCAGCTCAAGAGCAGGTGCAGAGGGAAACTGAGGTTTCCTTTCAGACCCTGGAGTTTCCTGTCTCTGCCTGTCACACTTCTTCCTCAGGAGTCCAGGATTTTTCCTTGTAATGCCCTGGTTTCTGTTATCTCAAATGGGATGACTTAGGACCTGAATTCAATTACAAATTAAGCCTTAATTTTTTCACTTTCCTCCTATCCATAAACTTTCAGTACAATATTTGAAGTATGGAATCAGCCACCCGCAATCAATGCACTCATGCCTTGGAAGGGTTTTGTGTTTGCTACGCTGTGTAGGACATTTAGGAGCAAACACTTCTCTGGAGGGACGACTCTGTATGTGCTGGGGCTTTGTTTAGCCCCTGCCTTTCTCCTGCCTTGTGTGGGAAAGACCCGTCATTTCAGTGTGTCCTCCCCTCCACCTGGTTCCTGGTCGTCCACCCTCAGATGGCTCCTCCTGCTCACTGTTTGGTCAAAGCTCCTGGTCTCCCTGGATATTCACACAATGGGGCAGCAGGTCCCCTTTTCTGTCCCTCACACCTGGTGAATCAGTTCATTGTCCACATTCTCACTGAAGCCTGACGTGTTCCTGCAGCTGACCGTGCTCCCCACAACACCCTGGTCTGGGTGGCAGCAGCCCACCTCTGGCTCTCCTCTCAGGAGTGGAGGACTAATACTGTCCCATGTGCCTGTTTCTCCTGGTTGGCAGAGTGAACTCTGTCTGCTGTCCCTGGGGGTGTGCACCAGGGGTTGGTCAGAAGGAGGATTGTCTCTGTGCACCTGTGCCCTCTGGATAGACTTGGGTGTAACCTGTCAGCCAGGTGCAGGGCTCCAGCCAGGGTGGGAGGTTGGACCAAGGGCCCTGCCTCAGAGCCTCCTGCAGCCTGGGCTGTGAAAACTCTTGGTAAGCCCCAGTGTTTAGAAAGGTTGTTATTGTCACAGGATATAAATGAACACAGAGCTAAAACTCAATGCCCTTGTACTTTCCAATCCTATGCTTGCCACAATGAAATTTTCATTAGTTTTTAACAAAAATGATGTGCTTAAATATATTCATTGGTTGGGGTTGGAATAGATGGACATACACATAGAAGAACAAGATTTAAAATGACTATCTCATGCTGTAAATATTACTGAATGTAATTCATTAATTAAAAATAATAATAGAGAGGATATGGGTGTCCTGTGAGTGGCCGTGTGTTAATTTTTGCATATGCACAAGTATATATCAGTAGTGGGGTTGTAGGTTTATGTGTGTATTTGGTTTCTCATGGTTGAAATTGCTCTTACATTCTTATATCAGTGATTTATATCTGTCATTAAGGTCAGAATGTTTGTGACCATTTTTTCTTCAGGGTATTTTTCCATATCTGGTCTTTTACTTCTACCTTTGGGATTCCAATCATATTAATATGACATTATTTGATACTGATGTTCTTTTGTCTCCATGATTCTTTTCCTTTGTATTCTGCTGGTGTAGTTCCTTGCATCTATTTTCAACTGCATGATTTCTTATGAAAGTTGAGACCTGTGTGTATTGAGTTGCTCTTTAATACTCTATGAATTTCCACTTCTCTCTTTCTTAAAATCCCCATTTTTACCTAAGTTAATTATCTTGTTTTCTAAATAATTATGTTCCCTTCAATGTTTTAACACATTAATAATAAATAGTCCCTTTGCATTTCCTACTTAAGACAATTCTAATATCTGTCATGCATGAACCTCATTCTCATAATTTCTCCCTTATGACTTTGGCTTTCCATTAGGGACACCCTATAACTTTTCATGGTAGCCAGACATTCTCTGTTTGATGGTTGCCGTTGACTTATTGCTACATTCCATGTACTGTTTCTCCTGTATATGTCCACACCTTATGTTGTCCTGGCCTGTACTATGCAAGTTTATGTGACTCTAGTCAGTCTTGCATTTGGAATTTATTGTTGAAGTGGGTCCCGGTGTTCAAGGTTTTCTCTGCTATGAGCAAAAAATGCTTTAGACACCTCCACTGATACATAGTATGTGTTTCCTGCCTGGCTTTCTGTTTACACCCCTATTCTAGATAATCTATTTCTACTCGCCCAGGTTAGTCCCAGTTATGCATTTATTGACAGTTGCTGATGTGGTGGAAGAGGTTAACCTGAGGCGACCTTCTCTGACGTCCTCCCTGAGCTGGGTTCCTAGGCAGGCATCGTGCCTCTGGTCTGCACCGTGCCTTTACATGTTGCCTGTCCGTCCACAAGAGGTGGCTCTGCCGTCGTACCCTTCTCAGCATCTTTCTTTTCCTGGTTGTTGTCTCCCACAGCTGAGGCAGTTCTCCATTAGCCTTTTCAGCTTCCAGATTTGCTGCCTGTCCCTGAAGATCAAGCCTTCGTTCCCATGATGGAGAGGAGTTGGTGTGTTTCTGAGCATAATTTTTTTTTTTATTTTGGCATATTATGGGGGTACAGATTTTAAGGTTTCAATACATGCCCATTTCCCCCCCTTCCCCCAAAAGTCTGAGTCTCCATCATGACCATCCCCCAGATGGTGCACATCTCACTCATTATGTATGTATATACCCGCCCCCCTCCCCCCTCCCCAATACCCTATTACTGTAGCACCTATGTGTCCACTTAGGTGCTACTCAGTTAATACCAGTTTGCTGGAGAATATATCTGGTGCTTGTTTTTCCATTCTTGGGATACTTCACTTAGTAGTATGGGTTCCAGCTCTAACCAGGAAAATATAAGATGTGCTATATCACCGTTGTTTCTTAGAGCTGAATAGTACTCCATGGTATACATATACCACATTTTATTAATCCATTCTTGGATTGATGGGCACTTGGGCTGTTTCCACAGCCTTGAAAGAATCCAACAAAAAAAGAAAACTACAGACCAATATCCCTAATGAATATAGATGCAAAAATGTTCAACAAAATCTTAGCTAACCGAATCCAGACGCTTATCAAAAAAATAATCCATCATGACCAAGTGGGCTTCATCCCAGAGATGCAGGGATGGTTCAACATACGCAAATCTATAAATGCAATTCACCACATAAACAGAAGCAAAAACAAAGACCACATGATTCTCTCAATAGATGCAGAAAAAGCTTTTGACAAAATTCAACACCCTTTCATGATACGAACACTCAAGAAAATAGGCATAGAAGGGACATATCTAAAAATGATACAAGCCATTTATGACAGACCCATAGCTAACATCATACTGAATGGGGAAAAACTGAAAGCATTCCCACTTAGAACCGGAACCAGACAAGGCTGCCCACTATCTCCACTTCTATTCAACATAGTACTGGAAGTCCTGGCTACAGCAATCAGACAGGAAAGTGGAATTAAAGGTATCCAAATAGGGGCAGAAGAGATCAAACTTTCACTGTTTGCTGATGATATGATATTATATCTAGAAAACCCCAAAGATTCTGAGCATAATTTTGATGGTGACATCTCTTCCACTCCCATTTCCTGTGAGGTTCCCCTGTGAGCTAGGACACTGATTTCTGTCTCTTGTCCTCTGAATGGTAATTCTATAGATCTGTAGGAGACAGGAGAGGTGGGTCTGAAAGCATTTCAGAAATGTGTTCTCCCTCTCTCTCAGAAAGAACCATCTGTGAGGACACCACCTTATCATGTCTCCCCAATCCTGGAGGAAATGGCCTCCGAGTAAATGGAATAGGAATTCCCAAATATGTGACCCCTGGAAAATTTAAACTATAATCCCTTTACCAAAGCCAGATTCCTGTGATCCAATACCTATGTCCAGTATAGACTTATTCTAACCCACATGCCTTCTGGTAGACTGTGCCTGTAAGCTAATCCTCTGGTCCTGGTTCCCCCCTCAAGTACTGGTCTCTGCAGATTTCAGATTTGCTGTTGGTGATGTAACTTCCATTATCTGAAATAGTAAATAAAATTTGCTCATCTACAACTTCTGCAGTCATGCTTTATAGATGATGATGATGTTGCTATCGTTTTTGATATAAAAAGAAGTTTTCTCAGCTGCCTCCTACCATCAGGTGAAAAGAAGCTTTATCCTTAATAGCAAGGAATTGGAAACAATTCCAATATCAACCAGTAGCTTAATAAAGAAGTATTTTTTGTGAATGATCCATTAGAACACTACTCATCATTAACAACAATGGCAGTTTCATGGGCACTGCAACGTGGCTGCATCCACAGTATGTACTGTGAATAACATAAGCAGAAAAGCACCTGCTACATGATTCCACTGTTATAAATTCTAGAAAGTGCAAACTGATCTAAAGTACCATGAGCCATATTAGCAGTTGTCTGGGTAAATGGAAGGAGAGGAAAGGAGAAATTTTAGAAGGACAAGTGTAAACACTGAGGGAAATCTATTTCCTCACTATCGCAGACAGGGTGACGGTGCTATCAGCATCTTTCACATGGGCAAACACTTAAACTGTTTAGGCCACTGTATATCAACTATGCCTCATTAAAGTTAATATGAACAGCTAATAGATTATTTGTTAGGGAAGGAGCAATGGACAAATAGATAATGATGAGTGAAACATTAGGTATTTGAAAATGCATCTGCATTCAGCCTGTGCACTAGGTTTTGTGTATATTTCTAAGAATAAAAAAAAAGAGAGGCAAGAAATTCAATTTTTCTTCTTATTATAGAATTGGAGTTCTAGAGACCACTCCAGAACGTCCAGCTTTGGTCTGCAGTGGGTTCCAAGAATGGGATCATGGGCCAGACGCTGAGCCTAACTGTCCATGGATATGTGTTCCTCGACACATCACACAGCCTCTATATTCATCTAGGGTTATGTTTCTGTCTGTGAAATACATGAAACATTGACACCTACAGCACATGGTTTGTGTATGTTTGAAAATTAGATAAATGAACAAGAGTTAATTATTAATCACAATACGGTCACTCATCTCTTCTCTGGGCCCTGCCCTGTCTTCAGGTGTCCCAGCCCAGCTCTTACTATATAGCAGGGGACATGCAAATAGGGCCCTCCCTCTGCTGATGAAAACCAGCCCAGCCCTCACCCTGCAGCTCTGGGAGAGGAGCCCCAGCCCCGGCATTCCCAAGAGTCCCCATTCAGTGATCAGGACTGAACACAGAGACTCACCATGGAGTCTGGGCTGAGCTGGATTTTCCTTCTTGCTCTGTTACAAGGTAATTCATGGAGAAATAAAGACATCAGGTGTGTGAGTGGATGTGAGTGAGAGAAACAGGAGGTGTGTGTGACAGTTTCTGACCAGGATGTGTCTGTGTTTGCAGGTGTCCAGTGTGAGGTGCAGCTGGTGGAGTCTGGGGGAGGTTTGGTCCAGCCTGGGGGGTCCCTGAGACTCTCCTGTGCAGCCTCCGGATTCACTTTCAGCAGCTACGATATGAACTGGGTCCGCCAGGCTCCAGGGAAGGGGCTGGAGTGGGTGGCACGTATATGGTATGATGGAAGTAACCAATACTACGCAGACGCTGTGAAGGGCAGGTTCACCATCTCCAGAGACAACAGCAAGAACATGCTGTATCTGCAAATGAACAGTCTGAAAGTCGAGGACACGGCCATGTACTACTGTGCGAGAGACACAGTGAGGGGAGCTCAGTGTGAGCCCAGACACAAACCTCCAGCGCGGGCGCGAGGGCCGCCAGGGGGCGCGCGGGGCATAGGCAGCAGAGTCACTCAGGGCACGTGCAGGTGGAGGGTAAGGGCCGGTATCAGGTCAGGGTTGCAATTTCCTCTCCAGGAAACAGCTTCCTCTGGGGATTCTTTGCATTCTGTGCTGAACTCTGAAGTCTCTGAACTGGAAACGTTCTTACTGAATAAGTAAAATACTTTCACCTGTGCACAAGGCAGGGATTCATCTAACAATTGTTCATGTTCGAAAATGTCAATTATCAATGTTTCTATATAATTCAGCCACATATATGAAAAATATTTGTAGCACTTAAAAATGCTGCACAATACAGAACATAAAGGGCTTGCAAGCCAACATGCAGCATAAAGTGCCTGGCCGACATCAGGGGACAGAAGTTGTCAGCATTCCACAGAAAGAGGGGAGAAACCCAGTGGCTTTCAGGATCCTGGCACCAAGCTCACAGCACCAATTATAGCTGCCATCACACAAAGGCATAAAGATCTGCACGAAAATTTGGAATGGATGTTGATTCTGAAGATAACACATATGTTGGGCACACCCCACACACATACCTACTAAGTGAACATGGGCGGGCTTAGTCCTCCCATTAGGGAGTTTTCTGCAGAGCAGAGCAGGCCTCTCAAGAAAGCCCACAAGGGCTTCATTCAGCAGAAAGGGAGACTGACCAGGGTTTGCATAATTGTTCTGTGGTGGGGCAGGGTGGGGGCTCCCAATTGCTGGAAGGGTCTTGTGGGGTTTGGCCTTTCACTAGCACTACATGAGGGACACCAGTGATTCTTTACTGGAATTACCATGATTGGAGCAAGAATGGAAGATGAAGGGATGGGCCTTAAGTTGTCAACAAACAGACATCAACTAAGAGACTGTGACTTCTTACTCCACTCAACAGCTATACAAATGAGTAAGAATACAGGCAAAAGGGCCATTATGAGTACATAACAAACAGGTCTTCAGAAAACTACAGGGCATTTTAGTAGTATGAGACAATATTGATTCTAATGAGAGTGAGTATGAGCAGGAGTTAGACAGGAGTCTTGGTCTCAGGTCATGAGTGGAAGCTTTTCACTGTCCAAGATCATCAGCTTATCCTGAAGGTCGTGGTTCAGCTGTGAGCTTCAAAATACAGAAGCCTTTCATGTTATATAACCGTGCTGTTTTGACATCTCCTGCTGCAGTAGCCTTCCAAGTGTCTAGAAATCTGAGTTAATACTTCAGTGGTGAAATATAAACCCCAAAATTGCCTGACTGGAATTCCACTATTGTATTTTCTTAAAAGTCCTTAATAATACTTATTCCAATATGGCTCAAGAGCAGTGTTTTCCTGATGTCTCTTCCAATGCACACTATGTCCTGGTTGAACATCAGGAGACACTGTTAAAAAATGTAGTAAAAATGCAGCCTGAATCTGTAGGTGACAGGAGTGGCCTTAACACGTAAATTACTTTCAAAAACTTTAACTCTTGCATGTCACAGGACAAATGCTAGCATTTTCAGTAAAATCTAAGTGTTGGATCTGCCCAGCTACTGTGCCACAGAGTAAAAACTTACTGAATGGACCATTATGACATAAGTGCTAATGAGAACCATTTGCTAAGGGAGTTCAAGCATTTCTCAAAGTTTTGACGCTTTAAATTTAATAATGCCAATTTATCAACATTTTTAGAAAGTTTATAATGAATTGATGGTGTGTTATATGAGGAATGGCAATGCCTCACAGGTGTGGATGAGATTATACAGTAGGTTAACACTGCTTATTCTGTGTAATACATTTGTTTATCTCACTACATTTGTTTATCTCACTTGCTATTATTTGTTTCATGATTTCCAAAGTTACATTAGTCGGGTCTCTAGGATTTGGAAGCTTATCTAAAAGTTCCTTAGATTGTTGTTGATTTGATAGGATCTCTGAAAGTTGTGATAAACACTTTTGTTTGCAAAGTATCCCAAGTTCATGCACTACTCAAAAAACATAGCTTTGATCTGGGTTTTTGGCTAATTGACAAGTTCTAAGAAGTGCAACAGCCTCTGCCATGTGGACTGATTTTACATCAGGTTGAGCACTATATTCTAAGAAATGTTAATATTAGTAACATGAATTACTGGTTATTAACACCCATTTTTATTATTGAAATGTGATTCATCAACATATAATAGGAGGTCAAGGGTCTCAATAGGAATCTCATCTAAGGTACACACAAAAAATTTCCTTGATGGAGATAAAATAGCTCTGTGGCTACACTTAGCTTTCAGCCATGTCTGCTAACACACATGAACCACATGCTAATTTTTACTTCACCAGGGGTTCATTTTTACTTGAAAATCTGTTATTTTTATCTTAATGCCTCTAGATTATTGTATGTGGATATTTTAGCAAAAATTACAGTCAGACAACATGAACTGACTAAACCATGAGGAAAATCATAAGCTAATAAAACAAGAAGCCTGGATGTGAGTGGTTTTAGTGGTTCCAGTAGTGGATTGCCTAATTCAAAAGTTCAGGCACCCAAGGAGTTTCTTTTTTTATTTCAGAATATTATGGGGGCACAAACATTTTGGTTACAGGTAATGCCTTTGCCTCACCCAAGCCAGGGCTACCAACCTGCCATTCCCCCACACAGTGCTGTCTGCATCCATTCGTTGTGAGTTTACTCTCATCCCCCATCTGACTGGCACCCAGTGAGTGTTACTACCATGTGAGCATCTTAGTGTTGATCTAACTGGCACTAAGTACCAGTTTGATGGTGAGTGCATGTGGTGCTTGTTGTTTTATTTTTGTGATACCTCACTTTGAAGAATGGGCTCCAGCTCTATCCAGGAGAATACAAGAGGTGCTAGATCATCTTTGATTTTTGTGTCTGAGTAGAACTCTATGGAATATATATACAACATTTTATTAATCCTCTCATGTATAGATGGGCATTTGTGTTGTTTCCACATGTTTGCAATTGGGAATTGTGCTGCCGTAAACATTCAAGTACAGATGTCTTTTTGACAAAATGTGCTTTTTGTGTGTGGTTTTTTTTTTGCCCTTTTGGGTAAATACCCTATAGTGGGAGTGGTAGATCAATTGGAAGGTCTACTTTTAGTGTTTTTAAGGAATCATCTCCACACTGTTTTTCATGAAGGTTGTACTAATTTGCAGCCGCCACCAACAGTGTGAAAATGCTCCTTTCTGTCTGCATCCTCACCATCATCTATTGCTTTTGGACTTTTTAATACATGACATTGTAATTGGGGTAAGGTGATATATCATTGTGGCTTTAATTTGCATTTGCCTGATGATTAGTGATATCGAGCATCTTTCATACATTTATTGGCCATTTGTCTTTCTTTGTTTGTGAAGCTACTGTTTATGTCTTTTTCCCACTTTTTAATAGGGTTGTTATTTTCATGTTGCTTATTTGCTTGAATTCCTTGTAAATTTTGGTTATTGGCCCTTTTTTAAAAAAAAATTATTTATTTATTTTTTATTTTGGCATATCATGGGGGTACAGATTTTAAGGTTTCAATAAATGCCCTTTCCCCCTTCCCTCCACAAGTCTGATTATCCAGCTTGACCATCCCTCAGATGGTGCACACGTCACTCATATGCAGATTATGAATATTTTCTACCACTTTGTAGGTTGTATATTTGTTCTGTTGATTGTAACCTTAGATGTGCAGAAGGTTTTTAGATTAATCAAATCCAATTTATTAATGTTTTTGTTGCCATGATCGGCATTGTCGTCTTAGCCATAAATTCTTTGCCTAGGCCAATATCTAGAAGAGCTTTTTTCTACATTTCCATTTAGGATTCTTCTGGTTTCATGCCTTTTATTTAACTTTTGTATCCATCTTGAAGAGATTTTGTGAGAGGTAAGAGGTGGGGTTCCAGGTTCATTCTTCTGCAGGTGGCAGCCTCTGCCCTTCAGACTCAGAGCTGCAGAGACAACCCAGCTGGGCTCTGTGCTTGTGGCTGTGTCCTCTGTCATCACGTGCTGGTTATTTCTCTTCATCCAGGGAGACACAACTTCTGCTGGTGCAAAATCATCAAAAGCCTGATTGGCTTTTTCCAAGCAACCCCCCAGACAAGCATTCCCCCTGCATCTTTCCTTGATAACTACAGTGCCCTTCCTGGCTTCTTCTGGGACCTCTGATTGGGACCAAGAGTAACTTCGATAATCCCTTCAGCAAATGTTTGTCTATGCACAACCCTGAGCCTGCTTGCAGATGATTATATCTGAACAGGCTGAGGCTTTTCAGAAACCTGTGGCTCTGCTTCCTGTATAAGTTGTCTTTATCTCTCTCCTCTGTCTTTATGATTAGAAGGGAGAAAAAGGAAATGAGCCACATCTTTAACAAATTCCTTGGAAATCTCCTCAGAAACCATCAGTTTGCCAAAGAAGTTCTACCTCCCATCCAACACAACACAACCCACACAAGTCCTCTGCACTTTATAACAAGGATCACATTTTCAAGTCAGATTCCAATACATGTAAAGCACAGAACAAGGACAGGTCCACTTTGTGCACAGCTGCTACTCAGAGATGAGGACACAAACAGGCACTTCCTAGCTGCTTGGGGAAGAAATAACAACCGTGATGACAACACCCAGAACATTGGCTTCCCACCATAAATTTCATAAGTTGCTCCTGAGATTCCTGATTCAGTTTTCAGAATGAAGTTCAGAGGGACACAGACACAAAATAAGGTCCCACAGTGAGGTGGGGCGGCTGTGCTCTGTTCCTTACCACTCCTTCTACTATCTCATAAACAATTCTAGGGTTCAAGGCCACAGAGACTCCAGAGAATGACTCTCATAAGTTTGTTAAAGGGAACCTCTCTCTTGGGCTTGGCAGTTTCTCTCTGTGCAAGGTGAGTTTGCCTCTTATGCAAATGATGTGCTTTGCAACTCTTCAGCCAGGAATCATGAAAACTATCTCACTGAAGTAGTGGAACTCACTTTCTCTGATCTAAAACCCATGTATGTGAGACACAGAGCAGGAGATGGACACTCTATGGTAAGTGGTTCTGCACACAAAGACCAGGTGACTAGCCCACCCTGTCAGTGAGCAGAGGAACATACTATCTGTTTCTGTTTATAGCACTGCAGAAAGTTTATGATTCTCAAAGTTCTCCTCAAGAAGAGAGTCCTGGGTCCCAGAGTGTTCTTTGAAACACACAAGTGTGCACAGATAGAGAGCAGAATTAGGGGACTACTGGCCATGTCAACATTGGTAGGAATGATTACCATCTAATCATAAATATCTCCCTTTTCCAAAATAAATAAATAAATAAAAAAATAAACTGCATGATAGGATAACAGGGACACATGGAACTACATTCAAACCCTTGACCAAGCTTGGTTGTGAAACTGTTCCTGATGAAAAGATATTCACCTGAGTTAAGTGAGTGAGTGCTATGATTTGGACATTTGTCTCTTGTAAACTTCATATTAAAACTTGATTTTCAAAGTTGAAGGTGGAGCCTTTCTGGCTCAAGAAGCGTGGGTCTTTCATGAATAGATGTGTGTGTTCTGGGGGTGTATGAGTTCTATCAGTCATCACACCAGCTATTTCTTTAAAAAAGCATGGAAACTCACCCCCAGCCTTGTGTTGTTTCTCACCATGTGACCCCTAAACATGCTGGGACCCTTCACCTATTGCCACAGGTGAAAGCAGCCTGAGGCTCTCCCCAGCAGCAGACACGGGCACCATGCTTCCTGCACAGCCTGCAGAACTGTGAGTCAGACTTAACCTCTCTTCTTTGTAAATTGTCCTGCCTCAGGTATTCCTTTATAGCACCAAAAAAGGACAGGGACAGCTGGTAAAGCTGCTTTGAACTATGATAAACATTAGACTGGACACAACTCAGAAGTTCAAGCACCAGATAACAGAGAAATGCAAATGTATACGGATGAGTATCCAATAATTTAGGTGACCCTGTATGTATGGTGAGGAATGATGAATGAAAAGAGATAGATACATCGGTAGGTAGGTAAGTAGATACAGCAGATATCCCTGGAAGTAAAACAATATTGGCTGTGTTCCTAAAGTCACTTGTTATTTTTGGTCACATTCAACTTCTGGGACAGAAGAAAAGGAGCTCTGGCTTAATGAAGTCAACACTGGGAAAGGACTATGCTTCCCAAGGGGTCAGTCAGCATCCTTCTCTCAGCAGCAGCCGTGTGGACAGGGCTCTCTCCTTTGCTCCTTTATCTTTATGTGCGAATGTGCCTGCCCCATGCAAATCACCACTTAGGATGACAGATGGAACCACAGCATGTAGTCTGCAGTACGCAGCATTTGAGAGCTGATTTCAGTGCATTCAACAGGGCAATTAACTTCCTAAAGAATTTCCAGAACTTCCTAAAGTTCTGGAATTAGAGACAGGCTACCACACCTGACCTGTAATTTTCTGTTTGTAGAATGGGATGAATTTGCATCAACCAAATTCCTGACAGTGGCAAAGTAACCACTGGTTTAAGTGCTTAAGGTGTAGATAACTCCATTAGACACACAGAAAATAGCAACCCCTGCATTGCTGGTCATGTTTTAGGAGAATCCAGAGGGCAGGTGGGAGCAGATGGTGATGGATATCGAGGATGATGACAGAGAAGGCTGCAGTGGTGATAAGTTAAGTCTGACCCACTGACACATTCTGGCTTCTTTGTAGGTGGGGGATGGCTATTTTCTCAAGCCCTTGTGACCAGTGTGGACCAAAGCATCCCTTTGTGGGTCCAACTGTAGAAAATTGAATCCAAAGACACTACAGAGGTATGTGTCGCCCCCATTGACATTCCCAGGCCAAGCACAAACTGTAGCAGCACTTTCATTTGACAGCCATGTGCAAACCTGCTTCTGGTTAGCTGGTTTGAGCCACTCACATGGACGCACGTTCTCAATTGCAGTGGGGATGCTGAGGCCCACAGGTTTACACAATCCTGAAGTTTAGGTAAACACTAGAATGAAGAAAAATCACATTGGGTTCTTGTTAAAGAAATCAAGATTCTGTGGACCTGAATGGGCACATCCAAGTCTGTTCTCAGGGCAGGCGTTGGATCCAATGGTGACGAGGACAGACAGGCCCAGAGACTGTGGCACTCCCATTAGACATGTGCCCTTAAGCACATTGCACTACTCACTCATGATTCCCTTCCTATTTTTTTTAAGAGACAGGGTCTCACTGTGCTGCTCAGGGTGCAGTACAGGGGGCCAAGCATAGCTCACCATAACTTCCAGCTTCTGGGCTAAACAATCCTCCTGCCTAAACCTCCTCAATATCTGGGGCTGCAGGTCCATGCCTACACCACCATGCCTGCCTATTTTTATTGATTTTAGGTGTTGTTGAGACAGAATCTTGCCACATTGCTCAGTCTGGTCACCTGGTCTCTCACAATCTTCCTTAAGTTCTGGAATTAAAGATGGGCTACCACACCTGGCCTGCAATTTTCTGTTTCTAGAATGGAATAAACATTGACAGCCCAGGGACATTTTTCTATGTATGTCTTAAACAAAATAAGATGAATTAAAAGTGCATACTACAACATAATCACTTTAAAAATTAATATTTTCCTACGTGCTAATAATTTAACTAATGTCTGCAAGACACTCACATGTGCTCTTGGGTGTTGCCCCTTCCTCAGGTGTCCCACCCCAGAACTTGCCACATAGCAGCAGACATGTAAGTAAGGTCCTCACTCTGCTGATGAAAACCAGCCCACCGTCACCCTACAGCTCTGGGAGAAGAGCCCCAGCCCCAGCATTCCCAGGTGTCCCCATTTGGTGATCAGGTCTGAACGCAGAGACTCACCGTGGAGTCTGGACTGAACTAGGTTTTCCTTGTTACTCTTACAGGGTAATTCATGGAGACCTAGAGACACTGAGTGTGTGAGTGGGTGTGAGTGAAACAACACGTGGGTGTAACAGTGTCTGACCAGGATGTGTCTGTGTTTGCAGGTGTCCAGTGTGAGGTGCAGCTGGTGGAGTCTGTGGGAGGCTTGGTATAGCCTGGGGATCCCTGAGACTCTCCTGTGCAGCCTCTGGATTCACCTTCAGCAGCTATGAGATGAACTGGGCCTTCTAGGCTCCAGGGAAGGGGTTGGAGTGGGTCTCATCCATTAATGGTAATTGTGGTAGCACAGGCTATGCAGACCCGGTGAAGGACTGATTCACCATCTCCAGAGACAAGTGCAAGAACAGGCTTTATCTGCAGATGAAGAATCTGAGAGCCAAGGACATGGCCGTGTACTACTGTGCAAGAGACATGGTGACAAAACATCAGCATGAGCCCAGACACAAACCTTCTGGGGGGATGGGTGGGGCCGCCAGGAGATTGATCCCCAGTGCCTGAGCAGGTGTTGAGAGAAGATGAGGTTTCCTTCCATACTTTGCTGTTTCCTGTCTTTCTGCATGTTCTTAGTCTTCTTCAGGACTCGTGGGTTTTTTCCTGCAATGCCCTGGCTTTTTTCATCTACAATTGGATGACTTCTGACCTGATTTTAACACATATTGAAGCCTTATTTTTTTCAGTTATTTGCTGATGATAACTTTTCAATAATATCTTTGCAGTAAAGAAACATCCACACTACACTCTAGAGTGATGAAGGGTTTTGTGTTTGCTATGCTGTGCTGGTCATTGAGCAAACACTTCTCTGGAGACACAGCTTTGTATGTGCAGGGCGTTTGTTTATCCCCTGCCTTTCTCCTGCCTTTTGTGGGGAAGAACCATCATTTCAGTGTGTCCTCCCCTCAGCCAGGCTCCTGGTCATCCACACTGAGATGGTTCCTCCTCCTCCTCACTGTTTTGTCAAAGCTCCTGGTCTCCCTGGACATCCACGCAATGGGGCAGCAGGTCCCTTTGACTCTCCTCCATGTCTGGTAAATCAGCTATTTCTCCTCATTCTCACTGAAGCCAGACGTGTTCCTGCAGCTGATCATGCTCCCTGCAACACCCTGGTCTGGGTGGCAGCACCCCACCTATGGCTCTTGTCTCATGCGTGAAGTACTAACGCTCACCCTGTCCACCTGCTTCTCTTGGTGTGGCAGAGTGAGCACTGTCTCCTGTGGGTACAAGCCAGGGGCTGGTCAGGAGCAGGCTCCTCTCTGTGCACCTGGGCTCTGGACTTAGACTCAGGATCAGCCACGTTCAGGGGTCCTGTGGTGGTGGGGGATGGACCCAGCCTCAGGGCCTCCTGCAGCCTAGGCTGTGAGATATATTGGTATACCATGATGTTCAGAAAGGACTTTATTGTCATAAGTAGGAAATAAACCAAGGCAGAACTTAGAACTCAATGCCACTGTACTTTCCAACCCTATGTTTTCCTCAGACAGCATTAAGCTTTACTTGTACCAGAATATGTATTTTAATATATTCATATACTGAGATTGGCATAGACAGACTTACACATAGAAGAATATGATTTTCGACCACAACCTCATACTACAGGTAAAATTAGAGTTAAATTAAGGGAAAAAATAATATAGGAGACACTCATCAAAACCAAGCTCCCAGGTGGGGGAGCGGGAAGTGATGGGTTAATCTCACCTACTGGGTACAGTGCACACTGTATGGCTGATGGGCACACTATAACTTTAAGTCAAGCTGTACAAAGCAATTTATGTAACCAAAATGTGCCCCTTTAATATTCTGAAATATGATTAAAAATATGAACTAATTAATTGATGAAAATACAGAGGAAAGTGTGTGTTGTGTGGGGAATTTGTGTTAGTTGTTTCACATGCAGATATAGGCATTGGGGGGTGTGTGTGCATGTGTGTGTGTGCTTGTGTGTTTGTGTGTGTGCATGTGTATGTGTTGCTCCTACAGGAGGTGCTCTGAGATTCTTGTATCTGTGATTATCATGTCTGCCATTAGGTCTGGAACATTAGTGACCATCACCTCTTCAGCACGTATTTTTCCTCCTCTGTTACTTCGACTTTTGGGATTCCAGTTATATGTATATTACACTCTTAGATATTGATGTTCTTTTCCTTCTCTGCTCCTTCTCTTTGGATTTTATGCTGTGTAATTTGTTCGGCCTATTTCCAAGGTCACGGTTTCTTTGAAAGGTGAGACCACTCTGCTGATGATCATGTGAGACGCTTGTTTACTTCTCTCTGCATTTCCATCCGACTGTTTGTTAATACTCAACTCTCTGCTCAAGTCAGCTGTCTGGTTTTGTAGCGTGGCTATACTCACCTTTACATATCTTAAGATATTGACTACAGTTACTCTAACATTCCTTTTTAATCAGACAGTTCTACTGTCTGTGTCGTGTATGAACCTCATTTTGATAATTTATCATTATAAATTTTAAAATTCCTATTGGCATACCCTACAATTTTTTTTCAATAAGCAAGACATGTTGCATTTGATGGTTGCTTATTGGGTTCTTATTTTATGTATATTTCTTCCTGTATAGGACCACACTCTTTCTTTCCTAGGCATTTACTATGGAAGTTTTGTGAATCTACTCAGGTCTGCATTTGAAGTTTAGTGATGCCGTGGCTCCTTGTGTTGAAAGTTATCTCTGCTATGATCACAAAGAGTGTAGGCTCCTCCAGGGATACCCTGCTTTTGTTTCCCACTTAGCTGTGTGTTTTGACCTTTAATTTTACTAGAAAAAACCTGTTCATCTTGCCAAGGTGCATTCTAGTTTTATATTTACCTGACAGCTGTCAGCATGGTGGAAAGGGTTGATTGACATGGCATTCCCTGACTTTCTCACTGAGTCAAATTCCTGGGCATGTGTCATGCCCCTTGACACAGTGACCTACTCCAGACATCCCTTTCCCTCCTCCAGATGTGATGTTGGTCTGTGCATTCTTCCCTCCCTCTAGGGTACAGTGTCTTCTTGTTTCTCTCCAAGTCTTCTCTACTGCAGCTCAGGAAGATCAGCCAATCTTCTTAGCTTCCAAATGTCCTGAACTTCTCATAGACTAAGGCCTCTAATCCATATGATAGAGAGGAACTGTGGTGCTGAAATTAACAATAGTGGGGATTTCTGCCTGCCTCCCAGTTCTTAAGTGTTCCCCCACTGTTCCCAGGATACTGGTTTAGGTGGTATCCCCCCCTCAATGATTCATTCTTTAGTTCTGTATTTGTGATAGGGGAGGTCAGTCAGGAGGCATTTCAGAATTACATTCTCCCTCTCTCCCACACACAGTTATCCAGGGGGAGGGCATATTGTGATATGTCCCCAGTACTGCATAAAAAGGCTTTAAAGGAAACAAAATAGTAATACCCCAACTAGGTACCACTAGAAGGTTCAAACCATAAAACCTTTACTACACTCAGTTCAAGCAAACAAGCACATATTTCTAGCTCAATCCAGTCCTGTCCTACATGTCATCTGGTGGCCTCTTCCTAAGACAAACTAATAGTCTGGTTCTATTTCTCTTGGTAAGAAGGCACCTCTGTACACGTTTCAGGTTTCTTCTTTGTCATAGAACTTCTGGATTTGAAGTATTAAACAAAAATTGTTAATCTGCAGCATGTCCAGTGCTGCTTTTGTGGATGAAGATGATGATTATAGTGAAGGCGTTGGTCTTGTCGCTGTAGAAGAAGCAGATCTGTTTTCTCTGCTGCCTACTTGTTCCAGTAGAGTAGGGGCTTTATCTATATAACCAAGGTTTGGGGAAAACCTCAAATATCAGTCAGTAGCTTACCAAACATGCAAACTTTGGTAATGTATTCATGGAAATATCATTTGTTATTAATAATTGGACATGCTTGCTTGGGAAACACCAAAACACTGTCGCAGTCACAGAAATTTACATTTAATAAAACAAACCAAAGTGCATGATTCTACCTTTATGAATTATGAAAAATTAAAACTAATCTAAAGTGACATAAAATACATCATTAGTTTCCTATGCAAAAGGTGGAAGAAGGGAAGGGAAGAAAAAGGAGGAGTTTCAGAAGAGCATAAGAGGAAATATTGACAAGAATTGATTTGTTCACTGTCTGGCACATGGTGATGACTATATCAACATTTATCAAGTGTGAAATTCAAATACATGGTTTTGTGTATGTCATTTGTACCTCAATAAAGTCCTTGCAAGTGAACAAACAACGATTTGTTAGGGAAAGAGTGGAAAAGAGAGATAATGATAAATGAACCAGTAGATACTCTGGAAACCACATCTGTCTGCAGCCTGCATGTCAGGGAATCCAGGTCCTCTCAATATATTTAGATAAACACTAGAATGCAGCAAAATCACAAGTGTTCCCACTACTGGAAAGGGGCTGTAAAACAAAACAAAACAAAAAAAGCATGACAAGCTCTATCTTAGAATTGCTGCTGGAAGAAGTCAAGTCAAGTGGTGAGGAGCACAGGCTCAGAAACCAAAGCTCACTCTAACCAGATGTGACCTCATGGATTCTTCACATAGAGCTGCCAAGTTGTGGGTTTTCTTTTACATATGTAGATGGAGAAAATGTGGACACCTACAGTTCAAGATTCATGTTCCAATGAAAATTAGATAAGCTAATGGGAACTAATTGTTCTTCATAGTCCCATCACTCACTGCTCTCCCTCAGGCTTCCCCATCCAGAACTTGCTATATAGCAGGGGACATGCAAATAAGGCCCTCCCTCTGCTGATGAAAACCAGCCCAGCCCTCACCCTGCAGCTCTGGGAGAGGAGCCCCAGCCCCAGCATTCCCAGCTGTCCCCATTTGGTGATCAGGACTGAACACAGAGACTCACCATGGAGTCTGGGCTGAGCTGGGTTTTCCTTCTTGTTCTGTTACAAGGTAATTCATGGAGAACTAGAGATACTGAGTGTGTGAGTGGATGTGAGTGAGAGAAGCAGGGTATGTGTGGCAGTTTCTGACCAGGATGTGTCTGTGTTTGCAGGTGTCCAGTGTGAAGTGCAGCTGGTGGAGTCTGGAGGAGGCTTGGTCCAGCCTGGGGGGTCCCTGAGACTCTCCTGTGCAGCCTCTGGATTCACCTTCAGCAGCTATGGGATGAACTGGGTCCGCCAGGCTCCAGGGAAGGGGCTGGAGTGGGTTTCATACATTTATAGTAGTAGCACATACTATGCAGACTCCGTGAAGGGTCGATTCACCACCTCGAGAGACAACAGCCAGAACATGCTGTATCTGCAAATGAACAGTCTGAGAGATGAGGACACAGCCATGTACTACTGTGCGAGAGACACAGTGAGGGGACATCATTAAGAGCCTAGACACAAAACTCCTGTGGGGGCGTATGGGGCCACCAGGGGGCAGAGTCAGCTCAGGGCAGGTACAGGTGGAGGTTAATGTCAGGTTAAAGTCTGCTTTGGAGGTTAAAGTCTGCTTTCCACAAAAAGTCTATGTCACCGTCTGCATGTTACAGTTTCACCTGGGAGTCTGTCCATATTTAAAATTCTGTGCCTACCAATGATGTCAGTAAACTTGAATCTTTTCTTATATTCGGATAAATCATTCTCATATGCCACCAAAATATTTACCATTCATGGAGGCAGAAAAATGCACAGGAGTTGGGTGAGGCTGTGGAAACTGTCTGCCCAGGATGCAACTGTGACAGGCAGTGATGGAAAAAGAGTGAACGTTACTGGAACTTCCTGACTACACTGCAGTCCAAGCAAAGTGTATCGGAGCCATCTGTGCCTGTGTGAACCTAAGTTGCCCTTAGGAGGACCACTGCCTCTCCCAACCGTGACTGTTACTTAGGGTCCTGCCAGGTGTGTCATCACCTGGAGGTGGCCCCCACAGGACATGAGTCTTTAGCACACACCAGGGGGTGGATGGTGGAGAGTGGCAGCTGGGTGCCTGGTCCCGGACCACCCATAGGTGGAGGCAGAGAGGAAAATCCTCAAGGTGCACACACTGCTCATAGATTTCCATAAAATATAATATGGTGTTACATGAGCTTCTCGGGTGATATATAAAAGCAAGCATCTAGTCTGAAAACAATTATAATTTCTATATTTGCCACATTTTTCCTTAAATTTCTCCTGGCTCGGTGTTTCCATTCACATGAGGAATTGTTATCTTTAGCATAACCAACTGGTTCCCACAGCCAGTGGTTTCTGTCCATGTGCAGAGATCTTGAGTAATTTGGCCATTTCCAGACACAAACCCTCCCCTCAGCCAGAGAGAGAGCAGAGATCTGACTGTCAAGTCTGAGGAGGAGCTGGCCCTGCAGGCTGCAGAGTCTGCAGAGACCCCAGTACAGCTTTGTGTGGTCAGACACTTCCTGCATGGAGCAGGCTCAGCTGCTCCACTCCAGTGGAAGTGGCTCAGATGTAATTGTGGAGTTCAGAATTAAGATAATTGGATTTTATTCTGAATATTTCCCTGATATACGAAAGGGCGATAATTCAATCCTTCTTCCCCTGACATCTCTTTTTCTTTCTTATATAGTCACATGTTTGGGGAGCATAAACTGTTGCCATATATTTGCTCAAATCTAGCCTCAGGGTCTACTGAATTCTAGGAAACTCAGGAAACTCAGGAAACTAGGAAACTCAGAGGTTATTCTAGGAAACTCAGAGGTTAAACAAAAGTGGATATTTCCTTCCTACTGAAATGTGATTGTTTGGAAATTTCACTGTGTTGCCCAGGACTCTGTGGACACCAACAACTTCACTTCTCAGTGCACATCCTTGCTGCTGAGACGAGGAGCCTACCTGTGCCCTGGAAGACTGAGACAACCTTGACCACTGTTAGAGCCTTCATCTCTCATTTCTTTTGTATTCTGGTGGTATCAGTCATAATTTTTCTCTTTACTTTCTGATATTATTTAATAGACTAGTTTCTCTTTTTCCCCTAGTTAGTCTAGCTGAGTGTTTGTCATCTCTCATGTTTCAAAATGACGAAAAACCAGTGACTTTTTGATATTTCTAGTCTTTTAGTTCTTAGTTCTAGTTTTAGTTTTAGTTCTTTAGTTTTTTATGTCATTTATTTCTCTCACTTCCCTTAAAGGCTCATGAATACATTAATGAGAACTAGGTTGAGCTGTTGCTTTTAACCCCACATTCTTCTCAGACTCAGGGACACATGCGAGTTTGTCTTGAAGGTGGACTACGGAGTTGATGTGGTTCCCACCGCACAACCAGGATGAGATTCTCAGCCGAGGAGTGGGGAACAGCACAGGCAGGGTGGTGTGAAGTGAGGGGGGCTGCTGTGAGGTCCAGGGTTTTCTCTCCCAGGAACACCTCTGTTCTCCTTCCTCCCTCTCAGATTCAGTCATATCCATCAGGCTGGAGAAACACTTAATCTCTCTTTGATGTAGGGATGGAGGCCCAGGAAGGAGACTTGTCAAACCTTCATTCTGCAGATGCTCTCTCGGAGAATGTGCTTGTTACTTCCCCTCTGTCCTGAGACTACAACCAGACATCTCCCCTATTCCCTGCACCCCACACAGACTCTTCATGGCCTCTGCCCCACACCCTCAATGTGGCACCTGCTGCTTTGGATTCTGGAGAACACCTCGGCCCTGGCTTACCCTCTACCCTTGGTCTGGCCTGTGGTCTCTGAACAGGCTCACAGCTTCAGTTCCATTCCATGTTGCACCCACATGGGGTCTGACCTTAAATTTGTCTTCACTCTCTCTTTTATTCTGAGTCCTGACTTTCATTCTAACAGCCCTTTTTCATGTTGGCTGTACTCATGCATGGGAAAGAGTTAACTCAGAAAGCCTAGGCTGTCCAAATCGTGTCCATTCCTGAAAAATTCCATTCTGGGAACCCACCCATGGTCAGCTCCTGGGATATCAGTTCTGATCCCCTGGCATACTGCTCCTGATAATAGCATTTTTAAATCAACATTATTAAGGTGTGCTTTCTATGTAAATACAATATCCAACTTCTATAACTGAATGAGTTTGGGTGTATGCATACACCTAACCAACACCAGGACATAAATATATCCATCACCTCCCAAGGTTTCCTCCCATATCCACCAATATTATTATGTTATTGTTATCATTTATCTTCTTTTATATTTGCTGTGTGGGAGGTGAATACACTGCAGAACTTGATCACTAAGTGTTTATGGTGAATGCCAGTTCATGCCATAGGGGCTGGGGTTGAGCAGTGGAGGTCAGTTATGCAGGTGCTGTGACACCTGAGATGGACCCAGTGAGCAGCACAGGGCACCAAGGCTCAGGCGGACTTCCCTGAGGACAGCCCCTCACACATGTCATCAGATGTCACTGCTGGGAGAATTGAAGACAAACAAGAGACTAAACTGGGAGAGCACACCTGGGAACTTGCACCTGTTTTCTCCGGGAGTTGACCCTTGTGCCTTTGCTGATTTAAATTTATATCATTTTCTGTAATAAACTGACCAAGAGTATATTATCTCATTCTAAGACCTGTATTTCTATTGGTTGTAGAGGATGAAGGTGGTCTTAGAAGACTCAATATAATTACACCAGAAGCGGATTTGCCAGAAGAACCCTGCCTTGTTGACACATGGATACAGCATTGCTTAGCAACATGAAGGATGACAAGCTGGGTAGGTTGAAACTTTGATTCCTGGATGCTCACAGATTCACACAGTGTGAGGCAACACGTCCGCTCCAATAAGTTGTGGGAGATAAAAGTTATCAATAGATGATATGAAAGGTAGATCAACAGTGTAGGAGTTCATTTCACTAATACTAAGACACAGGAGAGATAATCAAAAATAATCTAAATATACAATCTGTATATGTACAAATAATAACTAAAATGAATGCAATAAACTTGCTGTCAATCTGGATCCTGTGTACACTGAGCTGTGGCTACAAACCTCAGATCCACCATCAAGATGAACAATTGTCCTGGAGAAAACTACTATGGTCTGCAGTGTCAAAGAAGGTTGTCCATGTGTAAGGCAGGGGAGGGAAAACCATTAAAGTACTTAATCCAGGGTGTAGAATGAAGGAGTTGCATCATTTTGTGACATGATTCATGTGATTAATTGACCTCATCAGGTTCCTGAGCAATACTTACTAAGGGACTGCGGCAGTGAAAAGCTTGGCAGAATTTCTTTTGCTTTGTGCCCCACGTGACTGAGGAGATATTTGTGTGGACGGTGCACTGACAGCTAACAATAGAGCCATCATGGGTACAGGTGATCCCAACACATGACACATTGTTCCTGGTGGAATAACTAACCCGGTACAGGAGATAACAGACTGTTCATCTGTAAGGTAAGTTACTTCCTTTGAAGAGCAAAGTGGACTCTCCAGATGAACTGATTCTATGTACCCAAGTCCTGCTGATGTGGCTTTATGGAGTTGGGGTTTGCACCACATGCTATGCACCCTGCCCAGGCCATGGGAGAAGGCTGGGACACAGGGAGGCCCTTTTGGTTCTGCATTCCAGTTGCCCCTACTGTGCAACATCTGGGAAATACCTTGGAAGCTGTGTAGGTTTTTCTTCCCACTCAGAGTTCCCTTTGGACCTCAGAGATACTAAGGAAAGGGGTGGAAACAAAGAAGAATGGAACAGATGCAGGGGAGAGGGAAGGGACTCATCCCGGCAAGGTTGGCATTTTTACATGGTTACTAGGGAAAGAAGCGGCTGAAGAGGACAGTGATGGGCCAACACAAATGTTTAAAGCAGCACCACGAGATGTTGGGTGGAGCGATGGTGATCTCTCCAAGTCTGCCGACATTCAGAAACCTAAACACATGTTCCATGTTCATGCTAGTTTGCAAGAATGTGGAAATGCAGGAGACAAGATGACTTCAGCAACTTGCCCTGAATGCCATGGGCGTCTGTCTGGCAAATCAGCAAGGTGAGGGTGGTTGGAGGGCTGGAAAAACTGTCCTCCCCCCCAGCTGGGTGCGCAGGCCCCAATCAGGCTCATGTGTAAAATCTCAGTTGGTGAAGAAGAGTGATGGCTCTTGTTATGTGGCATTTATGCATGAACTCCTCACTTCTTAGTCCTTCCAGGCTGCATTCTATAGGCTGTTTCTTTTTCCCCCATATGTGACTCTATTTAGATTTTGGCAACCTCCTGCATGGTGTCATAGAGAAGTGTCAGCGAGATGAGCCCAGTCAGAGTCCTGCGGGCACCTGGACCAGAGTGTGTGGAGAGCTTGAGGGAGATTATTCAGACCTTCACCTGCCTCTCCCAGGAATTCAGATCAGCCCCCTGCCACCCTAATGGTGGTGGGCTGTGCACCCTGGGATTCTCCCCTGCTGGGCAGGGCAGGACAGATACAAACTCAAGTGTGGAACATCCTGTTTAAACCCACTGCACAGTGGGCCTCCCTCAGAACCCAGTTGGTGTCCTCATAGGCACCATTTCTGTCCTCCAGGATGGAGTCTGCCACCATCCTTGTACACCTCCTGGCTGTACATGAAGGACATTCCCAGCCCAGGTATTGGGTCCCCCAGGGAATGGGCTTGCCAGAGCCCCTGATCTGAGTCCTGTATCTCCCACACGGCACCTGCACATATGTGCAGCGGGTGCAGTCTGGGCAGAGGTGAAAAGGCCTGGTGAGTCTCTGACAATCTCCTTCAGGGCATCTGGATACAGCTTTGTCAGCTACCACATCAGGTGGGATTTCCAAATGCCTGGGAAGGACCTGGAGTGGGTGGGGATGATCTGTTCTAGTGACTCGGATACACACTGCGGCCCGTCCATCCAAAGTGACGTCACCATCTCCATAGAAAACTCCATCAGCACTGCCTGGCTGCTGTACAGCAGCCTGAATGCCGTAGACATGGCCGTGCTGTGCTGTGTGAGACACAGTGTGGGGACATCGATGGAGCTCAGGGGCAAATCTCCCAACAGGGTTGCCAAGACCCACTGCATAGGCGAAGGTGGAAAGTAAGGCCTGGTTTCCTGTCCGGGTCGTGGCTTCCTCTCTATATAGTGATTTCCTCTTAGGAACTTCTCTGAGTTCACCATTCTGGGCTTCCCTCTGCAGTCTCTGAGTTAGACATGTTTGTGGTGATGAGAGAAAATATTCTCACCTGCTCAAAAGGCAGAGAGTGGCTTCCACTCACTTTCTCCTGTCCCCAAATGTACATTAATTATCAACACTTCTGAATAAGTCCAAAAATCAATAAAAGATTTTCTCTTGGACAACAAAATTCAGCACAGCACACGGGAGCTGGCAAGCAGGACACAGGGCCCGCAGGGCATCAGGGGCAGTGTGCATCCCTTATCTGGAGACCACAAGGGGCTCATTTCCCAGCTCAAGAGCAGGTGCAGAGGGAAACTGAGGTTTCCTTTCAGACCCTGGAGTTTCCTGTCTCTGCCTGTCACACTTCTTCCTCAGGAGTCCAGGATTTTTCCTTGTAATGCCCTGGTTTCTGTTATCTCAAATGGGATGACTTAGGACCTGAATTCAATTACAAATTAAGCCTTAATTTTTTCACTTTCCTCCTATCCATAAACTTTCAGTACAATATTTGAAGTATGGAATCAGCCACCCGCAAGCAATGCACTCATGCCTTGGAAGGGTTTTGTGTTTGCTATGCTGTGTAGGACATTTAGGAGCAAACACTTCTCTGGAGGGACGACTCTGTATGTGCTGGGGCTTTGCTTAGCCCCTGCCTTTCTCCTGCCTTGTGTGGGAAAGACCCGTCATTTCAGTGTGTCCTCCCCTCCACCTGGTTCCTGGTCGTCCACCCTCAGATGGCTCCTCCTGCTCACTGTTTGGTCAAAGCTCCTGGTCTCCCTGGATATTCACACAATGGGGCAGCAGGTCCCCTTTTCTGTCCCTCTCACCTGGTGAATCAGTTAATTGTCCACATTCTCACTGAAGCCTGACGTGTTCCTGCAGCTGACCATGCTCCCCACAACACCCTGGTCTGGGTGGCAGCAGCCCACCTCTGGCTCTCCTCTCAGGAGTGGAGGACTAATACTGTCCCATATGCCTGTTTCTCCTGGTTGGCAAAGTGAACACTGTCTGCTCTCCCTGGGGGTGTGCACCAGGGGTTGGTCAGAAGGAGGATTGTCTCTGTGCACCTGTGCCCTCTGGATAGACTTGGGTGTAACCTGTCAGCCAGGTGCAGGGCTCCAGCCAGGGTGAGAGGTTGGACCAAGGGCCCTGCCTCAGAGCCTCCTGCAGCCTGGGCTGTGAACACTCTTGGTAAGCCCCAGTGTTTAGAAAGGTTGTTATTGTCATAGGATATAAATGAACACAGAGCTTAGAACTCAATGCCCTTGTACTTTCCAATCCTATGCTTGCCACAATGAAATTTTCATTAGTTTTTAACAAAAATGATGTGCTCAAATATATTCATTGGTTGGGGTTGGAATAGATGGACATACACATAGAAGAACAAGATTTGAAATGACTATCTCATGCTGTAAATATTACTGAATGTAATTCAGTTAATTAAAAATAATAATAGAGAGGAAATGGGTGTCCCGTGAGTGGCCAGGTGTTAATTTTTGCATATGCACAAGTATATATCAGTAGTGGGGTTGTAGGTTTATGTGTGTATTTGGTTTCTCATGGTTGAAATTGCTCTTACATTCTTATATCTGTGATTTTATATCTGTCATTAAGGTCAGAATGTTTGTGACCATTTTTTCTTCAGTGTATTTTTCCATATCTGGTCTTTTACTTCCACCTTTGGGGTTCCAATCATATTAATATGACATTATTTGATATTGATGTTCTTTTGTCTCCATGATTCTTTTCCTTTGTATACTGCTGGTGTAGTTCCTTGCATCTATTTTCAACTACATGATTTCTTTTGAAAGATGAGACCTGTTTGTATTGAGTTGCTCTTTAATACTCTATGAATTTCCACTTCTCTTTCTTAAAATCCCCATTTTTACCTAAGTTAATTATCTTGTTTTCTAAATAATTATGTTCCCTTCAATGTTTTAACACATTAATAATAAATAGTCCCTTTGCATTTCCTACTTAAGACAATTCTAATATCTGTCATGCATGAACCTCATTCTCATAATTTCTCCCTTATGACTTTGGCTTTCCATTAGGGACACCCTATAACTTTTCATGGTAGCCAGACATTCTCTGTTTGATGGTTGCCGTTGACTTATTGCTACATTCCATGTACTGTTTCTCCTGTATATGTCCACACCTTATGTTGTCCTGGCCTGTACTATGCAAGTTCATGTGACTCTAGTCAGTCTTGCATTTGGAATTTATTGTTGAAGTGGGTCCCGGTGTTCAAGGTTTTCTCTGCTATGAGCAAAAAATGCTTTAGACACCTCCACTGATACATAGTATGTGTTTCCTGCCTGGCTTTCTGTTTACACCCTATTCTAGATAATCTATTTCTACTCACCCAGGTTAGTCCCAGTTATGCATTTACTGACAGTTGCTGATGTGGTGGAAAAGGTTAGCCTGAGGCGACCTTCTCTGACATCCTCCCTGAGCTGGGTTCCTAGGCAGGCATCATACCCCTGGTCTGCACCGTGCCTTTACATGTTGTCCTGTCCCTCCACAAGAGGTGGCGCTGCTGTCATACCCTTCTCAGCGTCTTTCTTTTCCTGGTTGTTGTCTCCCACAGCTCAGGCAGTTCTCCATTAGCCTTTTCAGCTTCCAGATTTGCTGCCTGTCCCTGAAGATCAAGCCTTTGTTCCCACGATGGAGAGGAGTCGGCGTGTTTCTGAGCATAACTTTGGTGGTGACATCTCTTCCACTCCCATTTCCTGTGAGGTTCCCCTGTGAGCTAGGACACTGATTTCTGTCTCTTGTCCTCTGAATGGTAATTCTATAGATCTGTAGGAGACAGGAGAGGTTGGTCTGAAAGCATTTCAGAAACGTGTTCTCCCTCTCTCTCAGGAAGAACCATCTGTGAGGACACCACCGTATCATGTCTCCCCAATCCTGGAGGAAATGACCTCCGAGTAAATGGAATAGGAATTCCCAAATATGTGACCCCTGGAAAATTTAAACTATAATCCCTTTACCAAAGCCAGCTTCCTGTGATCCAGTACCTATGTCCAGTATAGACTTATTCTAACCCACATGCCTTCTGGTAGACTGTGCCTGTAAGCTAATCCTCTGATCCTGGTTCTCCCCACAAGTACTGGTCTCTCTGCAGATTTCAGATTTGCTGTTGGTGTTGTAACTTCCATTATCTGAAATATTAAATAAAATTTGCTCATCTACAACTTCTGCAGTCATGCTTTATAGATGATGATGATGTTGCTATCGTTTTTGATATAAAAAGAAGTTTTCTCAGCTGCCTCCTACTATCAGGTGAAAAGAAGCTTTATCCTTAATAGCAAGGAATTGGAAACAATTCCAATATCAACCAGTAGCTTAATAAACAAGTATTTTTTGTGAATGATCCATTAGAACACTACTCATCATTAACAACAATGACAGTTTCATGGGCACTGCAGCATGGCTGCATCCACAGTATGTACTGTGAATAACATAAGCAGAAAAGCACCTGCTACATGATTCCACTGTTATAAATTCTAGAAAGTGCAAACTGATCTAAAGTACCATGAGCCATATTAGCAGTTGTCTGGGTAAATGGAAGGAGAGGAAAGGAGAAATTTTAGAAGGACAAGTGTAAACACTGAGGGAAATCGATTTCCTCACTATCGCAGACAGGGTGATGGTGCTGTCAGCATCTTTCACATGGGCAAACACTTAAACTGTGTTTAGGCCACTGTATATCAACTATGCATCATTAAAGTTAATATGAATGGTTAATAGAGTATTTGGTAGGGAAGGAGCAATGGACAAATAGATAATGATGAGTGAAACATTAGGTACTTGAAAATGCATCTGCATTCAGTCTGTGCACTAGGTTTTGTATATATTTCTAATAATAAAAAAACAGAAAGGCAAGAAATTTGGTTTTTGTTCTTATTATAGAATTGGAGTTCTAGAGACCACTCCAGAACGTCCAGCTTTGGTCTGCAGTGGGTTCCAAGGATGGGATCATGGGCCAGACACTGAGCCTAACTGTCCATGGATATGTGTTCCTCGACACATCACACAGCCTCTATATTCAACTAGGGTTATGTTTCTGTCTGTGAAATACATGAAACATTGACACCTACAGCACATGGTTTGTGTATGTTTGAAAATTAGATAAACGAACAAGAGTTAATTATTAATCACAATACAGTCACTCCTCTCTTCTCTGGGCCCTGCCCTCTCTTCAGGTGTCCCAGCCCAGCTCTTACTATATAGCAGGGGACATGCAAATAGAGCCCTCCCTCTGCTGATGAAAACCAGCCCAGCCCTCACCCTGCAGCTCTGGGAGAGGAGCCCCAGCCCCGGCATTCCCAGGTGTCTCCATTAAGTGACCAGGACTGAGCACAAAGACTGGCCATGGAGTCTAGGCTGAGCTGGGTTTTCCTTCTTGCTCTGTTACAAGGTAATTCATGGAGAAATAAAGACATCAGTTGTGTGAGTGGATGTGAGTGAGAGAAACAGGAGGTGTGTGTGACAGTTTCTGACCAGGATGTGTCTGTGTTTGCAGGTGTCCAGTGTGAGGTGCAGCTGGTGGAGTCTGGAGGAGGCTTGGTCCAGCCTGGGGGGTCCCTGAGACTCTCCTGTGCAGCCTCCGGATTCACTTTCAGCAGCTACGATATGAACTGGGTCCGACAGGCTCCAGGGAAGGGGCTGGAGTGGGTGGTAGTTATAAGTTATGATGGAAGTAAGCAATACTACGCAGACGCCGTGAAGGGCAGGTTCACCATCTCCAGAGACAACAGCAAGAACTCGCTGCATCTGCAAATGAACAGTCTGAGAGCCGAGGACACGGCCATGTACTACTGTGCGAAAGACACAGTGAGGGGAGCTAAGTGTGAGCCCAGACACAAACCTCCAGCGCGGGCGCCAGGGCCGCCAGGGGGCGCGCGGGGCATAGGCAGCAGAGTCACTCAGGGCACGTGCAGGTGGAGGGTAAGGGCTGGTATCAGGTCAGGGTTGCAATTTCCTCTCCAGGAAACAGCTTCCTCTGGGGATTCTTTGCATTCTGTGCTGAACTCTGAAGTCTCTGAACTGGAAACGTTCTTACTGAATAAGTAAAATACTTTCACCTGTGCACAAGGCAGGGATTCATCTAACAATTGTTCATGATCATAAATGTCAATTATCAATGTTTCTGTATAATTCAGCCACGTTTATGAAAAATATTTGTAGCCCTTAAAAATGCTGCACAATACAGAACATAAAGGGCTTGCAAGCCAACATGCAGCATAAAGTGCCTGGCCGACATCAGGGGACAGAAGTTGTCAGCATTCCACAGAAAGAGGGGAGAAACCCAGTGGCTTTCAGGATCCTGGCACCAAGCTCACAGCACCAATTATAGCTGCCATCACACAAAGGCATAAAGATCTGCACGAAAATTTGGAATGGATGTTGATTCTGAAGATAACACATATGTTGGGCACACCCCACACACATACCTACTAAGTGAACATGGGCGGGCTTAGTCCTCCCATTATGGAGTTTTCTGCAGAGCACAGCAGGCCTCTCAAGAAAGCCCACAAGGGCTTCATTCAGCAGAAAGGGAGACTGACCAGGGTTTGCATAATTGTTCTGTGGTGGGGCAGGGTGGGGGCTCCCAATTGCTGGAAGGGTCTTGTGGGGTTTGGCCTTTCACTAGCACTACATGAGGGACACCAGTGATTCTTTACTGGAATTACCATGATTGGAGCAAGAATGGAAGATGAAGGGATGGGCCTTAAGTTGTCCAAAAACAGACATCAACTAAGAGACTGTGACATCTTATTCCACTCAACAGCTATGCAAACGAGTAAGAATACAGGCAAAAGGGCCATTATGAGTACATAACAAACAGGTCTTCAGAAAACTACAGGACATTTTAGTAGTATGAGACAATATTGATTCTAATGAGAGTGAGTATGAGCAGGAGTTAGACAGAAGTGTTGGTCTCAGGTCATGAGTGGAAGCTTTTCACTGTCCAAGATCATCAGCTTATCCTGAAGGTCGTGGTTCAGCTGTGACCTTCAAAATACAGAAGCTTTTCATGTTATATTACCATGCAGTTTTGACAACTCCTGTTGCAGTAGCCTTCCAAGCGTCTAGAAATCTGAGTTAAAACTTCAGTGGTGAAATATAAACCCCAAAATTGCCTGACTGGAATTCCACTACTGTATTTTCTTAAAAGTCCTTAATAATACTTATTCCAATATGGCTCGAGAGCAGTGTTTTCCTGATGTCTCTTCCAATGCACACTATGTCCTGGTTGAACATCAGGAGACACTGTTAAAAAATGTAGTAAAAATGCAGCCTGAATCTGTAGGTGACAGGAGTGGCCTTAACACGTAAATTACTTTCAAAAACTTTAACTCTTGCACGTCACAGGACAAATGCTAGCATTTTCAGTAAAATCTAAGTGTTGGATCTGTCCAGCTACTGTGCCACAGAGTAATAACTTACTGAATGGACCATTATGACATAAGTGCTAATGAGAACCATTTGCTAAGGGAGTTCAAGCATTTCTCAAAGTTTTGACGCTTTAAATTTAATAATGCCAATTTATCAACATTTTTAGAAAGTTTATAATGAATTGATGGTGTGTTATATGAGGAATGGCAATGCCTCACAGGTTTGGATGAGATTATACAGTAGGTTAACACTGCTTATTCTGTGTAATATCTTCTACATTTGTTTATCTCACTTTCTGTTATTTGTTTCATGATTTCCAAAGTTACAGTAGTCGGGTCTCTAGGATTTGGAAGCTTATCTAAAAGTTCCTTAGATTGTTGTTGATTTGATAGGATCTCCGAAAGTTGTGATAAACACTTTTGTTTGCAAAGTATCCCAAGTTCATGCACTACTCAAAAAACATAGCTTTGATCTAGGTTTTTGGCTAATTGACAAGTTCTAAGAAGTGCAACAGCTTCTGCCATGTGGACTGATTTTACATCAGGTTGAGCACTATATTCTGAGAAATGTTAATATTAGTAACATGAATTACTGGTTATTAACACCCATTTTTATTATTGAAATGTGATTCATCAACATATAATAGGAGGTCAAGGGTCTCAATAGGAATCTCATCTAAGGTATACACAAAAAATTTCCTTGATGGAGACAAAATAACTCTGTGGCTACACTTAGCTTTCAGCCATGTCTGCTAACACACATGAACCACATGCTAATTTTTACTTCACCAGGGGTTCATTTTTACTTGAAAATCTGTTATTTTTATCTTAATGCCTCTAGATTATTGTATGTGGCTATTTTAGCAAAAATTACAGTCAGACAACATGAACTGACTAAACCATGAGGAACATCATAAGCTAATAAAACAAGAAGCCTGGATGTGAGTGGTTTCAGTGATTCCAGTAGCGGATTGCCTAATTCAAAAGTTCAGGCACCCAAGGAGTTTCTTTTTTTATTTCAGAATATTATGGGGGCACAAACATTTTGGTTACAGGTAATGCCTTTGCCTCACCCAGGCCAGGGCTACCAACCTGCCATTCCCCCACACAGTGCTGTCTGCATCCATTCGTTGTGAGTTTACCCTCATCCCCCACCTGACTGGCACCCAGTGAGTGTTACTACCATGTGAGCATCTTAGTGTTGATCTAACTGGCACTAAGTACCAGTTTGATGGTGAGTGCATGTGGTGCTTGTTGTTTTATTTTTGTGATACCTCACTTTGAAGAATGGGCTCCAGCTCTATCCAGGAGAATACAAGAGGTGCTAGATCATCTTTCATTTTTGTGTCTGAGTAGAATTCTATGGAATATATATACAACATTTTATTAATCCTCTCATGTATAGATGGGCACTTGTGTTGTTTCCACATGTTTGCAATTGGGAATTGTGCTGCCATAAAGATTCAAGTACAGATGTCTATTTGACAAAATGTGCTTTTTGTGTGTGTTTTTTTTGTTTTTGTTTTTGTTTTTGTTTTTTTGCCCTTTTGGGTAAATACCCTATAGTGGGAGTGCTAGATCAATTGGAAGGTCTACTTTTAGTGTTTTTAAGGAATCATCTCCACACTGTTTTTCATGAAGGTTGTACTAATTTGCAGCCCCCACCAACAGTGTGTAAATGCTCCTTTCTGTCTGCATCCTCACCATCATCTATTGCTTTTGGACTTTTTAATACATGACATTATAATTGGGGTAAGGTGATATCTCATTGTGGCTTTAATTTGCATTAACCTGATGATTAGTGATATCGAGCATCTTTCATACATTTATTGACCATTTATCTTTCTTTGTTTGTGAAGCTATTGTTTATGTCTTTTTCCCACTTTTTAATAGGGTTGTTATTTTCATGTTGCTTATTTGCTTGAATTCCTTGTAAATTTTGGTTATTGGCCCTTTATGGCATATGCAGATTATGAATATTTTCTACCACTTTGAAGGTTGTCTGTTCTGTTGATTGTAACCTTAGATGTGCAGAAGGTTTTTAGATTAATCAAATCCAATGTATTAATGTTTTTGTTGCCATGATGGGCATTGGCGTCTTAGTCATAAATTCTTTGCCTAGGCCAATATCTAGAAGAGCTTTTTTCTACATTTCCATTTAGGATTCTTCTGGTTTCATGCCTTTTATTTAAGTTTTTTATCCATCTTGAAGAGATTTTGTGAGAGGTAAGAGGTGGGGTTCCTGGTTCATTCTTCTGCAGGTGGCAGCCTCTGCCCTTCAGACTCAGAGCTGCAGAGACAACCCAGCTGGGCTCTGTGCTGGTGGCTGTGTGCTCTGTCATCACGTGCTGGTTATTTCTCTTCATCCAGGGAGACACAACTTCTGCTGGTGCAAAATCATCAAAAGCCTGATTGGCTTTTTCCAAGCAACCCACCAGACAAGCACTGCCCCTGCATCTTTCCTTGATAACTATAGCTCCCTTCCTGGCTTCTTCTGGGACCTCTGATTGGGACCAAGAGTAACTTTGATAATCCCTTCAGCAAATGTTTGTCTATGCACAACCCTGAGCCTGCTTGCAGATGATTATATCTGAACAGGCTGAGGCTTTTCAGAAACCTGTGGCTCTGCTTCGTGTACAAGTTGTCTTTATCTCTCTCCTCTGTCTTTATGATTAGAAAAGAGAAAAAGGAAATGAGCCACATCTTTAACAAATTCCTTGGAAATCTCCTCAGAAACCATCAGTTTGCCAAAGAAGTTCTACCTCCCATCCAACACAACACAACCCACACAAGTCCTCTGCCACTTTATAACAAGGATCACATTTTCAAGTCAGATTCCAATACATGTAAAGCACAGAACAAGGACAGGTCCACTTTGTTCACAGCTGCTACTCAGAGATGAGGACACAAACAGGCACTTCCTAGCTGCTTGGGGAAGATATAACAACCATGATGACAACACCCAGAACATTGGCTTCCCACCATAAATTTCATAAGTTGCTCCTGAGATTCCTGATTCAGTTTTCAGAATGAAGTTCAGAAGGACACAGACACAAAATAAGATCCCACAGTGAGGTGGGGCGGCTGTGCTCTGTTCCTTACCACTCCTTCTACTATCTCATAAACAATTCTAGGGTTCAAGGCCACAGAGACTCCAGAGAATGACTCTCATAAGTTTGTTAAAGGGAACCTCTCTCTTGGGCTTGGCAGTTTCTCTCTGTGCAAGGTGAGTTTGCCTCTTATGCAAATGATGTGCTTTGCAACTCTTCAGCCAGGAATCATGAAAACTATCTCACTGAAGTAGTGGAACTCACTTTCTCTGATCTAAAACCCATGTCTGTGAGACACAGAGCAGGAGATGGACACTCTATGGTAAGTGGTTCTGCACACAAAGACCAGGTGACTAGCCCACCCTGTCAGTGAGCAGAGGAACATACTATCTGTTTCTGTTTATAGCACTGCAGAAAGTTTATGATTCTCAAAGTTCTCCTCAAGAAGAGAGTCCTGGGGCCCAGAGTATTCTTTGAAACACTCAAGTGTGCACAGATAGAGAGCAGAATTAGGGGACTACTGGCCATGTCAACATTGGTAGGATTGATTACCATCTAATCATAAATATCTCCCTTTTCCAAAATAAATAAATAAATAAATAAACTACATGATAGGATAACAGGGACACATGGAACTACATTCAAACCCTTGACCAAGTTTGGTTGTGAAACTGTTCCTGATGAAAAGATATTCACCTGAGTTAAGTGAATGAGTGCTATGATTTGGACATTTGTCTCCTGTAAACTTCATATTAAAATTTGATTTTCAAAGTTGAAGGTAGAGCCTTTCTGGCTCAAGAAGAGTGGGTCTTTCATGAATAGATTTGTGTGTTCTGGGGGTGTATGAGTTCTATCAGTCATCACACCAGCTATTTCTTTAAAAAAGCATGGAAACTCCCCCCAGCCTTGTGTTGTTTCTCACCATGTGACCCCTGCACATGCTGGGACCCTTCACCTATTGCCACAGGTGAAAGCAGCCTGAGGCTCTCCCCAGCAGCAGACACAGGCACCATGCTTCCTGCACAGCCCGCAGAACTGTGAGTCACACTTAACCTCTCTTCTTTGTAAATTGTCCTGCCTCAGGTATTCCTTTATAGCACCAAAAAAGGACTGGGACAGCTGGTAAAGCTGCTTTGAACTATGATAAACATTAGACTGGACACAACTCAGAAGTTCAAGCACGAGATAACAGAGAAATGCAAATGTATATGGATGAGTATCCAATAATTTGGGTGACCCTGTATGTATGGTGAGGAATGATGAATGAAAAGAGATAGATACATCGGTAGGTAGGTAAGTAGATACAGCAGATATCCCTGGAAGTAAAACAATATTGGCTGTGTTCCTAAAGTCACTTGTTATTTTTGGTCACATTCAACTTCTGGGACAGAAGAAAAGGAGCGCTGGCTTAATGAAGTCAACACTGGGAAAGGACTATGCTTCCCAAGGGGTCAGTCAGCATCCTTCTCTCAGCAGCAGCCCTGTGGACAGGGCTCTCTCCTTTGCTCCTTTATCTTTATGTGCGAATGTGCCTGCCCCATGAAAATCACCACTTAGGATGACAGATGGAACCACAGCATGTAGTCTGCAGTACGCAGCATTTGAGAGCTGATTTCAGTGCATTCAACAGGGCAATGAACTTCCTAAAGAATTTCCAGAACTTCCTAAAGTTCTGGAATTAGAGACAGGCTACCACACCTGACCTGTAATTTTCTGTTTGTAGAATGGGATGAATTTGCATCAACCAAATTCCTGACAGTGGCAAAGTAACCACTGGTTTAAGTGCTTAAGGTGTAGATAATTCCATTAGACACACAGAAAATAGCAACCCCTGCATTGCTGGTCATGTTTTAGGAGAATCCAGAGGGCAGGTGGGAGCAGATGGTGATGGATATCGAGGATGATGACAGAGAAGGCTGCAGTGGTGATAAGTTAAGTCTGACCCACTGACACATTCTGGCTTCTTTGTAGGTGGGGGATGGCTATTTTCTCAAGCCCTTGTGACCAGTGTGGACCAAAGCATCCCTTTGTGGGTCCAACTGGAGAAAATTGAATCCAAAGACACTACAGAGGTATGTGTCGCCCCCATTCATGTTCCCCGGCCAAGCACAAACTGTAGCAGCACTTTCATTTGACAGCCATGTGCAAACCTGCTTCTGGTTAGCTGGTTTGAGCCACTCACATGGACGCACGTTCTCAATTGCAGTGGGGATGCTGAGGCCCACAGGTTTACACAATCCTGAAGTTTAGGTAAACACTAGAATGAAGAAAAATCACATTGGGTTCTTGTTAAAGAAATCAAGATTCTGTGGACCTGAATGGGCACATCCAAGTCTGTTCTCAGAGCAGGAGTTGGATCCAATGGTGACGAGGACAGACAGGCCCAGAGACTGTGGCACTCCCATTAGACATGTGCCCTTAAGCACATTGCACTACTCACTCATGATTCCCTTCCTATTTTTTTTAAGAGACAGGGTCTCACTGTGCTGCTCAGGGTGCAGTACAGGGGGCCAAGCATAGCTCACCATAACTTCCAGCTTCTGGGCTAAACAATCCTCCTGCCTAAACCTCCTCAATATCTGGGGCTGCAGGTCCATGCCTACACCACCATGCCTGCCTATTTTTATTGATTTTAGGTGTTGTTGAGACAGAATCTTGCCACATTGCTCAGTCTGGTCACCTGGTCTCTCACAATCTTCCTTAAGTTCTGGAATTAAAGATGGGCTACCACACCTGGCCTGCAATTTTCTGTTTCTAGAATGGAATGAACATTGACAGCCCAGGGACATTTTTCTATGTATGTCTTAAACAAAATAAGATGAATTAAAAGTGCATACTACAACATAATCACTTTAAAAATTAATATTTTCCTAGGTGCTAATAATTTAACTAATGTCTGCAAGACACTCACATGTGCTCTTGGGTGTTGCCCCTTCCTCAGGTGTCCCACCCCAGAACTTGCCACATAGCAGCAGACATGCAAATAAGGTCCTCACTCTGCTGATGAAAACCAGCCCACCGTCACCCTACAGCTCTGGGAGAAGAGCCCCAGCCCCAGCATTCCCAGGTGTCCCCATTCGGTGATCAGGTCTGAACACAGAGACTCACCGTGGAGTCTGGACTGAACTAGGTTTTCCTTGTTACTCTTACAGGGTAATTCATGGAGACCTAGAGACACTGAGTGTGTGAGTGGGTGTGAGTGAAACAACACGTGTGTGTAACAGTTTCTGACCAGGATGTGTCTGTGTTTGCAGGTGTCCAGTGTGATGTACAGCTGGTAGAGTATGTGGGAGGCTTGGTATAGCCTGGGGGTCCCTGAGACTCTCCTGTGCAGCCTCTGGATTCACCTTCAGCAGCTATGAGATGAACTGGGCCTGCCAGGCTCCAGGGAAGGGGTTGGAGTGGGTCTCATCCATTAATGGTAATTGTGGTAGCACAGCCTATGCAGACCCAGTGAAGGACTGATTCACCATCTCCAGAGACAAGTGCAAGAACAGGCTTTATCTGCAGATGAAGAATCTGAGAGCCAAGGACATGGCCGTGTACTACTGTGCAAGAGACATGGTGACAAAACATCAGCATGAGCCCAGACACAAACCTTCTGGGGGGATGGGTGGGGCCGCCAGGAGATTGATCCCCAGTGCCTGAGCAGGTGTTGAGAGAAGATCAGGTTTCCTTCCAGACTTTGCTGTTTCCTGTCTCTCTGCATGTTCTTAGTCTTCCTCAAGACTCGTAGTTTTTTTCCTGCAATGCCCTGGCTTTTTTCATCTACAATTGGATGACTTCTGAACTGATTTTAACACAAATTGAAGCCTTATTTTTTTCAGTTATTTGCTGATGATAACTTTTCAATAATATCTTTGCAGTAAAGAAACATCCACACTACACTCTAGAGTGATGAAGGGTTTTGTGTTTGCTATGCTGTGTTGGTCATTGAGCAAACACTTCTCTGGAGACACAGCTTTGTATGTGCTGGGGGTTTGTTTATCCCCTGCCTTTCTCCTGCCTTTTGTGGGGAAGAACCATCATTTCAGTGTGTCCTCCCCTCAGCCAGGCTCCTGGTCATCCACACTGAGATGGTTCCTCCTCCTCCTCACTGTTTTGTCAAAGCTCCTGGTCTCCCTGGACATCCACGCAATGGGGCAGCAGGTCCCTTTGACTCTCCTCCATGTCTGGTAAATCAGCTATTTCTCCTCATTCTCACTGAAGCCAGACGTGTTCCTGCAGCTGATCATGCTCCCTGCAACACCCTGGTCTGGGTGGCAGCACCCCACCTATGGCTCTTGTCTCATGCGTGAAGTACTAACGCTCACCCTGTCCACCTGCTTCTCTTGGTGTGGCAGAGTGACCACTGTCTCCTGTGGGTACAAGCCAGGGCCTGGTCAGGAGCAGGCTCCTCTCTGTGCACCTGGGCTCTGGACTTAGACTCAGGATCAGCCACGTTCAGGGGTCCTGTGGTGGTGGGGGATGGACCCAGCCTCAGAGCCTCCTGCAGCCTAGGCTGTGAGATATATTGGTAAACCATGATGTTCAGAAAGGACTTTATTGTCATAAGTAGGAAATAAACCAAGGCAGAACTTAGAACTCAATGCCACTGTACTTTCCAACCCTATGTTTTCCTCAGACAGCATTAAGCTTTACTTGTACCAGAATATGTATTTTAATATATTCATATACTGAGATTGGCATAGACAGACTTACACATAGAAGAATATGATTTTCTACCACAACCTCATACTACAGGTAAAATTTAGTTACATTAAGGGAAAAAATAATATAGGAGACACTCATCAAAACCAAGCTCCCAGGTGGGGGAGCGGGAAGGGATGTGTGAATCTCACCTACTGGGTACAGTGCACACTGTCTGGCTGATGGGCACACTATAACTTTAAGTCAAACTGTACAAAGCAATTTATGTAACCAAAATGTGCCCCTTTAATATTCTGAAACATGATTAAATATATGAACTAATTAATTGATGAAAATACAGAGGAAAGTGTGTGTTGTGTGGGGAATTTGTGTTAGTTGTTTCACATGCAGATATATGCATTGGGGGGGGTGTGTGCATGTTTGTGTGTGCTTGTGTGTTTGTGTGTGTGCATGTGTATGTGTTCTCCTACAGGAGGTGCTCTGAGATTCTTGTATCTGTGATTAACATGTCTGCCATTAGGTCTGGAACATTAGTGACCATCACCTCTTCAGCATGTATTTTTCCTCCTCTGTTACTTTGACTTTTGGGATTCCAGTTATATGTATATTACACTCTTAGATATTGATGTTCTTTTTCTTCTCTGCTCCTTCTCTTTGCATTTTATGCTGTGTAATTTGTTCGGCCTATTTCCAAGGTCATGGTTTCTTTGAAAGGTGAGACCACTCTGCTGATGATCATGTGAGATGCTTGTTTACTTCTCTCTGCATTTCCATCCGACTGTTTGTTAATACTCAACTCTCTGCTCAAGTCAGCTGTCTGGTTTTGTAGCGTGGCTATACTCACCTTTACATATCTTAAGATATTGATTACAGTTACTTTCACATTAATTTTTAATCAGACAGTTCTACTGTCTGTGTCATGTATGAACCTCATTTTGATAATTTATCATTATAAATTTTTAAATTCCTATTGGCATACCCTACAATTTTTTTCAATAAGGAAGACATGTTGCATTTGATGGTTGCTTATTGGGTTCTTATTTTATGTATATTTCTTCCTGTATAGGACCACACTCTGTCTTTCCTAGGCATTTACTATGGAAGTTTTGTGAATCTACTCAGGTCTGCATTTGAAGTTTATTGACGCCGTGGCTCCTTGTGTTGAAAGTTATCTCTGCTATGACCACAAAGAGTGTAGGCTCCTCCAGGGAGACCCTGCTTTTGCTTCCTGTGTGGTTCTATGTTTAGACCATTTGTTTTCCTAGAAACAATTATTTCATCTTCCCAAGATGCATTCTAGTTTTAAATATGTGTGACAGCTGTCAGCATGGTGGAAAGGGTTGATTGACATGGCATTCCCTGACTTTCTCACTGAGTCAAATTCCTGGGCATGCGTCATGCCCCTTGACACAGTGACCTACTCCAGACATCCCTTTCCCTCCTCCAGATGTGATGTTGGTCTGTGCATTCTTCCCTCCCTCTAGGGTACAGTGTCTTCTTGTTTCTCCCCAAGTCTTCTCTACTGCAGCTCAGGAACATCAGTCAATCTTCTTAGCTTCCAAATGTCCTGCACTTCTCATAGACTAAGGCCTCTAATCCATATGATAGAGAGGAACTGTGGTGCTGAAATTAACAATAGTGGGGATTTCTGCCTCCCTCCCAGTTCTTAAGTGTTCCCCCACTGTTCCCAGGATACTGGTTTAGGTGGTATCCCCACCCCAATGATTCATTCTTTAGTTCTGTATTTGTGATAGGGGAGGTCGGTCAGGAGGCATTTCAGAATTACATTCTCCCTCTCTCCCACACACAGTTATCCAGGGGGAGGGCATATTGTGATATGTCCCCAGTACTGCATAAAAAGGCTTTAAAGGAAACAAAATAGTAATACCCCAACTAGGTACCACTAGAAGGTTCAAACCATAAAACCTTTACTACACTCAGTTCAAGCAAACAAGCGCATATTTCTAGCTCAATCCAGTCCTGTCCTACATGTCATCTGGTGGCCTCTTCCTAAGACAAACTAATAGTCTCGTTCTATTTCTCTTGGTAAGAAAGCACCTCTGTACACGTTTCAGGTTTCTTCTTTGTCATAGAACTTCTGGATTTGAAGTATTAAACAAAAATTGTTAATCTGCAGCATGTCCAGTGCTGTTTTTGTGGATGAAGATGATGATTATAGTGAAGGCGTTGGTCTTGTTGCTGTAGAAGAAGCAGATCTGTTTTCTCTGCTGCCTACTTGTTCCAGTAGAGTAGTGGCTTTATCTATATAACCAAGGTTTGGGGAAAACCTCAAATATCAGTCAGTAGCTTACCAAACATGCAAACTTTGGTAATGTATTCATGGAAATATCATTCGTTATTAATAACTGGACATGCTTGCTTGGGAAACACCAAAACACTGTCGCAGTCACAGCAATTTACATTTAATAAAGCAAACCAAAGTGCATGATTCTACCTTTATGAATTATGAAAAATTAAAACTAATCTAAAGTGACATAAAATACATCATTAGTTTCCTATGCAAAAGGTGGAAGAAGGGAAGGGAAGAAAAAGGAGGAGTTTCAGAAGAGCATAAGAGGAAATATTGACAAGAACTGATTTGTTCACTGTCTGGCACATGGTGATGACTATATCAACATTTATCAAGTGTGAAATTCAAATACATGGTTTTGTGTATGTCATTTGTACCTCAATAAAGTCCTTGCAAGTGAACAAACAACGATTTGTTAGGGAAAGAGTGGAAAAGAGAGATAATGATAAATGAACCAGTAGATACTCTGGAAACCACATCTTTCTGCAGCCTGCATGTCAGGGAATCCAGGTCCTCTCACTATATTTAGATAAACACTAGAATGCAGCAAAATCACAAGTGTTCCCACTACTGGAAAGGGGCTGTAAAACAAAACAAAACAAAACAAAAAAAGCATGACAAGCTCTATCTTAGAATTGCTGCTGGAAGAAGTCAGGTCCAGTGGTGAGGAGCACAGGCTCAGAAACCAAAGCTCACTCTAACCAGATGTGACCTCATGGATTCATCACATAGAGCTGCCAAGTTGTGGGTTTTCTTTTACATATGTAGATGGAGAAAATGTGGACACCTACAGTTCAAGATTCATGTTCCAATGAAAATTAGATAAGCTAATGGGAACTAATTGTTCTTCATAGTCCCATCACTCACTGCTCTCCCTCAGGCTTCCCCATCCAGAGCTTGCTATATAGCAGGGGACATGCAAATAAGGCCCTCCCTCTGCTGATGAAAACCAGCCCAGCCCTCACCCTGCAGCTCTGGGAGAGGAGCCCCAGCCCCAGCATTCCCAGCTGTCCCCATTTGGTGATCAGGACTGAACACAGAGACTCACCATGGAGTCTGGGCTGAGCTGGGTTTTCCTTCTTGTTCTGTTACAAGGTAATTCATGGAGAACTAGAGATACTGAGTGTGTGAGTGGATGTGAGTGAGAGAAGCAGGGTATGTGTGGCAGTTTCTGACCAGCATGTGTCTGTGTTTGCAGGTGTCCAGTGTGAGGTGCAGCTGGTAGAGTCTGGAGGAGGCTTGGTCCAGCCTGGGGGGGTCCCTGAGACTCTCCTGTGCAGCCTCTGGATTCACCTTCAGCAGCTATGGGATGAGCTGGGTCCACCAGGCTCCTGGGAAGGGGCTGGAGTGGGTTTCATACATTTATAGTAGTAGCACATACTACGCAGACTCCGTGAAGGGTCGATTCACCATCTCCAGAGACAACAGCCAGAACATGCTGTATCTGCAAATGAACAGTCTGAGAGATGAGGACACAGCCATGTACTACTGTGCGAGAGACACAGTGAGGGGACATCATTAAGAGCCTAGACACAAAACTCCTGCGGGGGCGTATGGGGCCACCAGGGGGCAGAGTCAGCTCGGGGCAGGTGCAGGTGGAGGTTAATGTCAGGTTAAAGTCTGCTTTGGAGGTTAAAGTCTGCTTTCCACAAAAAGTCTATGTCACCGTCTGCATGTTACAGTTTCACCTGGGAGTCTGTCCATATTTAAATTCTGTGCCTACCAATGATGTCAGTAAACTTGAATCTTTTCTTATATTCGGATAAATCATTCTCACATGCCACCAAAATATTTACCATTCATGGAGGCAGAAAAATGCACAGGAGTTGGGTGAGGCTGTGGAAACTCTCTGCCCAGGATGCAACTGTGACAGCCAGTGATGGAAAAAGAGTGAACGTTACTGGAACTCCCTGACTACACTGCAGTCCAAGCAAAGTGTATTGGAGCCATCTGTGCCTGTGTGAACCTAAGTTGCCCTTAGGAGGACCACTGCCTCTCCCAACCGTGACTGTTACTTAGGGTCCTGCCAGGTGTGTCATCACCTGGAGGTGGCCCCCACAGGACATGAGTCTTTAGCACACACCAGGGGGTGGATGGTGGAGAGTGGCAGCTGGGTGCCTGGTCCTGGACCACCCATAGGTGGAGGCAGAGAGGAAAATCCTCAAATTGCACACACTGCTCATAGATTGCCATAAAATATAATATGGTGTTACATGAGCTTCTCGGGTGATATATAAAAGCAAGCATTTAGTCTGCAAACAATTATAATTTCCATATTTGCCACATTTTTCCTTAAATTTCTCCTGGCTCGGTGTTTCCATTCACATGAGGAATTGTTATTTTTAGCATAACCAACTGTTTCCCACATCCAGTGGTTTCTGTCCATGTGCAGAGATCTTGAGTAATTTGGCCATTTCCAGACACAAACCCTCCCCTCAGCCAGAGAGAGAGCACAGATCCCTCTGACTGTCGAGTCTGAGGAGGAGCTGGCCCTGCAGGCTGCAGAGTCTGCAGAGACCCCAGTACAGCTTTGTGTGGTCAGACACTTCCTGCATGGAGCAGGCTCAGCAGCTCCACTCTAGCGGAAGTGGCTCAGATGTAATTCTGGAGTTCAGAATTAAGATAATTGGATTTTATTCTGAATATTTCCCTCATATATGATAGGGCGATAATTCAATCCTTCTTCCCCTGACATCTCTTTTTCTTTCTTATATAGTCACATGTTTGGGGAGCATAAACTGTTGCCATATATTTGCTCAAATCTAGCCTCAGGGTCTACTGAATTATTCTAGGAAACTCAGAGGTTAAACAAAAGTGGATATTTCCTTCCTACTGAAATGTGATTGTTTGGAAATTTCACTGTGTTGCCCAGGACTCTGTGGACACCAACAACTTCACTTCTCAGTGCACATCCTTGCTGCTGAGACGAGGAGCCTACCTGTGCCCTGGAAGACTGAGACAACCTTGACCAATGTTAGAGCCTTCATCTCTCATTTCTTTTGTATTCTGGTGGTATCAGTCATAATTTTTCTGTTTACTTTCTGATATTATTTAATAGACTAGTTTCTCTTTTTCCCCTAGTTAGTCTAGCTGAGTGTTTGTCATCTCTCATGTTTCAAAATGAAGAAAAACCAGTGACTTTTTGAAGGTTCTAGTGTTTTAGTTCTTATGTCATTTATTTCTCTCACTTCCCTTAAAGGCTCATGAATACATTAATGAGAACTAGGTTGAGCTATTGCTTTTAACCCCACATCCTTCTCAGACTCAGGGACACATGCGAGTTTGTCTTGAAGGTGGACTACGGAGTTGATGTGGTTCCCACCGCACAACCAGGATGAGATTCTCAGCCGAGGAGTGGGGAACAGCACAGGCAGGGTGGTGTGAAGTGAGGGCGGCTGCTGTGAGGTCCAGGGTTTTCTCTCCCAGGAACACCTCTGTTCTCCTTCCTCCCTCTCAGATTCAGTCATATCCATCAGGCTGGAGAAACACTTAATCTCTCTTTGATGTAGGGATGGAGGCCCAGGAAGGAGACTTGTCAAACCTTCATTCTGCAGATGCTCTCTTGGAGAATGTGCTTGTTTCTTCCCCTCTGTCCTGAGACTACAACCAGACATCTCCCCTATTCCCTGCACCCCACACAGACTCTTCATGGCCTCTGCCCCACACCCTCAATGTGGCACCTGCTGCTTTGGATTCTGGAGAACACCTCGGCCCTGGCTTACCCGCTACCCCTGGTCTGGCCTGTGGTCCGTGAACAGGCTGACAACTTCAGTTCCATTCCATGTTGCACCCACATGGGGTCTGACCTTAAATTTGTCTTCACTCTCTCTTTTATTCTGAGTCCTGACTTTCATTCTAACAGCCCTTTTTCATGTTGGCTGTACTCATGCATGGGAAAGAGTTAACTCAGAAAGCCTAGGCTGTCCAAATCATGTCCATTCCTGAGAAATTCCATTCTGGGAACCCACCCATGGTCAGCTCCTGGGATATCAGTTCTGATCCCCTGGCATACTGCTCCTGATAATAGCATTTTTAAATCAACATTATTAAGGTGTGCTTTCCATGTAAATACAATATCCAACTTCTATAACTGAATGAGTTTGGGTGTATGCATACACCTAACCAACACCAGGACATAAATATATCCATCACCTCCCAAGGTTACCCCCCATATCCACCAATATTATTATGTTATTGTTATCATTTATCTTCTTTTATATTTGCTGTGTGTGGGGTGAATATACTGCAGAACTTGATCTCTAAGTGTTTATGGTGAATGCCAGTTCATGCCATAGGGGCTGGTGTTGAGCAGTGGAGGTCAGTTATGCAGGTGCTGTGGCACCTGGGACTGACCCAGTGAGCAGCACAGGGCACCAAGGCTCAGGTGGGCTTCCCTGAGGACAGCCCCTCACACATGTCATCAGATGTCACTGCTGGGAGAATTGAAGACACAAAGGGTCTAAACTGGGAGAGCACACCTGGGAACTTGCACCTGTTTTCTCTGGGAGTTGACCCTTCTGCCTTTGATGATTTTAATTTATATCATTTTCTGTAATAAACTGACCAAGATTATATTTTCTCATTCTAAGACCTGTATTTATATTGGTTGTAGAGGATGAAGGTGGTCTTAGAAGACTCAATATAATTACACCAGAAGTGGATTTGCCAGAAGAACCCTGCCTTGTTGACACATGGATAAAGCATTGCTTAGCAACATGAAGGATGACAAGCTGGGTAGGTTGAAACTTTGATTCCTGGATGCTCACAGATTCACACAGTGTGGGGCAACCCGTCCACTCCAATAAGTTGTGGGAGATAAAAGTTATCAATAGATGATATGAAAGGTAGATCAACAGTGTAGGAGTTCATTTCACTAATACTAAGACACTGGAGAGATAATCAAAAATAATCTAAATATACAATCTGTATATGTACAAATAATAACTAAAATGAATGCAATAAACTTGCTGTCAATCTGGACCCTGTGTACACTGAGCTGTGGCTACAAACCTCAGATCCACCATCAAGATGAACAATTTTCCTGGAGAAAACTACTATGGTCTGCAGTGTCAAAGAAGGTTGTCCATGTGTAAGGCAGGGGAGGGAAACCATTAAAGTACTTAATCCAGGGTGTAGCAGGAAGGAGCTGCATCATTTTGTGACATGATTCTTGTGATTAATTGACCTCATCAGGTTCCTGAGCAATACTTACTAAGGGACTGTGGCAGTGAAAAGCTTGGCAGAATTTCTTTTGCTTTGTGCCCCACGTGACTGAGGAGATATTTGTGTGGACGGTGCACTGACAGCTTACAATAGGGCCATCATGGGTGGGTGCAGGTGATCCCAACACATGACACATTGTTCCTGGTGGAATAACTAACCCGGTACAGGAGATAACAGAATGTTCATCTGTAAGATAAGTTACTTCCTTTGAAGAGCAAAGTGGACTCTCCAGATGAACTGATTCTATGTACCCAAGTCCTGCTGATGTGGCTTTATGGAGTTGGGGTTTGCATCACATGCTATGTACCCTGCACAGGCCATGGGAGAATGCTGGGACACAGGGAGGCCCTTTTGGTTCTGCATTCCAGTTGCCCCTACTGTGCAACATCTGGGAAATACCTTGGAAGCTGTGTAGGTTTTTCTTCCCACTCAGAGTTCCCTTTGGACCTCAGAGATACTAAGGAAAGGGGTGGAAACAAAGAAGAATGGAACAGATGCAGGGGAGAGGGAAGGGACTCATCCCGGCGAGGTTGGCATTTTTACATGGTTACTAGGGAAAGAAACGACTTAAGAGGACAGTGATGGGCCAACACAAATGTTTAAAGCAGCACCACGAGAGGTTTGGTGGAGCGATGGTGATCTCTCCAAGTCTGCCGACATTCAGAAACCTAAACACATGTTCTCTGTTCATGCTAGTTTGCAGGAATGTGGAAATGCAGTAGACAAGATGACTTTAGCAACTTGCCCTCAATGGCATGGGTGCTGGTCTGGCAAATCAGCAAAGTGAGGGTGGTTGGAGGGCTGGAAAAACTGTCCTCACCCCCAGCTGGGTGCGCAGGCCCCAATCAGGCTCATGTGTAAAATCCCAGTTGGTGAAGAAGAGTGATGGCTCTTGTTATGTGGCATTTATGCATGAACTCCTCACTTCTTAGTCCTTCCAGGCTGCATTCTATAGGCTGTTTCTTTTTCCCCCATATGTGACTCTATTTATATTTTGGCAACCTCCTGCATGGTGTCATAAAGAAGTGTCAGCGAGATGAGCCCAGTCAGAGTCCTGCGGGCACCTGGACCAGAGTGTGTGGAGAGCTTGAGGGAGATTATTCAGACCTTCACCTGCCTCTCCCAGGAATTCAGATCAGCCCCCTGCCACCCTAATGGTGGTGGGCTGTGCACCCTGGGATTCTCCCCTGCTGGGCAGGGCAGGACAGATACAAACTCAAGTGTGGAACATCCTGTTTAAACCCACTGCACAGTGGGCCTCCCTCAGAACCCAGTTGGTGTCCTCATGGCACCATTTCTGTCCTCCAGGATGGAGTCTGCCACCATCCTTGTACACCTCCTGGCTGTACATGAAGGACATTCCCAGCCCAGGTATTGGGTCCCCCAGGGAATGGGCTTGCCAGAGCCCCTGATCTGAGTCTTGTATCTCCCACACGGTACCTGCACATATGTGCAGCGGGTGCAGTCTGGGCAGAGGTGAAAAGGCCTGGTGAGTCTCTGACAATCTCCTTCAGGGCATCTGGATACAGCCTTGTCAGCTACCACATCAGGTGGGTGTTCCAAATGCCCGGGAAGGACCTGGAGTGGGTGGGGATGATCTGTTCTAGTGACTCAGATACACACTGCGGCCCGTCCATCCAAAGTGACGTCACCATCTCCATAGAAAACTCCATCAGCACTGCCTGGCTGCTGTGCAGCAGCCTGAATGCCGTAGACATGGCTGTGCTGCGTGACACACAGTGTGGGGACATCGATGGAGCTCAGGGGCAAATCTCCCCACAGGGGTGCCAAGACCCACTGCACAGGCGAAGTTGGAAAGTAAGGACTGGTTTCCTGTCCGGGTCGTGGCTTCCTCTCTATATAGTGATTTCCTCTTAGGAACTTCTCTGAGTTCACCATTCTGGGCTTCCCTCTGCAGTCTCTGAGTTAGACATGTTTGTGGTGATGAGAGAAAATATTCTCACCTGCTCAAAAGGCAGAGAGTGGCTTCCACTCACTTTCTCCTGTCCCCAAATGTACATTAATTATCAACACTTCTGAATAAGTCCAAAAATCAATAAAAGATTTTCTCTTGGACAACAAAATTCAGCACAGCACACGGGAGCTGGCAAGCAGGACACAGGGCCCGCAGGGCATCAGGGGCAGTGTGCATCCCTTATCTGGAGACCACAAGGAGCTCATTTCCCAGCTCAAGAGCAGGTGCAGAGGGAAACTGAGGTTTCCTTTCAGACCCTGGAGTTTCCTGTCTCTGCCTGTCACACTTCTTCCTCAGGAGTCCAGGATTTTTCCTTGTAATGCCCTGGTTTCTGTTATCTCAAATGGGATGACTTAGGACCTGAATTCAATTACAAATTAAGCCTTAATTTTTTCACTTTCCTCCTATCCATAAACTTTCAGTACAATATTTGAAGTATGGAATCAGCCACCCGCAAGCAATGCACTCATGACTTGGAAGGGTTTTGTGTTTGCTATGCTGTGTAGGACATTTAGGAGCAAACACTTCTCTGGAGGGACGACTCTGTATGTGCTGGGGCTTCGCTTAGCCCCTGCCTTTCTCCTGCCTTGTGTGGGAAAGACCCGTCATTTCAGTGTGTCCTCCCCTCCACCTGGTTCCTGGTCGTCCACCCTCAGATGGCTCCTCCTGCTCACTGTTTGGTCAAAGCTCCTGGTCTCCCTGGATATTCACACAATGGGGCAGCAGGTCCCCTTTTCTGTCCCTCTCACCTGGTGAATCAGTTAATTGTCCACATTCTCACTGAAGCCTGACGTGTTCCTGCAGCTGACCATGCTCCCCACAACACCCTGGTCTGGGTGGCAGCAGCCCACCTCTGGCTCTCCTCTCAGGAGTGGAGGACTAATACTGTCCCATATGCCTGTTTCTCCTGGTTGGCAGAGTGAACACTGTCTGCTGTCCCTGGGGGTGTGCACCAGGGGTTGGTCAGAAGGAGGATTGTCTCTGTGCACCTGTGCCCACTGGATAGACTTGGCTGTAACCTGTCAGCCAGGTGCAGGGCTCCAGCCAGGGTGAGAGGTTGGACCAAGGGCCCTGCCTCAGAGCCTCCTGCAGCCTGGGCTGTGAGAACTCTTGGTAAGCCCCAGTGTTTAGAAAGGTTGTTATTGTCATAGGATATAAATGAACACAGAGCTAGAACTCAATGCCCTTGTACTTTCCTATCCTATGCTTGCCACAATGAAATTTTCATTAGTTTTTAAAAAAAATGATGTGCTTAAATATATTCATTGGTTGGGGTTGGAATAGATGGACATACACATAGAAGAACAAGATTTGAAATGAGTATCTAATGCTGTAAATATTACTGAATTTAATTCAGTTAATTAAAAATAATAATAGGAAATGGGTGTCCCGTGAGTGGCCATGTGTTAATTTTTGCATATGCACAAGTATATATCAGTAGTGGGGTTGTAAGTTTATGTGTGTATTTGGTTTCTTATGGTTGAAATTGCTCTTCCATTCTTATATCTGTGATTTTATATCTGTCATTAAGGTCAGAATGTTTGTGACCATTTTTTCTTCAGTGTATTTTTCCATATCTGGTCTTTTACTTCCACCTTTGGGATTCCAATCATATTAATATGACATTATTTGATACTGATGTTCTTTTGTCTCCATGATTCTTTTCCTTTGTATTCTGCTGGTGTAGTTCCTTGCATCTATTTTCAACTGCATGATTTCTTATGAAAGTTGAGACCTGTGTGTATTGAGTTGTTCTTTAATACTCTATGAATTTCCACTTCTCTTTCTTAAAATCCCCATTTTCACCTAAGTTAATTATCTTGTTTTCTAAATAATTATGTTCCTTTCAATGTTTTAACACATTAATAATAAATAGTCCCTTTGCATTTCCTACTTAAGACAATTCTAATATCTGTCATGCATGAACCTCATTCTCATAATTTCTCCCTTATGACTTTGGCTTTCTATTAGGGACACCCTATAACTTTTCATGTTAACCAGACATTCTCTGTTTGATGGTTGCCGTTGACTTATTGCTACATTCCATGTACTGTTTCTCCTGTATATGTCCACACCTTATGTTGTCCTGGCCTGTACTATGCAAGTTCATGTGACTCTAGTCAGTCTTGCATTTGGAATTTATTGTTGAAGTGGGTCCCGGTGTTCAAGGTTTTCTCTGCTATGAGCAAAAAATGCTTTAGACACCTCCATTGATACATAGTATGTGTTTCCTGCCTGGCTTTCTGTTTACACCCTATTCTAGATAATCTATTTCTACTCGCCCAGGTTAGTCCCAGTTATGCATTTATTGACAGTTGCTGATGTGGTGGAAGAGGTTAACCTGAGGCGACCTTCTCTGACGTCCTCCCTGAGCTGGGTTCCTAGGCAGGCATCATGTGCCTGGTCTGCACCGTGCCTTTACATGTTGTCCTGTCCCTCCGCAAGAGGTGGTGCTGCCTTCATACCCTTCTCAGCGTCTTTCTTTTCCTGGTTGTTGTCTCCCACAGCTCAGGCAGTTCTCCATTAGCCTTTTCAGCTTCCAGATTTGCTGCCTGTCCCTGAAGATCAAGCCTTTGTTCCTGTGATGGAGAGGAGTCGGCGTGTTTCTGAGCATAACTTTGGTGGTGACATCTCTTCCACTCCCATTTCCTGTGAGGTTCCCCATGAGCTAGGACACTGATTTCTGTCTCTTGTCCTCTGAATGGTAATTCTATAGATCTTTAGGAGACAGGAGAGGTTGGTCTGAAAGCATTTCAGAAACGTGTTCTCCCTCTCTCTCAGAAAGAACCATCTGTGAGGACACCACTTTATCATGTCTACCCAATCCTGGAGGAAATGACCTCCAAGTAAATGGAATAGGAATTCCCAAATATGTGACCCCTGGAAAATTTAAACTATAATCCCTTTACCAAAGCCAGCTTCCTGTGATCCAATACCTATGTCCAGTATAGACTTATTCTAACCCACATGCCTTCTGGTAGACTGTGCCTGTAAGCTAATCCTCTGGTCCTGGATCTCCCCACAAGTACTGGTCTCTCTGCAGATTTCAGATTTGCTGTTGGTGATGTAACTTCCATTATCTGAAATAGTAAATAAAATTTGCTCATCTACAACTTCTGCAGTCATGCTTTATAGATGATGATGATGTTGCTATCGTTTTTGATATAAAAATAAGTTTTCTCAGCTGCCTCCTACTATCAGGTGAAAAGAAGCTTTATCCTTAATAGCAAGGAATTGGAAACAATTCCAATATCAACCAGTAGCTTAATAAACAAGTATTTTTTGTGAATGATCCATTAGAACACTACTCATCATTAACAACAATGGCAGTTTCATGGGCACTGCAACGTGGCTGCATCCACAGTATGTACTGTGAATAACATAAGCAGAAAAGCACCTGCTACATGATTCCACTGTTATAAATTCTAGAAAGTGCAAACTGATCTAAAGTACCATGAGCCATATTAGCAGTTGTCTGGGTAAATGGAAGGAGAGGAAAGGAGAAATTTTAGAAGGACAAGTGTAAACACTGAGGGAAATCGATTTCCTCACTATCGCAGACAGGGTGATGGTGCTGTCAGCATCTTTCACATGGGCAAACACTTAAACTGTGTTTAGGCCACTGTATATCAACTATGCATCATTAAAGTTAATATGAATGGTTAATAGAGTATTTGGTAGGGAAGGAGCAATGGACAAATAGATAATGATGAGTGAAACATTAGGTACTTGAAAATGCATCTGCATTCAGCCTGTGCACTAGGTTTTGTATATATTTCTAATAATAAAAAAACAGAAAGGCAAGAAATTTGGTTTTTGTTCCTATTATAGAATTGGAGTTCTAGAGACCACTCCAGAACGTCCAGTTTTGGTCTGCAGTGGGTTCCAAGGATGGGACCATGGGCCAGACACTGAGCCTAACTGTCCATGGATATGTGTCCTCGACACATCACACAACCTCTATATTCATCTAGGGTTATGTTTCTGTCTGTGAAATACATGAAACATTGACACCTACAGCACATGGTTTATGTATGTTTGAAAATTAAATAAATGAACAAGACTTAATTATTAATCACAATACGGTCACTCCTCTCTTCTCTGGGCCCTGCCCTCTCTTCAGGTGTCCCAGCCCAGCTCTTGCTATATAGCAGGGGACATGCAAATAGGGCCCTCCCTCTGCTGATGAAAACCAGCCCAGCCCTCACCCTGCTGTTCTGGGAGAGGAGCCCCAGCCCCGGCATTCCCAGGTGTCTCCATTAAGTGACCAGGACTGAGCACAAAGACTGACCATGGAGTCTGGGCTGAGCTGGGTTTTCATTCTTGCTCTGTTACAAGGTAATTCATGGAGAAATAAAGACATCAGGTGTGTGAGTGGATGTGAGTGAGAGAAACAGGAGGTGTGTGTGACAGTTTCTGACCAGGATGTGTCTGTGTTTGCAGGTGTCCAGAGCGAGGTGCAGCTGGTGGAGTCTGGGGGAGGTTTGGTCCAGCCTGGGGGGTCCCTGAAGCTCTCCTGTGCAGCCTCCGGATTCACTTTCAGCAGCTATGGGATGGACTGGGTCCGCCAGGCTCCAGGGAAGGGGCTGGAGTGGGTGGCAGTTATATGGTATGATGGAAGTAAGCAATACTACGCAGACGCCGTGAAGGGCAGGTTCACCATCTCCAGAGACAACAGCAAGAACATGCTGTATCTGCAAATGAACAGTCTGAAAGTCGAGGACACGGCCATGTACTACTGTGCAAAGACACAGTGAGGGGAGCTCAGTGTGAGCCCAGACAAAAACCTCCAGCGCGGGCGCGAGGGCCGCTGGGGGCGCGCGGGCATAAGCAGCAGAGTCACTCAGGGCACGTGCAGGTGGAGGGTAAGGGCCAGTATCAGGTCAGGGTTGCAATTTCCTCTCCAGGAAACAGCTTCCTTTGGGGATTCTTTGCATTCTGTGCTGAACTCTGAAGTCTCTGAACTGGAAACGTTCTTACTGAATAAGTAAAATACTTTCACCTGTGCACAAGGCAGGGATTCATCTAACAATTGTTCATGTTCGAAAATGTCAATTATCAATGTTTCTGTATAATTCAGCCACATATATGAAAAATATTTGTAGCACTTAAAAATGCTGCACAATACAGAACATAAAGGGCTTGCAAGCCAACATGCAGCATAAAGTGCCTGGCCGACATCAGGGGACAGGAGTTGTCAGCATTCCACAGAAAGAGGGGAGAAACCCAGTGGCTTTCAGGATCCTGGCACCAAGCTCACAGCACCAATTATAGCTGCCATCACACAAAGGCATAAAGATCTGCACGAAAATTTGGAATGGATGTTGATTCTGAAGATAACACATATGTTGGGCACACCCCACACACATACCTACTAAGTGAACATGGGCAGGCTTAGTCCTCCCATTATGGAGTTTTCTGCAGAGCAGAGCAGGCCTCTCAAGAAAGCCCACAAGGGCTTCATTCAGCAGAAAGGGAGACTGACCAGGGTTTTCATAATTGTTCTGTGGTGGGGCAGGGTGGGGGCTCCCAATTGCTGGAAGGGTCTTGTGGGGTTTGGCCTTTCACTAGCACTACATGAGGGACACCAGTGATTCTTTACTGGAATTACCATGATTGGAGCAAGAATGGAAGATGAAGGGATGGGTCTTAAGTTGTCAAAAAACAGACATCGACTAAGAGACTGTGACATCTTACTCCACTCAACAGCTATACAAATGAGTAAGAATACAGGCAAAAGGGCCATTATGAGTACATAAGAAACAGGTCTGCAGAAAACTATGGGACATTTTAGTAGTATGAGACAATATTGATTCTAATGAGAGTATGAGCAGGAGTTAGACAGGAGTCTTGGTCTCTGGTCATGAGTGGAAGCTTTTCACTGTCCAAGATCATCAGCTTATCCTGAAGGTCGTGGTTCAGCTGTGACCTTCAAAATACAGAAGCTTTTCATGTTATCTAACCATGCTGTTTTGACATCTCCTGTTGCAGTAGCCTTCCAAGCGTCTAGAAATCTGAGTTAAAACTTCAGTGGTGAAATATAAACCCCAAAATTGCCTGACTGGAATTCCACTACTGTATTTTCTTAAAAGTCCTTAATAATACTTATTCCAATATGGCTCGAGAGCAGTGTTTTCCTGATGTCTCTTCCAATGCACACTATGTCCTGGTTGAACATCAGGAGACACTGTTAAAAAATGTAGTAAAAATGCAGCCTGAATCCGTAGGTGACAGGAGTGGCCTTAACACGTAAATTACTTTCAAAAACTTTAACTCTTGCACGTCACAGGACAAATGCTAGCATTTTCAGTAAAATCTAAGTGTTGGATCTGTCCAGCTACTGTGCCACAGAGTAATAACTTACTGAATGGACCATTATGACATAAGTGCTAATGAGAACCATTTGCTAAGGGAGTTCAAGCATTTCTCAAAGTTTTGACGCTTTAAATTTAATAATGCCAATTTATCAACATTTTTAGAAAGTTTATAATGAATTGATGGTGTGTTATATGAGGAATGGCAATGCCTCACAGGTGTGGATGAGATTATACAGTAGGTTAACACTGCTTATTCTGTGTAATATCTGCTACATTTGTTTATCTCACTTGCTGTTATTTGTTTCATGATTTCCAAAGTTACAGTAGTCGGGTCTCTAGGATTTGGAAGCTTATCTAAAAGTTCCTTAGATTGTTGTTGATTTGATAGGATCTCCGAAAGTTATGATAAACACTTTTGTTTGCAAAGTATCCCAAGTTCATGCACTACTCAAAAAACATAGCTTTGATCTGGGTTTTTGGCTAATTGACAAGTTCTAAGAAGTGGAACAGCTTCTGCCATGTGGACTGATTTTACATCAGGTTGAGCACTATATTCTGAGAAATGTTAATATTAGTAACATGAATTACTGGTTATTAACACCCAGTTTTATTATTGAAATGTGATTCATCAACATATAATAGGAGGTCAAGGGTCTCAATAGGAATCTCATCTAAGGTATACACAAAAAATTTCCTTGATGGAGACAAAATAACTCTGTGGCTACACTTAGCTTTTAGCCATGTCTGCTAACACACATGAACCACATGCTAATTTTCACTTCACCAGGGGTTCATTTTTACTTGAAAATCTGTTATTTTTATCTTAATGCCTCTAGATTATTGTATGTGGCTAGTTTAGCAAAAAATACAGTCAGACAACATGAACTGACTAAACCATGAGGAACATCATAAGCTAATAAAACAAGAAGACTGGATGTGAGTGGTTTCAGTGATTCCAGTAGTGGATTGCCTAATTCAAAAGTTCAGGCACCCAAGGAGTTTCTTGTTTTATTTCAGAATATAATGGGGGCACAAATATTTTGGTTACAGGTAATGCCTTTGCCTCACCCAATCCAGGGCTACCAACCTGCCATTCCCCCACACAGTGCTGTCTGCATCCATTCGTTGTGAGTTTACCCCTATCCCCCACCTGACTGGCACCCAGTGAGTGTTACTACCATGTGAGCATCTTAGTGTTGATCTAACTGGCACTAAGTACCAGTTTGATGGTGAGTGCATGTGGTGCTTGTTGTTTTATTTTTGTGATACCTCACTTTGAAGAATGGGCTCCAGCTTTATCCAGGAGAATACAAGAGGTACTAGATCATCTTTGATTTTTGTGTCTGAGTAGAACTCTATCGTATATATATATATATACAACATTTTATTAATCCTCTCCTGTATAGATGGGCATTTGTGTTGTTTCCACATGTTTGCAATTGGGAATTGTGCTGCCGTAAACTTTCAAGTACAGATGTCTTTTTGACAAAATGTGCTTTTTTATGTGTGTTTTTGTTTTTGCCCTTTTGGGTAAATACCCTATAGTGGGAGTGGTAGATCAATTGGAAGGTCTACTTTTAGTGTTTTTAAGGAATCATCTCCACACTGTTTTTCATGAAGGTTGTACTAATTTGCAGCCGCCACCAACAGTGTGAAAATGCTCCTTTCTGTCTGCATCCTCACCATCATCTATTGCTTTTGAACTTTTTAATACATGACATTATAATTGGGGTAAGGTGATATCTCATTGTGGCTTTAATTTGCATTTACCTGATGATTAGTGATATCGAGCATCTTTCATACATTTATTGGCCATTTGTCTTTCTTTGTTTGTGAAGCTACTGTTTATGTCTTTTTCCCACTTTTTAATAGGGTTGTTATTTTCATGTTGCTTATTTGCTTGAATTCCTTGTAAATTTTGGTTATTGGCCCTTTTTTAAAAAAAAATAATTATTTATTTATTTTTTATTTTGGCATATCATGGGGGTACAGATTTTAAGGTTTCAATAAATGCCCTTTCGCCCTTCCCCCCACAAGTCTGATTCTCTAGCTTGACCATCCCTCAGATGGTGCACATGTCACTCATATGCAGATTATGAATATTTTCTACCACTTTGTAGGTTGTTTATTTGTTCTGTTGATTGTAACCTTAGATGTGCAGAAGGTTTTTAGATTAATCAAATCCAATTTATTAATGTTTTTGTTGCCATGATGGGCATTGGCGTCTTAGTCATAAATTCTTTGCCTAGGCCAATATCTAGAAGAGCTTTTTTCTACATTTCCATTTACGATTCTTCTGGTTTCATGCCTTTTATTTAAGTTTTTTATCCATCTTGAAGAGACTTTGTGAGAGGTAAGAGGTGGGGTTCCTGGTTCATTCTTCTGCAGGTGGCAGCCTCTGCCCTTCAGACTCAGAGCTGCAGTCACAACCCAGCTGGGCTCTGTGCTGGTGGCTGTGTGCTCTGTCATCACGTGCTGGTTATTTCTCTTCATCCAGGGAGACACAACTTCTGTTGGTGCAAAATCATCAAAAGCCTGATTGGCTTTTTCCAAGCAACCCCCCAGACAAGCATTTCCCCCTGCATCTTTCCTTGATAACTACAGTGCCCTTCCTGGCTTCTTCTGGGACCTCTGATTGGGACCAAGAGTAACTTTGATAATCCCTCAGCAAATGTTTGTCTATGCACAACCCTGAGCCTGCTTGCAGATGATTATATCTGAACAGGCTGAGGCTTTTCAAAAACCTGTGGCTCTGCTTCGTGTACAAGTTGTCTTTATCTCTCTCCTCTGTCTTTATGATTAGAAGGGAGAAAAAGGAAATGAGCCACATCTTTAACAAATTCCTTGGAAATCTCCTCAGAAACCATCAGTTTGCCAAAGAAGTTCTACCTCCCATCCAACACAATACAACCCACCCAAGTCCTCTGCCACTTTATAACAAGGATCACATTTTCAAGTCAGATTCCAATACATGTAAAGCACAGAACAAGGACAGGTGCACTCTGTGCACAGCTGCTACTCAGAGATGAGGACACAAACAGGCACTTCCTAGATGCTTAGGGAAGATATAACAACCGTGATGACAACACCCAGAACATTGGCTTCCCACCATAAATTTCATAAGTTGCTCCTGAGATTCCTGATTAGTTTTCAGAATGAAGTTCAGAGGGACACAGACACAAAATAAGGTCCCACAGTGAGGTGGGGCGGCTGTGCTCTGTTCCTTACCACTCCTTCTACTATCTCATAAACAATTCTAGGGTTCAAGGCCACAGAGACTCCAGAGAATGACTCTCATAAGTTTGTTAAAGGGAACCTCTCTCTTGGGCTTGGCAGTTTCTCTCTGTGCAAGGTGAGTTTGCCTCTTATGCAAATGATGTGCTTTGCAACTCTTCAGCCAGGAATCATGAAAACTATCTCACTGAAGTAGTGGAACTCACTTTCTCTGATCTAAAACCCATGTCTGTGAGACACAGAGCAGGAGATGGACACTCTATGGTAAGTGGTTCTGCACACAAAGACCAGGTGACTAGCCCACCCTGTCAATGAGCAGAGGGACATACTATCCGTTTCTGTTTATAGCACTGCAGAAAGTTTATGGTTCTCAAAGTTCTCCTCAAGAAGAGAGTCCTGGGTCCCAGAGTGTTCTTTGAAACACTCAAGTGTGCACAGATAGAGAGCAGAATTAGGGGACTACTGGCCATGTCAACATTGGTAGGAATGATTACCATCTAATCATAAATATCTCCCTTTTCCAAAATAAATAAATAAATAAATAAACTACATGATAGGATAACAGGGACACATGGAACTACATTCAAACTCTTGACCAAGCTTGGTTGTGAAACTGTTCCTGATGAAAAGATATTCACCTGAGTTCAGTGAGTGAGTGCTATGATTTGGACATTTGTCTCCTGTAAACTTCATATTAAAATTTGATTTTCAAAGTTGAAGGTGGAGCCTTTCTGGCTCAAGAAGAGTGGGTCTTTCATGAATAGATGTGTGTGTTCTGGGGGTGTATGAGTTCTATCAGTCATCACACCAGCTATTTCTTTAAAAAAGCATGGAAACTCCCCCCAGCCTTGTGTTGTTTCTCACCATGTGACCCCTGCGCATGCTGGGACCCTTCACCTACTGCCACAGGTGAAAGCAGCCTGAGGCTCTCCCCAGCAGCAGACACAGGCACCATGCTTCCTGCACAGCCCGCAGAACTGTGAGTCAGACTTAACCTCAATTCTTTGTAAATTGTCCAGCCTCAGGTATTCCTTTATAGCACCAAAACCAGGACTGGGACACCTGGTAAAGCTGCTTTGAACTATGATAAACATTAGACTGGACACAACTCAGAAGTTCAAGCATGAGATAATAGAGAAATGCAAATGTATATGGATGAGTATCCAATAATTTGGGTGACCCTGTATGTATGGTGAGGAATGATGAATGAAAAGAGATAGATACATCGGTAGGTAGGTAAGTAGATACAGCAGATATCCCTGGAAGTAAAACAATATTGGCTGTGTTCCTAAAGTCACTTGTTATTTTTGGTCACATTCAACTTCTGGGACAGAAGAAAAGGAGCTCTGGCTTAATGAAGTCAACACTGGGAAAGGACTATGCTTCCCAAGGGGTCAGTCAGCATCCTTCTCTCAGCAGCAGCCCTGTGGACAGGGCTCTCTCCTTTGCTCCTTTATCTTTATGTGCGAATGTGCCTGCCCCATGCAAATCACCACCTAGGATGACAGATGGAACCACAGCATGTAGTCTGCAGTACGCAGCATTTGAGAGCTGATTTCAGTGCATTCAACAGGGCAATGAACTTCCTAAAGAATTACCAGAACTTCCTAAAGTTCTGGAATTAGAGACAGGCTACCACACCTGACCTGCAATTTTCTGTTTGTAGAATGGGATGAATTTGCATCTTCCAAATTCCTGACAGTGGCAAAGTAACCACTGGTTTAAGTGCTTAAGGTGTAGATAATTCCATTATACACACAGAAAATAGCAACTCCTGCATTGCTGGTCATGTTTTAGGAGAATCCAGAGGGCAGGTGGGAGCAGATGGTGATGGATATCGAGGATGATGACAGAGAAGGCTTTAGTGGTGATAAGTTAAGTCTGACCCACTGACACATTCTGGCTTCTTTGTAGGTGGGGGATGGCTATTTTCTCAAGCCCTTGTGACCAGTGTGGACCAAAGCATCCCTTTGTGGGTCCAACTGGAGAAAATTGAATCCAAAGACACTACAGAGGTATGTGTCGCCCCCATTCATGTTCCCCGGCCAAGCACAAACTGTAGCAGCACTTTCATTTGACAGCCATGTGCAAACCTGCTTCTGGTTAGCTGGTTTGAGCCACTCACATGGACGCACGTTCTCAATTGCAGTGGGGATGCTGAGGCCCACAGGTTTACACAATCCTGAAGTTTAGGTAAACACTAGAATGAAGAAAAATCACATTGGGTTCTTGTTAAAGAAATCAAGATTCTGTGGACCTGAATGGGCACATCCAAGTCTGTTCTCAGGGCAGGAGTTGGATCCAATGGTGACGAGGACAGACAGGCCCAGAGACTGTGGCACTCCCATTAGACATGTGCCCTTAAGCACATTGCACTACTCACTCATGATTCCCTTCCTATTTTTTTTAAGAGACAGGGTCTCACTGTGCTGCTCAGGGTGCAGTACAGGGGGCCAAGCATAGCTCACCATAACTTCCAGCTTCTGGGCTAAACAATCCTCCTGCCTAAACCTCCCCAATATCTGGGGCTGCAGGTCCATGCCTACACCACCATGCTGCCTATTTTTATTGATTTTAGGTGTTGTTGAGACAGAATCTTGCCACATTGCTCAGTCTGGTCACCTGGTCTCTCACAATCTTCCTTAAGTTCTGGAATTAAAGATGGGCTACCACACCTGGCCTGCAATTTTCTGTTTCTAGAATGGAATAAACATTGACAGCCCAGGGACATTTTTCTATGTATGTCTTAAACAAAATAAGATGAATTAAAAGTGCATGCTACAACATAATCACTTTAAAAATTAATATTTTCCTACGTGCTAATAATTTAACTAATGTCTGCAAGACACTCACATGTGCTCTTGGGTGTTGCCCCTTCCTCAGGTGTCCCACCCCAGAACTTGCCACATAGCAGCAGACATGTAAATAAGGTCCTCACTCTGCTGATGAAAACCAGCCCAGCCCTCACCCTACAGCTCTAGGAGAAGAGCCCCAGCCCCAGCATTCCCAGGTGTCCCCATTCAGTGACCAGGACTGAACACAGAGACTCACCGTGGAGTCTGGACTGAACTAGGTTTTCCTTGTTACTCTTACAGGGTAATTCATGGAGACCTAGAGACACTGAGTGTGTGAGTGGGTGTGAGTGAAACAACACGTGGGTGTAACAGTGTCTGACCAGGATGTGTCTGTGTTTGCAGGTGTCCAGTGTGAGGTGCAGCTGGTGGAGTCTGTGGGAGGCTTGGTATAGCCTGGGGATCCCTGAGACTCTCCTGTGCAGCCTCTGGATTCACCTTCAGCAGCTATGAGATGAACTGGGCCTGCCAGGCTCCAGGGAAGGGGTTGGAGTGGGTCTCATCCATTAATGGTAATTGTGGTAGCACAGGCTATGCAGACCCGGTGAAGGACTGATTCACCATCTCCAGAGACAAGTGCAAGAACAGGCTTTATCTGCAGATGAAGAATCTGAGAGCCAAGGACATGGCCGTGTACTACTGTGCAAGAGACATGGTGACAAAACATCAGCATGAGCCCAGACACAAACCTTCTGGGGGGATGGGTGGGGCCGCCAGGAGATTGATCCCCAGTGCCTGAGCAGGTGTTGAGAAAAGATGAGGTTTCCTTCCATACTTTGCTGTTTCCTGTCTTTCTGCATGTTCTTAGTCTTCTTCAGGACTCGTGGGTTTTTTCCTGCAATGCCCTGGCTTTTTTCATCTACAATTGGATGACTTCTGACCTGATTTTAACACATATTGAAGCCTTATTTTTTTCAGTTATTTGCTGATGATAACTTTTCAATAATATCTTTGCAGTAAAGAAACATCCACACTACACTCTAGAGTGATGAAGGGTTTTGTGTTTGCTATGCTGTGCTGGTCATTGAGCAAACACTTCTCTGGAGACACAGCTTTGTATGTGCTGGGGGTTTGTTTATCCCCTGCCTTTCTCCTGCCTTTTGTGGGGAAGAACCATCATTTCAGTGTGTCCTCCCCTCAGCCAGGCTCCTGGTCATCCACACTGAGATGGTTCCTCCTCCTCCTCACTGTTTTGTCAAAGCTCCTGGTCTCCCTGGACATCCACGCAATGGGGCAGCAGGTCCCTTTGACTCTCCTTCATGTCTGGTAAATCAGCTATTTCTCCTCATTCTCACTGAAGCCAGACATGTTCCTGCAGCTGATCATGCTCCCTGCAACACCCTGGTCTGGGTGGCAGCACCCCACCTATGGCTCTTGTCTCATGCATGAAGTACTAACGCTCACCCTGTCCACCTGCTTCTCTTGGTGTGGCAGAGTGACCACTGTCTCCTGTGGGTACAAGCCAGGGGCTGCTCAGGAGCAGGCTCCTCTCTGTGCACCTGGGCTCTGGACTTAGACTCAGGATCAGCCACGTTCAGGGGTCCTGTGGTGGTGGGGGATGGACCCAGCCTCAGGGCCTCCTGCAGCCTAGGCTGTGAGATATATTGGTATACCATGATGTTCAGAAAGGACTTTATTGTCATAAGTAGGAAATAAACCAAGGCAGAACTTAGAACTCAATGCCACTGTACTTTCCAACCCTATGTTTTCCTCAGACAGCATTAAGCTTTACTTGTACCAGAATATGTATTTTAATATATTCATATACTGAGATTGGCATAGACAGACTTACACATAGAAGAATATGATTTTCTACCACAACCTCATACTACAGGTAAAATTTAGTTACATTAAGGGAAAAAATAATATAGGAGACACTCATCAAAACCAAGCTCCCAGGTGGGGGAGCGGGAAGGGATGTGTGAATCTCACCTACTGGGTACAGTGCACACTGTCTGGCTGATGGGCACACTATAACTTTAAGTCAAACTGTACAAAGCAATTTATGTAACCAAAATGTGCCCCTTTAATATTCTGAAATATGATTAAATATATGAACTAATTAATTGATGAAAATACAGAGGAAAGTGTGTGTTGTGTGGGGAATTTATGTTAGTTGTTTCACATGCAGATATATGCATTGGGGGGGGGTGTGCATGTGTGTGTGTGCCTGTGTGTTTGTGTGTGTGCATGTGTATGTGTTCTCCTACAGGAGGTGCTCTGAGATTCTTGTATCTGTGATTAACATGTCTGCCATTAGGTCTGGAACATTAGTGACCATCACCTCTTCAGCATGTATTTTTCCTCCTCTGTTACTTCGACATTTGGGATTCCAGTTATATGTATATTACACTCTTAGATATTGATGTTCTTTTTCTTCTCTGCTCCTTCTCTTTGCATTTTATGCTGTGTAATTTGTTCGGCCTATTTCCAAGGTCATGGTTTCTTTGAAAGGTGAGACCACTCTGCTGATGATCATGTGAGATGCTTGTTTACTTCTCTCTGCATTTCCATCCGACTGTTTGTTAATACTCAACTCTCTGCTCAAGTCAGCTGTCTGGTTTTGTAGCGTGGCTATACTCACCTTTACATATCTTAAGATATTGATTACAGTTACTTTCACATTAATTTTTAATCAGACAGTTCTACTGTCTGTGTCATGTATGAACCTCATTTTGATAATTTATCATTATAAATTTTTAAATTCCTATTGGCATACCCTACAATTTTTTTCAATAAGGAAGACATGTTGCATTTGATGGTTGCTTATTGGGTTCTTATTTTATGTATATTTCTTCCTGTATAGGACCACACTCTGTCTTTCCTAGGCATTTACTATGGAAGTTTTGTGAATCTACTCAGGTCTGCATTTGAAGTTTATTGACGCCGTGGCTCCTTGTGTTGAAAGTTATCTCTGCTATGACCACAAAGAGTGTAGGCTCCTCCAGGGAGACCCTGCTTTTGCTTCCTGTGTGGTTCTATGTTTAGACCATTTGTTTTCCTAGAAACAATTATTTCATCTTCCCAAGATGCATTCTAGTTTTAAATATGTGTGACAGCTGTCAGCATGGTGGAAAGGGTTGATTGACATGGCATTCCCTGACTTTCTCACTGAGTCAAATTCCTGGGCATGTGTCATGCCCCTTGACACAGTGACCAACTCCAGACATCCCTGTCCCTCCTCCAGATGTGACATTGGTCTGTGCATTCTTCCCTCCCTCTAGGGTACAGTGTCTCCTTGTTTGTCCCCAAGTCTTCTCTACTGCAGCTCAGGAACATCAGTCAATCTTCTTAGCTTCCAAATGTCCTGCACTTCTCATAGACTAAGGCCTCTAATCCATATGATAGAGAGGAACTGTGGTGCTGAAATTAACAATAGTGGGGATTTCTGCCTCCCTCCCAGTTCTTAAGTGTTCCCCCACTGTTCCCAGGATACTGGTTTAGGTGGTATCCCCACCCCAATGATTCATTCTTTAGTTCTGTATTTGTGATAGGGGAGGTCGGTCAGGAGGCATTTCAGAATTACATTCTCCCTCTCTCCCACACACAGTTATCCAGGGGGAGGGCATATTGTGATGTGTCCCCAGTACTCCATAAAAAGGCTTTAAAGGAAACAAAATAGTAATACCCCAACTAGGTACCACTAGAAGGTTCAAACCATAAAACCTTTACTACACTCAGTTCAAGCAAACAAGCTCATATTTCTAGCTCAATCCAGTCCTGGCCTACATGTCATCTGGTGGCCTCTTCCTAAGACAAACTAATAGTCTGGTTCTATTTCTCTTGGTAAGAAGGCACCTCTGTACACGTTTCAGGTTTCTTCTTTGTCATAGAACTTCTGGATTTGAAGTATTAAACAAAAATTGTTAATCTGCAGCATGTCCAGTGCTGCTTTTGTGGATGAAGATGATGATTATAGTGAAGGCGTTGGTCTTGTCGCTGTAGAAGAAGCAGATCTGTTTTCTCTGCTGCCTACTTGTTCCAGTAGAGTAGTGGCTTTATCTATATAACCAAGGTTTGGGGAAAACCTCAAATATCAGTCAGTAGCTTACCAAACATGCAAACTTTGGTAATGTATTCATGGAAACATCATTCGTTATTAATAACTGGACATGCTTGCTTGGGAAACACCAAAACACTGTCGCAGTCACAGCAATTTACATTTAATAAAGCAAACCAAAGTGCATGATTCTACCTTTATGAATTATGAAAAATTAAAACTAATCTAAAGTGACATAAAATACATCATTAGTTTCCTATGCAAAAGGTGGAAGAAGGGAAGGGAAGAAAAAGGAGGAGTTTCAGAAGAGCATAAGAGGAAATATTGACAAGAACTGATTTGTTCACTGTCTGGCACATGGTGATGACTATATCAACATTTATCAAGTGTGAAATTCAAATACATGGTTTTGTGTATGTCATTTGTACCTCAATAAAGTCCTTGCAAGTGAACAAACAACGATTTGTTAGGGAAAGAGTGGAAAAGAGAGATAATGATAAATGAACCAGTAGATACTCTGGAAACCACATCTTTCTGCAGCCTGCATGTCAGGGAATCTAGGTCCTCTCAATATATTTAGATAAACACTAGAATGCAGCAAAATCACAAGTGTTCCCACTACTGGAAAGGGGCTGTAAAACAAAACAAAACAAAAAAAGCATGACAAGCTCTATCTTAGAATTGCTGCTGGAAGAAGTCAGGTCAAGTGGTGAGGAGCACAGGCTCAGAAACCAAAGCTCACTCTAACCAGATGTGACCTCATGGATTCATCACATAGAGCTGCCAAGTTGTGGGTTTTCTTTTACATATGTAGATGGAGAAAATGTGGACACCTACAGTTCAAGATTCATGTTCCAATGAAAATTAGATAAGCTAATGGGAACTAACTGTTCTTCATAGTCCCATCACTCACTGCTCTCCCTCAGGCTTCCCCATCCAGAGCTTGCTATATAGCAGGGGACATGCAAATAAGGCCCTCCCTCTGCTGATGAAAACCAGCCCAGCCCTCACCCTGCAGCTCTGGGAGAGGAGCCCCAGACCCAGCATTCACAGCTGTCCCCATTTGGTGATCAGGACTGAACACAGAGACTCACCATGGAGTCTGGGCTGAGCTGGGTTTTCCTTCTTGTTCTGTTACAAGGTAATTCATGGAGAACTAGAGATACTGAGTGTGTGAGTGGATGTGAGAGAAGCAGGGTATGTGTGGCAGTTTCTGACCAGCATTTGTCTGCGTTTGCAGGTGTCCAGTGTGAAGTGCAGCTGGTAGAGTCTGGAGGAGGCTTGGTCCAGCCTGGGGGGTCCCTGAGACTCTCCTGTGCAGCCTCTGGATTCACCTTCAGCAGCAATGGGATGAACTGGGTCCGCCAGACTCCAGGGAAGGGGCTGGAGTGGGTTTCATACATTTATAGTAGTAGCACATACTATGAAGACTCCGTGAAGGGTCGATTCACCATCTCCAGAGACAACAGCCAGAACATGCTGTATCTGCAAATGAACAGTCTGAGAGATGAGGACACAGCCATGTACTACTGTGCGAGAGACACAGTGAGGGGACATCATTAAGAGCCTAGACACAAAACTCCTGCGGGGGCGTATGGGTCCACCAGGGGGCAGAGTCAGCTCGGGGCAGGTGCAGGTGGAGGTTAATGTCAGGTTAAAGTCTGCTTTGGAGGTTAAAGTCTGCTTTCCACAAAAAGTCTATGTCACCGTCTGCATGTTACAGTTTCACCTGGGAGTCTGTCCATATTTAAATTCTGTGCCTACCAATGATGTCAGTAAACTTGAATCTTTTCTTATATTCGGATAAATCATTCTCATATGCCACCAAAATATTTACCATTCATGGAGGCAGAAAAATGCACAGGAGTTGGGTGAGGCTGTGGAAACTCTCTGCCCAGGATGCAACTGTGACAGCCAGTGATGGAAAAAGAGTGAACGTTACTGGAACTCCCTGACTACACTGCAGTCCAAGCAAAGTGTATTGGAGTCATCTGTGCCTGTGTGAACCTAAGTTGCCCTTAGGAGGACCACTGCCTCTCCCAACCGTGACTGTTACTTAGGGTCCTGCCAGGTGTGTCATCACCTGGAGGTGGCCCCCACAGGACATGAGTCTTTAGCACACACCAGGGGGTGGATGGTGGAGAGTGGCAGCTGGGTGCCTGGTCCTGGACCACCCATAGGTGGAGGCAGAGAGGAAAATCCTCAAGGTGCACACACTGCTCATAGATTGCCATAAAATATAATATGGTGTTACATGAGCTTCTCAGGTGATATATAAAAGCAAGCATTTAGTCTGCAAACAATTATAATTTCCATATTTGCCACATTTTCCCTTAAATTTCTCCTGGCTTGGTGTTTCCATTCACATGAGGAATTGTTATTTTTAGCATAACCAACTGGTTCCCACATCCAGTGGTTTCTGTCCATGTGCAGAGATCTTGAGTAATTTGGCCATTTCCAGACACAAACCCTCCCCTCAGCCAGAGAGAGAGCAGAGATCCCTCTGACTGTCGAGTCTGAGGAGGAGCTGGCCCTGCAGGCTGCAGAGTCTGCAGAGACCCCAGTACAGCTTTGTGTGGTCAGACACTTCCTGCATGGAGCAGGCTCAGCAGCTCCACTCCAGCGGAAGTGGCTCAGATGTAATTCTGGAGTTCAGAATTAAGATAATTGGATTTTATTCTGAATATTTCCCTCATATATGATAGGGCGATAATTCAATCCTTCTTCCCCTGACATCTCTTTTTCTTTCTTATATAGTCACATGTTTGGGGAGCATAAACTGTTGCCATATATTTGCTCAAATCTAGCCTCAGGGTCTACTGAATTATTCTAGGAAACTCAGAGGTTAAACAAAAGTGGATATTTCCTTCCTACTGAAATGTGATTGTTTGGAAATTTCACTGTGTTGCCCAGGACTCTGTGGACACCAACAACTTCACTTCTCAGTGCACATCCTTGCTGCTGAGACGAGGAGCCTACCTGTGCCCTGGGAAGACTGAGACAACCTTGACCAATGTTAGAGCCTTCATCTCTCATTTCTTTTGTATTCTGGTGGTATCACTCATAATTTATCTCTTTACTTTCTGATATTATTTAATAGACTAGTTTCTCTTTTTCCCCTAGTTAGTCTAGCTGAGTGTTTGTCATCTCTCATGTTTCAAAATGAAGAAAAACCAGTGACTTTTTGATAGTTCTAGTGTTTTAGTTCTTATGTCATTTATTTCTCTCACTTCCCTTAAAGGCTCATGAATACATTAATGAGAACTAGGTTGAGCTCTTGCTTTTAACTCCACATTCTTCTCAGACTCAGGGACACATGCGAGTTTGTCTTGAAGGTGGACTACGGAGTTGATGTGGTTCCCACCGCACAACCAGGATGAGATTCTCAGCCGAGGAGTGGGGAACAGCACAGGCAGGGTGGTGTGAAGTGAGGGGGGCTGCTGTGAGGTCCGGGGTTTTCTCTCCCAGGAACACCTCTGTTCTCCTTCCTCCCTCTCAGATTCAGTCATATCCATCAGGCTGGAGAAACACTTAATCTCTCTTTGATGTAGGGATGGAGGCCCAGGAAGGAGACTTGTCAAACCTTCATTCTGCAGATGCTCTCTTGGAGAATGTGCTTGTTTCTTCCCCTCTGTCCTGAGACTACAACCAGACATCTCCCCTATTCCCTGCACCCCACACAGACTCTTCATGGCCTCTGCCCCACACCCTCAATGTGGCACCTGCTGCTTTGGATTCTGGAGAACACCTCGGCCCTGGCTTACCCGCTACCCCTGGTCTGGCCTGTGGTCCGTGAACAGGCTCACAGCTTCAGTTCCATTCCATGTTGCACCCACATGGGGTCTGACCTTAAATTTGTCTTCACTCTCTCTTTTATTCTGAGTCCTGACTTTCATTCTAACAGCCCTTTTTCATGTTGGCTGTACTCATGCATGGGAAAGAGTTAACTCAGAAAGCCTAGGCTGTCCAAATCGTGTCCATTCCTGAGAAATTCCATTCTGGGAACCCACCCATGGTCAGCTCCTGGGATATCAGTTCTGATCCCCTGGCATACTGCCCCTGATAATAGCATTTTTAAATCAACATTATTAAGGTGTGCTTTCCATGTAAATACAATATCCAACTTCTATAACTGAATGAGTTTGGGTGTATGTTCACACCTAACCAACATCAGGACATAAATATATCCATCACCTCCCAAGGTTTCCTCCCATATCCACCAATGTTATTATGTTATTGTTATCATTTATCTTCTTTTATATTTGCTGTGTGTGGGGTGAATACACTGCAGAACTTGATCACTAAGTGTTTATGGTGAATGCCAGTTCATGCCATAGGGGCTGGTGTTGAGCAGTGGAGGTCAGTTATACAGGTGCTGTGACACCTGGGACTGACCCAGTGAGCAGCACAGGGCACCAAGGCTTAGGTGGGCTTCCCTGAGGACAGCCCCTCACACATGTCATCAGATGTCACTGCTGGGAGAATTGAAGACACAAAGGGTCTAAACTGGGAGAGCACACCTGGGAACTTGCACCTGTTTTCTCTGGGAGTTGACCCTTTTGCCTTTGATGATTTTAATTTATATCATTTTCTGTAATAAACTGACCAAGATTATATTTTCTCATTCTAAGACCTGTATTTATATTGGTTGTAGAGGATGAAGGTGGTCTTAGAAGACTCAATATAATTACACCAGAAGTGGATTTGCCAGAAGAACCCTGCCTTGTTGACACATGGATAAAGCATTGCTTATCAACATGAAGGATGATAAGCTGGGTAGGTTGAAACTTTGATTCCTGGATGCTCACAGATTCACACAGTGTGAGGCAACATGTCCGCTCCAATAAGTTGTGGGAGATAAAAGTTATCAATTGATGATATCAAAGGTAGATCAACAGTGTAGGAGTTCATTTCACTAATACTAAGACACTGGAGAGATAATCAAAAATAATCTAAATATACAATCTGTATATGTACAAATAATAACTAAAATGAATGCAATAAACTTGCTGTCAATCTGGATCCTGTGTACACTGAGCTGTGGCTACAAACCTCAGATCCACCATCAAGATGAACAATTGTCCTGGAGAAAACTACTATGGTCTGCAGTCAAAGAAGGTTGTCCATGTGTAAGGCAGGGGAGGGAAAACCATTAAAGTACTTAATCCAGGGTGTAGCATGAAGGAGTTGCATCATTTTGTGACATGATTCATTTTATTAATTGACCTCATCAGGTTCCTGAGCAATACTTACTAAGGGACTGCGGCAGTGAAAAGCTTGGCAGAATTTCTTTTGCTTTGTGCCCCACGTGACTGAGGAGGTATTTGTGTGGACGGTGCACTGACAGCTTACAATAGGGCCATCATGGGTGGGTGCAGGTGATCCCAACACATGACACATTGTTCCTGGTGGAATAACTAACCCGGTACAGGAGATAACAGAATGTTCATCTGTAAGGTAAGTTACTTCCTTTGAATAGCAAAGTGGACTCTCCAGATGAACTGATTCTATGTACCCAAGTCCTGCTGATGTGGCTTTATGGAGTTGGGGTTTGCATCACATGCTATGCACCCTGCCCAGGCCATGGGAGAAGGCTGGGACACAGGGAGGCCCTTTTGGTTCTGCATTCCAGTTGCCCCTACTGTGCAAGATCTGGGAAATACCTTGGAAGCTGTGTAGGTTTTTCTTCCCACTCAGAGTTCCCTTTGGACCTCAGAGATACTAAGGAAAGGGGTGGAAACAAAGAAGAATGCAACAGATGCAGGGGAGAGGGAAGGGACTCATCCCGGCAAGGTTGGCATTTTTACATGGTTACTAGGGAAAGAAGCGGCTGAAGAGGACAGTGATGGGCCAACACAAATGTTTAAAGCAGCACCACGAGATGTTTGGTGGAGCGATGGTGATCTCTCCAAGTCTGCCGACATTCAGAAACCTAAACACATGTTCCCTGTTCATGCTAGTTTGCAGGAATGTGGAAATGCAGTAGACAAGATGACTTTAGCAACTTGCCCTGAATGCCATGGGCGTCTGTCTGGCAAATCAGCAAGGTGAGGGTGGTTGGAGGGCTGGAAAAACTGTCCTCACCCCCAGCTGCGTGCCCAGGCCCCAATCAGGCTCATGTGTAAAATCCCAGTTGGTGAAGAAGAGTGATGGCTCTTGTTATGTGGCATTTATGCATGAACTCCTCACTTCTTAGTCTTTCCAAGCTGCATTCTATAGGCTGTTTCTTTTTCCCCCATATGTGACTCTATTTAGATTTTGGCAACCTCCTGCATGGTGTCATAGAGAAGTGTCAGCCAGATGAGCCCAGTCAGAGTCCTGTGGGCACCTGAACCAGAGTGTGTGCAGAGCTTGAGGGAGATTATTCAGACCTTTACCTGCCTCTCCCAGGAATTCAGATCAGCCCCCTGCCACCCTAATGGTGGTGGGCTGTGCACCCTGGGATTCTCCCCTGCTGGGCAGGGCAGGACAGATACAAACTCAAGTGTGGAACATCCTGTTTAAACCCACTGCACAGTGGGCCTCCCTCAGAACCCAGTTGGTGTCCTCATAGGCACCATTTCTGTCCTCCAGGATGGAGTCTGCCACCATCCTTGTACACCTCCTGGCTGTACATGAAGGACATTCCCAGCCCAGGTATTGGGTCCCCCAGGGAATGGGCTTGCCAGAGCCCCTGATCTGAGTCCTGTATCTCCCACACGGTACCTGCATATATGTGCAGCGGGTGCAGTCTGGGCAGAGGTGAAAAGGCCTGGTGAGTCTCTGACAATCTCCTTCAGGGCATCTGGATACAGCCTTGGCAGCTACTAAGTCAGGTGGGTGTTCCAAATGCCCGGGAAGGACCTGGAGTGGGTGGGGATGATCTGTTCTAGTGACTCGGATACACACTGCGGCCCATCCATCCAAAGGGACGTCACCAGCTCCATAGAAAACTCCATCAGCACTGCCTGGCTGCTGTGCAGCAGCCTGAATGCTGTAGACGGGGCCGTGCCGTGCTGTGTGAGACACAGTGTGGGGACATCGATGGAGCTCAGGGGCAAATCTCCCCACAGGGTTGCCAAGACCCACTGCACAGGCCAAGGTGGAAAGTAAGGACTGGTTTCCTGTCCGGGTCGTGGCTTCCTCTCTATATAGTGATTTCCGCTTAGGAACTTCTCTGAGTTCACCATTCTGGGCTTCCCTCTGCAGTCTCTGAGTTAGATATGTTTGTGGTGATGAGAGAAAATATTCCCACCTGCTCAAAAGGCAGAGAGTGGCTTCCACTCACTTTCTCCTGTCCCCAAATGTACATTAATTATCAACACTTCTGAATAAGTCCAAAAATCAATAAAAGATTTTCTCTTGGACAACAAAATTCAGCACAGCACACGGGAGCTGGCAAGCAGGACACAGGGCCCGCAGGGCATCAGGGGCAGTGTGCATCCCTTATCTGGAGACCACAAGGGGCTCATTTCCCAGCTCAAGAGCAGGTGCAGAGGGAAACTGAGGTTTCCTTTCAGACCCTGGAGTTTCCTGTCTCTGCCTGTCACACTTCTTCCTCAGGAGCCCAGGATTTTTCCTTGTAATGCCCTGGTTTCTGTTATCCTAAATGGGATGACTTAGGACCTGAATTCAATTACAAATTAAGCCTTAATTTTTTCACTTTCCTCCTATCCATAAACTTTGAGTACAATATTTGAAGTATGGAATCAGCCACCCGCAATCAATGCACTCATGCTTTGGAAGGGTTTTGTGTTTGCTACGCTGTGTAGGACATTTAGGAGCAAACATTTCTCTGGAGGGACGACTCTGTATGTGCTGGGGCTTTGTTTAGCCCCTGCCTTTCTCCTGCCTTGTGTGGGAAAGACCGTCATTTCAGTGTGTCCTCCCCTCCACCTGGTTCCTGGTCGTCCACCCTCAGATGGCTCCTCCTGCTCACTGTTTTGTCAAAGCTCCTGGTCTCCCTGAATATTCACACAATGGGGCAGCAGGTCCCCTTTTCTGTCCCTCACACCTGGTGAATCAGTTCATTGTCCACATTCTCACTGAAGCCTGACGTGTTCCTGCAGCTGACCATGCTCCCCACAACACCCTGGTCTGGGTGGCAGCAGCCCACCTCTGGCTCTCCTCTCAGGAGTGGAGGACTAATACTGTCCCATATGCCTGTTTCTAATGGTTGGCAGAGTGAACACTGTCTGCTGTCCCTGGGGGTGTGCACCAGGGGTTGGTCAGAAGGAGGATTGTCTCTGTGCACCTGTGCCCTCTGGATAGACTTGGGTGTAACCTGTCAGCCAGGTGCAGGGCTCCAGCCAGGGTGAGAGGTTGGACCAAGGGCCCTGCCTCAGAGCCTCCTGCAGCCTGGGCTGTGAAAACTCTTGGTAAGCCCCAGTGTTTAGAAAGGTTATTATTGTCATAGGATATAAATGAACACAGAGCTTAGAACTCAATGCCCTTGTACTTTCCAATCCTATGCTTGCCACAATGAAATTTTCATTAGTTTTTAACAAAAATGATGTGCTCAAATATATTCATTGGTTGGGGTTGGAATAGATGGACATACACATAGAAGAACAAGATTTGAAATGACTATCTCATGCTGTAAATATTACTGAATGTAATTCAGTTAATTAAAAATAATAATAGGAAATGAGTGCCCCGTGAGTGGCCATGTGTTAATTTTTGCATATGCACAAGTATACATCAGTAGTGGGGTTGTAAGTTTATGTGTGTATTTGGTTTCTCATGGTTGAAATTGCTCTTCCATTCTTATATCTGTGATTTTATATCTGTCATTAAGGTCAGAATGTTTGTGACCATCTTTTCTTCAGTGTATTTTTCCATATCTGGTCTTTTAATTCCACCTTTGGGATTCCAATCATATTAATATGACATTATTTGATACTGCTGTTCTTTTGTCTCCATGATTCTTTTCCTTTGTATTCTGCTGGTGTAGTTCCTTGCATCTATTTTCAACTGCATGATTTCTTATGAAAGATGAGACCTGTGTGTATTGAGTTGTTCTTTAATACTCTATGAATTTCCACTTCACTCTTTCTTAAAATCCCCATTTTTACCTAAGTTAATTATCTTGTTTTCTAAATAATTATGTTCCCTTCAATGTTTTAACACATTAATAATAAATAGTCCCTTTGCATTTCCTACTTAAGACAATTCTAATATCTGTCATGCATGAACCTCATTCTCATAATTTCTCCCTTATGACTTTGGCTTTCCATTAGGGACACCCTATAACTTTTCATGGTAGCCAGACATTCTCTGTTTGATGGTTGCCGTTGACTTATTGCTACATTCCATGTACTGTTTCTCCTGTATATGTCCACACCTTATGTTGTCCTGGCATGTACTATGCAAGTTTATGTGACTCTAGTCAGTCTTGCATTTGGAATTTATTGTTGAAGTGGGTCCCGGTGTTCAAGGTTTTCTCTGCTATGAGCAAAAAATGCTTTAGACACTTCCACTGATACATAGTATGTGTTTCCTGCCTGGCTTTCTGTTTACACCCATATTCTAGATAATCTATTTCTACTCACCCAGGTTAGTCCCAGTTATGCATTTATTGACAGTTGCTGATGTGGTGGAAGAGGTTAACCTGAGGCGACCTTCTCTGACGTCCTCCCTGAGCCGGGTTCCTAGGCAGGCATCCTGCCCTTGGTCTGCACCGTGCCTTTACATGTTGTCCTGTCCCTCCGCAAGAGGTTGCGCTGCTGTCGTACCCTGCTCAGCGTCTTTCTTTTCCTGGTTGTTGTCTCCCACAGCTCAGGCAGTTCTCCATTAGCCTTTTCAGCTTCCAGATTTGCTGCCTGTCCCTGAAGATCAAGCCTTCATTCCCATGATGGAGAGGAGTTGGTGTGTGTCTGAGCATAATTTTGATGGTGACATCTCTTCCACTCCCATTTCCTGTGAGGTTCCCCCATGAGCTAGGACACTGATTTCTGTCTCTTGTCCTCTGAATGGTAATTCGATAGATCTGTAGGAGACAGGAGAGGTTGGTCTGAAAGCATTTCAGAAACGTGTTCTCCCTCTCTCTCAGACAGAACCATCTGTGAGGACACCACCGTATCATGTCTCCCCACTCCTGGAGGAAATGACCTCCGAGTAAATGGAATAGGAATTCCCAAATATGTGACCCCTGGAAAATTTAAACTATAATCCCTTTACCAAAGCCAGCTTCCTGTGATCCAGTACCTATGTCCAGTATAGACTTATTCTAACTCACATGCCTTCTGGTAGACTGTGCCTGTAAGCTAATCCTCTGGTCCTGGTTCTCCCCACAAGTACTGGTCTCTCTGCAGATTTCAGATTTGCTGTTGGTGATGTAACTTCCATTATCTGAAATAGTAAATAAAATTTGCTCATCTACAACTTCTGCAGTCATGCTTTATAGATGATGATGATGTTGCTATCATTTTTGATATAAAAAGAAGTTTTCTCAGCTGCCTCCTACTATCAGGTGAAAAGAAGCTTTATCCTTAATAGCAAGGAATTGGAAACAATTCCAATATCAACCAGTAGCTTAAAAAGTATTTTTTGTGAATGATCCATTAGAACACTACTCATCTTTAACAACAATGGCAGTTTCATGGGCACTGCAGCATGGCTGCATCCACACTATGTACTGTGAGTAACATAAGCAGAAAAGCACCTGCTACATGATTCCATTGTTATAAATTCTAGAAAGTGCAAACTGATCTAAAGTACCATGAGCCATATTAGCAGTTGTCTGGGTAAATGGAAGGAGAGGAAAGGAGAAATTTTAGAAGGACAAGTGTAAAAAATGAGGGAAATCGATTTCCTCACTATCGCAGACAGGGTGATGGTGCTGTCAGCATCTTTCACATGGGCAAACACTTAAACTGTGTTTAAGCCACTGTATATCAACTATGCCTCATTAATGTTAATATGAATGGTTAATAGATTATTTGTTAGGGAAGGAGCAATGGGCAAATAGATAATGATGAGTGAAACATTAGGTACTTGAAAATGCATCTGCATTCAGCCTGTGCACTAGGTTTTGTATATATTTCTAATAATAAAAAAACAGGGGGGCGGAGCAAGATGGCGGACGAATAACACCGCCAGACAGAGGGTCTCTACAGAAAAGACCAATTCTAGCAGAAACTAGAGGAAAGAAGCAAGAAGACAAGCATACAGCGGACAAGGGCCGGAAGGAGGGGTACCTGAGACCCCGGGAGACTCCACGGGAGGAGGCTGCGGAGGAGAACTGGAGGCTGAGACCACCGGAGCAGCCCGGAGACCAGCGGCAAGGGTAGGTGGATCTGCTGTTTCCCCTCCCCTGCATTCGGGACTGCTGGCGGGCTCCCCAGCGGGTGGAGAGACCTGCGGACACCAGCCCAGAGACTGCCGCCGCCTGCCAACGGTGAGCCTGTAGCAGACGTGGCACCAGGTTCCCAACTTCCTCCGGGCACCTCCGTGTGCACGGACCCGAGCCGCGCGGCAGGCGCCATATTGCCTCCTCCTCCCCTCCGCCGACCCTACCCGCGGCTGCCCAGAGAGACAATACAGCCACCAGCCGGAGGCACCTCCAGGGAACGGGACCTTCCCGTTTGGGACCCCGCCCGCCCTCCCAGGTGCTGCTGGCACCGTGTTCCCAGGAAAACGGTGCCGAATCAGAGGCTGAGAGACATAGACCCAGCTTGGGCTCCCTGTGGGTGAATTAGGACCGGAAATCCTCTCCCTGGTGGGAATACAGTTTGAACTCTGGGACACAGAGGTCGGACCTGCAGACCAGATCCCCTGCACCGAGGGCTAGCATTGCCCGGGGCACAGAAGGGTTATACGTGAACAGCCTACTGAGGGCTGTGTGCCTCCAGGGGCGGATCGGCGCCCTAGAGGACAACCCTCCTCCCAGGAGGAGGCCGTGCGCCCAACCCAGGTGGCGTTCCTGTGCAGGGAACCTCCCCGCCGGCACCACAGTCCGGGGAGGCCTGGTGGCTTGTGGGCTGGCCTGCTGGCAGAGGCCCAGGAGTAGCTGCAGAGTTGGGGAGGGTGGAAAGAAGCGAGGCCTGCTGCAGACTGCTGGTCTCAGACAGCCCCACCCCCACCCCCAGACTTTCTGGCTGAGCGGGACCATTCCAGCCCCGCCCTGACAGCTTTCCCTGGAAGCTGAGAACAGAACTTTGACCCCTGCTAACCGCCTGAGGGCAGGCTTCTCCAACCCAGCTCCCCCCAGAACAAGAGCTGATAACAGGACTCAAAATCAACACCATAGCCTGTTCCTCCAAGCAAACGCCACCTACTGACAGGGACGGCATCTTGCACAGCCTTTCCATGGCATCCACTGACTCAATATACAGGGAGTGGTCCAATTTCACCCACAGGCACCACCTAACGCCTCAGAAACTAAACAAGGTGTGTGAATACCCAAACAATAACCTAAGGAAAGACACAACAACTGATCGACATGGGAAGAAATCAGCGAAAGAACTCAGGAAATATGAAGAACCAAACGGAAAACACACCCCCAAGGAGGAGCACCAGCCCCCTAGAAACAGACACCGACCAAAATCAGGCAACCAATATGACAGAAAAGGAATTTCGTATGTGGATCATAAGAACACTCACCCAGCTGCAACAACAACTCAATAACCAACACCAAGAAAACACAAAAAACCTCCAAGAAATGGAACAAAGGTTCAACAAAGAGATTGACACAGTGAAGAAAACTTTAACCGAAGTCCTGGAGATGAAGAATCAACTCAGAGAACTACAAAATACTGTGGAAAGTCTCAAGAACAGGGTAGATCAAGCAGAAGAAAGAATCTCAGAGCTTGAAGATAACACCTTCCAATTAAATAAATCAGTAACAGAAATACAACAGAGAAACAAGAGAAAAGACCAAAGCCTACAAGAGCTGTGGGATTATGTGAAAAAACCTAACGTGAGGGTCATAGGTTTAGCCGAAGGGGAGGAAGACAACACTCAAGGGCTGGACAAGCTTTTTGAAGATATAATAGAGGAAAATTTCCCAGGCCTTGCTCAAAATCTCGATATACAAGTTCAAGAAGCCCAGAGGACCCCTGGGAGATTCAATGCAAACAGGAAGACGTCACGTCATGCAGTCATCAGACTGACCAAAGTATCAACTAAAGAGGCCCTTCTAAGAGCTGTAAGACAAAAGAAGCAAGTGACATACAAGGGAAAGCCAATTCGAATAACATCAGACTTCTCTAATGAGACTTTACAAGCAAGGAGAGACTGGGGCCCCATTCTCACTCTTTTGAAACAAAACAATGCCCAGCCTAGAATATTATTCCCTGCAAAACTAAGCTTCATATATGAAGGAGAAATAAAAACATTCTCAGACAAGCAAAGGCTCAGAGAATTCACTAAGACAAGACCAGCCCTACAAGAAGTACTTAAAACAGCGTTATGCACGGAACATCATAATAATAATCCACGGATATAAAAACAACCAAAACCCAAAGATATTAAAGGCCAGATATTACAATGGCTCAAGACAGAAATCATAGCAACAACATCCAACCCAACAGAATGATCACTAATCTACCTTACCTATCAGTTCTCTCAATAAATGTGAATGGCTTAAACTCTCCACTCAAGAGACATAGGCTGGCTGAATGGATAAGAAAATACAGGCCAAGTATATGCTGTCTTCAGGAAACACATTTAACCTGCAAGGATGCACATAGACTAAAAATAAAAGGGTGGAGATCAATATTCCAAGCAAATAGAAGCCAAAAGAAGGCTGGTGTGGCAGTTCTAATTTCAGACGATTTAGTTTTTTTTTTTTTTTTTTTTTTTGAGACAGAGTCTCGCTTTGTTGCCCAGGCTAGAGTGAGTGCCATGGCGTCAGCCTAGCTCATAGCAACCTCAAACTCCTGGCTCAAGCAATCCTCCTGCCTCAGCCTCCCGAGTAGCTGGGACTACAGGCATTCGCCACCATGCCCGGCTAATTTTTTGTATATATATTAGTTGGCCAATTAATTTCTTTCTATTTTATAGTAGAGACGGGGTCTCGCTCTTGCTCAGGCTGGTTTCGAACTCCTGACCTCGAGCAATCCGCCCGCCTCGGCCTCCCAGAGAGCTAGGATTACAGGCATGAGCCACCGCGCCCGGCCAGACGATTTAGTTTTTAAACCAACAAAAGTAGTAAAAGACAAAGAGGGTCATTATATAATGGTGAAGGGCACAGTCCAACAAGAAGAGATAACAATTTTAAATATATATGCACCCAACTTAGGTGCACCCAGATGCATAAAGCAAACCTTACTGGAGCTAAGCAAATGGATTAATAGCAACTCCATATTCACTGGAGATTTCAACACCCCACTGACGGCACGAGACAGATCCTCCAAACAGAAAATTAATAAAGAAATAATGGACTTAAACAAAACTCTAGAAAAATTGGGTCTGACAGACATCTACAGAACATTCTACCCAAAATCCACTGAATATACGTTCTTCTCATCAGCTCACGGGACATTCTCTAAGATTGACCATATCCTAGGACACAAAGAAAATCTCAAGAAATTTAAAAAAATAGAAATCATACCATGTACCTTCTCAGATCACAGTGGAATAAAACTAGAAATCAACCCTAACAGAAACTCACATTTCTACACAAAAACGTGGAAATTAAACAACCTCCTACTAAATGATTACTTCGTAAATGAAGAAATCAAGACGGAAATAAAAAACTTCTATGAAGAAAACGACAATGGAGAGACAAGTTATCAACTCCTCTGGGACACAGCTAAAGCAGTTCTGAGAGGAAAGTTTATCTCCATAAATGCCTATAACCAAAAGGCAAGAAGATCACAAATAGACAATCTAATGAAACGACTCAAAGAGCTGGAAAAAGAAGAACAGACCAACCCCAAACCCAGCAGAAGAAGTGAAATCAACAAGATCAAATCAGAACTAAACGAAATTAAAAACAGGAAAGCTATTCAGGAGATTAATAAAACAAAAAGTTGGTTCTTTGAAAAAATAAACAAGATTGACACGCCATTGGCTAAGCTAACGAAAAGCAGAAAAGAGAAATCTCTAATAAGCTCCATCAGGAATAAAAAAGGAGATATCACAACTGATCCCAAAGAGATACAAGATACAATTTATGAATACTACAAAAATCTTTATGCACACAAACTGGAAAATGTGGAGGAAATGGACAAATTTCTAGAAACACACAGCCTCCCTAGGCTCAACCAGGAAGAAATAGATTCCCTGAACAGACCAATCTCAACAGCTGAAATAGAAACAGCAATTAAAAATCTCCCTAAAAAGAAAAGTCCCGGTCCAGATGGCTTCACACCTGAATTTTACCATACTTACAAAGAAGAACTAGTACCTATCTTGCAGAAACTATTCCACAACATCGAGAAGAACGGAAACCTCCCCGACACCTTTTATGAAGCGAATATTACTCTGATACCAAAACCAGGAAAGGATGCAACAAAAAAAGAAAACTACAGACCAATATCCCTAATGAATATAGATGCAAAAATTTTCAACAAAATCTTAGCTAACCGAATCCAGACACTTATCAAAAAAATAATCCACCACGACCAAGTGGGCTTCATCCCAGGGATGCAGGGATGGTTCAACATACGTAAATCTATAAATGCAATTCACCACATAAACAGAAGCAAAAACAAAGACCACATGATTCTTTCAATAGATGCAGAAAAAGCTTTTGACAAAATTCAACACCCTTTCATGATACGAACACTTAAGAAAATAGGCATAGAAGGGACATACCTAAAAATGATACAAGCCATATATGACAGACCCGTAGCCAACATCATACTGAATGGGGAAAGATTGAAATCATTCCCACTTAGAACTGGAACCAGACAAGGCTGCCCACTATCTCCACTTCTGTTCAACATAGTGCTGGAAGTCTTGGCTACAGCAATCAGACAGGAAAATGGAATCAAAGGTATCCAAATAGGGGCAGAAGAGATCAAACTTTCACTGTTTGCTGATGATATGATATTGTATCTAGAAAACCCCAAGGATTCAACCAAGAAACTCCTGGAACTGATCAATGAATTTAGTAAAGTCTCAGGATACAAAATTAATACACAGAAATCAGAGGCATTCATATACGCCAACAACAATCTAATTGAGAACCAAATCAAAGACTCAATTCCCTTCACAATAGCAACACAGAAATTAAAGTACCTAGGAATATATTTAACCAAAGAGGTAAAAGACCTCTACAGGGAGAACTATGAAACACTGAGGAAGGAAATAGCAGAGGATGTAAACAGATGGAAATCCATACCATGCTCGTGGATCGGCAGACTCAATATCATCAAAATGTCTATACTACCCAAACTGATCTACAGATTCAATGCAATACCTATTAAAATCCCATCAGCATTCTTCACAGATATAGAAAAAATAATTTTACGCTTCGTATGGAACCAAAGAAGACCCCGAATATCAAGAGCAATTCTAGGCAACAAAAACAAATTGGGAGGCATTAATATGCCAGATATCAAACTATACTACAAAGCTGTAGTAATTAAAACAATCTAGTATTGGCACAAAAATAGGATTATTGACCAGTGGAACAGATGTGAGAATCCTGATATAAAACCATCCTCATATAGCCATCTCATCTTTGACAAAGCAGACAAAAACATACGCTGGGGAAAAGAATCCCTCTTCAATAAATGGTGCTGGGAAAACTGGATAGCCACCTGTAGAAGGCTAAAACAGGACCCACACCTTTCACCTCTCACAAAAACCAACTCACGCTGGATAACAGACTTAAACCTAAGATATGAAACCATTAGAACTCTAGAGGAAAAAGTTGGAAACACTCTCCTAGACATCGGCCTGGGCAAAGAGTTTATGAAGAAGTCCCCAAAGGCAATCACAGCAGCAACAAAAATAAATAAATGGGACATGATCAAACTACAAAGCTTCTGCACAGCCAAAGAAATAATCATGAAAGTAAACAGACAACCTACAGAATGGGAGAAAATTTTTGCATCCTATGCATCCGATAAGGGACTGATAACTAGAATATACTTAGAACTCACGAAAATTAGGAAGAAAAAATCAAATAACCCCATTAAAAAGTGGGCAAAGGTCTTGAACAGAAATTTTTCTAAAGAAGACAGAAGAATGGCCAACAAACATATGAAGAAATGCTCAACATCTCTAATCATCAGGGAAATGCAAATCAAAACCACAATGAGATATCACTTAACCCCAGTGAGAATGGCCTTTATCAAAAAATCTCCAAACAATAAATGCTGGCGTGGTTGCGGAGAGAGAGGAACACTCCTACACTGCTGGTGGGACTGCAAACTAGTTCAACCTCTGTGGAAAGCAATATGGAGATACCTTAAAGCGATACAAGTGAATCTACCATTTGATCCAGCAATCCCATTGCTGGGCATCTACCCAAATGATCCAGTGACACTCTACAAAAAAGACACCTGCACTCGAATGTTTATAGCAGCACAATTCATAATTGCAAGGCTGTGGAAACAGCCCAAGTGCCCATCAATCCAAGAATGGATTAATAAAATGTGGTATATGTACACCATGGAGTACTATTCAGCTCTAAGAAACAATGGTGATATAGCATACCTTATATTTTCCTGGTTAGAGCTGGAACCCATACTACTAAGTGAAGTATCCAAGAATGGAAAAACAAGCACCAGATATATTCTCCAGCAAACTGGTATTAACTGAGTAGCACCTAAGTGGACACATAGGTGCTACAGTAATAGGGTATTGGGCAGGTGGGAGGGGGGAGGGGGGCGGGTATAACATACATAGTGAGTGAGATGTGCACCATCTGGGGGATGGTCATGATGGAGACTCAGACTTTTGGGGGGAGGGGGGGAAATGGGCATTTATTGAAACCTTAAAATCTGTACCCCCATAATATGCCAAAATAAAAAAAATAATTAAAAAAAAAAACAAAAAAACAAAACAAAAAACAGAAAGGCAAGAAATTTGGATTTTGTTCTTATTATAGAATTGGAGTTCTAGAGACCACTCTAGAACATCCAGCTTTGGTCTGCAGTGGGTTCCAAGGATGGGATCATGGGCCAGACACTGAGCCTAACTGTCCATGGATATGTGTTCCTCGACACATCACACAACCTCTATATTCATCTAGGGTTATGTTTCTGTCTGTGAAATACATGAAACATTGACACCTACAGCACATGGTTTGTGTATGTTTGAAAATTAGATAAATGAACAAGAATTAATTATTAATCACAATACGGTCACTCCTCTCTTCTCTGGGCCCTGCCCTGTCTTCAGGTGTCCCAGCCCAGCTCTTACTATATAGCAAGGGACATGCAAATAGGGCCCTCCCTCTGCTGATGAAAACCAGCCCAGCCCTCACCCTGCAGCTCTGGGAGAGGAGCCCCAGCCCTGGCATTCCCAGGTGTCTCCATTAAGTGACCAGGACTGAGCACAAAGACTGGCCATGGAGTCTGGTCTGAGCTGGGTTTTCCTTCTTGCTCTGTTAAAAGGTAATTCATGGAGAAATAAAGACATCAGGTGTGTGAGTGGATGTGAGTGAGAGAAACAGGAGGTGTGTGTGACAGTTTCTGACCAGGATGTGTCTGTGTTTGCAGGTGTCCAGTGTGAGGTGCAGCTGGTGGAGTCTGGAGGAGGCTTGGTCCAGCCTGGGGGGTCCCTGAGACTCTCCTGTGCAGCCTCCGGATTCACCTTCAGCAGCTATGATATGCATTGGGTCCGCCAGGCTCCAGGGAAGGGGCTGGAGTGGGTGGCAGTTATAAGTTATGATGGAAGTAAGCAATACTACGCAGACGCCGTGAAGGGCCGGTTCACCATCTCCAGAGACAACAGCAAGAACTCGCTGTATCTGCAAATGAACAGTCTGAAAGTCGAGGACAGGGCCATGTACTACTGTGCGAAAGACACAGTGAGGGGAGCTCAGTGTGAGCCCAGACACAAACCTCCAGCGCGGGCGCGAGGGCCGCCAGGGGGCGCGCGGGGCATAAGCAGCAGAGTCACTCAGGGCACGTGCAGGTGGAGGGTAAGGGCTGGTATCAGGTCAGGGTTGCAATTTCCTCTCCAGGAAACAGCTTCCTCTGGGGATTCTTTGCATTCTGTGCTGAACTCTGAAGTCTCTGAACTGGAAACGTTCTTACTGAATAAGTAAAATACTTTCACCTGTGCACAAGGCAGGGATTCATCTAACAATTGTTCATGTTCGAAAATGTCAATTATCAATGTTTCTATATAATTCAGCCACATATATGAAAAATATTTGTAGCACTTAAAAATGCTGCACAATACAGAACATAAAGGGCTTGCAAGCCAACATGCAGCATAAAGTGCCTGGCCGACATCAGGGGACAGAAGTTGTCAGCATTCCACAGAGAGAGGGGAGAAACCCAGTGGCTTTCAGCATCCTGGCACCAAGCTCACAGCACCAATTATAGCTGCCATCACACAAAGGCATAAAGATCTGCACGAAAATTTGGAATGGACGTTGATTCTGAAGATAACACATATGTTGGGCACACCCCACACACATACCTACTAAGTGAACATGGGCGGGCTTAGTCCTCCCATTATGGAGTTTTCTGCAGAGCACAGCAGGCCTCTCAAGAAAGCCCACAAGGGCTTCATTCAGCAGAAAGGGAGACTGACCAGGGTTTGCATAATTGTTCTGTGGTGGGGCAGGGTGGGGGCTCCCAATTGCTGGAAGGGTCTTGTGGGGTTTGGCCTTTCACTAGCACTACATGAGGGACACCAGTGATTCTTTACTGGAATTACCATGATTGGAGCAAGAATGGAAGATGAAGGGATGGGCCTTAAGTTGTCAAAAACAGACATCAACTAAGAGACTGTGACTTCTTACTCCACTCAACAGCTATACAAACGAATAAGAATACAGGCAAAAGGGCCATTATGAGTACATAACAAACAGGTCTTCAGAAAACTACAGGACATTTTAGTAGTATGAGACAATATTGATTCTAATGAGAGTGAGTATGAGCAGGAGTTAGACAGGAGTCTTGGTCTCAGGTCATGAGTGGAAGCTTTTCACTGTCCAAGATCATCAGCTTATCCTGAAGGTCGTGGTTCAGCTGTGATCTTCAAAATACAGAAGCTTTTCATGTTATATAACCATGCTGTTTTGACAACTCCTGTTGCAGTATCCTTCCAAGAGTCTAGAAATCTGAGTTAATACTTCAGTGGTGAAATATAAACCCCAAAATTGCCTGACTGGAATTCCACTACTGTATTTTCTTAAAAGTCCTTAATAATACTTATTCCAATATGGCTCGAGAGCAGTGTTTTCCTGATGTCTCTTCCAATGCACACTATGTCCTGGTTGAACATCAGGAGACACTGTTAAAAAATGTAGTAAAAATGCAGCCTGAATCCGTAGGTGACAGGAGTGGCCTTAACACGTAAATTACTTTCAAAAACTTTAACTCTTGCATGTCACAGGACAAATGCTAGCATTTTCAGTAAAATCTAACTGTTGGATCTGCCCAGCTACTGTGCCACAGAGTAAAAACTTACTGAATGGACCATTATGACATAAGTGCTAATGAGAACCATTTGCTAAGGGAGTTCAAGCATTTCTCAAAGTTTTGACGCTTTAAATTTAATAATGCCAATTTATCAACATTTTTAGAAAGTTTATAATGAATTGATGGTGTGTTATATGAGGAATGGCAATGCCTCACAGGTGTGGATGAGATTATACAGTAGGTTAACACTGCTTATTCTGTGTAATACATTTGTTTATCTCACTACATTTGTTTATCTCACTTGCTATTATTTGTTTCATGATTTCCAAAGTTACATTAGTCGGGTCTCTAGGATTTGGAAGCTTATCTAAAAGTTCCTTAGATTGTTGTTGATTTGATAGGATCTCTGAAAGTTGTGATAAACACTTTTGTTTGCAAAGTATCCCAAGTTCATGCACTACTCAAAAAACATAGCTTTGATCTGGGTTTTTGGCTAATTGACAAGTTCTAAGAAGTGCAACAGCCTCTGCCATGTGGACTGATTTTACATCAGGTTGAGCACTATATTCTAAGAAATGTTAATATTAGTAACATGAATTACTGGTTATTAACACCCATTTTTATTATTGAAATGTGATTCATCAACATATAATAGGAGGTCAAGGGTCTCAATAGGAATCTCATCTAAGGTACACACAAAAAATTTCCTTGATGGAGAGAAAATAACTCTGTGGCTACACTTAGCTTTCAGCCATGTCTGCTAACACACATGAACCACATGCTAATTTTTACTTCACCAGGGGTTCATTTTTACTTGAAAATCTGTTATTTTTATCTTAATGCCTCTAGATTATTGTATGTGGATATTTTAGCAAAAATTACAGTCAGACAACATGAACTGACTAAACCATGAGGAAAATCATAAGCTAATAAAACAAGAAGCCTGGATGTGAGTGGTTTCAGTCGTTCCAGTAGTGGATTGCCTAATTCAAAAGTTCAGGCACCCAAGGAGTTTCTTTTTTTATTTCAGAATATTATGGGGGCACAAACATTTTGGTTACAGGTAATGCCTTTGCCTCACCCAAGCCAGGGCTACCAACCTGCCATTCCCCCACACAGTGCTGTCTGCATCCATTCATTGTGAGTTTACTCTCATCCCCCATCTGACTGGCACCCAGTGAGTGTTACTACCATGTGAGCATCTTAGTGTTGATCTAACTGGCACTAAGTACCAGTTTGATGGTGAGTGCATGTGGTGCTTGTTGTTTTATTTTTGTGATACCTCACTTTGAAGAATGGGCTCCAGCTCTATCCAGGAGAATACAAGAGGTGCTAGATCATCTTTGATTTTTGTGTCTGAGTAGAACTCTATGGAATATATATACATTTTATTAATCCTCTCATGTATAGATGGGCATTTGTGTTGTTTCCACATGTTTGCAATTGGGAATTGTGCTGCCGTAAACATTCAAGTACAGATGTCTTTTTGACAAAATGTGCTTTTTTGTGTGTGGTTTTTTTTTTTGCCCTTTTGGGTAAATACCCTATAGTGGGAGTGGTAGATCAATTGGAAGGTCTACTTTTAGTGTTTTTAAGGAATCATCTCCACACTGTTTTTCATGAAGGTTGTACTAATTTGCAGCCCCACCAACAGTGTGTAAATGCTCCTTTCTGTCTGCATCCTCACCATCATCTATTGCTTTTGGACTTTTTAATACATGACATTGTAATTGGGGTAAGGTGATATCTCATTGTGGCTTTAATTTGCATTTGCCTGATGATTAGTGATATCGAGCATCTTTCATACATTTATTGGCCATTTGTCTTTCTTTGTTTGTGAAGCTACTGTTTATGTCTTTTTCCCACTTTTTAATAGGGTTGTTATTTTCATGTTGCTTATTTGCTTGAATTCCTTGTAAATTTTGGTTATTGGCCCTTTTTTAAAAAAAAAATTATTTATTTATTTTTTATTTTGGCATATCATGGGGGTACAGATTTTAAGGTTTCAATAAATGCCCTTTCCCCCTTCCCTCCACAAGTCTGATTATCCAGCTTGACCATCCCTCAGATGGTGCACATGTCACTCATATGCAGATTATGAATATTTTCTACCACTTTGTAGGTTGTATATTTGTTCTGTTGATTGTAACCTTAGATGTGCAGAAGGTTTTTAGATTAATCAAATCCAATTTATTAATGTTTTTGTTGCCATGATCGGCATTGTCGTCTTAGCCATAAATTCTTTGCCTAGGCCAATATCTAGAAGAGCTTTTTTCTACATTTCCATTTAGGATTCTTCTGGTTTCATGCCTTTTATTTAACTTTTGTATCCATCTTGAAGAGATTTTGTGAGAGGTAAGAGGTGGGGTTCCAGGTTCATTCTTCTGCAGGTGGCAGCCTCTGCCCTTCAGACTCAGAGCTGCAGAGACAACCCAGCTGGGCTCTGTGCTTGTGGCTGTGTCCTCTGTCATCACGTGCTGGTTATTTCTCTTCATCCAGGGAGACACAACTTCTGCTGGTGCAAAATCATCAAAAGCCTGATTGGCTTTTTCCAAGCAACCCCCCAGACAAGCATTCCCCCTGCATCTTTCCTTGATAACTACAGTGCCCTTCCTGGCTTCTTCTGGGACCTCTGATTGGGACCAAGAGTAACTTCGATAATCCCTTCAGCAAATGTTTGTCTATGCACAACCCTGAGCCTGCTTGCAGATGATTATATCTGAACAGGCTGAGGCTTTTCAGAAACCTGTGGCTCTGCTTCCTGTATAAGTTGTCTTTATCTCTCTCCTCTGTCTTTATGATTAGAAGGGAGAAAAAGGAAATGAGCCACATCTTTAACAAATTCCTTGGAAATCTCCTCAGAAACCATCAGTTTGCCAAAGAAGTTCTACCTCCCATCCAACACAACACAACCCACACAAGTCCTCTGCCACTTTATAACAAGGATCACATTTTCAAGTCAGATTCCAATACATGTAAAGCACAGAACAAGGACAGGTCCACTGTGTGCACAGCTGCTACTCAGAGATGAGGACAAAAACAGGCACTTCCTAGCTGCTTGGGGAAGATATAACAACCGTGATGACAACACCCAGAACATTGGCTTCCCACCATAAATTTCATAAGCTGCTCCTGAGATCCCTGATTCAGTTTTCAGAATGAAGTTCAGAAGGACACAGACACAAAATAAGGTCCCACAGTGAGGTGGGGCGGCTGTGCTCTGTTCCTTACCACTCCTTCTACTATCTCATAAACAATTTTAGGGTTCAAGGCCACAGAGACTCCAGAGAATGACTCTCATAAGTTTGTTAAAGGGAACCTCTCTCTTGGGCTTGGCAGTTTCTCTCTGTGCAAGGTGAGTTTGCCTCTTATGCAAATGATGTGCTTTGCAACTCTTCAGCCAGGAATCATGAAAACTATCTCACTGAAGTAGTGGAACTCACTTTCTCTGATCTAAAACCCATGTCTGTGAGACACAGAGCAGGAGATGGACACTCTATGGTAAGTGGTTCTGCACACAAAGACCAGGTGACTAGCCCACCCTGTCAGTGAGCAGAGAAACATACTATCTGTTTCTGTTTATAGCACTGCAGAAAGTTTATGATTCTCAAAGTTCTCCTCAAGAAGAGAGTCCTGGGTCCCAGAGTGTTCTTTGAAACACACAAGTGTGCACAGATAGAGAGCAGAATTAGGGGACTACTGGCCATGTCAACATTGGTAGGAATGATTACCATCTAATCATAAATATCTCCCTTTTCCAAAATAAATAAATAAATAAATAAATAAACTGCATGGTAGGATAACAGGGACACATGGAACTACATTCAAACCCTTGACCAAGCTTGGTTGTGAAACTGTTCCTGATGAAAAGATATTCACCTGAGTTAAGTGAGTGAGTGCTATGATTTGGACATTTGTCTCCTGTAAACTTCATATTAAAATTTGATTTTCAAAGTTGAAGGTGGAGCCTTTCTGGCTCAAGAAGAGTGGGTCTTTCATGAATAGATGTGTGTGTTCTGGGGGTGTATGAGTTCTATCAGTCATCACACCAGCTATTTCTTTAAAAAAGCATGGAAACTCACCCCCAGCCTTGTGTTGTTTCTCACCATGTGACCCCTGTGCATGCTGGGACCCTTCACCTATTGCCACAGGTGAAAGCAGCCTGAGGCTCTCCCCAGCAGCAGACACGGGCACCATGCTTCCTGCACAGCCTGCAGAACTGTGAGTCAGACTTAACCTCTCTTCTTTGTAAATTGTCCTGCCTCAGGTATTCCTTTATAGCACCAAAAAAGGACAGGGACAGCTGGTAAAGCTGCTTTGAACTATGATAAACATTAGACTGGACACAACTCAGAAGTTCAAGCACCAGATAACAGAGAAATGCAAATGTATATGGATGAGTATCCAATAATTTAGGTGACCCTGTATGTATGGTGAGGAATGATGAATGAAAAGAGATAGATACATCGGTAGGTAGGTAAGTAGATACAGCAGATATCCCTGGAAGTAAAACAATATTGGCTGTGTTCCTAAAGTCACTTGTTATTTTTGGTCACATTCAACTTCTGGGACAGAAGAAAAGGAGCTCTGGCTTAATGAAGTCAACACTGGGAAAGGACTATGCTTCCCAAGGGGTCAGTCAGCATCCTTCTCTCAGCAGCAGCCGTGTGGACAGGGCTCTCTCCTTTGCTCCTTTATCTTTATGTGCGAATGTGCCTGCCCCATGCAAATCACCACTTAGGATGACAGTTGGAACCACAGCATGTAGTCTGCAGTACGCAGCATTTGAGAGCTGATTTCAGTGCATTCAACAGGGCAATGAACTTCCTAAAGAATTTCCAGAACTTCCTAAAGTTCTGGAATTAGAGACAGGCTACCACACCTGACCTGTAATTTTCTGTTTGTAGAATGGGATGAATTTGCATCAACCAAATTCCTGACAGTGGCAAAGTAACCACTGGTTTAAGTGCTTAAGGTGTAGATAATTCCATTAGACACACAGAAAATAGCAACCCCCGCATTGCTGGTCATGTTTTAGGAGAATCCAGAGGGCAGGTGGGAGCAGATGGTGATGGATATCGAGGATGATGACAGAGAAGGCTGCAGTGGTGATAAGTTAAGTCTGACCCACTGACACATTCTGGCTTCTTTGTAGGTGGGGGATGGCTATTTTCTCAAGCCCTTGTGACCAGTGTGGACCAAAGCATCCCTTTGTTGGTCCAACTGGAGAAAATTGAATCCAAAGACACTACAGAGGTATGTGTCGCCCCCATTCATGTTCCCCGGCCAAGCACAAACTGTAGCAGCACTTTCATTTGACAGCCATGTGCAAACCTGCTTCTGGTTAGCTGGTTTGAGCCACTCACATGGACGCACGTTCTCAATTGCAGTGGGGATGCTGAGGCCCACAGGTTTACACAATCCTGAAGTTTAGGTAAACACTAGAATGAAGAAAAATCACATTGGGTTCTTGTTAAAGAAATCAAGATTCTGTGGACCTGAATGGGCACATCCAAGTCTGTTCTCAGGGCAGGAGTTGGATCCAATGGTGACGAGGACAGACAGGCCCAGAGACTGTGTCACTCCCATTAGACATGTGCCCTTAAGCACATTGCACTACTCACTCTTGATTCCCTTCCTATTTTTTTTAAGAGACAGGGTCTCACTCTGCTGCTCAGGGTGCAGTACAGGGGGCCAAGCATAGCTCACCATAACTTCCAGCTTCTGGGCTAAACAATCCTCCTGCCTAAACCTCCCCAATATCTGGGGCTGCAGGTCTATGCCTACACCACCATGCCTGCCTATTTTTATTGATTTTATGTGTTGTTGAGACAGAATCTTGCCATATTGCTCAGTCTGGTCACCTGGTCTCTCACAATCTTCCTTAAGTTCTGGAATTAAAGATGGGCTACCACACCTGGCCTGCAATTTTCTGTTTCTAGAATGGAATGAACATTGACAGCCCAGGGACATTTTTCTATGTATGTCTTAAACAAATTAAGATGAATTAAAAGTGCATACTACAACATAATCACTTTAAAAATTAATATTTTCCTAGGTGCTAATAATTTAACTAATGTCTGCAAGACACTCACATGTGCTCTTGGGTGTTGCCCCTTCCTCAGGTGTCCCACCCCAGAACTTGCCACATAGCAGCCGGCATGCAAATAAGGTCCTCACTCTGCTGATGAAAACCAGCCCACCGTCACCCTACAGCTCTGGGAGAAGAGCCCCAGCCCCAGCATTCCCAGGTGTCCCCATTCGGTGACCAGGACTGAACACAGAGACTCACCATGGAGTCTGGGCTGAGCTCGATTTTCCTTGTTGCTCTGTTACAAGGTAATTTATCAATAACTAGAGACACTGGGTGTGTGAATGGATATGAAAGAAATAGCAGATATGTGGGGGACAGTTTCTGACCAAGATGTGTCTTTGTTTGCAGGTGTCAAGTGTGAGGTGCAGCTGCTAGAGTCTGGGGGAGGCTTGGTCCAGCCTGGGGTTTACCTGAGACTCTGCTGTGCAGCCTCTGAATTCACCTTAAGGAGCTACTGGATGAACTTGGTCACCCAGGCTCCAGGGAAGGGGCTGGAGTTGGTCTCAGACATTAAAGGTGATAGTGGTAGCACATACTACAGAGACACGGTGAAGAGCCGATTCACCATCTCCAGAGACAATGGGAAGAATGTGCTGTATCTGCAGATGAACAGTCTGAGAGCTGGGGACACGGCCGTGTACTACTGTGTGACAGACATGGTGATAGGACATCAGCATGATCCCAGACACAAACCTCCTGCAGGGTCCTGTGGGGCTGCCACAGGGCTCATCCCCAGTGCCTGAACAGGTGCTGCAGGAAGCTGAGGTTTCCTTCCAGACCTTGCTGCTTCCTGTCTCTCTGCCTGTTTTTAGTCTTCTTCAGGAGTCAGGGTGTTTTTTTCCCTGCTATGCCCTGGCTTCTTTCATCTACAATTGGATGACTTCTGACCTAATTTTAATATAAACTTAAGCCTTATTTTTTTTTTCAGTTATTTGCTGTTGATAAATTTTCAATAATATCTTTGCAGTAAGGAAACATTCACACTGCACTCTAGAGTGATGAAGGGTTTTGTGTTTGCTATGCTGTGTTGGTCATTGAGGAGAAAACACTTCTCTGGAGACACAGCTCTGTATGTGCTGGGGGTTTGTTTAGCCCCTGCCTTTGTCCTGCCTTGTATGGGGAAGAACCGTCATTTCAGTGTGTCCTCCCTTCTGCCTGGCTCCTGATCATCCACCCTCAGAAGGTTACCCATCCTCGCTGTTCTGTCAAATCTCCTGGTCTCCCTGGACATCTACCCAACAGGGCACCAGTTCCCTTTATCTCTCCCTCTCTCCTGGTGAATCAACTCCTACACCTCATTCTCACTGAAGCCAGACGTGTTCCTGCAGCTGACCATGCTTCCTGCAACACCCTGATCTGGGTGGCAGCACCTAACCTCTGTCTCTTGTCTAAGGAGTGGAGTACTAGAACGAGAAACACTTCCAGACAGAGTGTCTCTGCAGGAAAGACGTATTCTAGGAGAAATCAAAAGAAAGAAGCAAGCATATGAGCATACATCAGAGGAGGGTCAGAAGGAGGGGTAGCTGAGACTACGGGAGATTCCACGGGAGGAGGTTGTGGAGGAGAACTGAAAGCAGAGACCTCTCGAGTAGCCTGGAGACCAGCAGCGAGGGTAGGTGGATCAGTTAACTTTCCCCTCCCTTGCATCTCGGACTGCTGGTGGTCTCCCCAGCGGTTGGAGAGACCTGCAGACACCAGCCCAAAAGACAGCCACCACCAGCGAGTGGTAAGCCTGTAGCAGATGCAGCACCAGGCTCCCAACTCCCTCAGGGCACCTCCCTGTGCACAGACCCAAGCCGCATGGCAGGCACCATATTGCCTCACTCTCCCCTCCCCCGTTCCTGTCCACAGCTGCTGAGAGAGACCATATAGCCACCAGCCGGAGGCACCCCCTGGGAATGGGACCTTCCCTTTTGGAGCCCTACCGCTGACTGAGGGGAACTCACACAGTGAGATCCCTACCCACCAGCCCTCCCAGGTGCTGCTGACTCGGTGATCCCAGGAAAATGGGGCAGACCCTGAGGCAAAGAAACATCAATCCAGCTTGGGCTCCCCATGGGTGAATTAGGACTGGTACTCCTATCCCTAGTGGGGTTAGGGATTGAACTCTGAAGCCCAGAGGTCAGACCTGCAGACCGGATCCTGTGCACCCAGGTCTCGCATTGCCCGCGTCATAGAAGGGATATATGTGAACAGCCTACTGAGGTTAGTGTGCCTTCAGGGGCAGATCAGCATAATTGAGGGCAAACCACCTCCCAAAAGGGGGCCGTGCACCCATCCCAGGTCGCGATCCTGCACCAGGAACCTCCCAGACAGCATCATAGTCAGGGGAGGCCCGGTGGCATGAGGTCTGGCCTGCTGTCAGAGGCTCAGGAGTAGCTGTGGAGTTGGGGAGGGTGGAAAGGAGTGAGGCCTGCTTCAGACTGCAGGACTCAGACAACCCCACCCCCAATGCAGACTTTCTGACTGAGCGGGGCCATTTCTGCCTCTCCCTGACAGCCTTTCCCAGAAGCAGAGAACAGAACTTTTACCCCTGCTAATGGTATTGGTGGTGCCTGAGGGAAGGCTTAACCAACCCAGCTCTGCCCAGACTCACTTCCAGACCAGCCCTCAGAGGGGGAGAAAATGACACACCTGGAAGTCCCAGGGCCCCACTGACCACCTGAGGCACTAGAGTGCCTCTCGAGAGGAACAAGAACTGGATACAAAACGCAAAAGCAACAGTGTAGCCTGTTCCTCCAATCAAGTGCCACCTACTGACAGGGAGGATATTCTGCACACCCTTTTCATGGCACCTACTGACTCATCATACAGGGTGTGGACGAATCTCACACACAAACACCACCTACCGGCTCAGAAACTAAACAAGGCGGGTCAACACCCAAATGAAAACATAAGGAAAGAAGCAACAACTGATCCAGATGGGAAGAAATCAGCAAAGGAACTCCAGAAATATGAAGAACCAAACAGAAACCACACCCCCAAAGAGGAGCACCAGCCCCTTAGAAATGGACCACCACCAAAATCAGACAACCAAAATGACAGAAGAGGAATTTCAAATGTGGATCATAAGAAAATTCAACAACCTGCAAAAACAGCTGGATAACCAACACAAAGAAAACACAAAAAGACTCCAGGACCTGGGAAAAAAATTCACTAAAGTAATTGGCACAATGAGAAAAGTCTAACTGAACTCCTGGAAATGAAGAATCAATTCAGGGAACTGAAAAACACAGTGGAAAGCCTCAAGAACAGGGTAGATCAAAAAGAAGAAAGAATCTCAGAGATTGAAGATAACACCTTCCAATTAAATAAATCAGTCACAGAAATAGAGCAGAGAAACAAGAGAAAAGAGCAAAGCCTACAAGAGATGTGGGATTATGTGAAGAAACCTAATGTGAGGGTCATAGGGTTACCAGAAAGAGAAGAAGAAAACACCCAATGGTTGGACAAGCTATTTGAAGATATAATAAAGGAAAATTTCCCAGGCCTTACTAAAAATGTCGATATACATGTTCAAGAAGCTCAGAGGACCCAGAAAAATGGTGGAATAGGGCTGAATTATTGACTCTCAGCTCTCGGAGTGAAGGGTGAAGAGGACAGACAACGACACGCAGGCCATCTGCACCTACTCTGGAGCAGATTCACAGGACTGCAAAGAGACACTGGGATATGGAAATCGTGGACAACAATTAACGGTGAACTGAAATTCTTTCACAAAATCTGGGGAATCAGAAGTATAGTGGGGAGGTTGTGTGCCCATGCATCAGCCACCCCATGGGCTGGCCAGAGGAGGCATCCCTTCTCCCCCACACAGGGAAATGATCCCTTCCCCACTGGTCCCCATGCCTACGCAGGCAGGGAACTACCTGAAGTTGATGGGAGGTGGCAACGTGGGCAGATGAGCGGTTTGGAGGGGAGAATGAAGCAGGCAGCACTTTGAATTCTACACAGCACCCTGCTGAAGCAGTGGGGAGTGCATGAAGGGTCTGAACCCAGCACCCGCTCCTTAGCCCCATCGCCCAGCCCCCGTGGCTTGGAGACTCCATGCAGAACCACATGGGAAATGTTCTCCTTGCTTTCCCACTGCCCCAAACCAGCTGAACTGTTCCTGCTTCAGGGGAGAACAGCCTATTGAGCCCACAGCACCACTGAAGCGGTAGTGGGTAGGGAGAAGGGCCCAGCTCTGTGCCTGCTCCCCTGCTCCGCCACCCAGCCCCCAAAGTTTGGAGACTCTGCACAGAGCCACGCAGGAGACATTCTCCTGACTTCCCCAGGGCCCCAAACCAGCTGAACTGTTCCTGCTTCAGGAGAGGGCAGCCTATCGAGACCAAAGCGTCTCTGAAGCAGTAGTGGGTAGGGAGAAAGGCCCAGCTCTGTGCCCACTCCCCCGCTCTGCTGCCCAGCCCCCGCGGCTTGGAGACGCCATGCAGAGCCGCGCAGGAGGTGTTCTCCCGGCTTCCCCAGGGCCCCAAACCAACCGAACTGTCCTGCTTCAGGAGAGGGCAGCCTATCGAGCCCACAGTGCCACTGAAGCGGTAGTGGGTAGGGAGAAGGGCCCAGCTCTGTGCCCGCTCCCCCGCCCCGCTACCCTACCCCCATAGCTTGGAGAAGCTATGGAGGACTGCACTGGGAGTTTGCCAGGCATCTCTATTACCCTAAACCAGACAAATCTTTGAGTGGATGGCTCTCTGAGTCGTCAGAACCTCACTGAACCACTAGCAGGAGAAGAAAGGGTCCAAACCTGCAGCCACTTCCTAGCACCGCCACACTGCCCTAAAGCATGAAGATGCTGTGGGGGGCAGTGCTCAAGCGTTTCTCTGGCACCTCTTCTACCCTAAACCGGCTGATCTGTTTGGGCTTCCAGAGAAGGCAACTTGTTGAGCTCCCAGCGCTCTGCTGAAGCAGAAGCAAGTGGGAGAGGGTCCAAAACCAACAGCTACTTCCCAGCTCCACCAAGCCGCTCCTTAGCATGAAAACACTGTGGAGTGCTGCCCTGGTAATAAACTCAGCCTTCCCCTTTGCCCTAACTGGGAAGGTGGCCTTGAAAGCTGAATTTATAAGGGTGGAAAGTTGAGAGTGGTGCTTTGTTCAGCAGCTATCTCACAAGTTTGAACCTGAGTGGTATCTTGCTGCACTCAGTGGTTGGTATTCTGTGCCCAGAGAGTAGAGCCTGTCTTAGCAAGGCAGAGAAGCGAAGGAGGCTGCTATTCCTGAGGACTTGAAGAATCCTTGGGAGAGATGATACATGACCAGAACACATCCTCCCCAGGTCTTCCAAGGATCATTCCTTTGGAACCCAAGTACACAGCTTATAATCGACTTTCAGCACCTCTGATACTCAACAAAGTATCCACATGAGGAAGAACCAGTGGAAAACATCAGAAACCATGAAATATCAGAAAGAAAAGTCACCTCCAAAAGAAAATACTCATTCTCCACCAACTGACACCAAGTTACATGATATGATTAAACTAACAGAGGAAGAATTCCGAATATGGATTGTTAGAAAGCTCAACGGAATCGAAGAGAAAATAGAATCTCAACATAGAGAAACCACAAGAACAATCCAGGAGATGAATGAAAAATTCTCCAAAAATATAGAAGTAATTCAGAGAAACCAAGCAGAAACTCTAGCAATGAAGGAAACATTCAAGGAACTCCATAACACAGTGGAAAGCCTCAAAAACAGGATAGATCATGCTGAGGAAAGAATCTCAGAACTTGAAGATTATACCTACACGCTAAACAAATCAGAGGAAGAAAGGGTGCACAGAAACAAGAGACAAGATCAAAGCTTACAGGAAATATGGTATTATGTAAAAAAGGTGAACATCAGAATGATTGGCATTCCAGAAGGGGAAGAGGAACATTCACAAGGGTTGGAAAACTTATTCTACAGCATACTGGAGGAAAATATGCTGGCCCTAGCTAGAAATCTGGATATCCAAATTCAAGAAGTGTACAGAACTCCTGGAAGACACAATGCGAATAGGCAATCACCTCATCATGTGGTTATTAAGCTGACCAAAATAAATGTGAAAGAAGCAATCCTCCATACAGAAAGGTGTAAACAACAAATGACCTACAAAGGAAAGCCTATCAGACTAACCGCAGACTTCTCATCTGAAACCTTACAAGCCAGGAGGGAGTGGGTGCCTATCCTTAATCTTCTAAAACAGAACAAAGCCCAACCTAGAATTCTTTATTCAGCAAAATTAAGTTTCATCTACGAGGGTGAAATAAAATCCTTCTGAGACAAGCAATCACTGAAGGAATATGCAAAGACCAGACCAACACTACAGGAAATTCTCAGACCTGCCTTCCACAGTGAAAGGGGCAACAGACACTCCTCAAAATGAAATCCTCAAAGAATTAAAGTCTAGATCTCAAACTTCATGATGACTCAAGCTCTAAGTCAAAGCAACAGGACTTTACCCATCAATATGAATGGAAATCTTCCTCCAATTTCAATCCTCTAAATAAACGTAAATGGTTTAAACTGTCCTCTGAAGAGACACAGGCTGGCAGAGTGGATAAAATTCCACAAGCCTGGTATTTGCTGTCTACAGGAAACACACCTAAACCATAAAGATGCCTCCTGGCTGAAGATCAAAGGATGTAAAACTATCATCCAAGCAAATGGAAGTCAAAAGAAAGCAGGGGTTGCTATATTATTCACAGACAACATTAGTTTTAAATTAACAAAAGTTAAAAAGGATAACTAAGGCCACTTCATAATGGTGAAAGGGAAGATCCAACAAGAAGACCTAACAATTCCTAATATTTATGCTCCCAATGCAGGAGCACCCAATTACATAAAGCAAACCTTGTTGGAGCTAAATACCACCCTAAACAATACTGCCATAGTAGCAGGGGACTTCAATACACCACTAAATGAACTGGATAGATCCTCCAAACAGAAATCAAGCAAATAAATAAGAGATCTAAACAAAGATATTGAACAAAAAGGTCTGACAGATCTATACAGAACATTTCACCCAAATAAATTTGAATTTACATTCTTCTCAGCAGCCCGTGGATCCTTCTCAAAAATTGATCATATACTAGGCCGCAAAGTGGATCTCAAAAAATTCAAGAAAATAAAAGTAATACCTTGTGTCTTCTCTGACCATAGTGGTATAAAATTAGAGTTCAACTCTAACAGAAATACACACCACATGACTAAGTCATGAAAACTAAACAACCTACTGTTGAATGACTATTGGGTCAAGAAAGAAATTCAGAGGGAAATCAAGCATTTCTTCAAACAAAACAACAATGGAGCTGCATCTTACCAAAACCTTTGGGATACAGAAAAAGCATATCTGATAGGAAAACTAATAGCAATAAATGCTCACATCCAAAAAACAGAAAGATTAGACACTGACAACCTAATGAATAGACTCAAGGAATTGGAAAAAGAAGAGCAAACCAATTCCAATCCTAGCAGAAGAAAAGAAATATCTAAGATCAAAGCTCAACTACATTAAATGGAGAATAAGAGAATTATACGGAAGATCAACAAAACCAGAAGCTGGTTTTTCAAAAAGATCAACAAAATTGACAGCCCTCTGACTACGCTGATAAGAACTCAAAGGGAAAAGATTCTAATAACCTCAATAAGAAATGAAAAAGGAGAGATCACAATGGACTCCACAGAAATACAAAACATTATGTTTGACTACTATAGAAATATATATGCCCAAAAACTACAGAATGAAGACGAAATGGACAGATTCCTGGAATCACACAACCTCCCTAAGTTCACCCAGGAGGAAAATGAGTTCCTGAACAGGCCAATCACAAGCTCAGAAATTGAAGCAGTAATTAAAAACCTCCCCAAATGAAAAAGTCCCGGGCCAGATGGCTATACCCCTGAGTTCTACCAAACATTCAAGGATGAACTCATACCTATACTACAGAAACTATTCCACACCACTGAGAAGGATGGTATCCTTCCTAACTCATTCTACAAAGCCAATATCACCTTGATACAAAATCCAGGGAAGGATGCAACAAAAAAAGAAAATTATAGACCAATATCCCTCATGAATATAGATGCAAAAATCCTAAACAAAATTTTAGCAAATAGAATTCAGCAGCACATCAAAAAAATAATTCACCATGACCAAGTGGGGTTTATTCCTGGCATGCAAGGCTGGTTCAACATACGCAAGTCTATGAATGCAATCCACTTTATAAATAAAGTCAAGAACAAAGACCATATGATTCTGTCAATAGATGCAGAAAAAGCATTTGATAAAGTCCAACATACCTTTATGATAAAAACCCTTAACAAAATAGGCATAGATGACCCATACCTTAAATTTATCAAATCCATTTATGACAAACCAATGGCTAACATCATTCTAAATGGGGAAAAATTGAAATCATTCCCCCTTCGAACCAGAACTAGACAAGGATGCCCACTTTCTCCCCTCCTATTCAACATAGTGGTTGAAGTCTTAGCTATAGCAATCAGGCATGAGAGGGGTATTAAGGGTATCCAAGTTGGGTCAGATGAGATCAAACTCTCACTCTTCACCAATGATATGATATTATATCTAGAAAACCCCAGGGACTCATCCAATAAACTCCTAGATCTGATAAATGAATTCGGTAAAGTTTCAGGGTATAAAATCAATATACACAAATCAGAAGCATTCATATATGCCAAAAACCATCAAGCAGAAACTCAAATCAAAAACACAATACCTTTATTATAGCTCCAAAGAAAATTAAATATGTAGGAGTATATATAATGAGAGATACCAAAGATTTATATAAGGAGAACTATGAAACACTAAAAAAGAAATTGCAGATAATGTAAACAGATGGAAAAATATACCATGCTCATGGCTTGGAAGAATCACTATTGTTGAAATGTCAATATTACCTAAGGTGATCTACAGAATCAATGCAATTCCCATCAAAATACCACCAGCATTCTTTACAGATCTAGAAAAAATAATCCTTCACTTTGTATGGAACCAGAGAAAACCACGCATAGCCAAAGCAATCTTAAATAAAAAGAACAAACTGGGAGGGATCAGTCTTCCTGACTTCAAGCTGTAATATAAGGCAATAATAGTAAAATCTGCCTGGTACTGGCAAAAGAACAGAAACATCGATATCTGGAATAGATCTAAGATTCCAGAGATCAAACAATCTGTATACAGTAACCTAATCTTTGATAAAGCAAACAAAAATATACTATGGGGAAAAGATTCTCTCTTCAATAAATGGTGCTGGGAAAACTGGTTAGCAATATGCAGAAGAGCAAATCAGGACCCCAACCTCTCACCCCTCACAAAAACTCACTCAAGATGGATAACAAACCTAAACCTAAGTCATGAAACTTTAAGAATCCTAGAAGAAGATGTTGGGGTAACCCTATCAGATATTGGTCTAGGTAAAGAATTTATGAGGAAGACCCCCAAGGCAATCACCGCCACAGCAAAAATAAACAAATGGGATCTGATCAAATTAAAAAGTTTCTCCACTGCCAAGGAAATGATCATTAGAGCAAATAAACAACCCACAGAATGGGAGAAAATATTCGCTCTCTACACTTCCGATAAAGGTCTAATAACAAGAATCTATCTAGAACTTAAAAGAATTATCAAGAAAAAATCAAACAACCCCATCAAGAAATCGGCAATGGAAATGAACAGAAACTTTTCTAAAGAAGACAGAATAATGGCCTGGAAGCATATTAAAAACATGTTCAACATCTCTAATCATTAGAGAAATGCAAATCAAAATCACAATGAGATACCGCCTAACCCCAGTGAGAATGGCCTGTATCAAGAAATCCCAAAATAACAAATGCTGGCAAGGATGCGGAGAGACAGGAACACTCTTACACTGCTGGTGGGACTGCAAATTAGTGCAACCTTTGTGGAAAATAATTTGGAGATATCTCAAACAACTAGAAATAGAAATACCATTCAACCCAACAATATCATTGTTAGGCATCTATCCAAAAAAACATAAGTCACTCTATTATAAAGACATCTGCACCCGAAAGTTTATGGCAGCACAATTCACTATTGCACGGTCATGGAAACTACCCAAGTGCCCATGAATTCATGAATGGATAACTAAAATGTGGTATATACTCACAGTGGAATATTACTCAATCCTAAAAAAAACGATAGTGAACTAGCACCGTTTATGCTATTGTGGATTAAGCTTAAGCCTGTAATACAAAGCGAGATGACACAAGACCTGGAAAATGGGCTACACATCTACTCGCCATCAAATTGGTACTGAGAGACTAAAACTATGGGGCTCAAAAAATTGTAGTGTTCAACAGGGATCTTGGGGGGGAGGGACCCACATCTTAAGGATGTGATGAGCATTGTAGGGGGGAAAGGATTACCTCTATCCCTTTTTAGGGAGAGGCAAAGAAACACACTGTGACCAAAATGTCTAAAAAATAAATTTGTTAATGGGAGGTGAACAGGCGGAAGGGGGAGAAGGGGAAGGGTACACACTTTCATGGTGGGTGCAGGGCACACCACTTGGTGACTGGACACGCTTGAAGCTCTGGCAGAGCAGGGTGGGGAGGGGGGTCAGGGGCAAGATATGTAACCCTAACAATATTTGTACCCACAGAATTTGAGATAAAGAAAATAAAATAAGTACTGGAGATGCAACATGTAACAAAGATAATCAGAAGGAGAAAAGGGACAAATGGAGAGAGGTGATAAATTTAAAAAATAGAAGAAATTTTATCTGAGCTAAAGAACAATTTGCATTTGAAGATTAAAGGTCTTACTGAGTTTCAGTCAAATTGATTAAAAAATAAACAACAACAACATATACTACGTACAGACATATTCTGGTAAAATTCTAGAACTCCAAGAATCAAAGGTAACAATCCTAAAATCTGTTGGATATAAAGAGAAAGTCATTTAAAAAGGAAAAATATTAACTTGGCACCACATTTCTCATTGAAGACCCGAAGATAGAGAGAATGAAGTATGATACACAGACCACTGCGAGAAAAAAAACAAACAAACCCCTAACAACCCTACTCAAAATCTTTACCCAGCTGAGCTATTGCTTATGTGTCAGAGAAAGGTCTGTGAATCTACAAAGAGAAGTACCCCATTGATAATACACATGACAACTGAATCTGAACTGGGGTCGTGGGGGCCAGACGCTTATTTACTGGCAGAAAATCTCACTGATCAAGAATTCCTTGTGTCGAGTGCTATAAGTATCAAGATAAAACAGTAAAAAATAAAATTTAAAAATTAAAAAAAAAGAATTCCTTGTGTGCACATTTAGGACAAAATTAATAAAGATGAATATGTTAAAATGAATTAATAAAGATGAATACAATTAATAAAGATGAATAAAGATTAAAAAATTAAGGAGTGGAGGACTAATGCCAGCCCCATTCACCTGCTACATGTGGTGTGGCAGAGTGAGCCCCATCTGCTCTCCCTGGGGTTGCGTGGCAGGAGCTGGTCAGGAGGGGGCTCCTCTCTATGCACCTGCACCCTGGACTTAGACTCAGGATCATCCTGTCAGCCAGGTGCAGGGGTCTTGCGGTCGTAGGGGATGGACCCAGTCTCAGAGACTCCTGCATCCTGGGCTGTGAGATCTATTGGTAAACCCTGGTGTTCAGACAGGACGTTATTGTCATAAATAGAAAATAAACCAAGGCAGAGCTTAGAACTCAGTGCCATTGTATTTTCCAACCCTACGTTTACCTCGAACGGCATTAACCTCTACTTGTACAAGAATATGGTGCTCAAACGGTGGTAGTATAACCAGGGATTCGGGGGGGAGGGGGTGAGACCCACATCTTAGGGATGTGGCGAGCACTGTGTGTGGGGGGGGGAGGGAATGCCTCTAACCCTTCTTAGGGAGAGGCAAAGATATACAATGTAACCAAAATGTCAAAAAAAAACTTTTATCAGGTGGTGGGCAGGTGGGAGGAGGGAGCATACTTACATAATGGGTGTGGTGCGCACCACCTGGGGGTTGGACACACTTGAAGCTCTGGCATGGCAGGGGAGGGGTGGCAGGGGCAATATATGTAACACCAATAATATTTGTACCCCCATAATATGATGAAATAAAATGAGAAAAAAAAGAATATGTGTTTTTATATATTCATATATTGAGATTGGAATAGACAGACTTACACACAGAAGATTATGATTTTCAACCACAACCTCATACTATGGGTAAAATTTTAGTTAAATTAAGGGAAAAAATAATATTGGAGACACTCATCAAAACCAAGCAGGTGGGGGAGCGGGAAGGGATGGGCGAATTCACCCTTACTGGGTACAGTGCACACTGTCTGGCTGATGGGCACATTATAATTTTGAGTCAAACTGTACAAAAGCAATTCATGTAACAAAAATGTGCCCCTGTAATATTCTGAAATATAATTAAATATATGAACTAAATAACTAATGAAAATACAGAGGAAAGTGTGTGTTGTGTGGAGAATTTGTGTTAGTTGTTTCACATGCACATATATGCATCCGGGGCTATGTGTCTGTGCATGCGTGTGTATGTGTGTGTGTGTGTATGTGTGTGTGTGTGTACATGCGTGTTCCTCCTACAGGAGGTGCTCTGAGATTCTTGTATCTGTGATTAACATGTCTGAGATTAGATCTGAGACATTAGTGACCATCACCTCTTCAGCATGTATTTTTCCTCCTCTGTTACTTCGACCTTTGGGATTCCAGTTTTATCTATATAACATTCTTTGATATTTATGTTCTTTTTCTTCTCTATTCCTTCTCTTTGCATTTTATGCTGTGTAATTTGTTTGGCCTATTTCCAAGGTCATGGTTTCTTTGAAAGGTGAGACCACTCTGCCAACGAGCCTGGAGATACTTGTTTACTTCTCACTGCCAAGTGCTCTATGCATTTCCATCTGACTGTTTGTTAAAACCCAACTCTCTGCTCAAGTCAGCTGTCTGGTTTTGTAGCATGGCTATACTCACCTTTGCATATCTTAAGATATTGATTACAGTTACTTTCACATTCCTTTTTAATCAGACAGTTCTACTGTCTGTGTCATGTATGAACCTCATTTTGATAATTTATCATTATGATTTTTTTAATCCCTATAGGCATACCCTACAATTTTTTTTTTCCATAAGCCAAACATGTTGTGTTTGATGGCTGCTATTGGGTTCTTATTTTATGTATATTTCTTCCTGTATAAGACCACACCAGTCTTTCCAACGCATGAAATTATGAAACTTTTGTGAATCTACTCAAGTCTGCATTTGAAGTTTATTGACGGCGTGGCTCCTTCTATTGAAGATGACCTCTGCTATGACCACAAAAAGCATAGGCTCCCTCAGGGATACCCAGCTTTTGTTTCCTGCTCGGCACTGTGTTTTGACCTGTTGTTTTCCTAGAAACAACTATTTCATCTTCCCAAGGTGCATTCTAGTTTTAAATATACGTGACAGTTGTCAACACGGTGTAAAGGGTTGATTGACATGGCATTCCCTGACTTTCTCACTGAGTCAAATTCCTGGGCATGTGTCATGCCCCTTGACACAATGACATACTCCAGACATCCCTGTCCCTACTCCAGATGTGATGTTGGTCTGTGCATTCTTCCCTCCCTCTAGGGTACAGTGTCTTCTTGTTTCTCCCCAAGTCTTCTCTACTGCAGCTCAGGAAGATCAGCCAATCTTCTTAGCTCCAAATGTCCTGCAATTCTCTGTAGATTAAGGCTTCTAATCCATATGATGGAGAGGAAGTGTGGTTCTGAAAAGAACATAAGTGGGGACTTCTGCCCCCCTCCCAGTTCTTAAGTGTTCCCCCACTGTCCCCAGGATACTGATTTAGGTAGCCCCCCCCCACCCATGATTCATTCTTTAGTTCTGTATTTGTGATAGGGGAGGTCGGTCAGGAGGCATTTCAGAATTACATTCTCCATCTCTCCCACACACAGTTATCCAGGGGGAGGGCATTTGGTGATATGTCCCCAGTACTGCATAAAAAGGCTTCAAAGGAAATAAAATAGTAATACTCCAACTAGGTACCACTGGAAAGTTCAAAAAATAAAACCTTTACTACACTCAGTTCAAGCAAACAAGCACATATTTGTAGCTCAATCCAGTCCTGGCCTACACGTCATCTAGTGGCCTCTTCCTAACACAAACTAATAGTCTGGTCCTATTTCTCCCAGTAAGAAGTCATCTCTGTACAGGTTTCAGGTTTCTTCTTTGTCATAGAACTTCCGTACCTGAAGTGTTCAACAAAAAGTGTTAATCGCATGATGTCCAATGCTGCTTTTGTGGATGAAGATGAGGATTGCAGCGATGATGTCCTTGATATTGTGGCTCTAGAAGAAGCAGATCTGTTTTCTCTGCTGCCTACTTCTTCCAGTAGAGTAGTGGCTTTATCTATATAGCCAAGGTAGTGGAAAAAACTCAAATATCAGTCAGTAGCTTCCTAAACATGGAAACTTTGGTAAACATATTCATTGGGATGTCACTCATTATTAATAATTGGACATGCTTGCTTGGGAAATACTACAACACTGTGGCATTCATAGCAATTTACATTTAATAAAACAAAGTACATGATTCTACTTTTATAAATTCTAGAAAATGGAAACTAACATAAAGTGACATAAAATAGACCAGTAGTATCCTGTGGGAAGTGTGGGAGAAGGGAAGGGAAGAAGAAGGAGGGATTTCAGAAAAGTAATAAGATGAAATATTCACAAGAATTGATTTGCTCACTGTCTGGCACATGGTGATGACTATGTCAACATTTATCAAGTGTGGACTTCAAATACGCTGTTTAGTGTATGTCATTTGTACCTAATTAGAGTTGATGCAAGTAAATCAATGGATGATTTAGTAGGGAAACCTGAGGAAAAGAGAGATAATGATACATGAACCAGCGGAGACTCTGGAAACCACATATGTCTGCAGCCTGCATGTCAGGGAACCCAGGTCCTCTTTATATATTTAGATATAAAATAGAATACAGCAAACTCACAAGTGTTCCCACTACAGGAAAGGGGCTGTGAAACCTCCAAAGGCATGGCAAGCTCTACCTTGAAATTTCTGTAGGAAGAAGTCAGGTCCAGTGGTGAGGAGCACAGGCACAGAAACCAAAGCTCACTCTAACTAGACTTGACTTCGTGGATGTATCACATAGAGCCTCCAAGCTTGTGGGTTTGCTTTTATATGTGTATATAAAACGTAGACACCTACAGTTCAAGACTCATGTTCCAATGAAAATTAGATAAGCTAATGGGAATTAATAGTTTTTCACAGTCCCATCACTCACTGCCCTCTCCTCATCTGTCCCACTCAGACCTTCTTATATAGCAGAGGACATGCAAATAGGGCCCTCCCTCTGCTGACAAAAACCAGCCCAGTCCTCACCCTGCAGCTCTGGGAGAGGAGCCCCAGCCCCAGTATTCCCAGGTGTCCCCATTCAGTGATCAGGACTGAACACAGAGACTCGCCATGGAGTCTTGGCTAAGCTGGGTTTTCCTTATTGCTCTGTTACAAGGTAATTCATGGAGAACTAGAGACATTGAGCATGTGAGTTGATGTGAGGGAAACAGCGGGTGTGTGTGGCAGTTTCTGACCAGGATGTGTCTGTGTTTGCAGGTGTCCAGTGTGAGGTATAGCTGGTGGAGTCTGGGGGAGGCTTGGTCCAGCCTGGGGGTACCTGAAACTCTCCTGTGCAGCCTCTGGATTCACCTTCAGCAGCTACTGGATGAGCTGGGTCCGCTGGGTCCATCAGGGAAGGGGCTGGAGTGGGGTCTCATATATTAATAATGATGGTGATAGCACAAGTTATGCAGATGCCATGAGGGGCCGGTTCACCATCTCCAGAAACAACAGCAAGAACTCACTACATCTGCAATGTAACAGTGTGAGAGCTGAGGACACAGCTGTATACTACTGTGCAAGAGGCACAGTGAGGGGACATCAGTGTGAGCCCAGACACAAACCTCCTGCAGGGGTGCACGGGGCCACCAGGGGGCAAGCGGGGCACAAGGAGCCGAGTCAGCACAGGGCAGGTGCAAGTAGAGGGTAAGGACTGGTTTCCTCTCAGGGACGTGGCTTTCTCTCCATAAAAGTGATTCCTTGGGGGAACTTCTTTGAATTCATGATTCTGTGCTTCCCTCTTCATTCTCTGAGTTATATACATTTATGGTAATGAGAGAAATAATCTCATTTGCACAAAATGCAGAGAGTGTCTTCCAGTCACTTTCTCCTATACCCAAATGTACACTACTTATCCACACTTATGAATAAGTCTGTGGGACATCAGGGAAGGGGGAGTCAGCACGCTAAGCAAGAGAAGGAGGACCCCATGGTGGTCAGTGTCCCAGCACTAGGCTCACAATATCAATTATATCTGGCAAAATTCAAGGTCCGAGGGACTCCACCAACATTTAGTGTAGATGTTGACTCTGATGGTGTCAAACACAGGTGCACACATGCACACACACAGGCACACACACACACACACACACACACTAAGTGAACATGGGAAGGTTAATTCCTCCACTATTGAGGTGTCTGCAGAGCAGGGAAGGCCTCTCAAGAGAGTCCCAAGGGGCTTCATAGGGCAAGAGGGGAGACTGGCTCTGGATTTTCACAACAGTTCCCTGGCAGAATTGGAAGGGGTCTCTCACTCTCAAGAAGGATCTAGTGAGGTCTGGACCTCTGTCTGACAGCCATCTGGTGAGAAAGCATCTGTTATTCCTCACTATAATTCCTATGACCTGTGCAAACAGGAAAGGTGAAGGATGGGCCTTCAAATGTCAGTGGGCAGACATCAGCTAAGAGACTGAGACATCTTATTCCACTCAACAACTAGGTTTCAAAAAAGCAAAGAAAAATTAAAAATTAAAAAATAAGGGCAGTAAGCAACCAGGTTTGCTGAAAAATAGAAGGTATTTTATTAGTATGAGATGATATTAATAATAATTAAGATGAGTAGCAGAAGTTAGACAGGGATCTTGGTTGCATGTCATGAGTGGAAGCTTTTCAATCTCCAAGATCATCAGCTTATCCTGATGGTCATGGGTCAGCTGTGGGCTTCAAAATACCAGAAGCTTCACAGGCTCCATCAAAATGCTCACGTTGGCATCCTCTACTGCAGTAGCCAGAAAGTGCCCAGAGTTCTGCATGGATGCTGTAGTTGTGAAACATGAACCCAAGAATTGCCTCCCTGTAATTTCACTACTGTATTTTCTTAAAAGTTCTTAATGATATCAGTTTTAGTGTGGCTAATGTGCAGTGCTCTGATGTTTCTTCCAATATACATGATGTCCTGATTAAAATCATGAGAGACTTTTAAAAAGATGTAGTAAAATGCAGCCTGAATCTGTGTGAGATAGAAGTGGCTATAACACATCAATTACTTTCAATTTTTTTTTACTCTCTCATGCAGTAGGGAGAACACTAGTACTCATGGTAAACTATAAGCGTAGAGTCCAGCTACCAAGCCATCAGGTAGTAATTCATGTGTCCTTAAGGGAGGGGACCATAATGCCAACAGTAGTAATGGTAGAACCATTGGCCAAGGGAGTTCAAGAATTTCTCACAATCGTGACATTTTGAACTTAATGTCAATTTGATCAACATTGTCAGAAGACTTTAAATGAATGAATGGTGTGTTATACGAGGAGTGGTAATGCCTTACAAACTTAGATGAGTTTATAAACTAGCTCAAGGCTGCTTTTTCTGTGTAATGATATTCTACAACACTGGTTTCGCTTCCGTGCTACTATTTTCTTTTTTCTACATGATTTCCAAAGTTACATTTGTCAAGTCTCTAAGACTTAGAAGTTTATATAAAAGTTCCATAGCTTGTTGTTCATTTCATAGGGTCTCCAGAAGGTGTGAGAAACCCTTTTCTTTGAAAAGCATCCCAATTTCATGCACTACTGCAAAAACATATGAATTTAATCCCAGTTTTGGCTAATTGGCAAACTCTAAAAAGTGCAATGACTCTTGTTATGAAAGCCAATTTTACACCAAGCTGAGCACTATTTTCTAATGAAAAGTTTACATTAGTAATATGAATTACTTGTTATCAACCTCCAGCTTTATTACTGAAGCGTGATTCATATTCCATACAGGTTGCATTAATTTTCAGTCACACCAACAGGGTGTGTACCTTACTCTCCAGATTCAGACTAGCATCTATTGTTTTGGGATTTGGTAAAATCCACTGGAGTTAGGTGATATCTCATTGTGGTTTTGATTTGCATTTCCCTGATGATTAGTGACATTGTGAATTTTTTCATATGTTTATTGGCCATTAGTCTTTCTTATTTTGAAAACTTCTGTGAATGTCTATTGCCCAGTTTATAATGGGATGTTTGATTTTTCCCTGCTGATCTGCTTGATATATTTGTAGATTCTGGTTATTAGCCCTTTAGCAGATATATAGCATGAATCATTTTCTCCCATTCGCTAGGTTGTCTATTTGCTCTATTGATTGTTTCCTTGGCTGTGCAGAAACCTTTTAGTTTAATCAGGTCCCATTTATTTATTTTTATCATTGCTGTGATTGCCTTTGGGGTCGTCTTCATAAATTCTTTATGTAGGCCAATGTCTACAAGAGTTTTTCCAACATTTTCTAGTACAATTATTAGGGTTTCATATCTTATATTTAACTCTGTTATCCATCTTGAAGTACTTTTAGTGGGTGGTGACAGATATGGATCCAGTTTCAATCTTCTTTATGTGGCTATCCAACATTCCCAGCACCATTTATAGAATAGGAATTCTTTCCCCCAGTGTATACTGCTGTCTACTTTGTCCAAGAGTAGATCGCAATTTATATCTGGATTCTCTGTTCTGTTTCCTTGGGCTAAGTCTCTATTTTTGTGCCAGTCCATGCTGTTTTGATAACTAAAGCCTTGGAGTACAGCTTAAAGTCTGGCAAAGGGATGCCTCCAGACTGGATCCTTTTCCCTAAGCTTTTCCTGGATATTTGGTCTCTTTTCTGGGTCCAAACAGAGCATAAAATTATTTTCTGTAGATATTCCAAAAATGATATTGATATTTGGATGGGAATAGTATTGAATGTATAAATCGTTTTGTGTAGTTTAGACATTATAACACATTGATCCTGCCAATTAATGAGCATGGTATATTTTTCATTTATTTCTCTCATCTGCAAATTTTTTCCTCAGTGATTCATATTGCTCTTTGTAGAGATATTTTGCCTCCTTGGTTAAATATATCTGTAGGTATTTTATATTCTTTCTAGCTTGTGAAAAATATTGCATGTTTGATTGGCTCCTCAGCTTGACTGCTGCTGGTGTATAAGAATGCTACTGAATTGAGTCCATTGATTTTGTAGCCTGAGATTTTCCTCAAAATAATAAAGAAGATGAATTAAACAAAGTGTTGGTTCTCTGAAGAGATAAACACAACTGATAGACTTCTTGCTACATTAACCAGAAACACAAAAGAAAGGGCCCATATAAGCATGATCAGAAATGAAAAAAATAGTAAAACTAATACCATAAGCATAAAAATATCATCTGTGAATACTATAAAAAATTCTATTCACATGAACTCACAAATGTTGAGTAAATGGACAAATTCTGGAAACACATAAACTCCTAAGGCTAAATCCAGAAGAAATAGAACTCCCGAACAGACCAATTAAGAGCAACAAAATGGAAGCAGCAATAAAGACCTTGCAAGAAAAAAGTCCCAGACCAGATCATTTCACAGCTGAATTTTATAGGACCTACAAAGAAAAATTGGTACCCATACTGCACAAATTATATCACAACACTGAAAAGTTAAGACTTTTTTCAAACTCATTCTATGAAGTCAGCATCACCTTGCAACCAAAGCCATAAAATGTCACAAACAAAACAGTAAAATTTATACCAGTATCCCTATGAATATAGATGCAATAATTCTCAATAAAATTCTAGGAAATTCAGCAGCACATCAAGAACAATAACCCACCATGAACAAATGGGCTTTTTCCCAGGGATGCAAGGATGGTTCAACATAAATCCATAAATGTGATTCACCACATAAAAAGGAGCAAAGACAAAAGTCATATGATCATCTGAATAGATGCATAAAACACATTTGACAAAATCCAGCATGATTTTATGATGAAAACTTTTAACATAATAGGACTAGATGGAACATATCTTAAAATTATAAATGTCATATTAAAGATCAAAAATCCATATAAACCCACAGCCAACATAACACCCAATAGGGAAAAGTTGAAAGCATTCCCACTCACAACTGGAACAAGACAAGAATGTCCACTGACACCACTTTTATTCAATGTAGTCCAAGAAGCCTAGCCAGAGAACTCGCAAAAGGGAAGGAAATGGTGGTATACAAGTGGTGAAAAGGAATTCAAACTATCACTCTTTGATGATGATATGATCTTGGATCTAGAAAACGCCAACAATTCTGCCAAGAGACTCCTGGAGTTGATAGAAACTGACTTTAAATGTTAATGCATCACAATCAAAAAGCCTTTGGTATATAGAAAAGTGGTTGGAAATGCACCAGGGTCCATCCACCCATGCACCCCAGGGCCAATGCTTGGGGGCACCACACCCATAGCAATTCTGAACCCAAACATCTCCAGACCGATTTTATTAGCAATTTTCCCTGGATAACCTTCTTCAAAATATTCAATCTCACCTTTCAACCTGATGAAACCCATCCATTTTATCTTCACGGGCAGATTGAAAGTGTCAAATTCCCTGCATGCTTCCTGATTCTGCAAGTTGGTTTCTGTGTTTACTCATTCTAATATGAGATCTTAGCAAACAACTCTATAACCTGATCTTATTGCTATAATTAATTAACATTCTGTTTTTCAAATCTAATCATTTTTCACATATCTTACTTCCCAACCAATTGTAACCTGAGTTCTCTATATCCACTTAGACTTTCTTAATATAGTTTTGTAAATTGCTTTGTCTGAGCATGTCAGCTCAGAATCTCTAACATATCCCTTGATGTTTCTTCCAACTCCACAGGCTACTTAAATGCTAAAAATTCTCAGCTATTAGTCCAATTAACTAAACTCACAACACTCTGGCACAAATAACGTCATAAACTTCCTACAATTATATGTCTTTAAAAGAAATCAGCATGTCTAACAAATTGATAGCTGTTCTTTCAGGTCAGAGGGTCAAGGCAGATAATGTTTAAATTACTTTAGGTAGTCCAACCAATATGGCTCTACCAGTATCTGTGCTGGCTGTGTTAATATCAGAACTCTTCCAGCTCATGCATGGAGCATGATCAGGGCTGCCTCCCAGCAAGCCTGACCTAACTCCCCCTGTTAAGTGGCTGGCCTCATAGTGACATATAATACACCAGTCTGTCACCATAAGCACAGCCTGCAGGAACACCTACTGTCCACATGGTAGCAAGCTTATTTCTTCAGAAAACATCTACCCTTGAGTGGCTGAACTTTGTGCCAATCAGAATTAAGCAGTATTATAATGTGAGATTGCTTTTCCTGCCACAGTTCTTCTTTCAGAATAGCTGCCCAACTTCTGATATCTGCATCTCTGACATAAGACCTTTCCCAATGTTATCTAAGACCAATGAATCTATTTGTTGTTAAAAGATAGGAGATGTGACTGTATAAATGTGAGCACAGGATCCAATCAGCCTATATCTTTTAGATTTTTCCAGAAACACACAGCACGATAGGAAAATAGAAGGGCTGAGTCAAGTCTCTGCAAATAGAGTTCTGAGTGAGCCTGACCCACATGTTTTATAAAATTGTCTTCTAGGAGACAACATAATTCCTAAACCAAAGTCCATTGCAGGGGTTTCTTGGTCACAAAGATTGGCTGCATTTACCTCAAAATAATGAGCATTATAGTGTTCCATGGCACAAGGGTCTGGAAATCAGGCATAGAAGTGAGATTAATTCCTATCATCATATCCATGGTGACAACTTGTGAAATTTTTTCTTTTTATACCCACAATATTAGGCAGTGCTAGGACACAATTCCTGGTTCCTAGATAGGAACACTCCTACTTGGGGCACAATGTGCTCCCCTGAATCAGATACCTGCTCTGATGCCCCTAAATTGGGGTCCTCATGACTGTGGAATGGTCAAAAAAGAAAAGTCAGTCTCCCACTGATAGACATTAACTCTCCTTTTGACGCTAAGCTGGAATGCATTGATGGAGGCAGGGGCAGTCCCTTAGGCCTAGACAGTTTCTTGGGTTTCTCCACTGCATTCAACACTGGGGAGGTCAATTGTATAAACTACATGTCTGAGAATGTCCAAGTGACCAAGGACAATGACCCCATAGTGTTCAGGCTTGAGTGCACTAGGAAAGTAACACAGAGCAACCCTCACAGTAAAGTGCTGGCCATGTGTTAGAAGAATCCATAGTGGATGTGGGAGGGGATGCTAGTGAATATCAACGACAGCCACAGAACTATCTGCAGCAGTGGACAAGGAAGGCTGACCACCCACAATCACATTGACACTTCTACAACTATTAGGGCTGGCCACTGTCCCAAGTCTTTTATAGCACTATGAATTAATAATCATGGACCTGTGTGGACCTGCCTGGTTCAAGGAAAATGTAAGGACAAATTATATGGGGTTCTTTGTGGTCCCACTCATGTTCAATGGGCCCAACACAGAGGCAGCAGCAGTTGCATTTGACAAGTTGTATGAATCTGCTTACCCTCAGCTGAGTGAGGCTCACTTCACAGGTGAGGTGCTGTTGAGGATAGAGGAGACACTGAGGCCCAAATGTTGATGCAACCTTAAAGTTTAGGTAACAATACAATGCAGCAAATCTCATTACAGAAAGTGGTTTTCATGAACTCCATGAGACATGTCCACATCTGTCCTGGGGTTAGTTCACAGAAGCAGTAAGATCTAGTGGTGAGTACCAAAGACCCATACACTGTTGGTAACTCTCAACAAATATGTGCACACTCTTGTGCATATCATACAACTACTCCATGCTTCTGTGTGACATGCCCTATGAACTCCCCCAGGAATCTCATCTCTTCTGTAGGGCCTTCCCTCTCTCGGGCATCCCCACTCCAGAGCTTGCTATATAGCAGGGGACATGCAAATAGGGCCCTCCCTCTGCTGATGAAAAGCAGCCCAGCCCTCACCCTGCAGCTCTGGGAGAGGAGCCCCAGTCCCAGGAATCACAGGTGTCCTCATTTGGTGATCAGGACTGAAAACAGAGACTCACCATGGAGTCTGGGCTGAGCTGGGTTTTCCTTCTTGCTCTGTTAAAAGGTGATTCATGGAGAACTAGAGACATTGAGTGTGTGAGTGGATGTGAGTGAGAGAAACAGCGGGTGTGTGTGACAGTTTCTGACCAGGATGTGTCTGTGTTTGCAGGTGTCCAGTGTGAAGTGCAGCTGGTGGAGTCTGGGGGAGGCTTAGTCCAGCCTGGGGGGTCCCTGAGACTCTCCTGTGCAGCCTCCGGATTCACATTCAGCAGCTATGGGATGCACTGGGTCCGCCAGGCTCCAGGGAAGGGGCTGGAGTGGGTGGCAGTTATATGGTATGATGGAAGTAAGCAATACTACGCAGACGCCGTGAAGGGCCGGTTCACCATCTCCAGAGACAACAGCAAGAACATGCTGTATCTGCAAATGAACAGTCTGAGAACCGAGGACACAGCCCTGTACTACTGTGCAAAGAACACAGTGAGGGGACTTCAGTGTGAGCCCAGACACAAACCTCCTCCTGCAGGCACATGTGGGGCCACCAGGGGGCACGCAGGACACAAGGAGCAGAGTCAGCCCAGAGCAGGTTCAGGTGACAATAATGGTTTGTCTTCTGTCAGAGTTTGGGGCTTCTGCTCTAGAAATTTCATCCTGGGACCTATCATCTTTTGTGAGCCATCACTGTAGTGTCTAAATTAGAAATGTCTTGTAGTAAATGAACACATTCTCACCTGTACACAAGGCAGAATGTCACTCATGTGGGCAGAAATGATCCTGACATTAACACCTGGATCAGAGTCCCGAGGAAGCCCAGGGGAACCTGCTGAGCAATTTCCAACCAGACTCAGCACACAGACCTCAGTGAGACTCCCTAAGTGGGACAGCCTTTTGGATTCAGATTAGAACATGTAAGGACCTGGAGAGGGTAGTGTCCCATAAAACCTAATGGCTTCAAGTTGTTCACTCCTCATTTAAATCAGTACATTTCTGTTGCAGAACTGATTTAGTTGTATCTGTTTCTTCAAGTCCGTCTTATTTCTCCCTAGGTTCTATTTTCACATCTTCCTCTTCTCCTTATTTCCCCAGTAAATGGTGGATGTGGTCTCTGTGTCTATATCCCAGGGCTCGGGCCCTTTACCTGGAGCCCAGGTGTGGCCCAGCCTGTGGCTCCTGTGGACCTGGGAAAGATTGATGGAACTGTCTCACCCACCATTGCTGGGACCCTCCTGCTGCCACCTGGGCATGGACTCACTTTCCAAATGCAAGTGGCCATTAGTAGCTGAGAGAATAGGATTGATTGATCACAGTGGGATGTGTCCACTGAGACTCTCACAGAGTCACCTTCAACACCTGTGGCATCAGGGAGACCTGCAATAGGAAACCTCAGTGTGCTGAGTGCTCTGTGGTGGCATACAAGTCCTTGTGAGTGGTGTCCTTGTGGCTCCATAATGACGACACTACACCCTGCAGTCGAGCCCCTCCTGTGTGAAGTGCCTGCCCCAGATGGTCTCCTGTTCAAGAGTTTCCTCATCCTCCCCCTCTGCTTCTCCTGATTGCCCTCTCCTATGTTCTCCCCCTTCCTATGGAGAGCAAAATTATTCCTTGTTTTACTCTCATAACCATTGTTATCAAGAAGGAACCAGTTTCTTCTTCTGAACAAGGATTTGTGTCTAAACCACATGGGTTTTACAAAAGATTTCTTCCATAACTTAGTATTTATCATGGGAGATACTTGCAGAAATGAGGCATACCATCCATATTTTGAAGAAATTTTCATTCTGGAGTAATTGCTATGTCTACTTGGAGACAGATGTGTCCTCATTTCGAGTAGGAAACAGTTAACTGCGTGAAAGGCTTCACCATCTTGTACAGTCCCTGCCTATGAGACGTCTTCAAAATCAGACAGTAAAGGGTGGTAACACCACACTGTGTGTCATGGAGTGTGGAGGAAAGGACAGAACTACCTGGGAAGATGTGACTTTTGCTCCTTTAGATTTATTTTGTTTGTTTTAGTTGTTTACAGAATTTTTTATTCAAAATTCTTACAGAATAAGAACACATTTTATTTTTGCAAAGCCCATAAAGCTGCCAAGCTCAGGTGTTGGTGAGCACATACAATGGCACGGGAAGCTGTGGAGGCCCCTAGGGTGGCCACAGAAGGTGGGAAGTAGGCATATGGGTGAGGACATGGACATTATGACAAAGAAGGCAGGTGTCCTCCTGGGGAGAACAAGACATGGGGACTCTGTTGGCTGATTCTGCAAGAGCTTGTGAAGGTGCACCAGGGTCATGTCCAAAAGAAGTGGCATCAGATGAAAGAACCTGATGTTGAGCAATTCTGGAATAAAGCAAGGAGCATGGAAATCACCCTGGGTGGGGGGCTCCTGTGAGGGCTTGAGAGAGGCTGCTCCTTAAATAAGTAGGCATCACAGTGGCAATAAAGGGGGAGACAGCTGCACTGTGAAGCAGCCACCTCCCTACCTGTTAGATGAGATCTTTGTGTGTGTAGAAGCAGCACAGCTGCCATACGGTACAAATGGATGGTGTGGATGGGTGTGGTTGCATGTGTTTATCATGGGAAAGTGTGACCAGTGCAGGGGCAACTCAAGTCAGCACAGAATTCTGTCTTCACAATATCGCAACTTTGACTATTCATATCTAGAGTTAGCAACATGCTTATTTTCTTAGTTTATCTGCACAAAGCAATATATATGTTTCAAGTAATTCATGATTATTTTATAATTACTGATATTATAGGTTCATTTTTTTCTCAATAAATTTGCTAAACTGTGGCTGGGAGCCAGTTTAAATGTGCCCCTATCAAAGCATAGCGACCAAATTTATAAGAGAAAAATATTCACCAGTTGCTGCTTGAAAGGAGTCAGTGATTTCAGTAAAACACATGTGGCGACAGTGTCAGAAGCCACAACATTACTCTACCATGAGATGCCCTTCATCTTTCCCAGTTAAACACATCAAATGGGTTGGCAAAAGCAGAATCAGTTGGGATAATCACCTCTTTTCTAAACTGGTCTTGCACAATTGGTTTTATATATGAAGAACCTATTTTAACTTACATCAGCCTGTATTTACTACTTTAACCTGAGATGGTACATGGGGTCTTGTGTCATACCTATGTGTAAGTCAAAATGACATAATTAATTTTAGCTTATTACTTATTGGGTCAGACCATTCAAGCCCACTATGTAATATTTTAGAGCAACGAGTGTTGTGACCATGGGAGATTTAGGCAAGGGGATACTTACTGGGTTTGAGGTCAGGTATATCTGTCTTTCCCCTATTTTTGCAGTCCCCAACCTATGTGCTGTGTACTGGTACTGGGCCATGGCCTGCTAGGAACAGGGCTGCACAGCAGGAGGTGAGTGGCAGGCAGGCAAGTGAAGCTTCATCTGTAGGTACGACTACTCCCTATTGCTCACATCGCTGCTTAAATGCCACCTCCCTTCAGATCAACAGTGACATTACATTCTCACAGGATGGCAAACCCTACTGTAAACTGTGCATGCAAAGGATCTAGGTTCCTTATGAGAATCTAACGCCTGATTATCTCTGATGGAGCTGAGACGTTGATGGCAGCACTGTGGCATTGCTGCAAATACAGATTATCATTAGCTGAGAATTTTGACTGCATGATAAATGTAATGAGCCTTAATCATCCTGAAAGTATCCCCTACCTCCAAGTCTCTGGAACAATTATCTCCATGAAACCAGTCTCTGGTGCCAAAAAGCGTGAGGACCACTATGCTATTATATATTTGGCAAGCACCATAAGAGTGTAGGGGTAGTTTTTGTTATTAATTTTCTGGGATTCTGAGACATAACTGTAATTTGAGCCTTGGTATCAAGACGATGAAATATTGACAATGGGTGAATTTCTGCAGATAAGTAAGATAAGTAGAGCCTTTGTTATGGAGGACCAAAAGCGTGACAATGCCCTTTTACATTGTATCATATATTATTTGAGCATGTTTTTGATTTTCAGTTGGGTCAATTGCAGACTACTGTGTGTTCTCTTGCACAGGATGATGACTATAGTTAATAATAATGTATTTTGTATTTCAAAATACTAAAATGGAGGACTTTAAGTTTCCTCACCAGGAAGAAATGACAAATATTTGAGGTAATGGATATGTTAATTAGGATGATTTGATCATTCCACAATGTATATATGTATTGAGACATTGCATTGCACCTCTTCAATATCTACTATTAGTAGTTGTCAATGAAAAATGAATAAATTTTTCCATTCTTGGGATACTTCCCTTAGTAGAATGGGTTCCAGCTCTATCCACCAGCAAATTGGTATTAACTGATCAACACCTAAGTGGACATATAGGAAAACATTTATCAGGCATCGGGCAGATGGGAGGGGGGAGGAGGGGATGGGTATATACATACAAATGAGTGCGATGTGCATCATGTGTGGGGATGGACACGCTTGAGGCTCTGACTCCGAGGGGGAAGGACAACACACATAACCTAAACATTTGTGCCCCCATAATATGCTGAAATAAAAAATAAATAATTTTTTTAAAAAATGGAAGCAGACACATAAACTCTAACAATTAGAATGATAGGGGAAAAAGAGGGGGAATGTTCATTATGGATGGATGATAACTGGGATCAACAAAAAGAGAGAAGAATTATAACCATTGCAAGGGGATTAAAAATTAAAGCAGGAAGTAGAGATATGGCACAATATTGAGCAGAAACTGCCCATTATGCAGAGTTATAAGCTTGTTATGAGGGTCTAAGACAGCTGTTGGCTTCCAGAGATTGGCTGCTTCTGCAGGCTATGTCTAGAATCTGCACTTTGAGGTCCTCCGTCGGAGTGCCCTTCCGACTGTGGGAAAGTCTGAGTTGATTCTTTGGTTGTAAAATGTGAACCCACTGATTGTAAACCTAGTATTTCACCATGTTGTTTGTTGGTAACATTACCAGATAAGGTACATTGCAATGAATTTCAAAAGTAGTTGTTTTTTTTTTTCTTGTGTGTTTGTTTTGTTTTGTTTTGTTTTTTCTCTGAGATCTCTTCCAATAGACACAATCTCCTGTTTGAAGATCACAGAGAAGCTATTTAGGAAGATGTAGTGAAACAGAAATCTTAACCTACAGGTAACAGGACTAAGTGTACTACACAAATCCTGTGCAATATTTGCCATGTTGATATGTGATAGGCCACAGCATGGTATATGATGTAAAATATCTAAATACACTGTCCTCCCAATTACTAAATTCTAGAGTGCTAATGCCTGTGTCCTTCAGGGAGTGGCCTATAATGCCATAAGTGCATGTGGGGTGTCTTTGAATATGGAAGTTCAAGAATTTCTGAAAAGTGTATTTTTTATTTCAAAATATTATGGGAGTATGAATGTTTTTTTTTTTTATTATGCTAGAGTCAGGGTTATAGGTGTGCCAATCACCCAGATGGTGTTCACTGTACTCCTTAGGTAGGTTTCCATACATCCCCTCCTCACCTCTCCTGCCTATTTTACTTCCAGTGAGTTTTACTTCCCTCTGTGCACATGTGTGCTCATCAGATACTTACAATGCAGTAGTGAGCAATGGGTGGTGTTTGTGCTTCCATTATTTAGACACTTCACTTAGGAGAATTGTCCCCAGTTCCATCCAAATTATTGCAAAAGGCAGTAATTAGCCCTTTTTATGTCTGAGTAGTACTCCATGACATACATATATCTCATTTTGTTAATCCACTCATGAATGATGGGCACTTGGTTTGGTTCCACATATTTGCAATTCTGAATTGGGCTGCAATCAATATTCAGGTGGAGCTGTCTTTTTGATAAAATGAACTCTTTTCTTTCGATAGGTACCCAGTAGTGGGCTTGCTGGATCAAATGATAGGTCTATTTTAGTTCTTTTAGGAATTTCCAAATTGTTTTGCATAGAGGTTGTACTAATTTGCAGTCTCACCAATAGTGTATAAGTGTTCCTTTGGCTTTGCATCCACACCAGCATCGATTAATTTTAAACTTCTCAATAAAGGCCATTCTGACTGCAGCATGGTGATATCTCACATTTATGGTATTAATTTGCATTTCTCTGATAATTAGTGAAATTGAGCATTTTCTCACATATTTATTGGCTAATTATCTATCTATTTTTTTATTTCAGCATATTATGGGGGTACAGATTTTAAGGTTTCAATAAATGCCCATTCCCCCCAAAGTCTGAGTTTCCAGCATGACCATCCCCCAGATGGTGCACTTCTCACTCATTATGTATGTATATACCTGCCCCCATCCCCCCTGCCCAAAACCCTATTACTTTAGTACCTATGTGTCCACTTAGGTGCTACTCAGTTAATACCAGTTTGCTGATGAATATATGTTGTGCTTGTTTTTCCATTCTTGGAATACTTCACTTAGTAGAATGGGTTCCAGCTCTAACCAGGAAAATATAAGATGTGCTGTATCACCATTGTTTCTCAGAGCTGAATAGTACTCCATGGTATACATATACCACATTTTATTAATCCATTCTTGAACTGATGGACACTTGGGCTGTTTCCACAGCCTTGCAATAATGAATTGTGCTACTATAAACATTCGAGTGCAGGTGTCTTTTTTGTAGAGTGTCATTGGATCTTTTGAATAGATGCCCAGAAATGGGATTGCTGGATCAAATGGTAGATTCATTGTATCGCTTTAAGGTATCTCCATATTGCTTTCCACAGAGGGTGAACTAGTTTGCAGTCCCACCAGCAGTGTAGGAGTGCTCTTCTCTCTACGCATCCATGCCAGCATTTGTTATTTGGAGATTTTTTGACAAAGGCCATTCTCACTGGAGTTAAGTGATATCTCATTGTAGTTTTGATTTGCATTTCCCTGATGATTAGACATGATGAGCATTTTTTCATATGTTTGTTGGGCATTCTTCTGTCTTCTTTAGAAAAGTTTCTGTTCAAGTCCTATGCCCACTTTTTAATAGGGTTATTTGATTTTTTTTCTTCCTGGTTTTCGTGAGTTCTAAGTATATTCTAGTTATCAGCCCTTTATCGGATACGTAGGATGCAAAAATTTTCTCCCATTCTGTAGGTTGTCTGTTTACTTTCATGACTGTTTCTTTGGCTGTGCAGCAGATTTTAGTTTAATCATATCCCATTTATTTATATTTGTTGCTGCTTTGATTGACTTTGGGGACTTCTTCATAAACTCTTTGCCTAGGCCGATGTCTAGGAGAGTGTTTCCAACATTTTCCTCTACAATTCTAATAGTTTCATACCTTAGGTTTAAGTCTGTTATCCAGCGTGAGTTGATTTTTGCGAGAGGTGAAAGGTGTGGGTCCTGCTTTAGACTTCTACAAGTGGCTGTCCAGTTTTCCCAGCACCATTTATTGAAAAGGGATTCTTTTCCCCAGCGTATGTTTTTGTCTGCTTTGTCAAAGATTAGATGGCTATATGAGGATGGTTTTATATCAGGATTCTCAGATCTGTTCCACTTGTCAATATTCCTATTTTTGTGCGAATACCAGATTGTTTTAATTACCACAGCTTTGTAGTATAGTTTGATATCTGGCATATTAATACCTCCCATTTTGTTTTTGTTGCCTAGAATTGCTCTTGATATTTGGGGTCTTCTTTGGTTCCATATGAAGAATAAAATAATTTTTTCTATATCTGTGAAGAATGCTAATGAGATTTTAATAGGTATTCCATCGAATCTGTAGATGAGTTTGGGTAGCATAGACATTTTTATGATGTTGAGTCTGCTGATCCATGAGCATGGAATGGATTTCCATCTGTTTACATCCTCTGCTAATTCCTTCTTCAGTGTTTCATAGTTCTCCCTGTAGAGGTCTTTTACCCCCTTGGTTAAGTATACTCCCAGGTACTTTAATTTCTTTGTTGCTATTGGGAAGGGAATTGAGTCTTTAATTTGCGTCTCAATTAGATTGTTGTTGGTGTATACGAATGGATCTGATTTCTGTGTATTGATTTTGTATCCTGAGACTTTACTAAATTCATTGATCAGTTCCAGGAGCTTCTTGGTTGAATCTTTGGGGTTTTCTAAATATAACATCACATCATCAGCAAACAGTGAAAGTTTGATCTCTTCTGCCCCTATTTGGATACCTTTAATTCCACTTTCCTGTCTGATTGCTGTAGCCAGGACTTCCAGCAAAATGTTGAACAGAAGTGGAGATAGTGGGCATCCTTGTCTGGTTCCAGTTCTAAGTGGGAATGCTTTCAGTTTTTCCCCATTCAGTATGATATTGGCTATGGGTCTGCCATATATGGCTTGTATCATTTTTAGCTATGTCCCTTCTATGCCTATTTTCTTAAGTGTTTGTATCATGAAAGGGTGTTGAATTTTTTCTGCATCTATTGAAAGAATCATGTGGTCTTTGTTTTTGCTTCTGTTTATGTGGTGAATTGCATTGATAGATTTACGTATGTTGAACCATCCCTGCATCTCTGGGATGAAGCCCACTTGGTCGTGATGGATTATTTTTTTGATAAGCATCTGGATTCGGTTAGCTAAGATTTTGTTGAAAATTTTTGCATCTATATTCATTAGGGATATTGGTCTGTAGTTTTCTTTTTTTGTTGCATCCTTTCCTGGTTTTGGTATCAGAGTAATATTCGCTTCATAAAAGGTGTCAGGGAGGTTTCCGTTCTTCTCAATGTTGTGGAATAGTTTCTGCAAGATAGGTACTAGTTCCTCTTTGTAAGTGTGGTAAAATTCGGGAGTGAAGCCATCTGGACCGGGACTTTTCTTTTTAGGGAGATTTTTAATTGCTGTTTCTATTTCAGCTGTTGAGATTGGTCTGTTCAGGGAATCTATTTCTTCCTGGTTGAGCTTAGGGAGGCTGTGTGTTTCTAGAAATTTGTCCATTTCCTCTACATTTTCCAGTTTGTGTGCATAAAGATTTTTGTAGTATTCATAAATTATATCTTGTATCTCTTTGGGATCAGTTGTGACATCTCCTTTTTCATTCCTGATGCAGCTTATTAGAGATTTCTCTTTTCTCCTTTTCGTTAGCTTAACTAATGGTGTGTGAATTTTGTTTATTTTTTCAAAGAACCAACTTTTTGTTTTATTAATCTCCTGAATAGCTTCCCTGTTTTCAATTTAATTTAGTTCTGATTTGATCTTGTTGATTTCACTTCTTCTGCTGGGTTGGGGTTGTTCTGTTCTTCTTTTTCCAGCACTATGAGTCATTTCATTAGATTGTCTATTTGTGATCTTTTTGTCTTTCAGTTATAGGCATTTATGGAGATAAACTTTCCTCTCAGAACTGCTTTACCTGTGTCCCAGAGGAGTTGATAACTTGTCTCTCCATTGTCGTTTTCTTCATAGAATTTTTTAATTTCCATCTTGATTTCTTCATTTATGAAGTAATCATTTAGTAGGAGGTTGTTTAATTTCCACATTTTTGTGTAGAAATGTGAGTTTCTGTTAGGGTTGATTTCTACTTTTATTCCACTGTGATCTGAGAAGGTACATGGTATGATATCTATTTTTTTTAAATTTCTTGAGATTTACTTTGTGTCCTAGGATATGGTGAATCTTAGAGAATGTCCCGTGAGCTGAAGAGAAGAACGTATATTTAGTGGATTCTGGGTAGAATGTCCTGTAGATGTCAGTCAGACCCAATTGTTCCAGGGTTTTAAGTCCATTATTTATTTATTAATTTTCTGTTTGGAGGATCTGTCTTGTGCCATCAGTGGGGTGTTGAAATCTCCGGTGGTTATGGTGTTGCTATTAATCCATTTGCTTAGATCCAGTAAGGTTTGCTTTATGAAACTGGGTGCACATAAGTTGGGTGTATATATACTTAAAATTGTTATCTCTTCTTGTTGAACTGTGCCCTTCACCATTATATAATGACCCTCTTTGTCTTTCACTACTTTTGTTGTTTTAAAAACTAAATCATCTGAAATTAGAACTGCCATGCCAGCCTTCTTTTGGCTTCCACTTGCCTGGAATACTGATCTTTTAGTCTATATGCATCCTTGCAGGTTAGATGTGTTTCCTGAAGACAGCATATACTAGGCCTGTATTTTCTTATCCATTCAGCCAGACTATGTCTCTTGAGTGGAGAGTTTAATCCTTTCACATTTATTGAGAGAACTGATAGGTAAGGTAGATTACTGTTTATTCTGTTGGGTTGGATGTTGTTGCTTTTATTTCTCTCTTGATCCATAGGGATATCTGGCCTTTAATCTTTGGGTTTTGGTTGTTTTTATATTCGTGAGTTTCTATTATGGTGTTCCGTGTGTAACACTGTTTTGAGTACTTCTTGTAGGGCTGGTCTTGTCTTGGTGAATTCTCTGAGGCTTTGCTTGTCTGGGAATGTCTTAGTTTCTCCTTCATATATGAAGCTTAGTTTTGCAGGGAATAAGATTCTAGGCTGGGCATTGTTTTGTTTCAGAAGAGAGAGAATGGGGCCCCAGTCTCTCCTTGCTTGTAAAGTCTCATTAGAGAAGTCTGGTGTTATTCGAATTGGCTTTCTCTTGTATGTTACTTGCTTCTTTCTTCTTACAGTTCTTAGAAGGGCCTCTTTAGTTGATATTTTGGTCAGTCTGATGACTGCATGACGGGACATCTTCCTGTTTGCATTGAATCTCCCAGGGGTTCTCTGGGCTTCTTGAACTTGTATATCAAGATTTTGAGCAACCCTGGGAAATTTTCCTCTATTATATCTTCAAAAAGCTTGTCCAGCCCTTGAGTGTTGTCTTCTTCCCCTTCTGGAAACCCTATGACCCTCATGTTTGGTTTTTTCACATAATCCCACAGCTCTTGTAGACTTTGTTCTTTTCTCTTTTCTCTGTTCTATCTCTGTGACTGATTCATTTAATTGAAAGGTGTTATCTTCAATCTCTGAGATTCTTTCTTCTGTTTGATCTACCCTGTTCTTGAGACTTTCCACAGTATTCTATAATTCCCTGAGTTGATTTTTCATCTCCAGGACTTTGGTTAACGTTTTCTTCACTGTGTCGATCTCTTTAGTGAACCTTTGTTCCATATTCTTGAGGCTTTTTGTGGTTTCTTTGTGTTGGTTATTGAGTTGTTGTTTCAGGTCGGTGAGTGTTCTTATGATCCACATACAAAATTCCTCTTCTGTCATATTGGTTGCCTGATTTTGGTTGGTGTCTGTTTCTAGGGTGCTGGTGCTCCTCTTTGAGGGTGTGTTATCCATTTGGTTCTTCTTATTTCCTGAGTTCTTTCGCTGAATTCTTCCCATGTCGATCAGTTGTTGTTTCTTTCCTTTAGGTTTTTGTTTGGGTATTCACACACCTTGTTTAGTTTCTGAGCTGTTAGGTGGTGTCTGTGGGTGAGATTCGGCCACTCCCTGTATATTGAGTCAGTGGGTGCCGTGAAAAGGCTGTGCAGGATGCTGTCCCTGTCAGTAGGTGTCGCTTGCTTGGAGGAACAGGCTATGCTGTGGATTTTGTGTCCTGTTATCAGTTCTTGTTCTGGGCGGAGCTGGGTTGGGTAAGCCTGTCCTCAAGCACCACCAATGTCGTCAGCCAGGGTCAAAGTTCTGTTCTCTGCTTCCAGGAAAAGCTGTCAGGGCGGGGCTGGAATGGTTCTGCTCAGCCAGAAAGTCTGGGTGTGGGGGTGGGGCTGTCTGAGACGCACTTCTTTCCACCCTCCCCAACTCTGCAGCTACTCCTAGGCCTCTGCCAGCAGGCCAGACCACACGCCACCAGGCCTCCCTGGACTGTGATGCTGGCGGGGAGGTTCCCTTCGCAGGAACGCCACCTGGGATGGGCGTACAGCCTCCTTTTGGGGGAGGGTTGCCCTCTAGGAGGCTGATCTGTCCCTGAAGGCACACACACCTCAGTAGGCTGTTCACGTATATCCCTTCTGTGCCCCGGGCAATGCTAGCCCTCAGTGCAGGGGATCTGGTCTGCAGGTCCGACCTCTGGGTCCCAGAGTTCAAACTGTATCCCCACCAGGGAGAGGAGTTCGGTCCCAATTCACCCACAGGGAGCCCAAGCTGGGTCTATGTCTCTCAGCCTCTGAGTCAGCACCATTCTCCTGGGAACACCGTGCCAGCAGCACCTGGGAGAGCTGGCTGGTAGGGAGCTCACAGTCTGAGTTCCCCTTAGTCATCTGTAGGGTCCTAAAAGGGAAGGTCCCGTTCCCTGGAGGTGCCTCCAGCTGGTGGCTGTATTGTCTCTCTGGGCAGCCGTGGGTAGGGTAGGTGGAGGGGAGGAGGAGGCAATCTGGATTATTTTTTTGATAAGCGTCTGGATTCAGTTAGCTAAGATTTTGTTGAAAATTTTTGCATCTTTATTCATTAGGGATACTGGTCTGTAGTTTTCTTTTTTTGTTGCATCCTTTCCTGGTTTTGGTATCAGAGTAATATTCACTTCATAAAAGGTGTCAGGGAGGTTTCCGTTCTTCTCAATATTGTGGAATAGTTTCTGCAAGATAGGTACTAGTTCCTCTTTGTAAGTGTGGTAAAATTCGGGTGTGAAGCCATCTGGACCGAGACTTTTCTTTTTAGGGAGATTTTTAATTGCTGTTTCTATATCAGCTGTTGAGATTGGTCTGTTCAGGGAATCTATTTCTTCCTGATTGAGCCTAGGGAGGCTGCGTGTTTCTAGAAATTTGTCCATTTCCTCCACATTTTCCAGTTTGTGTGAATAAAGATTATTGTAGTACTCATTAATTATATCTTGTATCTCTTTGGGATCAGTTGTGATATCTCCTTTTTTATTCCTGATGGAACTTATTAGAGACTTCTCTTTTCTTGTTTTCGTCAGCTTAGCCAGTGGCGTGTTAATTTTGTATAGTTTTTTCAAATAACCAAACTTTTTGTGTTGTTAAGCTCCTGAATAGCTTCCCTGTTTTCAATTTAATTTAGTTCTGATTTGATCTTGTTGATTTCACTTCTTCTGCTTGGTTTGGGGCTGGTCTGTTCTTCTTTTTCCAGCTCTTTGAGTCATTTCATTAGGTTGTCTATTTGTGATCTTTTTGACTTTTGGTTATAGGCATTTATGGAGATAAACTTTCCTCTCAGAACTGCTTTAGCTGTGTCCCAGAGGAGTTGATAACTTGTCTCTCCATTGTCATTTTCTTCATAGAATTTTTTTATTTCCATCTTGATTTCTTCATTTATGAAGTAATCATTTAGTAGGAGGTATTCACACACCTTGTTTAGTTTCTGAGGCGTTAGGTGGTGTCTGTGGGTGAAATTGGACCACTCCCTGTATATTGAGTCAGTGGGTGCCATGGAAAGGCTGTGCAAGATGCCGTCCCTGTCAGTAGGTGGCGTTTGCTTGGAGGAACAGGCTATGCTGTTGATTTTGTGTCCTGTTATCAGCTCTTGTTCTGGGCGGAGCTGAGTTGGGTAAGCCTGCCCTCAGGCCGTTAGCAGGGGTCAAAGTTCTGTTCTCTGCTTCCAGGAAAAGCTGTCAGGGCGGGCCTGGAATGGTCCCGCTCAGCCAGAAAGTCTGGGTGTGGGGGTGGGGCTGTCTGGGAGATTCAATGCAAACAGGAAGACACCACAACATATAGTCATCAGACTGACCAAAATATCAACTAAAGAGGCCCTTCTACAAGCTGTAAGGTGAAAGAAGCAAATAACATACAAAGAAAAGCTGACACAAGTAATGCAAGACTTCTCAACTGAAACCTTACAAGCAAGGAGAGAGTGGGGCCCTATTCTCACTCTTCTCAAACAGAATAATGCACAGGATAGAATATTGTACCCTGAAAAACTAAATTTTATATACAAAGGGGAAATAAAGACATTCTCAGTTAAGCAAAGGCTGAGTGAATTCACGAAGACAAGACTAGCCCTAAAAGAAGTAGTCAAAACAGTGTTAAAATCACATCAGCATAATAAACACTCATGAATGTAAAAACCCTCAAAAGTTAAAGAATAAAGGCCAGATACCACAATGTCTCAAGAGAGAAAACAAAGCAACAAAATCCAACCCAACAGGATGAACAGATATTTACCCCACCTATCAGTTCCCTCAATAAATCTGAACAGCTTAAGCTCCCCATTCAAGAGACATAGGCAGGCTCAATGGATAAAAGAATACAAACCAAGTATCTTCTGTCTTCAGAAAACTCACCAATCCGGCAAGGGTGCATATAGACCAAAGGTAAATGGGTGGAGATCATTATTTCAAGGAAATGGAAACCAAAAGAAGTCTGGCATGGCAGTTTTGATTTTAGATAACTTAATTTTTAAACCAATAAAAGTAATGAAAGAAAAGAGGGTCATTATATAATGGTGAAGGGTACAGTTCAACAAGAAGACATAACAATTTTAACTATGTATGCACTCAACTTAGGTGCACCCAGATTCATAAAGCAAACCCTACTTGATCTAAGCAAATTGATAAATAGCAACTCCATAATAGCTGGAGATTTCAACACCCCACTGACTGCACGGGACAGATCCTCCAAACAAAAAATTAATAAAAAAGTAATGGACTTAAACAAAACTTCAAAACAATTGGGACTGACTGACATTTACAGACACTCTACCGAAAATACACTGAATATGTGTTCTTCTCATCAGCTCATAGGACATTCTCTAAGATTGACCATATCCTAGGACACAAAGCAAGTCTTAAAATTTTTTTTTTTAAATAGAAATTATACCATGTATCTTCTCAGATCACAGTGGAATAAAAGTAGAAATCAACCCTAACAGGAACTCTCATTTCCACAAAAAAAAAGTGGAAATTAAACAACCTTCTGCTGAATGATTACTTCATAAATGAGGAAATCAAGATGAAATCAAAAAATTATTTGAATTTAATGACAATGGAGACACAAGTTATCAAATTCTGTGGGACACAGCTAAAGCGGTCCTGAGAGGAAATTTTATTTCCATAAATGTCTATATCCAAAAGTCAGAAAGATTACAAATAGACAACCTAATGAATCAACTCGAAGAGCTGGAAAAAGAAGAACAGATTGACCCCAAACCCAGCAGAAGAAGTGAAATTAACAAGATCAAATCAGAACTAAATGAAATTGACAATAGAAAAACTACACAGAAGATTAATAAAACAAAAAGTTGGTTCTTTGAAAAAATAAACAAAATTGACATGCCTTTGGCTAAACTAACAAAAAGCAGAAAAGAGAAATCTCTAATAAGCTCCATCAGGAATAAAAAGGAGATATTACACCTAATGTCATGGAGATGCAAGATATAATCTATGAATACTACAAAAAACTTTATGCACACAAGCTAAAAAGAGGAGAAAATGGACAAATTTTTAGAAACACACAGTCTCTCTAGGCTCAAGCAGGAAGAAATAGAATTATGGAACAGACCAAAATCAAGTGCTGAAATAGAAACAGCAATAAAAAACCTTCCTAAAAAGAAAAGCCCCAGACCAGATGGTTACACATCCAAATTTTACCATACCTACAAAGAAGAATTGGTGACTATCCTGCAGAAATTATTCCACAACATTGAATAGGATGGAATCCTACCTGATTCATTTTATGAAACCAACATCACTTTGATACCAAAAGTAGGAAATGATGCAACAAAGAAATCTACAGACCAATATCCCTTATGAATATAGATGCAAAAATTCTCAACAAAATCCTAGTTAACCTAATCTAGGTGCTTATCAAGAAAATACTCCATCAGGACCAAGTGGGCTCCCTCCCAGGGATACAGGGATGGTTCAACATATGTAAATCTATAAATGTAATTCACCACATAAACAGAAGCAAAAAAAAAAAGACCATATGATGCAGAAAAAGCATTCAACAAAATTCAACACCCTTTTATGATAAGAATTCTTAACAAAATAGGCATAGTAGGGGTTAACATAAAAATGATACAAGCCATATATGACAGAACCACAGCCAACATCATAGTGAATAGGGAAAAATTGAAAGCATTCCTACTTAGAACTGGAACAAGGCAAGCTTGCCCACTATCTCGACTTCTATTCAACATAGTGATGGAAGTCCTGGCTATAGAAATCAGACATGAAAGTGGAATTAAAGGCATCCAAATGGAGGCAGAAGAGCAAACTCTCATTCTTTGCTGATATGATATTATATCTAGAAAACCCCAAGGGTTCAACCAAGAGACTCCTGGAATTGATAAATGAAGTCAGTGAAGTCTCAGGATACAAAATCAATACACACAAATCGGAGGCATTCATATACGGCAATAACAGTCAAATGACAACCAATTCAAAGACTCAATATCCTTCACAATAGCAGCAAAGAAAGTAAAGTACCTAGGAATATACTTGCCTAAGGAGGCAAAAGACCTCTACAGGGAGAACCATGAAACACTGATGCAGGGAATAGCAAAGGACATAAGCAGATGGAAAACCACACCATGCTCATGGGTCAGCAGAATCAACATTAAAATGTCTATACTACCCAAAGTGATCTACAGATTCAATGCAATCCCTATTAAAATACCAACATCATTTTTCACAGATATAGAAAAAATAGTTTTATGTTTCATATGAAACCAGAGAAGACCGTGTATAGCATTTGCAATTCTATGCAATAAAAACAAAATGGGAAGTATCAATTTGCCAGATTTCAAACTATACTTCAAGGCTGTAGTAATTAAATCACCTTGGAACTGGCACAAGAATAGGGACACTGACCAGTGGAACAGAACTGAGAACCAAGACATAAAACCATCCTCATATAGCCATCTAATCTTTGACAAAGAAGACAAAAAATACACTGGGGAAAAGAATTCCTTTTCAATAAATGGTTCTGGGAAACTGGATAGCCTCTTGTAGAACTAAAGCAGGATCCACACCTTTCACCTCTCACAAAAATCAACTCAGGCTGGGTAACAGACTTAAACCTAAGGTATGAAACTATTAGAATTCTAGAGGAAAATGTTTGAAATACTCTTCTAGACATTGGCCTAGGCAAAGAATTTATGAAGAAGACCTCCTGATCAAAGGCAATCACAGTAACAATAAAAATAAATAAAGGGGCCTGATCAAAGTAAAAAGCTTCTAAATGGCCAAAGAAACTATCACAAGAACAAAGAGATAACCTACAGAATGGGATAAAATTTTCACATGCTATAAATCTGATAAGAGACTGATCACTAGAATCTATTGAGAACTCATGAAAATCATCTAGAAAAAAATCAAACAACTCTATCAAAAAGTGGGCAAGGGACATGAACAGAAACTTTTCCAAAGAAGACAGAAGAATGGCCAACAAACATATGAAAAAATCCTCAACATCTCTAATCATCAGGCAAATGCAAATCAAAACTGCAATGAGATATACTTATCCCCAGTGAGAATGACCTTTATCAAAAAGTCCCAAAACAATAAATGTTGACATGGATGTGGAGAGATAGGAACACTCATACACAGCTGGTGAAACTACAAATTAGTGAAACCTCTGTGGAAAGCAATATGGAGATACCTTAAAGCAATCCCATTTTTTGGCATCTACCCAAAAGAACAAAACACACTCTATAAAAAGGATGGGCAAGGGCAAGATATGTAACCCTAACAATATCTGTACCCCCATAATATGAAGTAATAAAAAAAATAAATAAATAAAATAAGTGGATCACGTATGGTTGTCTGCTCACATGACAGTTAACTGCTCAAAACTTTAAAAAAAGGAATGGAGAGGGGGAAAAAATGACATATGCACTCAAATGTTTAGAGCAGCACAATTCATGATTGCAAAGTTGTGGAAACAATCCAAGTGTCCATCAAAACATGAGTGGATTAATAAAATGTAGTATATACATATATATATCATTGGGTATTATTCAGCTATAAGAAAAATAGTGATATAGCACCTCTTGTATTTTCCTGGATAGAGCTAGGACCCATTCTACTAAGTGAAGTATCTCAAGAATGGGAGAAAAAGCACCACATGTACTCACCAGCAAATTGGTATTAACGGACCAACGCCTAAGTGGACATATAGGAATAACATTTATTGGGTGTCAGGATGGGAGGGTGAAGGAGGGGATGGGTATATACATACATAATGAATGCAATGTGCACCATCTGGGGGATGATAACACTTGAAGCTCTGACTCGAGGGGGGAGGGGGCAAGGGCAATACACATAAGCTTAACATTTGTACTCCCATAATATGCTGAAATAAAAAAATAAAATAAAATAAAGAAAAAAGAATTTCCTGAAGAACTTTAAAATGATCTGAAGCCACCATGGTGCCATGTTGGAAGTGCTAAAGGTTATTACAGTTAAGTATAAAACCAAATATTTTCCATTCCTTTTTATTTAAAACTAAAGGCTAAATGTTGACATTGTATAATAATGTCTTTGTACCCCTCCCAATATTTATCCCCTAAATGTTTATGTAAGCATATGACCTGGGTTAAAGTGGCATGTTTGGCACAATGACATACTACAGCATTTTCTGTAGCTTCCATACTATCTCTTTTTGCATTGACTTCAACCTTTATAATCACAAGCTATCTATGAAGTAGGAGTGTGTCAGCAAGTATCAAGTTGTAATCCATTTCTATGGTGTCTCCAGCAGATTTCAGAAACTCCCTTGGATTCCAAACATCGCGGTCATGTTTGGAATACTGCTTCAAACAGAAATACTGCTCCTACTCTCTGTGTATATGTTTATTCTCAGTTCTTTCACTACTGAAAGCTCTAATTAAGCGGAATAAGTTTTGCTGTCTGAGTTGACTTTACCTAAATTTGAGAACTAATGAGAGAGGATAAAGTAGTGACATTATATCCTATTTGATAATGTCTGGTATCAGTTTTGTGGTAAGACATCAACAAATAGTGTTCAGTTAGGGTTTGCAATGGGTGTCTCTGCTAAATAGGAGTCAGGTACAGAAAGTTCCCTGTGATAAGACCAATGTGAGCTCAAGATTTCCACTCACCCAAAACTCCTGCTGCATCAGTATTCACCACACTCATCTTAAGTTCACCCAGACACATGGTCAATGTTTCATGCTGTTATATTTATCTAAATGCCTCTTCATTTTTATGTGTGACTATCTCATCAGAAATTTTTTAAAAAATTATCCTTTGATGAAGATCTCCCCAACCAGACTCCAACCAGCCTGTAGTAACCACCATTTTACTTTCCACTTTTATGAGTTTAACTGTTTTAGATTTCACATATAAGTGAAATCATGGGGTGTTTTTTTTCCGTGCTTGGCTTATTTAAGTTACCAGAAAAAAAAGTACTATACATATACACACAGACACACAAGTGCAATAGGACATGTGTTAAGTAAAATAAATACCACAGAATCTCACTTATACATAGAAACTAAAAATGTCAAACAAAAAATAGTCACAGTATAATGCTGGTGACCAGAGGCTGAGCATTAGGAATACATGGGGAAGGGGAGACTTTCGTCAATGGATATAAAGGTTCAATTAAATAGGAGGAATAAGTTCTGGTGTTCTATTCCATATCATGGTGACTATAGTTAACTGTAAAGTATTGTGTGTTTCATAATAGCTAAAACAGGAGATTAAATGTTCTCAACTCAAAGAAATGATAACAATGACCAATATTTGGGATGCCAAACATGCTAGTTTTCCTGATTTGATAATTTCACAAGTTATACATGTATCAGAACATCACATTTTATGAGATAAATATATACATTCTTTATCAATTAAATAAAATTAAGTTTTATAATGTAAAAAAGCACAAAAATACACCAGATTTATTTCCTTTTATACAAGTGACACTATTTCTTCATTTTTAAGGCTGAATAATATCTCTAGCGCATATATACTACATTTATTTATCCATTCATCTGTTGATGGAAACAGGTTGATTCTATAACTTGGCTGTTGTGATTAATTCTGAAATGAACATAGGATTGCAGATATCTCTTAAACATACTGATTTCAAGTCTTTTGGATAAATACGAAGAAGTGGCATTGCTGAATCATGTGGTAATTCTATTTTTACTTTTTTAATGAACATCCATACAGTTTTTCCTAACACCTGTATTAATTAACGTTCCCACCAACCATGTAAAAAAAAGTTCCCTTTTCTCCACATCCTGGACAACTCTTGCTATTTTTTGTCTTTTTGGCAAAAGACATTCTGTCATGTGTGCAATGATATCATATTGTGGTTTTAATTTGAACTTCCCTGATGATTAGTGACATTGGGCACTTTTTATTTTTCTCCATTTGATCACAGCAGGATATTAACTGTAGAAAACCATAAAGAATCCATTAAAAATTCCTAGAACTAATAGAGGAATTATGTAGAGTTGCAGGGTACAAAATCAGTATGCAAAAATCAGTATCGTTTCTCTACACTAACAATGAACAATCTAATAAAGAAATCAGAATAGTAATTTTATTTACAACAGTTATAAAAATAAAATATTTAAGATTAAAGTCAATCAAGGAGGTACAAGTATTGTACACTGAAAGTATAAAACATTAGTAGAGGCTGGGCACAATAGCTCACTCCTGTAATCCCAGCACTCTGGGAGACCGAGGCAGGTGGATCACTCAAGGTCAGGAATTTGAAACCAGCCTGAGCAAGAGCGAGACCCCATCTCTACTAAAAATAGAAAGAAATTAATTGGCCAACTAAAAATATATAGAAAAAATTAGCCAGGCATGGTGACACATGCCTGTAATCCCAGCTACTCAGGAGGCTGAGGCAGAAGGATTGCCTGAGCCCAGGAGTTTGAGGTTGCTGTGAGCTAGGCTGATGCCACAGCACTCTTACTGGGGCAACAGAGTGAGACTCTGACTCAAACAACAACAAAAAAAAAAAAAAAAAAAAAAAAAACTTTAGTGGAACGTTAATATTCACAGATTCTTAAACCACTTATATAACGTCCTCTGGGCAATGTTTATTCAGGTCTCTTATGCATTTTGATAGGGTTATTTGTTTTCTTGCTATAGAATTCTTCATGTTACTTACAGATTCTTTGAATTTCACCATATTGGATATGGAATTTGACATAGTTTGCAAAATTTTTCTTGCAACTGTAGGTAATTGTTTCCTTATTTTGTTCAGAAGCCATCTAGTAATGTAATCTTATTTGTATATGTGTAGTCATTACCAAAATCTATATTTGCTCTTCTTGCCTGACCTTTTGGGGTCAAATCTAAAACATCATTGCCCACAACAATGTCATATTACATTTCCACTATGTTTTCTTTTAGTAGTTTTACATATTCATATCTTATGTTCAAGTCTTTAATCCATTTTGAGTTGATTTTGCACATGCTGTGATATAAGGCTCCAGCTTCATTCTTCTGTATATGGATATCCAGTTGTACCAGCAACGTTCTTGTGAAAACCATCCTTTTTAAATTGTGTATTCTTGACAACTTCATCAAAAACCAATTGACCTTGCATGTGTGCATTAATTTCTAAGCTCTTCATTCTGTTCCATCAGTCCATGAATCTATTTTCATGCTAGTATCATATTGATCTTGTTACTGTAACTTTGTTGTACATTTTGGAGTCAGTGTGATGTCTCTAGCTTTCTTCTTCTTGCTCATGATTGTCATGGCTACTTCAGTTTTCTTCTGGTTTCATACAAATTTTATCATTGTAATTTCTACCTCTGTGAAAATATGTTATTGGAAGTTTGATAGAGATATCATTGAATCTGTAGGTAGCCTTGGATACTATGGATGTTTTTACACAATAATAATACTTCTAATCCATGAACATGGGATATCTTTCCATTATGTCCTTTCCAACTTTTGTCATGAATGTTTTATAGTTTTAAGGGTAAAATTCTTTTATCTCTTTGATTGAATTTAACCTTAAGTATTTTATTTCTATAGCTATTGTAAATGGAGTCATACTCTTGATTTTTTGTTTGTTTCTTTTTCTTGCATAATTACTCTAGATAGGCTTTCAGTACAATATGGAATAGAAGTGATAATCCTTTTTTTGTTACAAATTTGAGGAAAGGTGTTAAATTTTCTACCACTGAGTGTAATGTTAACTAGTAGCTTACCATGAATGGCCTTTATTGTTTTGAGATACATTACTTCTTTACTTGAATTGTTAAGTGTTTTTATCATGAAAGATTGCTGAACTTTGTCAAATTCTTGTCCTATATCTAGTGAGATAATGATAAAGTTTTTCTTCGTCACTCTGTCAATGTGATGTATCACAAGCATTCATTTGCTTATGTTAAACCATTCTTTTATTCCAGAGAATAAAATTCAACTTGATCATGATGAATTATTCTTTTAATATGTTGCTAAATTCAGTTTGCTGGTATTTTGTTGAAGACTTTTAACATCCATGCTCATTAAAAATATTGGACTGTAATTTTGTTTCTCATAATATCCTTGTATGGCTTTGCTATTAGAGTAATGCTGACATAGTAAGATTTGTTTGGAATTATTCCATCCCTTTTAATTTTTTGGTAAAGTTCAGAAGGCTTGTATTAGTTCTCCTTTAAGTGTTTTGATGATTCAGCAGTGAAGTCATCATATCCTGGACATTTCTTTGATGAGTCTTTTCACTACTGATTCAATCTTCTTGCTCACTATTGGTCTGTTTATATTTTCTATTTCTTCCTGATTCAGTTATGTTAGCTTCAATATGTCTAGGAATTTATCCATTTTTCTAGGTCATTAAAATTATTCATTTATAATTGTTCATTATTGTCTCTTCTAATCTTTTATATTTCTGTGGTATCAATTGAGCTGTCTCCTCATTCATTTCTGATTTTATTTATTTGAATCTTTTCCCTTTTTTTCTTGGTTAGTCACCTAAAAGGTTTTTTTAAATTTTATCTTTCTAAAAAATCTTCCAATCTGTTGATCATTTGTATTACTTTTCTAGTCTCTGTTTTAATTGATTTTTTTCTCTGCCTCTTATTAGATCTTTTTTAATGCTAACATTATCATTACTTTATTCTTTTTATATATCCTTTAGGCATGCTGTTATTTATTTCAAATTTTTTCCCATTTAATGTGAGCACCATTGCTATAAATTTTCCTATTAGAACCACTTTTGCTGAATCCATAAGCTTTGCTATGTTTTATTCCATTTTTTATCTAAAGATATTTTTAAAATTCATTGAGATATTGTTTGTTTGGGAAAATGTTTAATTTCCAAGTGCTTGTGAATTTTACTTATTTCCTCTATTATTGGTTTCTAATTTCATACTACTCTAGTCAGAATAGACACTTGGTGTGATTTCAATTTTTTTTTAATTTTGCTAATACTTTTCTTGTGGCCTTACATATGATTTATCCTGGATAATATTTCGTGTGTCCATGAGGGGAAAGTATATTGTGTTGCTATTGGATGGAATATTCTGTATATGTCTGCTAGTTTCACTTGTGCTCACGTGTTGTTCAAGTCCAATATTTCCTTATTAGTTTTCTGTATGATCTGTATATTGGTGAAAGTTGGATATTGAAGTTCTTTGCTATTATTGTAGTATGAGCTTTGTCTTCCTTCAAATCTGTTAATACTTGCTTCATATACTTTAGTTCTGTAATGTCCAGTGCATATATATTTATAATTGTTATATCTTCTTCATGAATTCATGATTATCTAATGTCCTTCCTTGCCTCTTTTGAGTTTTTGATATGTCTATTTTGTATGATACATGTATAGCTGCACCTGCTAGCTTTTTGTTTCCAATTGCATGGGACATCTCTTTAAGTCATTTCACTTTCAGTCTATGTGTATCCTTAAAGACAGGGGAGTCTTTTGTATACAGCATATAATTGGTTAATGTTTCTTTTAATTCACTCTACATATTTTATTGCAAAATTCAATCCATTTAAATTCCAGGTAATTATTCATCAATGAGATTTACTACTGCCATTTTAAATTTTTACTTCTTTTTCTTCCTCTCTTCCTGTATTTCTTCATGGTTTAATGATTTTCTGTAGTGCTATATTTTGAATTCTTAATAAATATATATATATATTTGCATCTACTATAGATTTTTTCTTTGTGGTTATCTTGAGGCTTAAACAAAACATCATATACTTGTAACACATTAGTTCAAGCTCATAAAACTTAACTTTGATTTACTACCACAAATCTTCAATTTTATACACAGTGCACACATCCTCTAGGATATTAACATCAAAATTTAGATTTTGTTAATGTATCCTTTGAGAATTTATGTCATGGAAAGGTGTCGTGTTTCTGAGCATAACTTCGGTGATGACGTCTCTTCCACTCCCATTTCCTGCAAGGTTCCCCAGTGGGCTAGGACACTGATTTCTGCCTCTTGCCCCCTGAAGGATAATTCTATAGATGTGAAGGAGACAGGGGAGGTGGGTCTGAAAGCATTTCAGAAACGTCTTCTCTCTCCCTCTCTCTCAGACAGAACCGTCTGTGAGGGCACCACTTTATGATGTGTCCCAAGTCCTAGACGAAATGAACTAGAGGGAATAGAACAGGAATCCCCCAACAATGTGGCAACTGGGAAATTTAAACTATAATCCCTTTACCAAATACAGCTTCCAGGAATCCAACACCTATGTCCAATATCATCTTGTCCTAGACTACATGCCATCTGGTGGACTGTGCCTAATAAACTAATGCTCTGGTCCTGTTTCTACCCACAAGTACTGGTCTCTCTGCAGATTTCAGGTTTGTTCTTGCTCATATAACTTCCAGTATCTTGAATATTAAATAAAATGTACTGATCTACAGGTTGTGCAGGTGTGTTGATGTGAATCATAATGATGTTGCTATTCTTGATGTAAAAAGGAGAGCTGTTTTCTCAGCTGCCTTCTGCCCCCAGGTAAAAAGAAGCTTCATCCTTAATAGCAAGGAATTGTAAACAATCCAAATCTTAACCAGTAGCTTAATAAACAATTATTTTTATAAATGCTCCATTAGGACACTACATCATTAACAACAATGAGTGTTTCATGCACACCGCAGTGTGGCTGCATCCACAGTATGTACTGTGAGTAAAATAAGCCAAAAACTCCCTGCTACATGATTCCATAATTACAAACTACAGACAATGAAAACTAAAGTAACATAAAATATATTACCAGGTGCAGAGGTAAAGAGAGGAAGACGGAAGGGGAAAGAAGGAGAAATTTTAAAAGGACAAGTGTAAGTAAATATTGAGGGAAATCGATTTCCTCAATATCCCACACTGGGTGACAGTGAGTCAATATCTTTAATTTGTATAGTTTCAATATTTTAAGGAAACTTTACATAAATTATATGTCATTAAATATGAACAATTAAGTAGATGATTTGATACAGAAAGAGTAAAGGGCAAACAGGTAAAAATAAGTAAAACATTTGGTGCTTGAAATGCATGTGTTTTGACATTGTGTGTTCCAAATATTTTGCACATATTATTTAAGTAAAAACAGGAAGGCAAAAATTTTCCTTTATAACTTGTTACAGAGTTGAGGTTCCAGAAGCCACTCTGGTCTGCAGTGGGTTCCAGGGATGGGATTATCGGCACTGATACTAAGCCTATCTTCCCATATGTGTTCTTGGACATACCATACAACCTCTAAATGCATCTAGGGTTACGTTTACATCTGTAAAATACATGAAACACTGACACCCACAGCATATGGTTTATGTGTGTTTGTAAATTACACAAGTGAACACGAGCTATTAATCACAGTACGGTCATGCTATTTTTCTCTAGTCTTGCCCTCCCTCAGGTGTCCCCACTGCAGAGCTTGCTATATAGCAGGGCACATGCAAATAGGGCCCTCCCTCTGCTGATGAAAACCAGCCCAGCCCTCACCTTGCAGCTCTGGGAGAGGAGACCCAGCCCCACCATTCCCAGGTGTCCCCATTCGGTGATCAGGACTGAACACAGAGACTCACCATGGAGTCTGGGCTGAGCTGGGTTTTCCTTGTTGCTCTGTTACCAGGTAATTCATGGAGAACTAGAGACATTGAGTGTGTGAGTGGATGTGAGTGAGAGAAACAGTGTGTTTGTGTGACAGTTTCTGACCAGGCTATGTCTGTGTTTGCAGGTGTCCAGTGTGAGGTGCAGCTGGTGGAGTCTGGGGGAGGCCTGGTCCAGCCTGGGGGGTCCCTGAGACTCTCCTGTGCAGCCTCCGGATTCACCTTTGATGACTACTACATGCACTGGGTCCGCCAGGCTCCAGGGAAGGGGCTGGAGTGGGTCTCATACATTGATTATGATGGTGATAGCACAAGCTACACGGACTCAGTTAGGGGCCGATTCACCATCTCCAGAGACAATGGCAAGAATATGCTTTATCTGCAAATGAACAGTGTGAGAGCCGAGGATACAGCCATGTACTACTGTGCTAGAGACACAGTGAGGCGACATCACTGTGAGCACAGACACAAACCTCCTGCGGGGGCACGCAGGACACAAGGAGCAGAGTCAGCCCAGAGCAGGTGCAGGTGGCAATAATGGTTCATTTCCTGCCAGATTTGGGGGCTTCTTCTCTAGAAATTTTATCCTGGGACCTATCTTCTTTGTGGCTCTGTGCTCGTCACTGTCATGTCTGAATTAGAAATGTCTAGTAGTAGTAAAAGAACACATTCTCACCTACACACAAGGGAGAATATCACTCAAGTGGGCAGAAAAGACCCTGATTTTATCACAGGGGTCAGAGTGCTGAGGAAGCCCAGGAGAACCTGCTGAGCATTTTCCAACCAGACTCAGCGCAGATACCTCAATGGGACTCCCTGAGTGCGACAGTCTTTGGGATTCAGATTAGGACATGTAGGGACCTGGGACATGACCAGTGTCTCATAAAACCTAACAATTTCAAATTTTATTCTCATTTAAAACTGTACATTCCTCATCCAAAAATTATTCAGTTGTATCTATTTCTGCAAGGTCTTTTTATTCCTCCCTAGGTTCTATTTTGAATTCTTCCTTTTCTCCTTCTTCCCTCTAGAAAAGGGAGGATGTGGTCTCTGTGTCCAAATTCCGGGGCTCGATCCCTTTACCTGGAGCTCGGGTGTGGCCCAGGCTGTGGCTCCTGTGGGACCTGAGAAGGATTGATGGGACTGTCTCACCATTATTGCTGGGACCCTCCTGCTGTCACCTGGGCATGGACTCACTTTCCAAATGCAAGTGGCCATTAGTAGCTGAGAGAATAGGATTGATTTGACAAAGTGGGATGTGTCCACTGAGTCTCCCACAGAGTCACCTTCAACACCTGTGGGGCATGAGGGAGACCTGCAGATGGAAACCTCAGTGTGCTGAGCACTGCTTTGTGGCAACAAGGTCCTTGTGAATGGTGTCCTTGTGGCCCCAGCATGATGACACAACACCCTGCAGTTGAGTCTCTCCTGTGTGAAGTGCCTACCCCAGATGGTAATTTGTCCAAGAGCCTCCTCATCCTCCCCCTCTGCTCCTCCTGACTGCCCTCTCCTATGTTCTCTTCCTTCCTATGGAGAGCAAAATTATTCCTTGTTTTTACTCTCATACCCACTGTTATCAAGAAGGAACCAGTTTCCTGTACTGAACAAGGATTTGTCTCTAAACCACATGGGATTCACAAAAGATTTCTTCCAAAATTTCCTGTTTCATCATAGGAGATTCTTGTGGGAAATGAGGTGCACCGTCCATTTTAAGAAGAGATTTCCATGCTTGAGTAATTTCCATGTCTACTTGGAGACACAGATGGGTCCTCATTTCAAGCAGTAAAAAATTAAGTTCGTGAGAGGGTTTGCAGTCTCCTGTGGGCCCTGCTGATGAGATGGCTACAAAATCAGGCAGTAAAGGTCCTTTCAATCACCAAATCCTAGAGTGCTAATGCCTGTGCCCTTCCTGGAGTGGCCCATAATGCCATAAGTGCTTGTGGGTTATCTTTGGATATGGAAGATCAAGAATTTCTGAAAAGTTACTTATTTTCTACTTCAACATATTATGTGATTGTTTTTGGTTACATGTATCAATTTTGTTATGCTAGAGCCAGGGTTATAAGTGTGCCCATCACCCAGATAGTGTTCATTGTACACATAGGGCAGGATTTCATGCATACCCTCTTCCTCTCTCCCTCCTGTTTGATTTCCAGTGAGTCTTACTTACCTCTGTGCAAACATGTGCTTGTCAGTTAGTTCCAATTTAGTAGTGAGATCTGTGATATTTGTGTTTTCATTCTTTAGATACTTCATGTGGGTTGGTGGTCTCCAGTTCCATCCAAATTGGTGGAAAGACCTTCATTCATCCTTATTCATGACTGAGTAGTACTCCATAGTATATATATGCCACATTTTGTTAATCCACTCATGAATTGATGGGCACTTGGTTTGATTCCGTATCTTTGCAACTATGAATTGTGCTGCAATAAACATTAAATTGCAATTGTATTTTTGATAAAATCACTTCTTTTCCTCTGGGGAAATACCCAGTAGTGGGAGCGCTGGATCAAATGATAGGTTTACTTTAGTTCTTTGAGGACTCTCCATACTGTTTTCCCTCGAGTTTGTATTAATTTGAAGTCCCACCAACAGTATATAAGCAATCCTTATCTCTGCATCCACACCACCATCTGTTCTTTTTGAACTTTTAATAAAAGCTATTTAAACTGGGGTAAAGTGGTTGTGGTTTTAATTTGCATTTCATTGACAATAACATTGAATTTTTTTCAGGTTTATTGGCCATTTTTCTATTTTCCTTTGCAAAGGTTATATTCATGTCTTTTGCCCACTTTTTTAATGGGGTTATTTGTCTTTTCTTTGCTCACTTGCTTGAGTGAGCTCACTTCATTTCCTCAGCTCTGCAGAAGGTTTTTAATTTAATCAAGTCCTAGTTATTTATTTATTGTTGTTGTTGCTATAATTGCTATTAGGGTCTTTGTCACAAATTCTTTGCCTAGGATGATATCTATAAGAGATTTTCAAACATTTGATTCTAGAATTCTTATGGTTTCCTGCCTTACATTTAGGTCTTTTATGTACCTTGAAGTAATTTTTGTGAGAGATATACATCCTGTTTCATTCTTATGCATGTGGCTATCCACTTTTCCCAGCACCATTTATTGAATAGGGATTCTTTTTCCCACTGTACATTGTTGTCTGCTTTGTCAAAAATCAGTTGTCTGTATGTATATGGTTTTATATGTGGGTTCCCTGTTCCATTCCATTGGTCTATGTCTCCATTTTTGTGCTAATGCCATCCTGGTTTTGTTACTATAGCCTTATAGTATAATTTGAAGTCTGGTAAGGTGATGCCTCCAGATTTGTTCTTTTTTGCTAAAGATTCCTTTGACTATTCAGGCTCTTTAAATGATACCAAATGAAGCATGGAATTATTTTTTTAGATCTATGAATTATGATGTTGGTATTTTAATGGGGATTTCATTTACTCTGTAAACCACTTTGTGTATTATGTACATGTTAACAAAGTAGATTCTACCAATCCATAAGCATGATATGTTTTTCTATTTGTTTATATCATCTGCAATTTGTTTGCTCAATGATTCATAGATCTCTTTGAAGAGATCATTCACCCCCTTGGTCAAGTAAATTTCTAGGTATTTTATTTCCTTTGTGGCTATTGTTAATGTTATTAAGTATTTTATTTGACTCTTATCTTGACTGTTATTTGGTGTGCTGATATTGGAATACTACTTATAGTGTATATTCATTTTGTAACCTAAGATTTTGCTGTATTTATTTATCAGTTGTAGGAGTCTGTTGGTGAAGTCTTTAGAGGGAGGCAAGAGAGAGTTAAAGAATCTGAATGGAGGAAAGCTAGCACAATGGTCACCTCTGTCCCGCTATATGGAAGGCAGCAGGCCCAGAACATCCAGTCTGTGGTCACCCAGATCCTAATGATACGTTAGGACACTACATCATTAACTACAATGAGTGTTTCATGCACACTGCAGCATGGCTGCATCCACAGTATGTACTGTGAGTAAAATAAGCCAAAAACTACCTGCTACATGATTCCACTATTACCCACTACACAGAGTGAAAACTGAAGTAACATAAAATATATTAGCAGGTGCCTGAGTAAGGACAGGAAGAGGGAAGGGAAAAGTAAGAGAAATTTTAGAAGGACAAGTGTAAACATTGAGGGAAATTGATTTCCTCAATATCACAGACAGGGTGACGGTAATGTCAATACCTTTAATTTGTACAGTTAAAATATGTTAGGGAAACTATACATGAATTATACATGATTAAATATGAACAATTAAATAAATTGTTAGGAAAGGAGAAATGGACAAATAGGTAAAAATAAGTAAAACATTTGATACTTGAAAATGCATCTGCATTGACCCTGTGTGTTCCAAATATTTTGCACATATTATTTAGGTAAAAACGGGAAGGCAAATATTTTCTTTATACTCTTATTACAGAATCAAGGATCCAGAAACCAGCATGGTCTGCAGTCGGTTCCGGGGAGTGGATTATAGGCCCAGATACTGAGCCTAAATCTTCCCAGATATGTGTGCTTGGACATACCACACAACTTCTATATACATCTAGTGTTACATTTACATTTGTAAAGTACATGAAATTGATACCTGCAGCATATGGTTTATATGTGTTTGTATATTACAAAAGTGAACATGAGCTAACTATTAATCACAGTACAGTCATGCCATTTTTCTCTAGTCTTGCCCTCCCTCAGGTGTCCCCACTGCAGAGCTCACTATATAGCAGGGGACATGCAAATGGGGCCCTCCCTCTGCTGATGAAAACCAGCCCAGCCCTCACCCTGCAGCTCTGGGAGAGGAGCCCCAGCCCCGGCATTCCCAGGTGTCCTCATTCTGTGATCAGGACTGAACACAGAGACTCACCATGGAGCCTGGGCTGAGCTGGGTTTTCCTTGTTGCTCTGTTAAAATGTAATTGATGGAAAACTAGAGACATGAATGTATGGGTGGATGTTAGTGAGAAAAACAGCGGGTGTGTGTGGCAGTTTCAGCCAGAATGTGGCTGTGTTTGCAGGTGTCCAGTGTGAGGTGAAGCCAATGGAGTCTGGGGGAGGCTTTGTCCAACCTGGGGGGTCCCCGAGACTCTCCTGTGCAGCCTCTGGATTCACCTTCAGCAGCTACAACATGACCTGGGTCCACCAGGCCCCAGGAAAGGGGCTGGAGTGGGTCTCAAGAATCAGTAATAGTGGTGGTAGTTCACATACTATGCAGACACCGTGAAGTGCCGGTTCACCATCTCCAGAGACAATGCCAAGTACATACTGTATCTGCAAATGAACATTCTGAGAGCCGAGGACACGGTCAGCCCCGAGAACATGGCAGGCTGTGTACTACTGTGCTAGGGACATGGTGAGGGGACTTCAGTGCGAGCCAAGATACAAATCTCCTGTGGGGATGCACCAGGCCACCAGGGGGCATGCAAGGCACAAGGAGCGGAGTCAGCCAAGGGCAGGTGGAGGTGGAGTTTAAAGGCTGGTTTCCTCTCAGGAATGTGGTTTTCTCTCCACAGAACAGTTTCCTCTGGGGAACTTCTCTGAATTTACGATTCTGTGCTTCCCTCTGCAGTCTCTGAGTTAGATATATGTGTGGTAATGAGAGAAAATATTCTCACCTGCTCAAAAGGCAGAGAGTGGCTTCTAGTTGCTTTGTCCTGTCCCTGACTTAAATTAATTATCAACCCTTGAGAGTAAGTCCGAAAATCAATAAAAGATTTTGTCTGGTACAACACAATGCTGCACAGCACATGGAAGTGAAAGTTGCTTCTACCCAGCAAACAGAATAAAGTGCTGACTGCATGTCGGGGCATAAGAAGTCAGCATCCTAAGCCTGAGAAGGGAGACCCTATGGTGGTCAGCATTCCAGCCTCAGGCTCACGACACGTATCCTAGCTGACACTTTGAGAAGGTGGAGATTTAGTGTGGGTGTCAAGTCTGATGATGCTGCACTAAAACACAGAATGAATATTTCTACTCTGATCTTTATTATTTTTTCTTCTGTTCATTTTGGGTTTGATTTGCTCTTATTTTTCTAGTTCTTTGAGATGTATAGTTAGGTTATTTGAAGTGTTTCAACTGTTTTGATGTAGGTAGTTATTGCCATAACATTTCCTTTTATTACTGTTTTTTTTTTATCCCATATGTTTTGATATGTTCTGCTTTCATTTTCATTTTTTATATTTTTAAATTTTCTTCTTAATCTCATTATCAGCCCACTGGTCATTCAGGAGCATGTTCTTTAACTTCTATGTGTTTGTGCGTTTCCAGTGATCTTCTTGTTAGTTACTTCTAGTTGTATTCCATTGTGGTCAAGGAAAACACTTTATGTGATTTTAATATGTTTGAGTATTTTAAGACTTGGCTTATGTACCCAAATATTGATATCATTCTCTAAGTTTGGAATGTTTTCTGGTATTATTTCTTTGACTATATTTTCTGAGGAGTCTCTCTCTACCTCCTCTTAATGCCAATAATGCTTAGATTTGCCATTTTCCGGCTATTTTCCAGATGTTGTCACTGTAATTTATTCCCTTTTATTCTTTTTTTCTTTTTTCTCTTCTCACTGTGTATTTTTTTTTTTTTTTTTTTGAGACAGAGTCTCACTCTGTTACCTGGGCTAGAGTGCAATGGCATCAGCCTAGCTCACAGCAACCTGAAACTCCTGGGCTCAAGGGATGCTCCTGCCTCGGCCTCCTGTGTAGCTGGAACTACAGGCATGCACCACCATACCCAACTAATTTTTATATATATATATATATATATGTATATATATATATATATATATATATATATATATTTTTTTTTTTTTTTTAGTTATCCAGCTAATTTCTTTCTATTTTTAGTAGAGACAGGGTCTCACTACTGCTCAGGCTGGTCTAGAACTCCTGATCTCAAACAATCCACCCTCCTCAGCCTCCCAGAGTGCTAGGATTAGAGGTGTGAGCCACCATGCCTGGCCTCACTGTGTATTTTTAAATAGCCAGTTTTCAAGCTCACTAATACTTACTTTATTTTGCTTAATCAATTCTGCCATTGAGAGACTCCAATGCATTTCTCATTTAGTTAGTTGTATTTTTAAGCTCTGAAATATTTCCTTGATTTTTAAAAATTATTTCAATCTCTTTGTTAATTTTATGTTATAGGCTTCTAGTTTTTTGTCTGTGTTGTCTTGAAGTTCACAGAGACTCTTCAGTATCTCTGTTTTGAATTATTCACCTGAAAGGTCACAATCTTCATCACTCCAGGATTGGACACTGCTGCCTTGTGTAGATCACTTAGTGAGATCTTGTGTTCCTGGATGTTCTTGGTGCTTGTGGGTGTTTGTCAATATCTGGGCATTGAAGAGTTAGGTACTTTTTTAATCATCACAGTTTGTGCTCATTTTAACCCACTCTTCTTCACAAGTCTTTTCAGATATTGAAAGGGAATCAAGTGGTGTGATTTAAATCTTTGGACACTACAGCCGTATCACCACTGGAGGTACCCCAGGCACATTCATGCTGTGACTCTTGCAGACTCCTGATGGTACTGCTTGAAGCACTTGGGTAAGACGCAGGAGAACTCTTTGCATTGTCAGGCAAAGTCTCTCACCCTCTGCCATTCCTGTCTGTGCAGTGAGGGTGTGGTAGTGGGAGGAAAGATGGGGACAATCCCTCATGGCCTATGTAGCTCAGATTGCACCAGGTAACACTTGAAGCCACCTCAGTCTCACAAAAAGCTCATGGTGACTGTTGCCTGAGTACTGCTGATGGCTCATAGGAGGGCCTCTTTCATGTTTATTTTGGCTAGTCTGATGACTGTGTGTTGTGGTGTTTTCTCTTTGCAATGAATCTCCCAGGAGTCCTTTGAGCTTCTGGTAACTGGATATCTAGATTTCAAGCAAGGTCAGAGTAATTTTTCTCAATTATTCCCTCAAATAGATTATACAACCTTGTGTATTATCTTCTTCACCCACATGGATGTGTAAGATTTGGACATTAGGCTTTTTCACATATTCCCACATTTCTTGAAGCCTTTTCTCTTTTCTCTTACTTCTCTTCTGTATCTGTGTAGTTGACATGTTGAATTGAAAAATGTTGTCTTCAAGCCCTGAGATTCTTTCTTCTGCTTTATATAACCTCTTCTTGAGGCTTTCCATTGTACGTTGTGATTTCTTGATTAGAGTTTTCATTTTCAGAAGTACTGTTTGATATTTCTTTAATATTTTAATTCCTTTAGTAGAATTTTTATTCATTTCCTGCATAGTTTTTGTGGTCACTTTGTTTTGTTTTTACATTTTATCTTGCATTTCATTGAGCTTTCTTAAAATCCATGTTCAAATCTGTCTTCATCTGTCATTTCAGTGTTCTGATTTTGGTGGTATTCATTGCTAAAGAGCTAGTATCCCCTTTCCTGGATGTCCTTTTGCTTTGATTCTTGATAATTCCTGAGTTTGTTAGATGATTATTTCTGATCTTCATTAATTTCTGCTTTTTATATTTGGAGTTTGTTTGATTGGTTGTTTGCTTAGATCAGCGGTCCTCAAACTATGGCCCACGGGCCACATGCAGCCCACTGAGGCATTCATCCAGCACACCAGGTGTTTTTTCTGCCACTGTCTGTCCTGCTTAGCAGCCAACTCGTCCCAGGCCCATAACGTGCACTCTCCAAGAGTCTGAGAGACAGTGAACTGGCCCCCTGTTTATAAAGTTTGAGGACCGCTGGTTTAGATGATGATACACCAAGATTAATCCTCCAGCAAGTAGGTGGTGCTTGTGAGTGAGAATTGGACACAATCTATATGATGTCATTTACTAATTTACAAATCATTAAATGCAGTAAAAGGGTGTGCAGATTGACCTCCCTCTCAGTAGGTGGCAGTACCTAGGAGGAGTAACCAGCAATATTTTTATTTGGTCCTGCCACCACCTCTAATTCCTCAGGAAAAGTGTTGTGATGCCCCTGGAGATGGGTGGGATCCTCAGATTTCCAGGTGTGTCCTTATCCTCCACCTCAGCAGGCCAGGTGGGTGTGAGAGGTTGGGCAGGGCTGGGTTGCATGAGCCTGGCCTCAAGCTCCACAAATGTTATTATCAGGGGTTAAATTTCTGTTCCTGACCACTGGGCAAAGCTTCTGGGGGCTGGGGGTGGCAGCAGACATGGCCCCAATTTTTAAAAAAATCCTTTTATGGAAGTGGGAGCTGTGTGAGACCCACAGTCTGGCAGTCTGAAGCATGCCTTTTTACTTACCATCCTCCCCTATTCTGTGGTTTCTCTGGGTTTCTGCTAGCAGGCAGGACCTCAAGTCAGCCAAGCTCCCCCATGGACTGTGAAGCTAGCTGGGAGATTCACTGCCTAGAATCCCAGCCTGAGCTTGGAGTATAGTCCTTCCATGGGAGGAGCAGTGCCCCACAAGCACAACACAGCTAGGACCCACTCTGCATTCTCACCCCTTATCTGCCCCTGCCGGCACCCACACCTCATGAGAGTAATTCACAAATGTCAACAATGTCCCCGCAGGCAATGCAATAGATGCCCTGGTGTACAGGATCTGGCCTCGGGTCCATCCCTAGGCCCTGGATATATAACTTTAAGCATGCCAGGCAGAAGGATACTGATCCCAAGTCTCTGTCAAGAGGTGTTCAAGCTGGTTTAATGTCCTCTACATTGGTGTTTGCCATATTCTTCTGGAGTCACCAGATAATCAGCACCAGAGAGGGCCAGAGGCCCAGGAGCTCACAGTCCAAGCACCCCTCAGTCCATTTCAGGACCCCAAAATGAAAGGTCTGTGACTCGTTATCTATAGATGCCTCTGTGTATTGGGTAAATTGTCACTTTCAGCAGCCACGGATTGGGGAAGGTAAGGGGAGAATGAACAAATAGATATAGAAAAATCGGCATACTGGTCATCTCACACCATCTCTCAAGGAGTTAGTCCACCCACAGTGACTGGGCTCTGGAATCACGCAGATTGCCCTGAATGCACTGAACCCCTAAATTGAAACAGCTATAAAAACTTTCCTAATGAAAAAGTCCTGAGCAATATGGTTTCACACCTGAATTCACCCAGACTTACAAAGAACTAGTGCCTATCCTGCAGAAATTATTCCACAACATCAAGTAAGAAGGAATCCTTCCCAATACATTTTATGAAGCCAACATCACCCTCATACCAAAGCCAGGAAAGAACTCAACAGACAAAGAAAACTACAGACCAATGTCCTTTAAAAATATAGATGCAAATATTCTCAATAAAATCTTAGCAAATTAAATTCAGGTTGTCATCAAAAAAATAATCCAACGTGACCAACTGGGCTTCATCTCACATATGCAGACATGGATCAACATACGCAAATAGATAAATGTAAATCTCCACATAAATACAAGTAAAAATGAAGACCATGTGATACTTTAAATAGATGCTGAAAAGGAGTTATAAATTCAGCACCCATTTATGATAAGTATGCTTAATGAAAAAGGCATATAAGGGACTTACCTTGAAAAGATAAAATTCATATACACCAAACCCATGGCCACCATCATCCTGAATGGGGAGAAAATGAAAGCATATCTTCTTAGAACTATGACCAACAATGTTGCCTTCTATCACCACTTCTACTGCACGCAGTGATGGAAGTCCTATCCAGAGCAATCAGATAAGAAAAGGAAATTGAGGGCATCCAAATGGGCACAGAAGAGGTAAAACTCTTGGTTGTTGGACGTGATATGATTTTGTATCTAGAAAACCCCAGATATTCTGCTAAGAGATTATTGGAATTGATAAATAAGTTCAGCAAAGGCTCAGATTACATAATCAATATACACAAATCAGTAGCAGTAATATATGCTAACAACAGTCAAACTGAGAACCAAATCAAAGACTCAATAACAGTCAAAATAAGAACAACAAAAATACCTAGAAATATATTTAACTAAAGAGTCAAAAGATCTCCACCGGAACAACAATGAAACACTAAAGAAAGGAAACAGCAGAGGACATAAACATATGGAAAACTACACCATGTCTACAGATAGCAGAATCAGCATGGTTACAATGTTCATACTTCCCAAAGTTATCTACAGATTCAATGCAGTCCCTTTTAAAATACCATATCATTTTTGCATATGTAGGAAAAAAATTATATACTTCTTATGGAATCAGAGAAGACCCTGTATAGCTAAACCATCTTTAAGCAAAAAGTACAAATTGGGAGGCATCAATTTACCAGGCTTCAAGCTGTACTACAAGCCTATAGTCACTAAAACAGCAATTCACTGGCACAAGAACAGAGACATAGACCAATGGAACATGACTGAGAACCCAGATATAAAACCATTCTCATATTGCCATCTGACCTTTGACAAAGCAGAAAAAAACATACACTGGGGAAAACAACCCTTATTCAATAAATGGTGCTGGGAAAATTGCATAACCACATATAGAAGACTGAAATAGAATGTGCATCATTCGCCTCCCACAAAAATCAACTGACTGTGGATAATAGACTTAAACCTAGGGCAGGAAACTATAATATTTCTAGAAGAAAATGTTGTGAATTTTCTTATAGACATTAGCCTAGGCAAAGAATTTATCAAGAAGACCCCAAAGATAATCACAGCATCAACAAAAATAAATAAATGGACCTGGTCAAATATGAAAGCTTGTGCATAGACAAAGAAACTAATACTAGAGCATAGACAACCTACACAATGGGAGAAAATATTTGCATGCTGTACTACTGATGAAGAGCTAATAACTAGAATCTTTATAGAACTCAGAAAAATCAGCAATAAAAAAAACAAACAGCCCCATTAAATAGTGGGCAAAGGACGTGAACACAAACTTTTCAAAAGAAGTCAGAAGAATGGCCAGTAAACATATGAAAAAATGATCAACATCTCTAATCATCAGGGAAATGCAAATCATAACCACAATATCACTTAACTCCGGTGAGAATGATTTTTATCATGAAGACTCAGAACAAAAAAGAGAAGTATGGATGCAGAGAGATAGGAAAACTCATTCACTTTTGGTGGGATTGCAAACTATTACAACCTCTATAAAAAGTAATATGGCGATACCTTGTGTAGAACTACCATTTGATCCAGCAATCCCACTTCTGGGCATCTACCCAAAGGAACAAATTACATTCTATAATAAAGACATCTGTACTTGAATGTTTCCAGCATCACAATTCACAATTGCAAACATGTAGAAACAAATCACGTGCCCATCAATACATGAGTGGATTAATAAAATGTGGTATATGTATACCATGGAGTTCTAACTGGCTACCAAAATCAGTGGTGAACAAGCACGTCTTGTATTATACTGCATTGAGGTGGAGCCCATTCTTGAAAGTGAATTATCACAAGAATTGAAAAATAAGCACTACATATATTCACCAATAAATTGGTACTAATTGATCAACACTTTTGTGCACATATGGAAGTAACATTCATCAGGTTTTGGCAGGTGTGAGGGGAGAGGAGGGCATGGGTATATTCACATCTAATGGGTGCAGTGTACACTGTCTCGGGAATGGACATGCTTGTAGCTGTGACTGCGGGGGGGTTCAAACGCAATATATGTAATGTAAACATTTGTACTCCCATAATATGTTGAAATAAATAAAAATTAAAGAAAATAAAGATATATATTCCCAGGAATTTTCACATTTTAATCCTGGTATTTATTTATCACTATTATTCTTATGCTACTTTATTCACATATATACATAAAATACATTAACCCCTGTCAGACATATTTTTTGTAATTTTTCCCATTTTTAGTTACCTTCTCATTTAATACTTATTTTATTTCTTGAACAGAAACATTTTAGTTTGATGATTCCCCCTTTGCTTATGTGCTCTTTTATTACCTGTACTTCTAGTGTCATACCCATAAATTAATTGTGGCCAACAGCAACATCAAGGAGATTGCCCCCTATTTTTTTTTCCATAAGTTTCATGTTTTTAGATCTTGTGTTTGTCTTTAATCCATTTTGTGTTAACTTTTATGTATGGTGTAAGATAGGGGTTCAGTTTCAGTCTGGGGAATTTAGATATCCAATTTTTTCAAAATAATTCATTTAAGAGTCCATGCTTTCCCAGTTGAGTATTCTTTCTCTTATTGAATGTTAGCTGAGTGTATTGGGTAAGTTCATTTCTGAGGTCTTTCTTACATTCCTATGGTCTCAGTATTTTCCCCTTTACCCCAGTGCAATGTTTTTCAATTACTATGGCTGTGTACTACAATATAAAGTTAGTACATATGATGTTTTCACTTTGGTTTTTTGCTCAAGTTTGCTTGGTTATTTGGGATCTTTTGTCATTCTCCATAAATTTTAGCATTTTCCTTCTATTTTTGTTAAGAATGTCATTGAGGCATTCATAGCAGTTTCTTTGGAGATTACTTTATGTCTATGGACATTTTTTTAAATCCATGAACATAGGACATATTTCCATTTAAATTTCTCATATTTAAATTCATTTTTACTGTTTTCTGATCATAATAATATTTTGATTTTGTGTTAAATTTATTATTAAAAATGTTATTACTTGTGTTGCTATTGAAAATGAGATTGTTTTATTAACTTCCTTTTTGAATGCTATGTTTGTTGAAAGAACACAATTTTGTTTGTTGATTATATATACTGCAAGTGTACTGACTTTATACTTCTAATGTTTTTGGTGGAGTCTTTAGGGTTTTATATGTGTAAAATGATAAAGAAAATATAGATAATATAGTACCTCTTCATACAAAATTATCATAACATTTACAGAGATAATTTTACTTCTTTTAATTTAATGTCATTTTTCTTTTTGTTCTTAATTTCTTTAGTTATTACTTTAAGTACTAAGATGAATAAAAATGGTGAGAGTGGGCATCCTTACCAATTTCCTAATTGTATTGGTAAATATATCGATTTTTCATTTTTGGGTATAATATAATCTATAAATATGTATATATGCTCTCTAATATGCTGAGATACTCTCTCTGTAGCACTATATTTGAGAGTTTTTATCATGAATGAAAGAAATTTTTTTCAGACACTTTCTGTGGGTCTTTTGCTATAATCACATCATTTTATCTCACATTTTGTTAGAGAGATATATTGGATTAATTTGCATATGTTGAACACTCCTTGCATCAAGGAATAAAGTCAACTTGATTAGGGTATAATAATGATCGTATACTATTGAAAAAAGTTGGCTAAAATTTTTGAGTATTTTCACATCAAGTGCATCAAGTTATTGGCTCATAATTTTGATTTCCTAGAGTGTCCTATTACAGCCTAAAATCAGGGTAATGCTGGCCTCCTAAAATAAGTATAGTAGTGTTTTTTGTTCTTCAATGTTGTGGGCAAATTTCAGAATCATCATGGCTCATGGTCCTTAAAATATTAGGTAGAATTCTGCAGTGAAATTATCTCATCTTGTGATTTCCTTGGTTGAGAGGTTGTTGATTATTCTTTCAACATATTTATGACTTAGTGTTCCGCTCTTTTTTCTGTCTTTGTGATTCAGTCTGGATAGGTGGTATGTTCCACTCTGATTCACATTATTCCCTTCCCTATGATAACTCCGGAGTTACTCAGGTTTTTTGTCTATTTTCCATTTGGTATAAAGTGGGGTTTTTTTTAGAATATTTTTTGTTTTCTTAATGTAGAATTTTATTGCCATAAACTTCCATCTTATAGCTCTTTGAATGCATCTTGTGTATTTCCAGTTTTGTTTGTCTCAATATTTTCTTAAATCCATACTGGTTTCTTCTTTGGCACATTGGTTGTTCTCCAAAGGGTGGTTTAATTTCCATATATTTTCAGTTTTATAATATTTCTTCATTCACTTCCATTTTCATACCATTTTAGTTGGAAAATATGAGGCGTATAATTTTAATGTTCTTAAATTTATAAGATTTGTTTTGTGGGCTCACAAATGGTCTATCTTAGAGTATGTTCTTGTGTACTGAACATAAAATGTATTTTGCTGGGGTTGGATGGGGTGCTGTTTGTATTTCTTTTCTTCTATTTCAAAATTTTATGAGATGCAAATGTGCACATACAGAAGTAACATTCAGTGGATGTGTCTTTGTGTTCAGTCCATTTGGGACTGGAGTATTTTTTTCTGTCCAACATTTACATATTGATTTTGTCCAGACAATCTAACCACCATTACATGTGGGATATAAAAGTTTTTATTATTTTTGTGTTGCTGTCTCTATCATTTTTTAAATATTTTTTATTACGTCTTACTGCTCTCTTCCAACATTCATACCAATCACCCATTCCAAGGGTCTCCCAACCAATGATCACTATTTTTTTCTTCTTCTTTGTCATCTTATATAAGTCCTCAATAATCTATTGGTCTTATTTACAGTGCTTCAAAATGATCACTTAGTTTTTATCCCCTATCTCTTTCCAATGCACTGTCTCCCTTCTCCCTTCCCTGTGAAGGTCATGCTGCATCAGCCTTCTGGGAGTAGCCCTAGACTCCAAGTCAAATCCCTCAGTTACTCAGCAATCCCTTCCTGTCTTTCAGCTCTCTCTGGACCACCCAAAGACATCACTCCCAACCAATTTCCTTCATGAGCTCACTCTTTCAGCTGTTTCTGCATCTCCCATAACTACCAATAACCTCCAATATCATTTGTCTCTCCTGATATACTTTGCCTTGGAACAGATGGGGGTTCAGTGCCTTATGAAACACTGAGAATAAGTAATCCTTTGTCAGCTATGTCAGTATCCCCTTTTCATTCAAGTTGACACCAAAATTCAACTATCAGACAAGAAACTAATGTTCTCTGGGATGAAACAAAAGAATCATGATAACTTTTCTCTAAAGCAATTTATACTCAGGTAATATTGTCATGTCTAAGGTACATTTCTTAGAAGTAGAATTGAAAACATGGACTCTCTTCCCAGAGGTTCATTAATGTTATCTATAGGAGAAATCACTTAGCATGTGAGAAGAGCAGGCCTGCCCTGTAACCATGATCATCACCTTTGCAAATCTCACCAAAGTCGCCTTAGCCTGCCTGCAGAGGAGCTGTATGGTGAGCAGGCCTCAGAGTTTCCAACCCTTCCTGGGACAGGTGAACTAGGATGACCCAATTCTGCTCTCCATCCATAGACATATGGGTACCCTATGTGGGATATGAATCCAATTTCATAAAATAAATAAGAAAAGCATGGTTTTGCATGTGCAATAGATGAGCACAATCGGGACACCTGGTATTTTCACCATACGATGTCCGATCTGATTGCAATGCAGAGAATGAGGTAACATGGGGCATGCCTCAGACTCAGGTGACAACAGTGTAACAAGGTAACCAGCTTCCAGGGGAGATGAGACCCACGTCTGAGAAAAGGTCCAGAGGAAGAGAGTAGGAGCTTCATTGTGCTCACCACTGAGGGGGAAGTCCCAGAGCCTGCCTGGATGGGGAGGTTGGCCTGGAGCCAACAAAGGGCAGGAGGGGATTGCAGGTAGCAGCATTTTGTTTATGGGGTAGGACTAACCTTAGACCTGATACCAACACCCCTCTCAGGAAAAGCAATGTCTTATCCAAACATGAAACTCCACTTAAGTTCCCAAGAAGAAATGACCTATGGGGCTCCGAAGGACTAGGGGAGCCTGAACTCAGTCCCTCTCTATTCAGAAAAACAGGCTCAATCACAGGCATGTACCTCGTCAGGCTTTAGTGCAGAATCCACTTTGGGGTTGTGAGAACAAACAGATCTCTATTCAGATGGGGCTGTGAACTCTGAGGAAGTCAGAGCTGTGGTCTAGAAAAAGATGAGATTGTTGGCTTTCCTTCTTCATCTGGTGCTATGTCCCCAAGGTGAGGGTCTCAGATGTGAGACACAGGTCTGGGAGATGGTTGTGACAATGCATGATTGACAGGGACAGATCCTCCTTGTCCCCAGGTGTCCTGTCCCAGGTGTACTCTGGGAGTCAGTCTCAGGACTCAGGATGTCCCAGCAGACTCCCCAAACTGTGCTGTGTCTGGATGTTCCATCACACCCAGTGGTTACTGCAGGGGCTGGGTCTTCCCATCCCAGAGGAAGGGACTGGTGTGGGTCAGGAACTTATATGATGAGGGGGCATAACTTACAACCTGTACCTCAAGAGCTGAGTCAGCGTGTCCTGATCAACATCCAAGAACCAGTCCTACCTGCAGGTGAGCTCCATGACCACCAAGGACACCACTAAGTATGACTGTCCTGGACAAAGTGAGGAGGACATGTCACCACATAATGGGACTTCTGTGAGAGCCCAGACACAAACTTCTCCTCAGGGGCATGCAGGACAAGCATTGGGGGTCAGGGACCCCTGACAGCATTGTCCAGGTTCTGGCCTCAGGGCAGCTGGATACAGAGGGGGGAGGGACTGGGGAAGGGGTTTCCTGTCTCAATGAAACATCACCATTGGATACCCTCCATCAAATCTATTCTACTAGTATATAACAAATAGATGATGTAGAACTAGATATAATTAATAGAAATATGTATAATTAGAAAATAATAGTTCTCTAAATACATAATTATATTTAGGTGCATTGAATTGTAATCTCTGTCTTATGTGGCCATCAAGGACCAATGCCTTTGCTTATTTAAGGACCAGGTAAGTTGTGGTTGTCTAAGTAGGAACTCATTTTCTACCCCCACTCCTTGCACATGTACAGTGGTCTCTAACTACAATTTCCTGATGTATTAAATAAAACATTTTAATTTGAAGCGTCTCCAGTTTAACTGGATGGTGTTTTGTACTTCTCCAAGCTCAGAGGCAGCTTTATTTAAAATGCCCAGAAAGTGAAAAAAAAAAACTAAATGTCAATTTGTAGCCTAATAGGTAAACAAGTCATGGCAAATTCATTCAAAGGGATGCTACCTACCATTACAATCCACAGATGTTTTATGCATGCAACACCATGATAAACTCACAATTAGTTGTTAATGTGATGAGTAAAATAAGCCAAAAAACAAAAGAAAATACCACAGGATTCCACTTCCATCAATGACATAAAGTGGAACATAATGTAAATGCCCTGGGCAAGGTCAGTATTGACTGTGCACTTGGTGGGAGAAGGGCAGGGTGGGCAGGTGAAATAATATGATGGCACATGTTGAAGGTTTTTCACTTAACATCTTCCTTACCATGCTGAAGGTTATGCCAATATTTGTCAAACTGTACACTTTAGAAGATTATAATATTTCAGTTATACATCACTGAACATATCACAAACAAAAGTGTATTATTTCATATAGAAAGAGTTACAGAGAGATGGAAAACACACATCAAAATTCAGAGGCTCCTAGATACCTGAATGAAACTACTTGCAAAATTTGGGCGGAAACAAGAATAAAGAGCCATCCATTATCTCATTAAAGAAAGGGTTTTTTCAAACCTCATTATGCATGATGAGCTCCCAGGTGGAGTAGGTTCGTGGGCCAGGCATGTCCAGCAGTGAAGTGCCCAGACATGAGCTGTTGGACACACCTCTTAGCTCCTTCATGTTTCTGGGTGTACATTTACATATGAAAAACATAGCAAACTTGGACACCTACATGACATGATCCACATCCATGTACAGAAATAAAATAAGATTATGTATACTAAGCGTCTATCACACATCAATCTCACAATAATAAAACACATTTCTCACAATACATTCCACAAGCTTCCTAGGAAACTTACATGTGTCATGGGGCCCTGCCCTCTCCTGAAGGTGTCCCACCCCAGAGCTTGCTATATAGCAGGGGACATGCAAATGGGGCCCTCCCGCTGCTGATGAAAACCAGCCCAGCCCTCACCCTGCAGCTCTGGGAGAGGAGCCCCAGCCCCAGCATTCCCGGGTGTCTCCATTTGGTGATCAAGGCTGAACACAGAGACTCACCATGAAGTCTGTACTGAGCTGGGTTTTCCTTGTTCCTCTGTTACAAGGTAATTCATGGAGAACTAGAGACACTGGGTGTATGGGCGGATGTGAGTGAGAGAAACAGGGTGTGTGTGGCAGTTTCTGACCAGAATGTGTCTGTGTTTGCAGGTGTCCAGTGTGAGGTGCAGCTGGTGGAGTCTGGAGGAGGCCTGGTCCAGCCTGGGGGGTCCCTGAGACTCTCCTGTGCAGCCTCTGGATTCACCTTCAGTAGTTACTGGATGAACTGGGTCCGCCAGGCTCCAGGGAAGGGGCTGGAGTGGGTCGCAGACATTAATGGTGATGGTGGTAGCACAAACTATGCAGACGCTGTGAAGGGCCGATTCACCATCTCCAGAGACAATGCCAAGAACTCGCTGTATCTGCAAATGAACAGCCTGAGAGCCGAGGACACAGCACTGTACTACTGCGCTACAGACACAGTGAGGGGACATCATTGAGAGCCCAGACACAAACCTCCTGCGGGGGTTGCAGGGCCGCAGGGGGCGCACGAGACAAAATGAGCAGTGTCAGCCCAGGGCAGGTGCAGGTGGAGGGGCATGACTGGTTTTCTCTCAGGGATGTGGCTTCCTCTCCATAAAACAGTTTCCTCTGGGGAACTTCTCTGAATTCATGATTCTGTGCTTCCCTCTGCAGTCTCTGAGTTAGATATGTTTGTGGTAATGAGAGAAAATATTCTCAGTTACACAAAAGGAAGAGAGGGGCTTCCAGTCACTTTCTCCTGTCCCCAAATGTGCATTAATTATCAACACTTCTGACTAACTCTGATGTTCTCTGACTAACTCTGATTAGAGGCAGATGGACTCAGCATCCTAAGAAAAGACCCTGTGGTTATCTGTGTCCCAGATTCAGGTTCACAACATCGATTATATCTGACACAATTCAAGGGCAGAGAAACACCACCGACATTTAGTGTAGATGTTGACTCTGATGGTGTTGGACACATGCACACACACAGGCGCGCACACACACACACACACTAAGTGAACATGGGAAGGTTAATTCCTCCACTACTGAGGTGTCTGCAGAGCAGGGCAGGCCTCTCAAGAGAGTCCCAAGGGGCTTCATAGAGCAAGAGGGGAGACTGGATAAGGGTTTTCACAAGTTTCCTTCTGGGGCACAGAAGGGGCTTTCACCCCCAGGTAGGTTCTTGCAGGGTCTGGTCTTTCTTAGATGAGAAAGAATCATCTAACAAACTCAAAAATTATGAAGAATCAAAGCAAAAGGACAGTGATCTTGAGATAAAGCACCTGTGATTCCTCACTAGAATTCCTGTGAGTGGGACAAATAGGAGAGTTAAAGGGTTGGGCCTTAAGATGTCAGCGGGCAGACATCAGCTAAGAGACCCTGACTTCTTATTCTACTCAACAAATATTAAATATTTTTAAAAGAATATTTTTTAAAAAAGCAGAAAAAGGCTATTATGGGTAGAAAACAATTAGGTCTGCAGAAAAATAGAAGACATATCATTAGTAAGAACAAATCATAATACTATGAGGATAAGTAGGAAGAGGAGTTAGACAGGAGTCCTGGTCCAATGTCATGGGTGGAAGCTTTTCACTGCCCAAGATCACCAGCTTATCCTGAAGGTCATGGGTCAGCTGTGGGCTTCAAAATGCCAGAAGCTTCACAGGTTCTACAAGGATGCTCAGTTTGACAATCTCTATCACAGTAGCCTTCCGAGTGTCTAGAATTCTGAATTGATGCTGTAGTTGTGAAATATGAACCCAAGAGTTTCCTCCCTGGAATTGCACTGCTGTGTTTTCTTAAAATTCCTTAATAATATTTGTGCCAGGATGGCTCAAGACCAGTATTTTTGTGATGTTACTCCAATACACTATGTCCTGGTTGAACATGATGAGAGACCACTAAAAGAATGTAGTAAAAGGCAGCCAGAATTTGTTGGTAATAGGAGTGTCTATAACACATGAATTGCTTTAAAATTGTTTACTGTCACATGCAATACAGAAAATGCTAGTAATAGCTGTGATAAAACCAAAATCTTTGATCATTCCAGCTACCAAGTCATACGGACAACTGATGTGTGCTTGAGGGAGTGGACCACTTGCAGTAAGCAAGTGCTAATGGTAGAATGGTGAAGGGAGTTCAAGAATCACTTAAAACTGTGACATTTTAAATTTCATAATGCTAATTTGATCAACATTTTCAGAAGATTTCCAATGAGTGGACGGTGTTTTATGTGAGCAGTGGTGATGCCTCACAGCTTAGATGGCATCACAAACCAGATTTAGGCTGCTTGTTCTGGGTAATGACCTCCTACAACAATACTTTAATTCCTGTACTATTTTTTTGTATCATTCCTGTTTACTTTAGTCAGGTCTCTAGAATTTAGAAGTTTATCTAGAAGTTCCTTAGCTTTTTGTTCATTTTGATAGGTTTTCCAGAACTTTTGAGAAACTCTTTTGTTTGTAAAATATCCCAAGTTCAAGAACTACTCTAAAAACATACACATTTAATCCTGGATTTGGGCTAATTGATAAGCACTAAGAAGGGCAATGGCTTCTGCCATGTGGGCCGATTTTACCTCCAGTTGAGCATGACATTCTAATGGAAAGTTTACTACAGTAACATGAATCACTGCTTCATGACTTCCAGTTTTATTATTGAAGTGTTATTCATCAACAAATAAAACTGTCTTAAGGGTCCCAATGAGAATCTTATCTAAGAAATATACAGAACTTTTCCCTGATGCAGACAAAATAGCTCTGTACCCACACTTAGCTTTCAGCCGCGTCTCCTGTCACACCGTGAACCACATGCTACTGTTCACCTCAGCTGGGGCTGCTTCTGCTTAGGAGATCAGTTACTTTTAATTTTAATACCTCTAGACCAGGGGTCCTCAAACTCTTTAAACAGGGGTCAGTTCACTGTCCCTCAGACCGTTGGAGAACGCCCACTATGAGCCTGGGACGAGTCCGCTGCTAAGCAGGACAGGCAGCAGCGGCAAAAACACCCGGTGGGCTGGATAAATGTGTTCGGCAGGTGGCATGTGGCACGGGTCATAGTTTGAGGACACCTGCTCTAGACCATCATATCTGGCTATTTTAGCAAAAGGTAAAGAACAGTGACATGAAATAACTACACAATAAGGAAAATCATAAGCTAATGAAACAAGAAGCTGGGATGTGTGTGGCTCCGGGCTTGCCAATTTCAAAAGTTCATGCACCCAAGGAGTTTCTTGTCTCAATGTTTCACACTGATATCCTGAAAACGTCCACTTCATCCCCAACTCCCCTCCTGTGTGGACGCAGTGAGAGTGTTTTCAAGGGTCACACAGATAGGACAAGGGGTGGAAGAGGAGAGAACACCATTCCGAAATTTCTACAACTACAAAACAATGATGAAGTAGCACCTCTTATATTATCCTGGATAGAGCTTGAGCCCATCCTCCAAAGTAGGGTGTCAAATGAGTGGAAAAACAAGCACCACATGTACTCATGATCAAATTGGTACTAACTGATCAGCACTAAGGTGCTCACACAGTAGATATAATCAATGGGTGCCGAACAGGTAGGAGGTGCTAGGGGTGGGTTGAATCACAACTAATGGATGAAGAACATGCTGTATGGGGGAAGGGCAATCCCATAGCCCTGGCTCAGGTGAGGCAAAGGCATATATATAACCAAACTGTTTGTACCCCCATAATATTGTGAAATGAAAGAAAGAAATGATAAAAATTATAAATATTTTGGATGAAGAATATGCTAGTTTTCTTAATAAGATCAATATGCAAGGTATACATATATGAAAACATATTTTATGAGATTAAATATATGAATTATTTGTCAATTAAAATAATAAAAATTTTAAATGGAACAATTACAAAAAATCCACCCAGGTTTATTTCCTTTTATGCAAAGTATATAATTTTCTTTTTTTTTCTTGATTTTTTACATATCTTTTTTTATTTCATAATGTTATGGGGGTATAAATGTTTAGGTTACATATATTGCCTTTGCCCCACCCAATCAGAGCTACAAGCCTGGCCATCCCCCAGACGGTGCACACCGCACCCACTGGGTGTGAATATACCCATACCCTTGCCCCTCCAATCTTCCCGACACCCTTTATTTTCTGAGGCTGAATAACATTGCTCATGCATATACACCACATTTCAGCTATTCATTCCCCAGTTCATGGAAATGTAAGGCTGACTCCACAACTTGGCTATTGTGATTAATTCTGCAATGAACATGAGATTGCAGGCATATCTTTGGTTTTATTTTTAGATTCCATATATTCATTTTATTAATTTATGTATACATTTTTGGTCAAGGAAATCTAGTTTGTTTTTAATATTGCCATGATGGAGTAAATTCTCACTGCTCAGCTATAGTGACCATATATGTTATTCTTATTTTTGTTTTTCCTAATATTAGAGGGGTACAAATGTTTAGGTTATGTATATTGCCTTCATTCCACCCAAGGCAGAGCTTCAAGGGTGTCCATCCCCAGACAACAAAGGCAATCACAGCAACAACAAAAATAAGCAAATGTGACATGAACAAATTAAAAAGCTTCTGCATAGCCAAGGACACTATCAGCATAGAGCAAAAAAGACAACCTGCAGAATAGGAGGAAATACTCCATGCCACACATTTTATATTCTTTAAGTCTGTTCATCCACATCTATATAAAGATCATATGCAAATTGGTCCTTGCTATAAAAATGTACAGGCCTCTCCAGCAGCTCCAGCTGATCTCTCATGGCTTCTGGGCATCTTCAATGTTCAGTGACAGAGAGAATGGTGTGAACATTTCAGTTCTTTTTTCTTAAGGTCAGAAAGTCAGCGTAATATGGGGGAGAGCACCAGTATCAGTGTTTACACTAAATCTACCTTACAAGAAATGCAACTGCAGGTCTCTTTCTCCAGGTGCATATTTTGTCTACAGACCCTCATGCTCACCTTTGTGGGAAAGATGATAGAATCCACCCATGGACATTCGCTGCTGCACACACATCCCAGCATCTCCAGGTGACCTGTCTGTGTGGGAGCAAATGCCATGGGGTGATGTCATGTCTCTTCTTCCCCAGAGTCCTGAGATAGTGGCATGATGTGCTACAAAGATGATGTGGGCCAGTGAGGAAAAACTCATGTAGATGTGCAGAAATGCCATCTCTTTTGAAATGAAATTTGGGATCTGTTTTGAAATGATGGATGATTGCAGTGTCTGATCATTTGGGAATTAGGTGGCGATAGACAGAAGTAGGGGTAATTGTGGTTTTGCCTTCTGATAGCTTGGTGCACAGTCATTGCACTGAGTGCAGTATTCCTACACATACTCACATATTACAACAGCTGAGGTCATATACTAATATGTTTATTTATCCTTGAGTCATTTATGTATTTAACTTACATCTGTGTATATATTGTCAAAACCTGGAAGTTCTAAAGTATACTCCAGTGGAATTACTGGAAACCAAATATAGTTCTCCCTTACTCACTGTATAAACATAGCTACACTATAATACTATAGTCACTGCCTTTGCAAAGACAGTGACTGTTTCCAGCACTGCCAATTTTTGCATGAGAAGCTTAAACGAGTTGGACAGGACCATGTGTTCCTCAGATGGGACATTGGGACTGATGCCAGATAAAGTGAGGGGCTGGTACTACTCATATTCATGCTCCCTTTCATTCTCATGAAATGTCTATAGACTCAAGATAGCATCTGCATCCTGCTAGATTGCAACCCTTCCCCACAGTAATGGGAACTATGCACATACATGCAGGAAGCACCACTGTACTTGATGTAATGGCCAATACATGCCATACAAAATTACTGACACAGGTGACCCTCTCAGTCAGGCCAGCACCTTTTGGTGAACCCCATGCTGAGTGTCTTTTACTGGGAGTGGAGCCCTTGGCCCCAGGAAATGTCAGGCTGAAACCATTAACTGAACTGGATGCAAGGTAATCACATGGCTAGTGGTCCTGAGTGAGGCCTGGGGTTTGGAAAGACACACACATGCACTGGACACAGTCAAGGTGAGTTGCTATACCTTCCAGAGTCAAAGGCCTTAGTGAATTTGCCATCAAGCGATTCCTTGACTCAGTTAAGGAGCCCTGTGGAGGTCACTGCTGCTCTCTTTTGCTTGTAGATTTCATATTAGGCAGAGGGAGGACCTCAGTCTACCTTGGTGAGTGAAAGTACATGAAGTTGGGTGACATTTGTCATCTGCCACTATTGCCATTTAATCCATGTGCCATTTGGGCAGCACTGGAGTCACTGGTTACAGAGGATGACAGCTGTTCACTAGCTAACTCCATGCAGGTGACCCTCAAGGTAATTGCACAGGGAGTGCACTCTAAAGATGCCAAGATGCAATGCAGACAACACACTCATAAATAACCCACATGCTAGTGACAGGTGCTGCCTGCAGGGAGAAAGAACCAAGACAATGAATTGTATTACCTGGTAACAGGCTTCCAAATGTCACATGACCCTTTAAGATTAAAGAACAAATGTTCCACAGGTGGCCAAGGTCTGAGTATGGGTGTAATCACGGACACTCTCAGTGGTGCACACATGCAGGGCCCACCTTCCACGCAGGCTTCCCTACAGTCACTGCACCAGGCCCTCACACGGGACAGGGGAACAGTCCTGTGTAAGATCCTCTATTGTACTGACTATGAGAGATAAATTATGGTGTGACTTATGTCTGTTATCTGCTGTGAATTAAGTTTTGTCAGTGGAGAGCAGAAAAATTATAGAAAAGAATTGGAAAAGCTCTTCTACATATAAGCTCATGCCAAGAATTTATTAAGATCCCAACGGTAATCCCAGCAACAACAAAAATTAACATATGGGTCTTGATTAAGCTACACCAAGGTCCCTTGCAGAGATTCCTTGGTCACAAAGAATGCAGCACATGCTGGGCACTATAGAGTGCTGTGGCACCTGGGTCTGCAAATCAGGGATAGAGGTGAGATTAATTCCTATCAACACACCATGGTGACAGCTTAAGAAATCTTTCTTCTTACTGCCACAATATTAGGCTGTGATTGGTTAGAAGTCCTGGTGTCCAGGTAGGATCACTCCTTCTGGGGGGCACAATGTGCTTCCCTGAATCTGAAGGCTGGTGTGATGTCCCTCAATTTGGGTCCTCATGAGTGTGCACCAGTCAACAAAAGAAGGCACTCTCGTGCTGATAGACATTTACTCCGCTTTGGAAGCTAAGCTTGTGCGTATCCATGGAGGCAGGGGCAGTCCCTCAGGCCTAGGCAGTTTCTGTGGTTTCTCCACTGCATTCAACACTGAGGAGGACAATTGCACCAACCACATGCCTGACGATGGCCAAGGGACCAACGGCAATGGCTCTGCAGTGCCCAGGCCTGAGTCACTCCTTCAGGGAACACACACAGCTACCCTCACTGCAAAGTGCTGGCCGTGCTTTAGAAGAATGTGTTAGAAGAATCCATAGTGGAGGCGGGAGGTGACAATAGAGAATGTCAAGTTTGACCACTGGGCCACCTGCAACCGTGGACAGTGGAGCATGATTACTCACACACCCATTGTGACCTCCACAAAAATCAAGGCTGCCTATTATTATACCAAGCATGTGGCAGCCCCATAGACTGAACCTGGGCCTATGTGGACTTGCCTGGCAAGAGGGAAATGTAAGACAAACTTCAGTGCATTCCTTCTTGGCCTCATTTTATGTGCTCTGGCCCCAACACAGAGGAAGCAGCAGTTGCATTTGACAATCTGTGTGAAACTAAATCCCCTCAGCTGAGAGAGGCTCATGTCACAGTTAATGCACAACAGTGTCAAGGGCAGTGTGGGTTCTGTGGCCCAAAGTTTGATGCGACCTTGAAGCTGAAACACTAGCATGCAGCAACATCCCATCATGTTCTCATTACAGAAGGGGATTTTGCAGACCCTATGAGGCATGTTCACATTGATCTTGGAGTTGGTTCAGGGGAGCAACAGCGTCTAGTGTAGGGGAGCACAGTCCCGGACACTGCAGGTACCTATCAACATATATGTGCTTGCTTTCACACACTGCACATCTCCTCTGTGCTTCTCGTTATAGAATTTAATCTTTGAAATATCATGAACCATAACCTCATCCAGGGCTCTCATCTATTCTCTGGGCCCTGCCCTCTCCTGAGGTGTCCCCACCCAGAGCTTGCTATATACCATGGGACATGCAAATAGGGCCCTCCCTCTGCTGATGAAAACCAGCCCAGCCTCACCCTGCAGCTCTGGGAGAGGAGCCCCAGCCCCGGCATTCCCAGGTGTCCCCATTCAGTGATCAGGACTGAACACAGAGACTCACCATGGAGTCTCAGCTGAGCTGGGTTTTCCTTGTTGTTCTGTTACAAGGTAATTCATGGAGAACGGGAGATACTGAGTGTGTAAGTGGATTTGAGTGAGAAAAACAGTGGGTTGTGTGGCAGTTTCTGACCAGGATGTGTCTGTGTTTGCAGGTGTCCAGTGTGAGGTGCAGCTGGTGGAGTCTGGTGGAGGCTTGGTCCAGCCTGGGGGGTCCCTGAAACTCTCCTGTGTAGCTTCCGGATTCACCTTCAGTGACTATTACATGCACTGGGTCCGCCAGGCTCCAGGGAAGGGGCTGGAGTGGGTTGCTTTTATTAGAAACAAGGCTAATGGTGGCACAGCAGAATATGCCGCATCTGTGAAAGGCAGATTCACCATCTCACGAGATGATTCCAAAAGCACCGCATATCTGCAAATGAACAGTCTGAGAACAGAGGACACGGCTGTGTACTACTGTGAGAGAGACACAGTGAGGGGACATCAGTCTGAGCCCAGACACAAACCTCCTGAGGGGTCACACCGGCGCCACCAGGGGGCGCTCGAGACACAATGAGCAGAGTCAGCCCAGGGCAGGTGCATGTGGAGGATAAGGGCTAGTTTTCTCTCAGGGATGTGGCTTCCTCTCCATAAGTTTCCTCTGGGGAACTTCTCTGAGTTCACGATTCTGTGCTTCCCTCTACATTCTCTGAGTTAGATACGTTTGTGGAAATGAGAGAAAATATTCTCACTTGTCCAAAAGGCAGAGAGTAGCTTCCAGTCACTTTCTCCTGTCCCCAAATGTACATTAATATCAACAATTCTGAATAGGTCTGTGGCGCTTCAAAGCCAGAGGGAGTCAGCTTCCTAAGCAAGAGAAGGAAGACTCTGTGGTGGTCAGTGTCCCAGCAACAGGCCTACAACATGGATTATATCTGACACAATCAAGGGCAGAGGGACCCCACCAACATCTAGTGTAGATGTTGACTGATGGTGTTAGACACATGCACACACAAGCACACACATGGACACACACACACACACACTCTAAGTGAACATGGGAAGGTTCAGTCCCTCCACTACTGAGGTGTCTGTAGACCAGGGCAGGCTTCAAGATAGTACCAAGTGGCTTTGTACGGCAAGAGGGGAGATGGCTGAGAGTTTTCTAAACAGTTCCCTGGTGGGGCAGGGTGGCGGCTCTCATCCACCGGAAGGGTCTTGTGGGGTCTAGGCCTTCAACAGTCATTTCTGATAAAGCACCTGTGATTCCTCACTAGAATTCCTGTGAGTGGGACAAACAGGGAAGATGAAGGGTTGGGCCTTAAGATGTCAGTGGGCAGAAATCAGCTAAGAGACTCTGACTTCTTATTCCAATCAACAACTATTAAATATTTTTGAAAATAATTTTTTAAAGAAAGCAGACAAAGGTCATTATGGGAAGAAAACAATGAGGTTTGCAGAAAAATGGAAGACATTTCATTAGTATGAACAATCATAATACTAATGAGGATGGTTAGGAGAGGGAGTTGGACAGGAGTCCTGGTCCAATGTCATGGGTTGAAGCTTTTCACTGCCCAAGATCACCAACTTATCTTGAAGGTCATGGGTGAGCTGTGGGTTTGTAAATACTAGAAGTTTTGCAGGTTCTACAAGGATGTTCAGTTTGACAATCTCTAGCACAATAGCCTTCCGCGTGTCTAGAATTCTGAATTGATGCTGTAGTTGTGAAATGCTAACCCAAGCATTTCCTACCTGGCATTGCACTAATGTATTTTCTTAAATCCTTAATAATATTTGTGCCAGGATGGCTCAAGACCAGTATTTTCCTCATATTTCTCCAACACACACTATGTCCCAGTTGAACATGATGTAAGACTACTAAAAGAATATAGTAAAAGGCAGCTGGAATCTGTTGGTGCTAGGAGTGTCTATAATGCATGAATTGCTTTAAAATTGTTTACTGTCACATGCAATACGGAAAATGCTAGTAATAGCTGTGATAAAACCAAAATCTTTGATCATTCCAGCTACCAAGTCATACGGACAACTGACGTGTGCTTGAGGGAGTGGACCACTTGCAGTAAGCAAGTGCTAATGGTAGAATGGTGAAGGGAGTTCAAGAATTGCTTAAAACTGTGACATTTTAAATTTCATAATGCTAATTTGATCAACATTTTCAGAAGATTTCCAATGAGTGGACAGTGTTTTATGTGAGCAGTGGTGATGCCTCACAGCTTAGATGGCATCACAAACCAGGTTTAGGCTGCTTGTTCTGGGTAATGACCTCCTACAACAATACTTTAATTCCTGTGCTATTTTTTTTGTATCATTCCTGTTTACTTTAGTCAGGTCTCTAGAATTTAGAAGTTTATCTAGAAGTTCCTTAGCTTTTTTTCATTTTGATAGGTTTTCCAGAACTTTTGAGAAACTCTTTTGTTTGTAAAATATCGCAAGTTCATGAACTACTCTAAAAACATACACATTTAATCCTGGATTTGGGCTAATTGATAAGCACTAAGAAGGGCAATGGCTTCTGCCATGTGGGCCGATTTTACCTCCAGTTGAGCATGACATTCTAATGGAAAGTTTACTACAGTAACATGAATCACTGCTTCATGACTTCCAGTTTTATTATTGAAGTGTTATTCACCAACAAATAACATTGTCTCAAGGGTCCCAATGAGAATCTTATCTAAGAAATATACAGAACTTTTCCCTGACGCAGACAAAATAGCTCTGTGCCCACACTTAGCTTTCAGCCGCGTCTCCTGTCACACCGTGAACCACATCAGCTGGGGCTGCTTCTGATTAGGAGATCTGTTACTTTCTATTTTAATGCCTCTAGACCATCATATCTGGCTATTTTAGCAAAAAGTAAAGAACCGCAACATGAAATGACTACACAATAATGAAAATCATAACCTAATGAAACAAAAAGCTGGATGTGACTGGCTACAAGCTTGCCAATTTCAAAAGTTCATTCCTCCAACGAGTTTCTTGTCTCAATTTTTCACACTGATACACTGAAAATGTCCACTTCATCCCTCACTCCCCTCCTGTGTGGACGCTGTGAGAGTGTTTTCAAGGGTCACACAGATAGGACAGGGGTGGAAGAGGATAGGACACCATCCTGAAATTTCCTCTGAAGAATCAGAAATGTCACAACAGAGAACCTCTCCTGCCTCCATGACTAGAACTCTGTCACGTGCCCACAGGAATACAAATTCCTGATGGGCATAAATTGCTACAATGATGAAGCTGACCATTTTGCCATATAAAATTGCTGGAAACTGACATAAATATTTCCTTTTCTGTTTTCTATATTTTTCTTTTTCTTTGTTCCTTTGGAAAGAGGGTCTTGTTATGCCCCCCTAGGCTACAGAACAGTGTCATCATCATAGCTCACTGCAACCTCACACTAATGAGCACAAGTGATCCCACTGCCTAGTTTCTGGGACTACAGGTGCACCTCACAGTGGCCAGGTGAGATGTATATGTATATACTGTCTCACTGTGTTGCCATCCAGGCTGGCCTCAAACTCTCAGCCTCAAGTGAGCCCCCTACTGTAGCCTCCCAAAGTGATGGGTTACAGGCATGGGTCACAGCACATGATCAACATATTCAGTAACTAACTTTCCTTAACCTAAAGTTAATTACTTCTCAATCATTACCTGAACCTTCACTGAAACATCCCTAGCTGTGACTGAGTTTCATTTTCATTTCCAGTGTTGGAAACTGGGCCTCCATGTGACTGGATTGCGTAGAAACCACTGAGGACACTGAAACTCCAACCGGCCGCCCGCCCTTCCCGCACACTGAGGTCGCTCCCACAGGGACACCCACAGGCGCCCGACTCACCATAGCCCGCGCCGAGGGACCGGAAGTCGCTCCTCTGTCAGGAACTGCGCCTGGGAGTCCTGGCCTCCTCGCACAGACCGCGGGAGTCCTGCGGCCTCCATGTTTGGGCTGCGGTTCCCACTCCGGGTGCCCAGGGACCTGCCACGGAGCTGGGACCGCCCGGACACCAGGGGGCGCTCGCCGGCAGGCGTCCCGGAGCATGCGCGGTGGCGCCCACCAGCTGGGTCCTGCAGGCACTGGACACTATGGCTCTCAGCTGTGTCACGTGTCAGGCGAGACCTGGGGGCGGTTAGGTGGCTCCGCAGCACGTGAGTCGGCCACAGAGCCAGCCATGCGGGGCAACCGGTGGCACAGGGAGGTCACGCTGCGTCTACACTGGAGCGCAGACTCCGGACTGGGAGTATGCACCCCTGCCGGGGAGGCTGCAGACGTGATGGCCCCACGCAACATCCCCAGCCTGACCTGGAGGGAGATCACTGCCCCGGAAACGCTCTGCCACAGGTCACTTCCTGTCTGGGAGCCCCACCCCCAACCCAGAAAGCCGAGAATCTGTGTCCTTTTCTTGTTTCTTATTGTTGTAAATTCCCACGTTGTCCTGCGTGTGGTTCTGGGCACAGAGTGAGGGTGTGACTGCTGAATGCGAGGTGGGATCACCAGATATGTCTAGTCAACACGTCCACGACCTAATGAACTTATTTGTTGCGTTCAGAACATTTTTAATTACTCTGTTAACTATTATGGGGTGTAAAATAAATTATTTCAGCTATATTCACAGCTTGGTGTAATAGACCTCAAAAAATTCTCCTAATTAAGGCTTTGTACCCTTTTCCCATCATCCCACTATTCCCTTCACCCCGGCATCTGGTAACCACATTTCTATTTCCTGCTTTTATGATTTTTAGTGTTTGAAATTCCATTTACATGAATTATATTTTCACCATGCAGCCTATGTCTTTCTGCTCCTGGCTGATTTCATTTAGCACAATGTTTTTCAGTTTTACCCATGTTCTCCCAAATGACAGCGTTTCTTCCTTTTCTTTCTCTCTTTGAGTGGCTTGCATTCCATTGTGCCATCGTGTATAGACCACGTTTTCTGTATCGACCCATCTGTTGATGGACATGCAGGTTGACTCCACACCTAGATCACTGTGAAGAGTGCTGCAATAAACACAGAACTGCACACATCTGTTTGACATACTGATTTCACATGTTCTGGGGTAAATACCCAGAATCTCATGGTGATCTAGTGTGAGATAACATAGCATCTTATGGTGATTCTAGTGTGAGATTTTCAAGGAACCTCCATACCATGTTGTCTATTGGCTGTACTAACTTACATTTCCACCAATAGCACCAGGGAGGGCCAGAAGCCCAGGAGTTCACAGTGCAAGCACACCTCAGTCCACTGCAAGACCCAAAAAGGAAAGGTCAGAGCCCTGTTCTCTGTGGATGCCTCTGTGTGGTTGGTAAATTGTCACTCTCAGAAGCCACAGGTTGGGGAAGGAAAGGGGATAATGAAGGTCTAGATGGAGAAAGGTCTGTACACTGGTCATCCCTGACCCTCTGTGAGAGTCAGTCCACCCAGTTTCACTGGGCTGTGGAGTCACACAGATTGCCTTGAACCCATTGGACCCCTAAATTGAAGCAGCCATAAAAAACCTTCCTAGGAAAAAAGTCCTGAACCAGATAGTTTCACACCTGAATTCAAGCAGACCTACAAAGAAGAACTAGTGCCTATCTTGCAGAAATTATTCCACATCAAGTAAGAAAGAATCCTTCCCAATACATTTTATGGAGCCAATGTAACTCTCATACCAAAGCCAAGAAAGAATTTTTAAAAACTACAAATAAATATGCCTTATGAGTGTAGATGCAAAATTTATTAATAAAATTATAGTAAATTGAATTGAGCTGCTCCTCAAAAAAAGTAATCCATCATGACCAAGCCCCACAGCCAACATCATGCTGAATGGGGGAAAAATGAAACCATATCCAATTAGAACAATAATCAACAAGGTTGCCGTCTACGCCCACTTCTACTCAATGCAGTGGTGGAAGTCCTAGCCAAACCAATCAGACAAGAGAAGGAAATCAAGGGCATCCAAATGGGGGCAAAATTGGTCAACCTCTTGCTCATTGCAGATTATATGATATTATATCTAGAAAACTTCAAAGATTCTGCCAAAAGACTACTGGAATTGATAAGAAGTTCAGCAAGGGCTCAGGTTACATAATCAATGTACACAAATCAGTAGAAATCATGTATTCCAACAATGGTCAAACTGAGAATCAAATCAAAGACTCCATAATGTTCAAAATAACAACAAAAAATACCTAGGAATATATCTAACTAAAGAGGTGAAAGATCTCCACAGGAACAACAATGAAACATTAAGGAAAGGAAATACCAGAGGACATAAACAGATGGAAAACCACTCCATGCTCATGGATCAGCAGAATCAGCATTGTTAAAATGTCCATACTACCCTAAGTGATCTACAGATTCAATACGATCCCTTTTAAAACACCACATTATTTTTTCCATATCTAGGAAAAAATTATACACTTCTTATGGAACCCAAGACGACACTGTATACCTAAACCAACCTTAAACAAAAAGTACAAATTGGGAGACATCAGTTTACCAGACTCCAAGCCATACTACAAGGCTTTAGTAACCAAAATAGCATGGTATTGGCACAAGAAAAGAGACATTGACCAATGGAACACGGCTGAGAACCCAGATATAAAATAATTCTCATATTGCCATCTGAATTTTGACAAAGCAGACAAAAACATATACTGGAGAAGACAATCCCTATTCAATAAATGGTGCTGGGAAAATTGGATAACCACATATAGGAGACTGAAACAGGATCCCCACCTCTCCGCCTCTCACAAAAATCAACTCATGATGGATAACAGACTTAAACCTAAGGCATAAATCCATAAGAATTCTAGAAGAAAATGTTGGAAATCTCTTATAGACTTTGGTCTATGGACAAAATTTATGAAGAAGACTCCAAAGGCAATCATAGCATCAATAAAAATAAATAAATGGGACCTGATCAAATATAAAAGCTTCTGCACAGCCAAAGAAACTAAAACTAGAGCAAATAGACAACCCACACAATGAGAGAATATATTTTCATGCTGTACAACTCATGAAGGGCTAATAACTAGAATCTATTTAAAACTCAGAAAAATCAGCAAGAACAAAATCAAACAGCCCCATTAAACAGTGGGCACGAGATATGAACAGAAACTTTTCAAAAGAAGATAGACTAATAGCCAAGAAACATGAAAAAATGCTCAACATCTCTAATCATCAGGGAAATGCAAATCAAAATAACAATGAGATATTACTTAAATCCAATGAGAAAGGCTTTCATCGCAAAGTCCCAAAACAACAAAAGTAGTGTAGATGCAAAGAGATAGGAAAACTCACTCGTTTCTGGAGGTACTGAAAACTAGTACAACCTCTATAAAAAGTAATATGGAGATACCTCAGGTAGAATTACCATTTGATCCAGGGATCCTACTTCTGGGCATCTACCCAATGGACCAAAAGGCATTGTATTGTAAAGACGTCTGGACTTGAATGTTTGCAGCATCACAATTCACAATTGTAAAAGTGTATAAACAGCCCAAGTGTCACCAATACATGAGTTCATTAATAAAATACAATATATGTATACCATGGAGTTCTACTCACCCACTAAAATCAGTGGTGAACTAGCACCTCTTGTATTTTCTTGTATTGAGCAGAAGCCCATCTCTGAAGTGAAGTATGACAAGAATTGAAAAGCAATCAGCACATATGCTGACCATTAAATTGGTACTAATCGGGCAACACTTATTTGCATGTATGGAAGTAACATTCATCAGTTTTGGGTAGGTGGGAGGGGAGAGTGGGGATGGGTATATTCACACCTAATTGGTATAGTGCTCACTCTCTGGGCCATAGGCATGCTTGTAGCTCTGGATCAGGTAGTTGAAACACAATACATGTAGTGTAAAGATTTGCAGTCCCATTATATGCTAAAATAAATAAAAATTAAAGAAAATGAAGAAATATATTTCTAGGCATTTTACCAATTTTTAAACAAATTATTTATTCATCACTATTATTTTTATGCTACTGAGTTTCTTGATTCACATATATGTATAAATATATTAATGCTTTATCAGATATGTTGTTTGCAAATTTTTTCCTATTTTGTAGTAGCCTTCTCATTTTAGTGCTTATTTTCTTCCTTGTACAGAGCATTTTAGTTTGATTATTCCACATTTGCCTATGTATGCTTTTATTATCTTCACTTTTAGTGTCATATCCACAAATTGTTGTCAAGACCAACATCAGGGAGATTTTCCCCTATGTTTTCTTCTGTAAGTTTTGTTATTTTAGGTTTTGTGTTTGTCTTTAATCCATTTTGAGTTAATTTTTATACATGGTGTAAGATAGGGGCTCAATTTCATTCTAAAAAATTTAGATATCCAATTTTTTCAAAATAATTCATTGAAGAGACTACACTTTCCCAGTTGAGTATTCTTCCTCCATGACTGAATGTTAGCTGAGCATGTGTGGGTAAGTTAATTTCTAGGGTCTTTCTTACATCCCATGGGTCTCATTATTTTGTACTTTGCCCCAGTGCAATGCTTGTCTATTACTATGGCTGTGTAATACAATATAAAATTAGTACATATGATGTTTTCACTTTGGGTGTTTGCTCAAATTTGTTTGATTATTTGGGATCTTTTGTCATTCTACATAAATTTTACCATTTTCTTTCTATTTTTATTAAGAATGTCATTGAGGCATTCATAGCAGTTTCTTTAGTCCGTGCTGTGAACTGTACTTTATGAGTGGGGGAATTTCTGTGTCTTCTCCACATGAAATCCACCACCGTCATGTAATTCTTTCAGCCAAGTTCAGGGGTCCTACAGGGGTCAGGGACAGACCAAGGGGCCTGCCTGAGAGACTCCATCAGCCTGGGCCGTGAGATCTATTGGTAAGTCCTGGTGTTCAGAAAGGACATTATTGTCACCACTGGGAAATAAACCAATGCAGAGCTTAGAACTCAAAGCCATTGTACTTTCCAATCATATGTTTAGATGATTAAAGGATGGCATTATCCTTTACTTGTAGCAGAATATGTATTTTAATATATTCACATATTGAAATTGGAATAGACAGAGTTACAAATAGAAGAGTATGATTTTGGGACAACAAACAGGTAAAATTTTAGTTAAATTAAGGTAAAAATAATACTGGAGACACTTGCAAAACCCAGAAGGCGGGGGGGGGGGGGGGGGCAGGAGGGGATGGGTGAATTCTCACCTACTGGGTACAGTCTGGCACTGTCTGGCTGATGGGCACACTATAACTTTGATTCCAACTGTACAAAAACCATTTGTGTAACCAAATGTCTGTGCTCCTGTAATATTCTGAAATATAATTAAATAAATGAACTAATTAATTAAAATACAGAAGAGAGTGTGTGTTGTGTGGAGAATTTCTTTTAGTTGTTTCATATGCACATGTATGCATTGGGGCTGTGTGTGTGTGTGTGTGTGTGTGTGTGTGTGTGTGTGTGTGCGTGTGCGTGTTCATCGTCTGAGATTCTTGTATCTGTGATTATCATGTCTGCCATTAGGTCTGGGACATTAGTGGCCATCAGCTCTTCAGCATGTATTTTTCCTCCTCTGTTACTTCGACTTTTGGGATTCTAGTTATGTCTATATTACACACTTTGATATCCGTGTTCTTTTTCTTCTCTGTTCCTCTCTGTGCCTTTTATGCTGTGTAACTCAATGGGCCTGTTTCCAAGGTCATGGTTTCTTTGAAAGGTGAGACCACTCTGCCGACGAGCCTGAGAGATGCTTGTTTACTTCTCACTGCAAAGTGCTCTATGCATTTCCATCCCACCATTTGTTAAAACCCATCTCTCTGCTCAAGTCAGCTGTCTGGTTTTGTAGCATGGCTATATTTACTTTTATGTATCTTAACATATTGATTACTTTACTGAAATGTTACTTTCACATTCCCTTTTAACCAGACAATTCTACTGTCTGCATCATTTATGAACCTCATTTTGATCATTTATTATATCCTAAAATTTTTTTCCATAAGCCAGACATGTTGAATTTGATGGTTTCTATTGGCTTATTGTTTTATATATACTTCTTTCTGTGCAGGACTACACTCTGTCTTTCCTAGGCATTTACTATGGAAGTTTTGTGGATGTATTCAGGTCTGCATTTGAAGTTTAGTGATGCCGTGGCTCCTTGTGTTGAAAGTTATCTCTGCTATGCCCACAAAGAGTGTAGGCTCCTCCAGGGAGACCCTGCTTTTGTTTCCTGCTTGGCTCCATGTTCTGACCTTTTGTTTTCCTAGAAACCACTAATTCATCTTCCCAAGGTGCATTCTAGTTTTAAATTTACCTGACAGTTGTCAACATCCTGGAAGGGGTTGATTGACATGGCATTCTCTGGCTTTCTCACTGAGTCAAATGCCTCAGCAGGTGTCATGCCCCTCGAGGCAATGACCTATTCCAGATGTCCCTGTCCCTACTCCAGAGGTGATGTTGGTCTGTGCATTCTTCCCTCCCTCTAGGGTACAGTGTCTTCTTGTTTCTCCCCAAGTCTTCTCTACTGCAGCTCAGGAGGTTCAGTCAATCTTAGCTTCCAAATGTGCTGCACTTCTCATAGAGTAAGGCTTCTAATCCATATGATGGAGAGGAACTGTGGTGCTGAAATTAACTATAGTGGGGATTTTTGCACCCTTCCCAGTTCTCATAGGGTTCCCCCACTGTCCCAAGTATTCTGGTTTAGGTAGTTTCCCCCCTGAAGATTTATACTTCAGCTCTGTATTTGTGATTAGGGGAGGTCAGTCTAGAGGCATTTCAGAATTACATTCTCCTCTCTCCCACACAGTTATCCAGGGGGACAGCGTATTGTGATGTGTCCCCAGTACTGCATAAAAAGGCTTTGAAGGAAATATAATAGTAATACCCCAACTAGGTACCACTAGAAAGTTCAAATAAAACCTTTGTTACGCTCAGGTTCATGCAATCAAGTGCATATTTCTAGCTCAATCCAGTCCTGTCCTACATTTCATCTGGTGGCCTTTTCCTAAGACAAACTAATATTCTATTCCTATTTCTCTTGGTAAGAAGTCACCACCAGGGGCACATGGGGCAGCACAAGGAGCAGAGTCAGCCCAGGGCAGGTGCAGGTGGAGGGCAAGGGCTGGCTTCCTCTCTGTTTAGCCTTCCTCTCCATAAAACAGTTTCTGAGTTCACCCTTCTGGGCTTCCCTTTGCAGTCTCTGAGTTAGATATGTTTGTGGAGATGAGAGTGAGAAAATATTCTCAAGTGCTCGAAAGGCAGAGAGTGGCTCCAGGCACTTTCTCCTGCCGCCAAATGTACATTAATTATCAACACTTCTCAATAAGTCTGAAAATTGATAACAGATTTTCTCTTGGACAACACGATGCAGCACAGCACCCAGGAACCACCAAGCAGGACACGGGGCCCGAGGGACATCGGGGCAGACGCCCACCCCCCAGCTGCGGACCACAGAGGGGCTCATTTCCCAGCTCAGGAGCATGAGCAGAGGGAAACTGAGGGTTTTTTTTTTTTCAGACCCTGGAGTTTCCTGTCTCTGCCTGTCACTCTTCTTCCTCAGGAGTCCATGGTTTTTTCCTTGTGATGCCCTGGTTTCTTTCAGCTGAAATGGGATGACTCAGGACCTGAATTCCATTCAAAATTAACCCTTAATTTTTTTCACTCTTCTGCTATGCATAAACTTTCAGAAAATATTTGGAGTATGAAATCACTCACCCTCAATCCACACCCTTGCATCATGGAAGGGTTTTGTGTTTGCTACGCTGTGTTGGTCATTCAGGAGCAAACACTTCTCTGGAGAGATTGCTCTGTATGTGCTGGGGGTTTGTTTAGCCCCTGCCTTTTACCTGCCTTGTGTGGGGAACAATTGTCATTTCCGTGTGTCGTCCCCTCCGCCTGGCTCCTGATCATCCAGCCTGAGATGGTTCCTCCTCCTCCTCGCTGTTCTGTCAAAGCTCCTGGTCTCCCTGGACATCCACACAATGAGGCACCAGGTCCCTTTGTCCCTTACGCCTGGTGAATTAGCTCCTTCTCCTCATTCTCACTGAAGCCAGACGTGTTCCTGCAGCTGACCATGCTCCCCACAACACCCTGGTCTCGGTGGCAGCACCCCACCTCTGCCTCTTATCTCAGGAGTGGAGGACTAATGCCTGCCCCATCCACCTGCTTCTCCTGGTGTGGCAGTGAGCACCGGCTGCTCTCCCTGGGGGTGTGCGTCAGGGGCTGGTCAGGAGGGGGCTCATCTCTGTGCACCTGCGCCCTGTGGATAGACTTGGGTGTATCCCGTCAGCCAGGTGCAGGGCTCCTGTGGGGGCGAGAGGGTGGACCAAGAGCACTTCCTGAGAGTCTCCTGCAGCCTGGGATGTGAGAACTCTCGGTGTTTAGATAGGTTGTTATTGTCACTCTTTCAATGTTTATGGCAGCACAATTCAGAATTGCAAAGATGTAGAAACAACCCAAGTGCCCATCAATACATGAGTGGATCAATAAAATGTGGTATATGTATACCATGGAGTACTATTCAACTATAAGAAACAATGGTGATATAGCACCTCTTGTATTTTCCTGGATAGAGCTGGAACCCATTCTACTAAGTGAGTATTTCAAGAATGGAAAAATAAGCATCACATGTACTCACCAGTAAATTTGATTCACTGATCAACACCTAAGTGGACATATAGGAATAACATTTATCAGGAGTAGGGCAGATGGGAGGGGGAGGAGGGGAGGGGTGTATACATACATGATGAGTGCGATGCGCACCATCTGGGGGATGGACACGCTTGAAGCTCTCACTCAGTGGTGGGTGGAAGGCAACATATATAACCTAAACATTTGTATCCCTATGATATGCTGAAATTAAAAAAAAAAGAGAAAGGTTGTTATTGCCATGGGAGAAAAACCAACACAGAGCTAAGAACTCAATGCCATTGTACTTTTCAACCCTATGTTTGCCATGGATGGAATTTTCATTCAGTTTTTAACAAAAAGATGTCTTTAAATATATTCATTTACTGGGGTTGGAATAGATGGACATACACCTAGAAGAACAAGATTTGGAACAACTAGCTCATGCTATAAATACAACTGAATTTAATTTGGTTAATTAAAAATAATAACAGAGGAAATGAGTGTCTTGCTAGTGGGCATAAGTGTTAGTCTTTGCATATGCACAAGTATATATCAGCAGTGGGGGTGTATGTTTGTGTGTGTCTTTTGTTTCTCTTTCTTGAAATTGCTCTTACATCTTGGATCTGTGATTTTATATCTGTCATTAAGTTTAGAACATTTGTGACCATTTTTTCTTCAATATATTTTTCCATATTGGGTCTTTTACTTCTACCTTTGAGTTTCCAATCATATTTATATGACACTATTTGATACTGATCTTCGGTTGTCTTCATGATTCTTTTCCTTTGCATTTTGCTTGTGTAGTTCCTTTGACCTATTTTCAACTCCATGATTTCTTTTGAAAGACAAGACAATCCAGCTGGTTTGTTTGTCCAAGGCCTATTTGTACTGAATTCTCTTTGAATACTCTATGAATTTCCACTTCACTCTTCCTTAAAATCCCCATTTTTCTACATAAATTAGTTACCTTGTTTTCTAGCATAATTATGTTCCCTTCACTATTTTAACATATTAATAATGAATAGTCCATTCTCATTTCCTAATTAAGACAGTTCTATTATCTGTCATCTGTGAACCTCATTCTCATAATCTCTCCATTATGACTTTGGCTTTCCATTTGGGACATGAGCTCCTGGCACACCACATGGGCCCTTGATGCTTTGGGGTGACTCTCACACTTATAACATGGAAGAAACATGGACTCACAACACACGATGCATGTCCATGTGCCAATATGAAACACAATGATGGACGCTAAGCATTTATCACATTACAATTTCAAAGAACTTATAATATATAAAATGTTACAATTGTCATACACCTTCCCCTGGACACTCACATTTGATCTGGGCCCTGCCCTCTCCTCAGGTGTCCCACCCCAGAGCGTACTATATAGCAGGGGACATGCAAATAGGGCCCTCCCTCTGCTGATGAAAACAAGCCCAGCCCTCACCCTGCAGCTCTGGGAGAGGAGTCCCAGCCCTGCATTACCAGGTGTCCCCATTCGGTGACCAGGACTGAACACACAGACTCACCATGGAGTCTGGGCTGACCTGGGTTTTCCTTGTTGCTCTGTTACAAGGTAATTCATGGAGAACTAGAGATATTTGGTGTATGAGTGGATGTGAGTGAGAGAAACAGGGTGTGTGTCACTGTTTCTGACCAGGATGTGTCTGTGTTTGCAGGTGTCCAGTGTGAGGTGCAGCTGGTGGAGTCCGGAGGAGGCTTGGTCCAGCCTGGGGGGTCCCTGAGACTCTCCTGTGCAGCCTCCGGATTTACCTTCAGCAACTACTGGATGAGCTGGGTCCGCCAGGCTCCAGGGAAGGGGCTGGAGTGGGTCTCAAGCATTTATAGTAGTAGTAGTACATACTACGCGGATGCCGTGAAGGGCCGGTTCACCACCTCCAGAGACAACGGCAAGAACTCGCTGTATCTGCAAATGAACAGTCTGAGAGCCGAGGACACAGCCGTGTACTACTGTGCAAGAGGCACAGTGAGGGGACATCAGTGTGAGCCCAGACACAAACCTCCTGAGGGGCCTGCGGGGGCCGCCAGGGGGCGCATGAGACACAAAGAGCAGTTTCAGCCCAGGGCAGGTGCAGGTGGAGGGTGAGGGCTGGTTTCCTCTCAGGGATGTGGCTTCCTCTCCATAAAACAGTTTCCTCTGGGGAACTTCTCTGAGTTCACAACTCTGTGCTTCCCTCTGCAGTCTCTGAGGTAGATATGTTTGTGGTAATGAAAGAATATTCTCACCTGTACAAAAGGCAGAGAGAGTCTTCCAGTTACTCCCGCCTGTCCCCAAATGTACATTAATTATCAACACTTCTGAATAAGTCTGTGGGACACTATGGGCAGAGAGAGTCAGCATCCTAAGCAAGAGTGGAAGACCCCGTGGTGGTCAGTGTCCCAGCACTAGGCCCACAACACCAATTATATCTGACACAATCAAGGACAGAGGGACCCCACCAACATTTAGCATAGCTGTTGACTCTAATGGTGTTACACACGAGCACACACAAATGCGCACGCACACATACATACATGCACACACTAAGTGAACATGGAAAGGTTTAGTCCCTCCACTACTGAGGTGTCTGCAGAGCAGGGCAGGCCTCTCAAGAGAGTCCCAAGTGGCTTCCTAGGGCAAGGGGCTCTAGATTTCACAAAGGGCAAAAAAAAAAAAAAAAGATTAAAAAATATTATGTGTAGTCAACAACCAGGTTTGCGGAAGAGTAGAAGGTATTTCATTAGTATGAGATGATATTAATAATAATTAAAATGAGTAGGAAGAGGAGTTAGACAGAGATCTTGGTCACATGTCATGAGTGGAAGCTTTCCACTCTCAAAGATCATCAGCTTATCCTGAAGGTCGTGGGTCAGCTGTGGGCTTCAAAATACCAGAAGCTTCACAGGCTCCATCAAAATGCTCACGTTGGCATCCTCTACTGCAGTAGCCAGAAAGTTCCCAGAGTTCTGCATGGATGCTGTAGTTGTGAAACATGAACCCAAGAATTGCCTCCCTGTAATTTCACTACTGTTTTTTCTTAAAAGTCCTTAATGATATTAGTTCCCGTGTGGCCCAAGAGCAGTGCTCTGATGTTTTCTCCAATACACACAATGTCCTGGTTGAACATCATCGGAGACTTTTAAATAAAAGCCGTAGTAAAAGGCAGCCTGAATCTGTGTGTGATAGGAGTGGCTATAACACATGAATTACTTTCAGTTTGGGTTTTTTTTTACCTCTTCCATGCAGTAGGCAGAATGGTAGTACTCATGGTAAATTCTAAGTCTTTCACCTGTCCAGCTATCAAGCCATTGGGTAGTAATTCATGTGTCCTTGAGGGAGGGGTCTCTAATGCCACAGTGCTAATGGTACAAACATTGGCCAAGGGAGTTCAAGAATTTCCTACAATTGTGACATTTTGAACTTAATAATGTCAATTCAATCAACATTTTGAGGAGACTTTTAATGAATGGATAGTGTGTTATATGAGGAGTGTTAATGCCTTACAAGCTTAGATGAGTTTATAAATTAACTCAAGGCTGCTTTTTCTGTGTAATGATGTTCTACAACATTTGTTTAGCTCCCACACTACTATTTTGTTTTGGAACTATAATGCTTTTATTACCACAATGTATGAAACACTGATCCTTTTATAATTCTGCAATATTGCCTCAGACCCTCACAAAGTTTTCAAATTCATATTTTAGATTTCTGTAACATTCATTTAAAATAAATGTGACTTTGTTGCATTTTTATTGCAACATGCATTTTATGCATTTTTATTCATAATAGAATAAAATGTTTAGTTTTAATGGTTCATATAAAAAGAAATGAACAACTACGTTTGGGCCTGAGATAAATGTGGTAAAGAAAGAACCCAGACAATTCGTCAGTGCACTCAAAGCATATTCCACCAGAACAGACCTCCTGAATAAGTGATTATACCACCAATTTTATATACTACTAAACTTTTTAAACATGTATTAACTCATCAAACACAGAAAGTGCAATTTCACTAAATATGTGCATTTTCCAGGATTCATTTTAAAATCGAGGCTAAAAGTGAACAATAGTATTTCAATTAAATTATGGCATTTGAGAAAAGGTACACATCTGGGGAAAGATCACATAAACATGCTTTTGGGCAGGGGGATATGTTTAAAGAAACTACAATAATTAATAATAATTGCCTTAACATTTCTAAAATCACATAAAAATAATCTTTGATTGCCATTTCAATAACTTTTGATACAGGGTATGATACTATCCGCTCATTAGTAATCAAAACACATAAAAAAGATGTGACAAATATTCAGAATCAATTATTTTCATAAGCTAAACGTTTCTGAGATGATTTGTGTTTGAGTATACAGTACTACAATGGCTACATAAAATAAAAAGAAAGTCTTTTGGAGAGGAAGCTCAGCAATCAGAGCTCAGCAATTCTTACTGCATTTAAGAATTTAACACTGGTTAAATACAAAAGGCAAAGCATTTCAAATAGAAATACTTCATGTTACTGAGTTTTCTTTTACTATGGCAACATTCAGCAGCTTATGGTACTCTTTTACCCTTGGGTTCCCAGTCACAAACAATGCAGTGATAACGCCTCTGGTTTCAGTTCACCTTGGATGACATTTATTAGCAGAGAGAGACCTGATGCTTTAGCTGAAATTTGGCAGCCCAAGAAGTGCACCAGCGGCTCCAAAGTTTCCCTCATGTTCTAGAAGCAATGCTTTCAGTTGACCTTTTGACCAATAATCCAGTGCATATGCCAGAAGTTTCATTGAGAGAGAATTAACACGTAAAAAGTTTCCCACGAAGACAGCTCTGTTTATTTCCTCATTAACAGCACACGTTCTTGCCACAGAACCAATGTTATTGGTGGTAGCAACTAAAGCAGCTCTTGCCAGATCTTCTTTACCAGCAGACTCTGGCTTCCCCTTATAAATCATATTCCCGAAACTAGATGCCACAGCCCAACCTGGCAGACCAAATCTTTCATAATCTCCTCCATAAATAGCATGAACCAGCTTGGCAGCTTGGGTGCTGTCACCTTTTGATGCCATTTCAAGAGCCTCTTCAAAACTTTCACAGTCAGTCAATAAACTGCATAAACCCAGAAAGGTACTCCCTCCAAGGCTTGCCCCAGTCACTCGATTATAGTTGTCTCTGGAATGGACTGCTAAAATACTGACTCCAGAAAAAGGCATCTTTTGGCATCGCTCAGGTTCTGAGGCACTAGCAAAATAATAGCACTCTGCTTGTCCGTTGAAACTGACAGAGTCTATGCACATACAGCAAGCCCTTTACAAGGCAGTCAAGTTCATCCAGTTTGTGCAAGTGGAGGTTTCCAATTGTGCGAAAATCTTTTTTTTTTTATTTCGGCATATTATGGGGGTACAAATTTTAAGGTTTCAAAAAATGCCCATTCCCCCCTACCCCCCACAAGTCTGAGTTCCCAGCGTGACCATCCCCCAGATGTGCTCAGCTCTAAGAAACAACGGTGATATAGCACATCTTATATTTTCCTGGTTAGAGCTGGAACCCATACTACTAAGTGAAGTATCCCAAGAATGGAAAAACAAGCACCACATATACTCACCAGCAAGCTGGTATTAACTGAGCAGCACCTAAGTGGACACATAGGTACTACAGCAATAGGGTATTGGGCAGGTGGGAGGGGAGAGGGTGGTGTGAAAATCTTTTTCAAACTTGCAAGCACCACCCCTTGTAGCACACAGCACCGTTTGTAATGCTGAGAAGTTTTTATCTCTTCCCATTTGGATAAAAGTAGGTAGGTAGGTCCTGGGTTGGAAATCCGATAAAGTGCAAGTTCCCTCTCCGCCCAAAAAGTGTTAAGTCCTTAAGTTCAAGGTGTACATCCCGAATGCCAGTGGATCCATACGCTACATTAGAAGTCAGATATTTCCGAATACTTGTTAAGCTCTCAACTTCTTCTTGTTCTTCCTCTGCTGTGATATCAGTAGCTCAAAATATGAGAGCCTTGCTAGAGTTCCCCCAGCGTCCGTGCCAAACCATGGGAACGCGGTTCCGGGGCGTCCTTGATCTTCATGGCGTCGGCACAGGGGCGAGAGGCAGCCCCGCGTCCGACCACGGGGAGCAGTGGGGTGACTCGGAGGTGGCAGGGCCGCGGTGGGGCCCGGGGTGCCTCCCCTCAGGCCAGGCGGTCGGACCGAGCCAGCCGGGGAAGGCCGCCGCTGGCCACTCCAGGGCCCCCCGCAGCCGTGTAGGGTCTCTAAGACTTAGACGTTTATCTGACAGTGCCATAGCTTGTTCTTCATTTTCATAGGGTCTCCAGAAGTTGTGAGAAACCCTTTTGTTTGAAAAGTATCCCAAGTTCATGCACTACTGCAAAAACATGAATTTAATCCCAGTTTTGGCTAACTGACAAGCTCTAAAAAGTGCAATGACTCTCATCATGAGAGCCAATTTTACACCAGGCTGAGCACTATATTCCAATGAAAAGTTTATATCATTAATATGAATTACTGGTTATCAACTTCCAGCTTTATTATTGAAGTATGATTCCTATTCCATAGATGCTGCATTGACTTGCAGTCACCACCAGGATATGAGTGTACCTTTCTCTCCACGTTCATGCCAGCATCTATTGGTTTGGAACTTGGTAAAAGCCACTGGAGTTAGGGCTATGGAAACAACCCGAGTGCCCATCAATTCATGAAACAGTGATATATAGCATCTCTTGTATATTCCTGGATACAGCTGGAACCCATTCTACTAAGTGAAGTATCTCAAGAATGGAAAAACCAGCACCACATGTACTCACCAGCAAATTGGTATTAACGGATCAACACCTAAGTGGACATATAGGAGTAACATTTATTGGGTGTCAGGAGAGTGGGAGGGGGGAGGAAGGGACAGGTATATACAAACACAACGAGTAAGAAGTGCAACATTTGGGGGATGGACATGCTTGAAGCTCTTACTCAAAGGGGGAGGGGGGCATGGGCAATATAAGTAACCTTAACACTTGTACCCCCATAATATGCTAAAATAAAATTTAAATTTAAAAAAATTAATATTAAAAACCAACATAAATAAATAAATAATCAACCATAAGCAAGTGGCCTTTATCCTAAGGATGCAAGGATGATTCAACATACATAAATCCATAAATGTGATTCACCACATAAAAAGGAGCAAAGACAAAGGTCATATGATCATCTCAATAGATGCAGAAAAAATACATTTGACAAAATCCAGCATGTTTTTATGATGAAACTCAAACTATGTGGGCCATAGTTTGAGGACGCCTGCTCTAACATATGCTTCAATGTTTCCTCCAACTCCACAGGGTACTTAAATGTTAAAAATTCTCCACTATTAGTCCAATTAACTAAACTCACAACACTCTAGCACAAATAACATCATAAAGCTCCTATAATTATATTAGTATTTAAAAGGAATCAGCATGTCTAAACAATTGATAGATGTTCTTTCAGGTCACAGGGTTAAGGTAGATTATATTTAAATTACTGGTAGAGCCATATTCATTGGCTCTGCGCTGGCTGTGTAAATATCAGAACTCTTGCAGCCCATGCATGGAGCATGATCAGGGCTCCCTCCCAGCAAGCCTGACCTAAATCCTCCTGTTAAGTGGCTGGCCTCATAGTGACATATATTATACCAGTCTGTCAACATAAGCACATCCTGCAGGAACACCTACTGTCCACATGGTAGCAAGCTTATTTCTTCAGAACACATCTACCCCTGAGTGGCTGCACTTTGTGCCAACCAGAATTAAGCAGTATTATAATGTGAGATTGCTTTTCCCGCCACAGTCCTTCTTTCAGAATCACTGGCCAGGTTCTGATATCTGCATCTCTGACATAAGACCTTTCATGATGTTATCTAAGACCAAAGAATCTGTTTGCTGTTAAAGGTTAGAGAGTGTGACTATGTAAATGTTAGCACAAGATCCAATCACCCTATATCTTTCAGATTTTTCCAGAAACACACAGCAGGATAGGAAAATAGAGGGGCTGATTTAAGTCTCTGCAAATAGTTCTGAGTGAGCCTGATCCATATATTTTATAAAATTGTCTTCTAGGAGGCAACATAATTCCTAAACCAAAGACCACTTCTTGGTCACCAAGACTGGAAGCAATTACCTGAAAATAATGGGCATTATAAGTGTTCCACGGCACATGGGTCTGGAAATCAGGCATAGAAGTGAAATTAATTCCTATCACCATATCCATGGTCAAAACTTTGAAATTTTTTCTTCTTATTGCCATAATTTTAAGCTGTGATAGATTAGAAGTCCTGGTTCCCAAGTAGGAACACTCCTAATTGGGGCATGATGAGTTCCTCTGAATCAGAGACCTGGTCTGATGCCCCTAAATTTGGGGCCTCATGACTGTGCAACAGTGAACAAAGAAAAGTCAGTCTCCCACTGATAGACATTAACTCTCCTTTTGAAGCTAAGCTTGAATGCATTGATGGAGGCAGGGGCAGTCCCTCAGGCCTAGACAGTTTCCTGGCTTCCTCCACTGCATTAAACACTGGGGAGGTCAACTGCATAAACCACATGTCTGAGAATGTCCAAGTGACCAAGGACAATGACCCCATAGTGTTCAGGCTTGAGTGCACTAGGGAAGCAACACAGAGCAACCCACACTGTGAAGTGCTGGCCATGTGTTAGAAGAGTCCACAGTGGAGGTGGGAGGCGATGCTAGTGAATATCAACGACAGCCACAGAACTATCTGCAGCAGAGGACAAGGAAGGCTGACCACTCACACTCACATTGACATTTCCACAAAGATTAGGGCTGGCTACGGTCCCAAGCATTTTATAGCCCTATGAACTAATCATGGACCTGTGTAGACCTGCCTGGTCATAGGGAAATGTAAGAACAAACTATAATTTGTTCTTTGTGGCCCTATGTTCCCGGGCCTGGCACAGAGGTAGCAGCAGTTGCATTTGACAAGTTGTGTCAAGCTGATTACCCTCAGATGAGTGAGGCTTACTTCACAGATGAGGTGCCGTTGAGGATAGAGGAAACACAGAGGCCCAAATGTTGATGCAGCATTGAAGTTTAGGTAACAATACAACACAGCAAAATCACATCACGCTCTCATTACATAAAGGGGTTTCTACAAACCCCATGAGCCATGTCCACATCTGTCCTGGGGTTGGTTCACAGAAGTAGTAGAATGAATGTACTGGTGAGGACCAAAGATCCAGATACTGCTGGTAGCTCTCAACTGACATGTGCATGCTCTTGTGCGTATTGTACAACTCTTCCATGCTTCTCTGTGTCATGCACCTGTGTATCATGCCCTATGAACTCCCAAAGGGCTCTCACCTCTTCTCTGGACCCTGCCCTCACTCAGGCATCCCCACGCTACAGCTTGCTATATAGCAGGGGACATGCAAATAGGGCCCTCCCTCTGCTGATGAAAAGCAGCCCAGCCCTCACCCTGCAGCTCTGGGAGAGGAGACCCAGCCCCACCATTCCCAGGTGTCCCCATTTAGTGACCAGGACTGAACACAGAGACTCACCATGGAGTATGGGCTGGGCTGGGTTTTCCTTGTTGCTCTGTTACAAGGTAATTCATGAAGAAGTAGAAATATTGGGGGTGTGAGTGGATGTGAGTGAGAGAAACAGGGGGTGTGTGTGGCAATTTCTGACCAGGATGTGTCTGTGTTTGCAGGTGTCCAGTGTGAGGTGCAGCTGGTGGAGTCTGGGGGAGGCCTGGTCCAGCCTGGGGGGTCCCTGAGACTCTCCTGTGCAGCCTCTGGATTCACCTTCAGTGACTACTGGATGAACTGGGTCCGCCAGGCTCCAGGGAAGGGGCTGGAGTGGGTGGCACATATAAGTTATGATGGAAGTAACCAATACTACGCAGACACCGTGAAGGGCCGGTTCACCATCTCCAGAGATAACAGCAAGAACTCGCTGTATCTGCAAATGAACAGTCTGAGAGCCGAGGACACGGCCCTGTACTACTGTGCAAAGAACACAGTGAGGGGAGATCAGCGTTAGCACAGACACAACCCTCCTGTAGGGAGTCGCTGGGCCGCTAGGGGGCGCGCAGGACACAAGGAGCAGAGTGAGCCTCAGGCAGATGCAGGTGACAATAATTGTTTTCTGTCAGATTTGGGGGCCTCCTCTCTAGAAATTTCATCCTGGGACCTATCTTCCTTTGTTGCTCTGTGATCCTCAAGGTAGTGTCTAAATAAGAAATGTGTTGTCATGAATGAACACATTCTCACCTGCACACAAGGTAGAATGTCACTCTCCTGGGCAGAAATGACCGTGACATTATCACTAACATCAGAGTCCTGAGGAAGCCCAGGGAACCTGCTGAGCATTTTCCAACCAAACTCAGCACAGATACCTCAGTGAGACTTCCTGAGTGGGACAGTCTTTGGGATTCAGATTAGGACATGTAGGGACCTGGGCCAGGGCCAGTCTCATAAAACCTAATGGTTTCAAGTTGTTCTCTCCTCATTTAAAACTGTACATTCCTGATGCAGAACTGATTCAGTTGTATCTGTTTCTGCAAGTCAGTCTTATTTCTTTCTAGTTCTATTTTGAATTCTTCCTCTTCTCTTTCCTCTCCCAGAAAGTGGAGGGTGTGGTCTCTGTGTCTAAATCCCAGGGCTCAGGCCCTTTACCTGTTGTTCAGCTGTGGCCCAGCCTGTGGCTCCTGTGGGACCTGGGATGGATTGATGGGACTGTCTCACCCACCATTGCTGGGACCCTCCTGCTGTCACCTTGGCATGGCATCACTTTGCAAGTGGAAGTGGCCATGAAGAGCTAAGAGAATAAAATTGACTGGTCAAAGTGGGATGTGTCCACTGAGTCTCCCACAGAGTCACCTTCAACACCTGTGGCATAGTGGAGACCTGTAGATGGAAACCTCAGTGTGCTGAGAGCTCTGTGGTAGCATCTAGGTCCTTGTGCATGGTGTCCTTGTGGCCCCAGCATGATGTCACATCACCCTGCAGTCAATTCCCTCCTGTGTGAAATGTCTCTCCCATATAGTCCTTTGTTCAAGAGCCTCCTCATCCTCCCCCTCTGCTCCTCCTGACTGCCCTCTCCTATGTTCTCTTCCTTCCTATGGAGAGCAAAATTATTTCTTGTTTTTACTCTCATACCCACTGTTATCAAGAAGAAACCAGTTTCCTGTACTGAACAAGGATTTGTCTCTAAACCACATGGGATTCATAAAAGATTTCTTCCAAAATGTCCTGTTTCATCATAGGAGATTCTTGTAGGAAATGAGGTGCACCGTCCATCCTAAGAAGAGATTTCCATGCTTGAGTAATTTCCATGTCTACTTGGAGACACAGATGCGTCCTCATTTCAAGTAGTAAAAAATTAAGTTCGTGAGAGGGTTTGCAGTCTCCTGTGGGCCCTGCTGATGAGATGGCTACAAAATCAGGCAGTAAAGGTCCTTTCAATCACCAAATCCTAGAGTGCTAATGCCTGTGCCCTTCCGGGAGTGGCCCATAATGCCATAAGTGCTTGTGGGTTATCTTTGGATATGGAAGATCAAGAATTTCTGAAAAAGTGACTTATTTTCTACTTCAACATATTATGTGATTGTTTTTGGTTACATGCATCAATTTTGTTATGCTAGAGCCAGGGTTATAAGTGTGCCCATCACCCAGATAGTGTTCATTGTACACATAGGGCAGGATTTCATGCATACCTTCTTCTTCTCTCTCTCCTGTTTGATTTCTAATGAGTCTTACTTACCTCTGTGCAATCATGTGCTTATCAGTTCCAATTTAATAGTGAGCATTTGTGTTTCCATTCTTTATATACTTCATGTGGGGTGATGGTCTCCAGATCCATCCAAATTGGTGGAAAGACCTTCATTCATCCTTACTCATGGCTGAGTAGTACCCCATAGTATACATATACCACATTTTGTTAATCCACTCATGATGGGCACTTGGGTTGATTCCATATCTTTGCAACTATGAATTGTGCTGCAATAAACATTAAAGTGCAGGTGTCTTTTTGATAAAATGACTTCTTTTCCTTTGGGGAAATACACAGTATTGGGAGCGCTGGATCAAATGGTAGGTTTACTTTAGTTCTTTGAAGAATCTCCATACTGTTTTCCCTAGAGGTTATATTAATTTGAAGTCCCACCAACAGTATATAAGCACTCCCTATCTCTGCAGCAACAGCATCACCTGTTCTTTTTGGACTTTTAATAAAAGGTATTTAAATAGGGGTAAAGTGATATCTCACTGTGGTTTTAATTTGCATTTCATTGGTAATTAGTAACATTGAGTATTTTTTCAGGCTTATTGACCATTTTTCTATTTTTTTTTTTTGCAAAGCTTATATTCATGTCTTTTGCCCACTTTTTAATGAGGTTATTTGTCTTCTTTGCTAACTTTCTTGAGTTTTCTGTAGATTTCAGTTATTAGCACTTTGTTGCTTGTATAGCTTGCATGTTCTCTCCCATACTGTAGGCTGCTATTTGCTCTGTTGATTATTTTCTTAGCTCTACAGAAGCTTTTTAATTCAATCAAGTTCTATTTATTTATTTGTTTGTTTGTTTTTGTTGTTGCTGTAATTGCTATTAGGGTCTTCTTCACAAATTCTTTGCCTAGGATGATATCTATAAGAGATTTTCAAACATTTTCTGCTAGTATTCTTATGGTTTCCTGCCTTACATTTAGGTCTTTTATGTACCTTAAAGCAATTTTTGTGAGTAGTGAGAGAGATGCATCCTGTCTCATTCTTCTGCATGTGGCTATCCAATTTTCCCAGCACCATTTATTGAATAGGGATTCTTTTTCCCAGTGTATATTGTTGTCTGCTTTGTCAAAGATCAGTTGGCTGTATGTACATGGTTCTATCTGTTGGTTCCTGCTTCTGTTCCGTTGGTCTATGTCTCTATTTCAGTGTCAGTTCAATCCTGTTTTTGTTACTATAGCCTTGTAGTATAATTTGAAGTCTGGTAAGGTGATGCCTCCAGATTTTTGTTCTTTTTTGCTAAAGATTGCTTTGGCTATTTAGGCTCTTTAAATGGTACCAAATGAAGCATGGAATTTTTTTTTAGGTCTATGAATTATGATGTTGGTATTTTAATGGGGATTGCATTTACTCTGTAAATCACTTTGGGTACTATGGACATGTTAACAAAGTTGATTCTACCAATCCAAGAGCATGATATGTTTTTCCATTTGTTTGTATCATCTGCAATTGTTTTGTTCAGTGTTTCATAGTTCTCTTTGTAGAGATCATTCACCTCCTTGGTCAAGTATATTTCTAGGTATTTTATTTCCTTTGTGGCTATTGTTAATAATATTAAGCATTTGATTTGACTCTCAGCTTGACTGTTGTTGCTGTGCTGATTGGAATACTATTGATTTGTGTATATTGATTTTGTAACATGAGACTTTGCTGAATTAATTTATCAATTGTAAGAGTTTCTTGGTGAAGTCTTTAGGGTTTTCTAGATATAAGATTATATTGTCACAAAAAGAGATAATTTGACCTTCTTTTTCCTGTTTTGAGTACATTTTATTTTGTTCTCTTGCTCTGTCTAGATCTTCCAGCATTCTGTGGAATAGAAGTGGTGACCATGGGAATCCTTGCATTTTTTCAGTTCTTAGTGAAATAATTTCAACTTTTTCCCATTGAGTATGATGCTGGCTGTGCATTTGTGATATATGGCTTTTATAATTTTGATATATTCCTTCTATGCCTAGTTTTTTGATGTTTTTTAATCATAAAATGGTGCTGGATTTTTTAATGCTTTTTCTGCATCTATGGAGATGATCATATGATCATTGATTTTGTTTCTGTTTATGTGGTTAATCACATTTCTTGATTTACATATGTTGAAACATCTTTGCATCCTTTGGATGAAGCCCACTTGGTCATGGTGAATTTTTTTGTTTTTTTTGGATATGCTGTTGAATTCAGTTTAGCATTTTACTGAAGATTTTTGAATCTATATTCATAAGGGATATTGGTCTGTTTTTTTTTGTTACTGTAGCTGTGTCTTTTCCCAGCTTTTGTATTAAGGTGATGCTGGGATCACCTTATAGCTATAAGATCACCTTATAGCTTTTTTAGCTGTGATGCAGAATGAGTTGGGGAAAGATTCCCTCCTTCTAGATGTTATGGAATAATTTCTGCAGAATGTGTATCAACTCTTCTTCATAGATGGTAAAATTTAGATGTGAATCCATCTGACTGGGGCTTTTGTTTGTTATTGGAAATATTTTATTGCATCTTCAATTTCCTTGTTCATTATTGGTCTGTTGAAATTCTATTTCATCCTGTTTGAGTCTTGGAAGCTTGTGTGTTTCTAGAAATTTGTTCATTTCCTCTATGTTTTTAAGTGTATGTGCATAGATATTATCATAGTATTCACAGATGATATTTTTTATTTTGTGGTATCAGTTGTAATATCTCCTTTTTCAATTCTGATGGAGTTTATTTGAGTCCTTTCTCTTCTATCCCTGGTTAACCTACCAAAAATATATGAATTTTTGTGTATGTTTTCAAAGAACCAAATTTTTGTTTCATTGGTCTTCTATATAACTTTCTTGTTTTCAATTTTATTAAGTTCTGATCTGACCTTAGATAGTTCTTTTCTTCTGCTGCATTTGGGTTTGGTTTGCTCTTCCTTATCTACTTCCTTGAAGTGTGTCATTAGATTGTTCATTTGTGATCTTTCTGCCTTTTGATGTAGGTATTTAGAGCTATATCATTCCCCTTAGGAATGCTTTTGCTATATCCAATAGTTTTTGAAAGTTTGTGTCTTTTTTTAATTTCAGAATATTATAAGATTACAAATACTTCGGTTGCTACATATATTGCCTTTGCATTGCCCAAGCCAGTACCCAAGCAAAGTACCCATTAGGTGTGAATTTACAATTCTCTTCCCCCCTCACACCTGCCCACCGCCCTATGAATGTTACTTCCATATGTGGATATAAGTGTTAATCAATAAGAATCAATTTAATGGTGAGTATATGTGGTGCTTGTTTTTCCATTCTTGTGATATTTTACTTAGAAGAATGGGTTCCAGTTCCATCCAGGATAGACAAGGGGTATTAATTCATATTTTTATAGCTGCAAAGTACCCCATGGTATACATATACAAAATTTTATTAATCCATTCATGTATTGATGGACACGTGGATACTTCCCAAGTCTTTGCAATTGTGAGTTGTGCTGCTATGAACATCTGAGTCCAAATGTCTTTTTATGTGATGTCTTTTTTTCCTTTGAGTAAATACCCAGTAGTGGAATTGATGGCTCAAATGGTAGTTCAACTTTTAGTTCTCTGTGGCATCTTCAATGTTACTTTCCATAGAGGTTGTACTAGTTTGCAGTCCTACCAGCAGTGTAAGAGTATTCCCAACTCTCCACATCTACACCAACATTTGATGTTTTGGGACTTTTTGATAAAAACCATTCTCACTGGAATTAAATGATGATATTCCATTGTGGTTTTGATTTGCATTTATCTGACGATTAGAGATGTTTAGCATTTTTTTCATATGTTTGTTGGCTGTTATGCTGTCTTTTGAAAAGTTTCTATTCATGTACTTTGCCCACTTTTTAATGGGGTCGATTGATTTTTTTCTTGTTGATTTTCCTGAGTTCTATATAGATTCTAGTTATCAGCCCCTTATAGGATGCATAGAGTGTGAATATTTTCTCCAATTCTGTACATTGTCTATTCATTCAAATGATAATTTTCTTGGATGTGCAAGAGTTCTTTTAATTAAATCAGGCCCCATTTATTTATTTTTGTTGTTACCGTGATTCCCTTTGGGGACTTCTTTATAAATTCTATGACTAGGCTGATATCTATAAGAGTTATTCCAATGTTTTCTTCTAGAATTATTATAGTTTCAAGCCTTAGCTTTAAGACTCTTATCCATCATGAGTTGATTTTTGTGAAAGGTGAGAGGTGCAGATTCTGTTCCAGTCTTCTACATGTGGCTATCCAACTTTCCCAGCACCACATATTGGATAAAGATTCTCTTCACCAGTGTATGTTTTCTGTCTGCTTTGTCAAACATCTGATAGCTATATGAGGATGGTTTTATATCTGAGTTATTATATGGGGTTTTATCTAGTTCCATAAAAAGCATAGAATTATTTTTTCTAGATCTATGAAAATGATATTGGTATTTTAATAAGGATTGCATTGAATCTGTAGATCACTTGGGGTAGTATACACATTTTAACAATGTTGATTCTGCCACAACATAAGCATGGTATCATTTTCCATCTGTTTGTGTCCTCTGCTATTTCCTTCCTCAGTGTTTAATAGTTCTCCCTGTAGAGGTCTTTCACCTACTTAGTTAAATATGTCCCTAGAATTTCACTTTCCTTGTTGCCACTGTGAACAGTGTTGAGCCTTTGATTTGGTTCTCACTTTGACTGTTTTTGGTGTTATGAATGCTGCTTAATTTGTGTACATTGATTTTGTATCCTGAGACTTTGCTGAATTTGTTTATCAATTCCCATAGTCTCTTTGCAGAATCTTTGGGCTTTTCTAGATATAAAATCATATCATAAGTGAAGAGTGATAGTTTTATGTTTTCTGCCCCCATTTGGATGCCCTTGATTTCCTTCTTTTGTCTGATTACTCTGGCTTAGACTTCCAGCACTATGTTGTATAGAAGTAGTGATAGAGAGCAACCTTGTCTTAGAATCTAGTTCTGAACAGAAATGTTTTTAATTTTTCCCCATATTGAATGGTGTTGGCTGTGGGTTTGTCACACATGGCTTTTATAATTTTGAGGATAATCCCATCTATGCCTGTTTTGTGAAGCATTCTTATCATAAAAGGATGCTGAATTTTGTGGAATGCTTTTCCTACATCTATACAGGGATCATATGGTCTTTGCTTTCAATTCTATTTATTTGGTGAATTACATTTATAGATTTATGTATGTTGAAGCCTGCCTACATCTCTGGAATGAAGCCCAGTTGGTTGTGATAGATTACTATTTTTTTTATAATCACCTGAATTCGGTTTGCTAGGATTTTATTGAGAATTTTTGCATCTATATTCATACAGGATATTGGTCTGTAATTTCTGTTTTTGTTAAGTCCTTTCCTGGCTTTGGTTTCAAGGTGATCTCTTCATAAAATGTGTTGGGGAGTATTCATTCCTTTTAAATGTTGTAGAACAATTTCTACAGTATAGGCATCAGTTCTTCTTTGTAGGTCTGGTAGAATTCTGGTATGAAACCATCTGGTCCACGACTTTCTTTTTTAGGAAGGTTTGTTTTGCTGCTTCAATTTTGGTACTTGACATAGGTCTATTCAGGAATTCTATTTCTTCTTGATTGACCTTAGGAAGGCTGTGTGTTTCTAGGAATTTGTCCATTTCCTCCACATTTTCTAGTTTATGTGCATAGGTATTTTTCTAATATTTAGAAATGATGCTTTGTATTTTTGTGATATCAGTTTTCATTTCTCCTTTTTTGTTCTTGATTGAGTTTACTACAGTCCTTTATTTTCTGCTCCTAGATAATCTAACAATAGACTTGTCAATTTTATTTATAATTTCAAAGAACCAGCTTTTTGTTTTATTAATCTTTCATATAGTTCTTTGTTATTTATTTCATTTAGTTCTTCTCTGATCTTGATTATTTCTTTTCTTCTGCTGGGTATGTGATTGGCTAGCTCATCCTTTTCCAGGTCTTTGACACATTCACTAGATTGTTGATTTGTGATCTTTCTTACTTTTGGATGCAAACATATATGGCTATAAATTTTCCTCGCAGGACTGCCTTAGCTGTGTCCCCCAGATTTTGATAACTTGTGTCTCCTTATCACTTAATTCAAATAATCTTTTGATTTCCATCTTAATTTATTCCTTGACTCTATAATCATTCAGCAGTAGATTGTTTAGTTTCCATGACTTTTTATAGAGAGAAGTGTTTCTGTTGGAGCTTATTTCTAATTTTATTCCACTGTGATCTTAGAAGATAGAAGGTATAATTCTATTTTTTTCTAATTTGTTGAGTCATGTTTTGTGGCCAAGACATGATCAATCTTAGAGAATATTCTATGAGCTGATGAGAAAAAAGTATATTCAGTGGCTTTGTGTGGAATGTTCTGTAAGTGTCTGACGACACATTTGTTCTAGAGTTCTGTTTATGTCAATTGTTTCTTTGTTTATTTTATGTTTGAAGTATCTTGTGTTCTATCAGAGGGTGTTGAAGTCCCTGGCTATTATCGTGCTATCACTTTTTTTTTTTTATCAAGTAGGATTTGTTTTATGAATCTGGGTGCACGTGAGTTAGGTGCATAAATAATCAGAATTGTTATGCCTCTTTGTTGAATTGTTCCCTTTACCATTATATAATGACCATCCTTGTCTTTCATTACTTTTGTTGCTTTGAAGACTAAATTATCTGAAATGAGAACTGCTACACCAGCTTTCTTTTGGTATCCATTTGCATGGAATATTGTTTTCCATCCCTTCACCTTGAGTCTGAATGGATTCCTGTGAGTTAGATGTATTTCCAGAAGACAGCAAATACTTGGCTTGTGTATATTTATTGATTGATTTGGTAAGCCTATATCTCTTCAGTGAGCCATTCAAGCCAGTCACATGTATTGAAAGAATTGATAAGTGGGCTGGATTTTTATTCATCCTGTTGAGTTGAACTTTGTTGCTTTGTTTTCTCTCTAGAACCATTGTGGTATCTGGCCTTTGATCTTTAGCTTTTGGATGATTTTACACTTGTGAGTGTATACTGTGCTGATGCGTGTATAATGTTATTGTGAGTGCCTCCTGGAGAACAGGTCTTGTCTTAACAAATTCCCTCAATGTTTTTATCTCTGAGAAAGTCATTATTTATCATGAAATAACAAACTTAGTTTTTCAGTAACAAAGTTCTAGGCTGGGAATTATTCTGTTTTAGAAGACTGAGAATAGGGTTCCAGTCTCTTCTGGCTTGTAATGCCTCAGTCAAGAAGTTTGCAGTTGCTCTGATGGGTTTTCCTTTTTAGGTTTTGCATTACAGCACATAGGAAGGACTCTGTTATGTTTATTTTCACTGGTCTGATGTATATGTGTTGTGGTATTTTCCTCTTTGCAATGAATATCTCTTGAGTATTTTGAGCTTCTTTTACCTGGATATCTAGATTCCTGCAAGATCAGGGAAATTTTCTTCCATTATTCCCTCAAATAGATTATTTAACTCTAGTATATTTTTCTTCTACATTCTCATGGACACCTATGATTCTTCTATTAGGCCTCCTCACCTAATCCCATATTTCCTGTAGGCTCTACCCTTCTCCCTTATTTCTCTGGTCTATCTCTGTGACTGACCTGTTTGAAAGGTGTTTTCTTCGATCTCTCAGATTCTTTCCTTTGCATGAGCTAACCTGTTCTTAAGGCTTTCTACTGTGTTTTGTAATTCCTTGAATAAATTTTTCATTTCCAGAAGTTCTGTCTGATTTTCTTTAATATTTAAATTTCTTGATGAATTTTTCATTCATTTCCTGCATTGTCTTTGTAATTTGTGTTGGGTTTACATTTTATTGTTATTTCATTGAGTTTCCTTACAATCCATGTTCAAAATTCTTCATCTGTATTTTGGTGTTCTGATTTTTGTTGGTGTCCATTACTAGAGAGCTGGTTTCCTTTTGGGGGGTGTTCTTTCACTTTCATTCTTCATACTTCCAGAGTTCTTTCTCAAATTCCTTCTCATCTGGGGCAGTTGTTGCTTCTTACCTTTGCATTCTTTTGTTTAGATAATGAAATGCCCATCTGAGCCAGTAGGTGGTGCTTGTGGATGGAAATTACCACACCCTGTATGGTAAGTCAGTAAATGCAGTGAAAGGGCTTGCAAATTGACCTCACTAACAATAGGTGGCACTTTCTCAAATGAACAAACTGCAACGTTGTTTTTTGTGGGTCCTGTGACCAGCTCTAATTTCTCAGGAGAAGCACTCTAGTGCCCCAGGTGGTGGTTAGGGCCCTGAAACTCTTAGGTGTGCCCTTATTCTCCACCTCAGCACAGGCAGGTGGGGGAGTTAGGCCAGGTATGGCAGGGTTGGATAAGCCTCCCCTCAAAGTCCACAGATGCTTTTAGCAGTGGTCAAATATCTGTTTCTGGACTGGGCAGAGATGCCAGGGAGAGGCTGATGTGGCCCCACTAAACAGAAAGTCTGCCTGTGGAGGTTGTGCTGCCTGAGACCCTCAATGAGGCAGTCTGGAGCAAGTATCATTCCTTTCCACCCTCCCCTATTCTTTGGTTTCTCCTGGGCTTCTTTCAGAAGGCAGGGTTGATGCGGGCATGGAGGTTCACTGCCCAGGATCCCAGCCAAAGTAGGGATCACAGCCTTCCCACAGGAGGAGGGGTGCCCTGAGAGTCCACCACAGCTAGCACACACACAAGCTGCACTCTCCCCCTGGATCTTCCCCTGCAGGTACCCCTACCTCACGAGACTAATTCTCAAATATCTCCCCTGGGCAATGCATTCAAGATATGGGTGCATGTGATCTGGCCTACAGGACCGCCCCCCTTGCCTCAGAGGTCAATCTCTTTCCATGCCAGGGAGAAGAATTTTGGTGTCAAGTCACCCACGCCCCCAAGCTAGTTCAATGTGCCTCCGCCTTGGGGTTTTCTGTGCTCTGCTGGAGTCATGGGGCAGTCATCACCAGGCAGGGCCAGTGAGTAAGAAGTTCACAGTCCAAGCATCCCTCAGTCTACTGCAGGACTGCAAAAGGAAAGGTTAAAGTCCCATTCCTTGTAGATGCCTCCATGTGGTGGCCAAATTGTAACTGTCAGCATCCATGGGTGGGGAAAGGAAGGGGAGAATAAAGACCTAGGTGGAGATAGGTCTTCACACCAGTCATCTCTGACCCTCTCTCTGGCAGGCAGTCCACCCAGAATGACTGGGCTCTGGAATCACACAGATTTCCTAGGACCCACTAAAAACCTCTGGCTCCTGCAGTCTCAGCCAGAGTTGGGAAATGTCTATTTGGGCCTCAGTAAAACAGAATCTGATGGGTAGAAGCCCACTGGGGTGGACCAAGGCACCTGGTGGGTAGAGAAGCAATATAGCACCCACTGACTGGCTCAGGTTTGTGGGGCAGGGTGCACCCATGGGGGTGCTGGGAGCCTGGTGCCCTATCCACAAGAAGCTCTCCACCCACTGGCAGCAGCCATCTCTGGGCTCGTGTTGGCAGACTTGTCCAGCAGTTCAGGGTCCCACCAACAGGTTGAGGTGCAAGAGAGGGGAATATTACCTCCTCTTACCCTCCATGATGGTCTCCAAACCTCTTGGGGATTAATCCCCAGTGGTGCCTTTCTCCTTCCAGCTCTCCTCTGCAAACTCTTCCTGTGGAGTCTCCTGTAGGTTGCCCTTCCTTCCAACCCTCGTCTGATCTATGTTTGTCTGTCTGGATTTTTATCTTTCATCTAAAATTTCTCCTTGCATAGAAGCTCTAGCTGGCGGTGTATCTCATCAGTCACCTTGTCTTCCCTACTAGCTTGTGTCTGGTTTGTCATTAAGTCTGAGGAATCTTATAGTTTCCATCTAATTTCATCATCTATCCAATAGTCATTCAGCAGCATGTAGTTCAGTTCCCATGACTTTGTGTAGAATTGAGTGCTTCTCTTGGAGTTGATTTCTAGTTTTATTCTACTGTGGTCTATAAAGATACATGGTAAATGATTCCAATTTGTTCTTAATTTTTGAGGCATGTTTTGTGGCCTAAGTTAGAGTCAATCTTGGAGAGTATTCCCAGAGCTGATGAGAATAATGACATTCAGAAGTTTTTGGGTAAATTGTTCTATAAATGTCTGCTAGACCCATTTGTTCTAGATTTCCTTTTAATTCCAGTATTTCTTTATTCATTTTCTCTTTGGATGATCGTGTCCAGTTCAATCAGCAGGGTGCTGAAGTACCCCACAATTACAAGGCTGCTGTTTAACACTTTGCTTAGCTCTAGTAGGGTTTACCTTATGAATCTTGGCACTCTAGTATTAGGTGCATGAATATTTTGGATTGTTATGTCTTCCTATTGAAATGCTCCTTTACCATTATATAATGACCATTTTTATCTTTGTGTACTATTGTTGATTTAAAATCAATTTTGTCTAATATGAGAACGACTACACCTGCTTTCTTTTGGTTTCCATTTGCATGAAATATTTTTTTCCATCTCTTCACTTTGAGTCTGTGTGAGTCCTTATGAGTTAGATGTGTTTTCTAGAGACACAAGATACTTGGATTGTATTTTTTTTTTCATTCATCCAGCCTGTCTCTCTTTTTTCTCAGCATATTATGGGGTTACAAATTTTAAGGTTTCAAATAATGCCTTTTCCCCTGCTTGCCCTACAAGTCTGACCTTCCAGTGTGACCATCCCCCAGACGGTGCACATCTCACTCATTATGTATGTAGATACCCGCCCCCTCCCCCCTCCCACCTGCCCAATAACCAATTACTGTAATTCCTATGTGTCCACTTAGGTGCTGCTCAGTTAATACCAGTTTGCTGGAGAATATATCTGGTGCTTGTTTTTCCATTCTTGGGATACTTCACTTAGTAGTATGGGTTCCAGCTTTAACCAGGAATATACAAGATGTGCTATATCACCATTGTTTCTTAGAGCTGAATAGTACTCCATGGTATACATATACTACATTTTATTAATCCACTCGTGGATTGATGGGCACTTGGGTTGTTTCCACAGCCTTGCAATTATGAATTGTGCTGCTATAAACATTTGAGTGCAGGTGTCTCTTTTGTAGAGTGTCATTGGATCTTTTGGGTAGATGCCCAGCAATGGGATTGCTGGATCAAGTGGTAGATCCACTTGTATAGCTTTACGCTATCTCCATATTGCTTTCCACAGAGGTTGAACTAGTTTGCACTCCCACCAGCAGTGTAGGAGTGTTCCTATCTCTCCGCATCCATGCCAGCATTTATTGTTTGGGGACTTTTTGATAAAGACCATTCTCACTGGAGTTAAGTGATATCTCATTGTAGTTTTGATTTGCATTTCCCTGATGATTAGAGATGATGAGCATTTTTTCATATGTTTGTTGGCCATTCTCTGTCTTATTTAGAAAAGTTTCTGTTCATGTCCTTTGCCCAGTTTTTGATAGGGTTGTTTGATTTTTTCTTGCTGTTTTTCTTGAGTTCTAAGTAGATTCTTGTTATCTGCCCCTTATCAGATGTGTAGGATGAAAAATTTTCTCCCATTCTGTAGGTTGTCTGTTTACTTTCATGACTATTTCTTTGGCTGTGCAGAAGCTTTTTAGTTTGATCATGTCCCATTTATTTATTTTTGTTGCTGCTGTGATTGCCTTTGGGGTCTTCTTCATAAACTCTTTGCCTAGGCCAATGTCTAGGAGAGTGTTTACAACATTTTCCTCTAGAATTCTAATAGTTTCATACCTTAGGTTTAAGTCTGTTATCCAGCGTGAGTTGATTTTTGTGAGAGGTGAAAGGTGTGGGTCCTGCTTCAGACTTCTACAAGTACCTATCCAGTTTTCCCAGCACCATTTATTGAAAAGGGATTCTTTTCCCCAGTGTATGTTTTTGTCTGCTTTGTCAAATATTAGATGATTATATTATGATGGTTTTATATCAGGATTCTCAGATCTGTTCCACTGGCCAATATTACTATTTTCATGCCAATACAAGATTGATTTCATCTGGTGGGCTCAACTAGGAAGAAATAGAATTCCTGAACAGACCAATTTCAAGAGCTGAAATAGAAACAGCAATTAAAAATCTCCCTAAAAAGAAAAGTTCTGTAGTTTCTTGATCAGCCACTGGAGGGAGCTCTTCCACCACATTGTTAGGTTCTTCTGATTGATGGGGGGCGGGGGGGACGTGCTTGTGGAACCTACCCCTGACTAGGGAGGAGACCCAGCCCCAGTTTTTTGTTCAACTGGGTGACCTAAGCTGTTCTGGGAAGCAAAATCTTTTATACTGCGTGCTTCCGCACTACACAGGCCTAGCAGGCTCTCCCTAGATCTTGGGGAGAGTGGGTTTTCTTATCTCACCCCACCTCCAGGGGAGAAGCCTACCACTTTCTGTAGAAGAGATGTGGGCTAGGGGGAGGAAGTAGCTCCCCAGTCTGTCTTGCACCCGGGTGCCCCAGTGGCTGTGGCTCCGGTTGGCGCTAATTCTCTCAGCAGTTTGTTGATATTGCCAGGCCTGGTGAGCTGATGGCAGATCGTGTAGGGGCAGTATTTGCCAGGAGAGTCTCTTAGGCTGGGCGGGGGCGGGGGACCTGCCCGCCGCACCTATGATGGCTGGGCTGTGGACCCCTCAATGGTGACCACTTGCTCACTCGCAGGACACCAGCACTGGGGGCGACTGTTTAGGGTGTGGCAGGTGCCGGGTTGGGAGTCTGGGTCATCAGGACACCCTGTAGCCTCATCCATGCTGCCTGCCCGACCGCCTGTTCGGCCACAGCCCTCGCTCTTACTGACCCACCCTGTGCAGTCGTATTCACCTGAGGCAGTTCCAGCTTAGAGTCCCCGACTTAGTGACCAGCTCTGTAGGGCTGGCCCCGCTGGTTACCAGAGGCCAGACATCTAACTGCCTCCCCTGTCAGCTCAGTTCAGTTTCCTCCTGTCTTGGAGCCATCCTAGCGCGGGGCTCAGGGGAGTTCACGGTGCTTTCCCCCAATGACAGCACCCTCCAGCACCCTCTTCTCCTGCTGTGATTTCGCACCAGTTTCAGACAGGTCCCTGGCTGGCTGGGTGTGGAGGTCAATGGGGAAGCCAGGCGTTCTTCTACGGGTGTAATCCCACTTCACCCCCTGGCCCGGCGGGCCGGCACCCTCCCACAGGCCCTATTGTTTGTTTTGCGCTCTCCAGAGAACAGGATCTTATCTCCCGATCACCTTGTTTTCCTTTTTTGAGAGAGTCCCACGCTGCACCTCTGCAGATTCTCGATGCTGTCCTTGTGAGGAGATCCACTCGCGTGTAGGAGACCAAGATCTATGTCTCCTTCTCTGGGAGCAGCAGTCCGGGGGGGTTATCTTTACTCTGCCATTTTCTTTACCTCCGAAAATTTTTATTTGAATTATGTATTCCCCAACCTTTAAAGAAGAATAAAACGCCACCACAAATCTTCAGATTTACTTATTGATGTTGACTCATCTAAGCTAGTTTTCAGTGATTGATGCTCCAGGTCTGCATGGAAAGGTCTCTGAGGGCTGATCTTAGAGGCAGGCAGGGCTGGAAATGTTGGCGTGTGTCTCTTGAGTGGGGCATTCAGACCTTTCACATTGATAGATAGAATTGATACGTGAGATGCTGTTTTGTTCATCCTGTTGGATGGTAACTTATTGCTTTGTTTTCCTCTTGTATTATATATTGTTTGATATGAGCTCTAAACTTTAGTTTTTGTGTGGTTTTACACTGATGGGTGTCTATTCTGTTGATCCATGTATAATGTGGTTCTGAGTGTTTCCTGCAGGGTAGGTCTAATCTTGACAAATTCCCTCACTGATTGCTTGTCTGGGAAAGTCTTTATTTCTCCTTCATGTATGAAACATAAATTTTCAGAATACAAAATTCTAGGCTGGAAGTTCTGTTTAAGAAGACTGAAGATGGGGCCCCATCCCTTCTGGCTTGTAAGGACTCAGGTGAGAAATCTGTGGCTACCCGGGTTTTCCTTTATAAGTTACTCAGTGATTTCACCACACAGCTCATAGAAGTTCCTCCTTTGTGTTGACTTTGGCCAGTCTGATGACTATGTATCTTGGTGATTGCCTCTTTGTGACAAATCTCCCAGATGTTCATTGAGTCTCTTGTACCTGGGTTTCTAATTCTTTAGCAAGACCAGGAAAGTATTTCTCAATTATTCCCTCAAATAGGTTTTCCAGCCCTTGTTTCTTTTCTTCACCCTCAAAGATAACTCTGATTCTTATATTTGGCCATTTTACATAATCCTATATTTCTTGCAGGCTTTGTTTATTTCTCTTAATACTCTGTTCTTTATTTTTGACTGATTGAGTTAATTCAAAAGAATTGTCTTCACACTCTGAGACTCTTTTTTCTGCCCTTTCTAGTCTATTCTTAAAACTTTCCACTGTGTCTTTTATTTTCTTTAATGAATTTTTCATTTCCACAGATTCCATTTGGTTTTGTTTAATATATCAGTCTCTTCAGTGAATTTGTCATTCATTTCCTGAGTTGTCTTTCTGGTTTCCTTGAGTTGATTTTTCATTTTCCTTTAGATTTCACTGAGTTTCCTTACAATCCATATTAATAATTCTTTATCTGTCCTGGACGGGGGATGAACACAGAACATAAAGTAACGACACAGACACACACAGACATGACAATGACTCGAGTGTCCAATACACCAGTTGCTTTATTTTTATACCCCCCAGACCCAAGGTTAGTTCCTTGTACGTGAGCATCTGAGCATAGCAGCGATATCAGTCAATTCCGGAGTTGTTTCAAAAGGGAACAATTTCCCATGGTCTCAAAATGGTTACTTGAGGTGCCAGTGCTGGACATAACTCAAAAACCAAGGCTGAGATAAGCAATATTGAACAATGCAGCCATTAGAAGAACTTCTCATGCTCTTTCCCAGCCAGCGACTCTCTCCCAGCCAGCAGCCGACCCCCACAGTTGTGTCTGTCTTAGGTCGCCCTCCCCCATGGGGAGTCTTACCCGTCATTGACTACCCACCATAATTCGGGGCCAGACCTTGGGAATGTTCTTCTTATCATTATGGCTTCCAGACTCCCACCACGGGGGCCCTCCGTGTGGGAGCTGGGCAACATTTGCTTATGTGCAGAAACTCAGGCCTCTTGTTATGTCCCAAGGCAGTGACCATGTCTGAAGAAAATGCTGCCTAGAAGAAAATGCTGGCTACTTCTGTGTCAGGCAGCACACATACATTACAGGCTACAGTGAATGATTAGTATAAGGCATAACACCAGAATCAGCCCCCAACATTTATCTATCATTTCAATATTTTCATTTTGATTTGTATCCATTGCTGGAGAGCTAGTGTTCCCCTTTGGGAGTGTCCTTTCACTCTGATTTTTCATACTTCTGGAATTCTTTTGCTTATTTCTTCTTGTCTTGTACAGCTGTCACTTCCTATTTGGGGATTTTCTTTTTGCAGCTTTTTTTTTTCTTCCCACCCCGCCCCCCTATAAGGGAGTGTCAGTAGCGTATATTTGCTGAGAACATTTCACTTGGCATGTGGGTGATTTGATGGGGGTCTAAGTTCTGGATGGATGCCTTGGTTATAAAATCCTTAATATTTGCTCAGTTGTTAGTTCTCTGTAGACTGTAGCAGCGGTGACTTATATGTGTGGGAAGATTCTCTGTCTCTCTTTGATGAGGGAGGGTAGAGAACTTTGACTTCTTTTTCTGTCCCATGCCCTGTGGTCTTCTTTAGAGTGGGAATTGCATTGCCATGCTCAGTTTAATCTCAGAAACAATACGTAGTGCTTGTGGGTGAGAATCAATCACACCATTAAAAATTGAGTCAGTACTGCTGTAAAGGGCATGCAAATTGAAATCCTATCAGTAGGTAGCACTTGCCATAAGGAACAAGCTTCAGTGTTATTTTTGGTCCTGTGACCAGCTGTGTTCCCTCAAGAGAAGCACTTGATTGCCTCAAGTGGTGGGTGGGGCCCTGGAACTTCCAGATGAGTCCTTATTGTCTGCCACAGCAGGAGAGAACATTGCTGGGTAGGGCTGCTTTGAGTGAGCATGCCCTCATGCTCCACAAATGCTGGCAAGGTAGCTGCTTTAGCAGAGGTCAAAGGACAGTGACACAGGGAACCCTAAGGGCAAGTTTCAGCTGGATTATCTAAGGGATTCTACCTCCTGGAGCAAAGGGCTTCCTGCTGTTGGTGGGAAAGTCTTCCCGTCTGCCAACCGTCCACTGTGCAGTTCTATCATCAGACACCATATGTGTTCTCTCCACCACAGTCGTGGAAACCATTTAAATAAGACCCAAATTTCAGTGCAACTAAAAGCCCTGAGTTCGGTATTATATTACAATACAACTAATCCTCGTAGCACAGCACTTGTATCCCCTTAATATTTTGAAATGCAGAAAATTCAGTGCAGGTGACCCAGAGTGTAAGAAATGGACACTTCCAGGATAGGTCAGTTTGTACATAAACACCAAGTAACTGGACCAACATATCCAGTAGCAGAGGAGCTTACACTGGCTGTCTTTGTTTGTGGGCCTGAGTAGATTATGCATTCCTCAATGTTCTCCTTCGAGGTGAGAGTCCCAGTTCTAGTGCATTTTGCAGACACTCCCATTTGTGCAGGTAAGTGGCGGGGTCAGGAGCTGCCAGCTCTGTGGACATGGTGGAGAAGGCTCACCAAATCAGCAGAAATGTCCACCTTGTTCCACAACAAACCACGTGACTAGTTTACGGGAATTCACTCAAATTCACAGCAGCACTTAAAAATGTGTAGTTGTGAGCTATTTCAGTTAGAAAGTGTTCTTGTGGGTTAACCAAGCCAGTAAAGCTGTTGTACAATTACAATAGACATTTATCCAAATTCAACATAGTTATTATATTTAGCTGATGCCTCAAAACTTTCAGATATCCAATAATTTCAACATGAATTTATAGAGAATGGAAAAGCATTGGAGTGGGTAGCCAACACTCCAGAGGGCCCTGGCCATGTGGGGTCTGTGGCATGTGGATATTCACTCCTGGTAACGGTGGCACTGGCTATATTCCCAAAGCTGCCACTGATGTGTGGCCACCTGCAGCTTCCTGACCACATTGTTCAGCAGATTTTCTGGTGTGGAGGAAAAGGACACAGGCTGAGTGAGTGGGGATCTCAGGGAGAGGCCCTGTTCTCCCTCAGGAACAGCCTGCGTCCTTTCCCCATGGTGACTGCAAACACAGGCCCCACCTCTGTACCTTTACAATCAAAGTGGCCTCCCACATGAAAGTACCCACTCAGGCAACCATATGAAGCCATGGCACCTATGTGCTCGAATCCTTGCTCCAGCTCACACTGGAAAATATTCTCTTGGTGTCATTGGCCTCATCTCAAGCAGCAGGAAATACCTATGGTTCTTCCTTTTTTCTGATGGTACCTCTAAGATGTGAGGGTCTTTGAGATTTAGACATGAAGACATGGGGCTTCTGCCTCTGACCACATAACTGAGTTGAGTTCCATCTGCCCACAGGTGTGCTGTCCCAGCTCTTTTAAACTAGCAGCTTTCACGTGAACTAATAGAGAGAGAACTGCTCATCACCTTGGGAAGAGCACCAAGCCAATCACAATGGATCTGCCCATGACACAAATACCTCTCACTGGATCCACCTCTGACACTGGGGATGGAATTTCAACATGACATTTGGGGGACAAACATCCAAAGTAGAGCGCCACTGTAGGAAGATACAGCAGCCACAGGGAAGGGGCTGTGATGGGTAAAATCCACCCATCATGAATGGATCACAGACTACAGCCTGTTCCCAAAGCGTGGACTGGTCATCTCCAAAAATCCGTCCAAGCACCAGCTCTCCCTGCAGTGACTGCTGGGGACACAGCCATGTGTTACTGTTAGAAGACACAGTGGGGACATCAGTGTGAACCCAGACATAGACCTCCCTGCAGGGGACTCTCAAGACTCTCCAAGCAGAGGGCACCTTTCCCAGGTCCCGGGAGCAAGTGTTTTCCAAAGAGGAAGTGTTCTTAATGGAGGAAGAGAATTTATTTTTGGTTTTGGGTTTCCTTCCTGTGCCATCTTTGTGTTTCTCCCCTAACTGAAAGTGAATTATTTGCTGGGACTCTCTCCTTCGCCCTGGCTTCATGTCCCCTATTTTTCCAGGAGACCAAATGGGCTTTGGTTTCCTTCCAAAGAGCACATTATGAGAAGATGGACAGGCTAGCGTTGTGTTGGAGACCTTGACAGCCGCTCGTGTGGCTCAGGGACCAAGGCCAGCACCAGCGGTGAAGTCATGTGACAGCGGGTGCCCTGGACACGACATGTGGACAGGGCACTTTGCCTCTTGACCTTCTCACAAAACTCACAACTAAGTTCGAGGAAAGCACCAGGCAACACAAAGTGTAGGCCATTTAACACAATACCTGAGCAATACTTTCAAAGCCATCACATTAACAAGGAGACAGCTGGGCACAGTGGCTCGCTCCTGCAATCCCAGCACTCTGGGAGGCCAAAGTGGGAGGATCCCTCAGACCAGGCATTCAAGAGCAGCCCAGTCAACATAGCAAGATCCACTCTCTACCAAAAATAAAGGAAAAATAGCTGGGTGTGTTGGCGAGTGCCTGTAGTCCCAGCTACTCGGAGGCTGAGGCAGGAGGATCGCTTGAGCCCAGGGGTTTGAGGGTGCAGTGAGCGAGGGCCATGTTATTTCACTCCTGGGTGACAGAGAGAGGCCCTGTCCTAAAACAATTACGACAACAGCAAAGGGATGAGAAACGATCACAGCCCAGCCCAGAGAACCCTGAGGAGAAACGGTGCCCGGCTGTTCTGTGCTGTCACGTGTGGGATCCTGGCACAGGGACAGGACATCAGGGGAAACCACAAACATCTGAGTTAAACATATGCGCAGTGAATGTTAATGCAGGAATCGACATTACCAGTGTTCATTAGTAATGACATGTGCTGGTGGAAGATGTTACTAGCAGAGAAAAGCAGGCATAGGGTATTGGACAGTTCACTGTCCTACCCTCCCAATTTTCCCATAAACGTTAAGCTGTCCTAAAAAAATAATAAAGGTTTTTTGAGATTCTGGTTTCAAAACAGTGGCATCCTAGTAAGTGGGATTCACTGTTCTCCACAGAAAACAAAGACAAACATACGGTGCTGAGGTTATAACAAGCAATTTCCTAGAACTCACATATGAAAACAGGACAGTTCTCACGGCCACGGAGATGTGAGAAACTCCGTGAGGGTGGGAAGAGAACTGGACTCCAGGTGCACAATGCCCCCCGCCCCCCGCGCGCTGCAAGGGACAAGAAGCACATTGAGAATCCCCCCAACTCACAGGGTCTGCCCCGGAACAAGGGAGATCCAGGAGGACGACAAGCTTCCCTGGGTTCCTGGAAGGATTCTTGTCCTTGCCTGAGTCCTCAGGAAGCAGCAGATGTGGCTGAAGGGAAAGGTCCCTGTGGACAAGCAGAGACGGAACGGAGGTGGGACCGTGACATCCAGGTCTGGACACTCTGCACCATAACTTGCCAGAGGAGACACTAGTCCCGGGGGCTGTTCAGAGCAGCAGGCTCCAGGGGGGTTGCTGCGTAGCTGCCCTGGTCGTGAACTCGAGTCGGGAAGGGCTGGGCTCCCATGTGTCCTGGAATGAGGCAAACCTGGGCATAAGGCACCACATGAAGCTGAAGAGGACACAGAAACTTAGCAGTGAAGAGCCACTAAGCAAATATATCCAATAAAACACCAAAGAATCAGGACACAGAAGACTGGTATGAGTGTCTTGTCCTTCAATGCACCGACACATGCACCATTCTCAGGAAACAACAGCAAACATGGAATCATCATCACCCCAAGGGACAAAGCAAGGAACCAGTAACCAACTCTAAAGAAATGGTGATATGTGAGGTCCATGGCCAACAGTTCTTAATAGCAGTTATTTAAAAAAAGATAACACAGAAAAGCAATCTAGGAATTTATCAGAGCAATTTAACAGAAGGATAAAAATAATTTAAAAACTCAAAAAGGAATATTGTTACTAAACATGCATTTTCTGAATAAAAAAATATGTCAGGAGCTTTCAACAACAGAATGGATCTAGCAGAGGAAAGAATCAGTTATCTCAAATGCAAACTCTTTGAAAATGACAAATCAGAGGAGTAAAAAGAAAAAAATGGAAAGCAAGGAAAAATCACCTACAGGATATAGAAAATTGCCTCAAAAAAAAAAAAATCTAAGAATTGTTCACATTCAAGAGGCAGTGGAGCAGTAAGAGGTAGAAAACTTGTACAAAGAAATAATAACTGAAAACTTTCCAAAACTTGAGAAAGATATAAACACAACGAGGCAGAGGAAGGTCACAGAATATCAAATATATTCACCCCAAATAAGACTAGCTCAAGGCATATAATAATCACAGTTTCAAAGGTTAAGAACAAAGGGAGATTCTAAAATAATCAAGGGAATAGAAGCAAATAACATACAAGGGAGCTCCAATTCATCTTGTAAGAGTCTTCTCAACAAAAGCTATGCAAGCCAAAAGGGAATGGGACAATATTTTCAAAGTGCAGGGGGAAAAAGCCATCCAAGAATACTGTGCCTGGCAAATTGATCCTTCAAATACGAAGGGGAGATAAAGTTGGTCCCAGAAAAACGAAAGCTAAGAAGATTTACCATCACCAGATCTGTCTTACAAGAAATGCTAAAAAGAGTCCTTAAATCCGAAAGAAACAAGATTAATGAGCAAAAAAAAGAAATGCATGTATAGAACCCTCTGGTAAAACTAAGTACAAAGACAAACCCAGATGGCTCTAACATTGTGATTGTGGTGTGTGATACACTCATAAATTTAGTATGAAACCCAATAATCAAATCTATTTTAAAAAAAACAATATTATCTATAGCAACTTGTGAAGACATAGGCAACATATAAACATGTAGATTGAGAGAAAAACATCAAAATGTGGTATGAATAGTGTTAAAATGTGGAGGTTTTTTTTATTAGTTTTTCCTTTCTTAATTTCTGTTCTTTTCTTTTATAGCTAAAATAAGTTATCATCCCTTTAAAATAACTTTTTATATCTATAAGAGGATTTTTGTAAGCCTCTTGATAAACACAATGCAAAAACCTATAATAAATTTAGTAAAAATGCAAAGTAATAAATTAAAACATACCACCAGAGAAAATTCACTTAACCACAAAGGAAGACAGCAAGAAAGAAAGAAAAAAGAAGGAAAGAAAAGGAAAGAAAGGGAGAAAGAAAAATGAAAGAAAGGAAGGAGAGGAATTACAAAGCAACCAGAAAACAAAAACAAAAAGACAGTATCAAGTCCTTACTTATCAATAATACTGGAGTAAAGGACTCAATTCCCCAACTAAAAGTCAGAGAATGGCAGAATGAAAATGGAAACAAGACCCAGCTATATGGCGTCTGTAAGAAACCTACTTCGACTGTGAAGAAACACACAGAATGGAAGTAAAGAGACGGCAAAAGAGATTTTATGCAAAAGGAAACAAATAAAGTAGGAGCAGCTATGCTTATTAGGTAAAATAGACTACAACCAAGGCTGTGAAAAGAGATAAAGGAGTCACTACACAATGATAAAGGGGCCAAAAAGCAAACTAATAAAACAATCATAAGTATCTATGCCTCCAGCACTAGAGCTATCAAGTATATAAAGCAAACATTGATCAGCACATGGAACATTTTGCAAAATAGACCACACCTTAGGCCAAAAACAAGTCTTGGTAAATTTAAAAATGTACAAGTCGTATCAATTATATTTTCTGACCACCGTGGAAGAAAACTAGGAATCAGTGAAGAGAGGATTTTTGGAAATTTCACAGACACATGGAAATTAAGCAGCACAGCCTTAAATGGCCAATGGGTCAATGAAGAAATTTAACAAATGGATACCATCCTACACCACCAATAAGAAGGTCAAATATGAAGCCTCTTTCTAAGTAATCTGGCAACATGCCATGCATTAAGACTAATAGTAGACTACGCAGGCATGATAAAAAATCAAGGAAGCTAACATGGGCTGGGAGGTCCTGATCCGCAGGAAAGAATGAAAAAGGCTGTGTCATGTGGTCTTCAGATGTATGTGTGTGCGCATGTGCAAGAAACGCACGCTTGTTCCCTACAATAAACCGGACATGCATCTACAGCAAAGCGCAGTGCGCCAGTGCGCACATGCGGGCTTAACCGCAGACGTTTATTTCCCGGGGCTCTGGAGGCGGGAGGTCTCAGACAGGGGTGCCCGCAGATTCCGTGTCCCGCAAACTGCACTTCCCTCCTCGCCGCGTGTCCTCCCGTGAGGACAGAGGGTGCGCGAGCTCTCGGGGCCCCTTTGTAACAGCTCCGCCTCCACTAGCCTGGGCTCCTCCTCAGACCTAACACCTCCCAGAGGCCAGGGCCCAGCGCCGTCCCGCGGGGTGAGGACCCCCACGCGTGACCTCGGGGGCGCAGACACGCAGTCCACAGCTGCCAGCGGCGGAGTGGGTCACGAAGCAGGCACATGCGGTCGAGGGGCAGCTCATGTGGGGCCTCCCTGGCCATGGTGCGGATGTGCGGATGGTGCACGAGGCCAGACCAGCTGGAGCTGGGGTGGACAGTGGAGATGGGAGGGGAGAGGAGCAGGCCAGAGCGTCTCCCAGATCCCAAGGCCGAGAGGCCTGGTGCAGGAAGCGCCCAGGATGGCGTGTTGGGGAGGGCTCCTGCGTGGCCCCAGGAGAAGGCCACTTCCGGTGCTGAAGGGGAGCCTGGTGCTGTCTCTGGGCCACCTGTCATGGGGTGTCCTGGGGCCTCTGGCTGTGCATTGTGCCCTTCCCACTCGATGTGCACTCCACGAGGACAGGACCCGGCCCACGGCATCCCTGCTGGATCCCGGACGGCAGATCTGCCCCTCGAAAAGGGAGTGTCCCGGAGAGCCTGGGCTGCCAGGGGGCCCCAGTGGAAATCTCTCCCTCCAGCCTGGGCTCCCAGCGGGCTTCTTCTAGCCCCTTCTGGTTCCTCCAGCTTCACTGGGGTTAAATGGAGCTTGTCAGGGCCTCAACTTCCCAGGTGGGGGCACTGGGCAAGGGGCCCCCATGGCCCAGGGTGCAGGCTGAGGGCTGAGGACCCCGCGGTGGGGCAGCCTCTGCAGGCCAAGGAGGACACCAGGGACCCCTGTGGCCACTGTGACTCAGCATCACAGACCACATGGCTCCAACAGCAGGACCAGCCCAGGAGCACAGGTGTCCAATGGGCTGGCTCCTCCCTGTCAGCAGGGAACCTGACCAGGCCTGGTCCGGCCTCTGGTGTTTGTGCCAAACTTTGTGCCCCTTGGCCCATGGGCGCAGCACCTGGTCTCTGGCTTCCTCTCCACTCGGCTTCACCCCACATGCATGTGCACGTTTCCCCTCTTATAAAGACACCGGTGACGCTGGATCAGGGCCCACCCTCCTCCAGTGTGGCCTTATCGGAACTTGATCTCGTCTGCAAAGCCTGGATCTCCAAGGAGGCCACACGCCCAAGCCGCATGTCAGAGCTTCAACACGGGGTCAACAGGGCACACGACTCTCCCCAGGACAGTCCTGCCCCAGCATCTCCTGGCAGTGCTGCAGAGGGTCCTGCAGGTGACACCCAGACCTCGGGGGCAGCGACTGGTGCAGGGGGTCCCGAGAGGTGGCTGGAAAGAGGGAATCAGGGCTGCTGTGTCCAGTGGGCACTTCCCGCCTGGGACATGGAGGCTGGTCCTTGGAATGTTAAAACATTCCAAGCCGTTGGACAAAGCTTCCTGTTTTTAACCAATTACAATCCAAAGAATCTTTAAACCCACCTATAATCTGTAAGCCCCCCCCCCAGATGTCCCACCTTTTTGGGCCAAATCAATGTATACCACTCACATAATATTTATGATTTTACCTGTAACCCCTGTCTCCCTGAAATGTATAAAAACCAAACTGTAACACAGTCACATCGAGTCCACTGCTCCAGGCCTCTTGGGAGTGGCTCTGGGTCATGGTCCTCAAATTTGGCTCAGAATAAATATCTTTAAAATTATTTTAGAGAGTTTTGCTTTTTTTCTGTTGACACTGGAGAGATGGGATGGCTGCAGACTGGCGGCCCAGGGCCTGGCCAGAGGAGCATGGAAGCCACTGGAGGGAAGACCCCTCCCTCCCAGGGAACTGGGCAAGGGCAGCCCAGCGCTGACTGAGCTACAGGCCCCACAGTGTGAGCGGGAGTCCTCTGACCCATGGGGCAGGAGGAGCAGCCCTGTGGATACGGCCTGGGACCGCTGCACCCAGACCCCCCTGCCCTGGGCCCCAGAGCCGCCAGCCTCAGGCCCCTGTGCCTGTCTTCCAGCCTCACCCAGGCTCCCCTGTGCTGCCTATCACCTTGAGGTGGGACGTCCAGAAAACAACCCAAGGTCATGGCCACCTGGTAGCTGGGGACTACACAGAGCGGGTGCAGTTTCCTGGCACTGGGGCCCAGGACCGGACCAAAGGAACTTCCCACTCCGCGAGAGCGCAAGGCTGCACTCTGAGCGGGCTGCAGTCTGTTGGCAGGTGCAGAGCAGGGTGAGCTGGACAGAAAGCAGGCGGCTCCCAGCCTGCACTCCAGGGTGGCCGGCAGGCTCAGACTACCCGCCCTGGCACATCCCAGGCACCACCCGCTGGGAAGGCTGGTCATGGCACCCTCAACCTGGGCCCTAATCTGCTTCTGCTCTGCAGCTCCAGAAACTCGGAGTCCCAGGGCTCGGGTGGGCTGACACCAGGCAGGATTTCTGGGGACCCCAGGGAGAGGCCAGTTCTTCTGATGAGAATGGGGAACAGACAGGGAAGGCAGGGAAAGCTGGAAAACGAGGGAAAGGTGGGGAGGGGCAGGGTCTTTTGGCTGGCGGGGAAAGGAATCTCCTGGAGACACAGAGGAAGCGAGGCCATTCACTTCAAGGTCGTGGCCCACTGAAGCCCCTTGCAGACATTCCACACCAGCAGTGACACAGGTGGTCTGGGCAAGTCCTGGCCTTGGCAAGTCCTGGTCTGGGCAAGTCCTGCTCTGGGCAAGTCCTGGTTTGCGCAAGTCCTGGCCTGGGCAAGTCTTGGTCTGGGCAAGTCCTGTCTGGACAATTCCAGCTCTCGGCAAGTCCTGGTCTGGACAAGGCCTGGTCTGAGCAAGTCCTGGTCAGGGCAAGCCCTGCTGTAGGCAAGTCCTTGCCTGGGCAAGTCCTGGTCTAGACACATACTGCCCTGGGAAATTCATGGTCTAGACAAGTTCTGGTCTGTGAAACTCCTGGTCTAGGCAAGTCTTGATCTTGGTAATTCCTGGTCTGGGCAAGGCCTGAACTAGGCACGTCCGGCCCTGGGCAAGTCCTGGTTTGGACAAGTCCTGGTCTGGGAAAGTCCTGGTATGGGCAAGCATTTTACTGGGCAAGTCATAGTCTGGGCAAGTCCTGGTTGGACAAGTCATGGTCTGGGAAACTCCTGGTCTAGGCACGTCTTGACCTCAGTAATTCTTGGCCTGGACAAGTCTTGGCCTGGGCAAGTCCATGTCTGGGCAAGTCCTGGCCTAGACACTTACTGCCCTGGGAAAGTCATGGTCTGTGCAAGGCCTGGTCTGGGCTAGTCGTGATCTGAGCAAGTCCTGGTCGGGGTGAGGCCTGGTATAGGCAAGTCCTGGTCTGGGCAAGACCTGCTCTGTTTAAGTCATAGTCTGGGCAAGTCCTGGTCTGCACAAGTCCTGACATGGGCCAGTCCTGCCCTGAGCAAGTCCTGGTCTGCACAAGTCCTGACCAGGGCCAGTCCTGCCCTGAGCAAGTCCTGGTCTGGACAAGGCCTTGTCTGGGTGAGTCCAGGTCTGGGCAAAACCATGTCTGGGCAAATCCTAGTCTGGGCAAGTCCTCATTGGTGCATATCCTGGCCTGGGCATGTGTTGGCCTGGGCAAGTCCTGGTGTGGACAAATACTTCTCTGGGCAAGCCCTTGTCTCAGCAAGTCCTGGTCTCGGCAAGTCCTGGTCTGAGCAAGTCGTGGTCTTGGCAACGCATTGTTTGGGCAAGGCCTTTTCTGGGCAAGTCTTGGTCTGGGCAAGTCCTGGTTTGGAGAAGTTCTGGTCTGGGAAACTCCTAGTCTAGGCAAGTCTTGATCTCGGTAATTCCTGGTCTGGGCAAGTCCTGGACTAGGCAAGTTGGGCCCTGGGCAAGTCCTGGTCTGCACAAGTCCTGGTCTGGGCAACGCATTGTCTGGGCAAGTCTTGGTCTGGGCAAGTCCTGGTCTGTACAAGTGGTGCTGTAGGCAAGTCATGGTCTGGACAAGTCCAGACCAGGGCATGTCCTCACAGGGCAAGTCCTGCTCTGAGCAAGTCCTGCTCTGAGCAAGTCCTGGTCTGGACAAGGCCTTATGTGGGAGAGTCCTGGCCTGGGCAAGTCCTTGTCTTGGCAAGTCCTGGTCTGGGCAAATCCTGGCCTGGGCATGTGTTGGCCTGGGCAAGTCCTGGTTTGGGCAAGCACAACTATGGGCAAGCCCTTGTCTGGGCAAGCCCTTGTCTGGACAAGTCCAGTTCTGGGCAAGTTCTAGTCTGTGCAAGTCCTGGTCTGGGAAAGACCATGTCTGGGCAAGTCCTGGTCTGGGCAAGGCCTTGTCTGGGCAAGTCCTGGTCTGGACAAGTCCTGGTCTGGACAAATCCTGACCTGGGCAAGTCCTGCCCTGAGCAAGTCCTGGTCTGGACAAGGCCTTGTCTGGGTGAGTCCAGGTCTGGGCAAGTCCATGTCTGGGCAAGTCCTAGTCTGGACAAGTCCTGGCCTGGGCAAGTCCTGGTCTGGGCAAGTCCTTGTCTTGGCAAGTCCTGGTCTGGGCAAGTTCTCATTGGTGCATATCCTGGCCTGGGCATGTGTTGGCCTGGGCAAGTCCTGGTGTGGGCAAATACTTCTCTGGGCAAGCCCTTGTCTCGGCAAATCCTGGTCTCGGCAAGTCCTGGTCTGAGCAAGTCGTGGTCGTGGCAATGCATTGTTTGGGCAAGGCCTTTTCTGGGCAAGTCTTGGTCTGGGCAAGTCCTGGCCTGGGCAAGTCCAGATCTGAGCAAGTCCTGGTTGGGCAAGGCATTTCTGGGCAAGTCCTGGTCTGGCCAAGTCATGGTCTGCATAAGTCCTTGAAGGAAGCTGAAGCGAGCCGTCCCAGGGTCAGATTGGCGGAGACCCCAAGTCAGCAGAACAGGAGCCCATTGTTTGTTCCCAGGATTAGCAGGACATGGCTTGTTGACCGGCTGAAGGAACTGTTTCTCCAGGCAAACGGCCAAGAACCTGTGGCCTTGCATGCGAGCCAAGGTTGCCTGGTAACCAGCACGCGGTGCTAGGCACTTGCAAGATGGTCTAGATTTCAAGGTCTGGCACTGGAGCCGAGATGGTTTGTTATCCGAAAGCGGAGCAAAACATCAAAGAGACCTCTTGTAGAAGGCCATGCTTTTTGCTTTGACTGGAAAAGCAGGTGGTGTTGGCTGTGGGAAGTCATGTACCAAAAAGTAGCTGGGAAAGTAGCTGGCATGAGAAAATAGCTGTGGGACACTTGCCCAATTAAACTGTATATAATGAATTGACCAGCACTTTCCCAGTGATGCAGTCCGAAACTATCTCTTGTTTCTGTGTCCTTTTTTCTTCCGGGGCTGCAGCCAATTCTGTCTGCCTGCCTCTTAAGTATATGTTCTGTGTATGTCATCCCCCGTTCTGTAATCGGGCCACAACAGTCCTTGTCTGGGCAAGTCCTGGTCTGGGCAAGACCTGGTGTGGTTAAGTCAAAGTCTGGGCAAGGCCTGGTGTGGCCATGTCCTGGCCTGGGAAAGTCCTGGTCTGGGGCAGTCTGGTCTGGGCACATTCTGACCTGGGCACGTCCTGGTGTGGGCAAGTCCTGGTATGGGCAAGTCCTGGTCTAGGCAAGTCCTGATCTGGGCAAGACCTGGTCTGGATAAGTCCTGGTCTGCGCAAGTCTTGGCCAGGGAAATTCCTGGTCTGAGCAAGTCCTGGCCTGGGCAAGTCCTGTCTGAGCAAGTCCTGGTATGGGCAAGTCTTGGTCTGTGTAAGTTGTGGTTTGGGTAAGTCCTGGTCTGGGCAAGTCCTGGTCTGGGCAAGTCTTGGTCTGGACAAGTCCTGGTATGGGCAAGTCTTGGTCTGTGTAAGTCGTGGTTTGGGTAAGTCCTGGTCTGGGCAAGTCCTGATCTGGGCAAGTTGTGGTCTTGGGAAGGCATTATCTTGGCAAGTCTTGGTCTAAACAAGTCCTGGTCTGTGCAAGTCCTGGTCTGTGCAAGTCCTGGTCTGTGCAAGTCCTGGTCTGTGCAAGTCCTGGTCTGGGCAAGTCCTGGTCTGAGCAAGTCTTGTTCTGGGCAAGTCCTGATCTGGGCAAGTCATGGTCTTGGGAAGGCATTATCTTGGCAAGTCTTGGTCTAAACAAGTCCTGGTCTGCGCAAGTCTTGGCCAGGGAAATTCCTGGTCTGAGCAAGTCCTGGCCTGTGCAAGTCCTGTCTGAGCAAGTCCTGGTATGGGCAAGTCTTGGTCTGTGTAAGTCGTGGTTTGGGTAAGTCCTGGTCTGAGCAAGTCCTGGCCTGGGCAAGTCCTGTGTGAGCAAGCCCTGGTATGGGCAAGTCTTGGTCTGGACAATTCCTGGTCTGAGCAAGTCTTGGCCTGTGCAAGTCCTGTGTGAGCAAGTCCTGGTATGGGCAAGTCTTGGTCTGGACAATTCCTGGTCTGAGCAAGTCCTGGCCTGGGCAAGTCCTGTGTGAGCAAGCCCTGGTATGGGCAAGTCTTGGTCTGGACAATTCCTGGTCTGAGCAAGTCCTGGCCTGGGCAAGTCCTGTGTGAGCAAGTCCTGGTATGGGCAAGTCTTGGTCTGTGTAAGTCGTGGTTTGGGTAAGTCCTGGTCTGGACAATTCCTGGTCTGAGCAAGTCCTGGCCTGTGCAAGTCCTGGTATGGGCAAGTCTTGTTCTGTGTAAGTCGTGGTTTGGGTAAGTCCTGGTCTGGGCAAGTCCTGGTCTGAGCAAGGCCTTGTCTGGGCAAGTCTTGTTCTGGGCAAGTCCTGATCTGGGCAAGTCGTGGTCTTGGGAAGGCATTATCTTGGCAAGTCTTGGTCTAAACAAGTCCTGGTCTGTGCAAGTCTTACTCTGGGTAAGTTGTGTTCTGGGCAAGTCCTGTCCTGGGCAAGGCCTTGTCTGGGCAAGTCTTGTTCTGGGCAAGTCCTGGTCTGGGCAAGTCCTGGTCTGAACAAGTCATGGTCTGGGGAAGGCATTATCTGGGCAAGTCTTGGTCTAAACAAGTCCTGGTCTGTGCAAGTCTTAGTCTGGGTAAGTTGTGTTCTGGGCAACTCCTGTCCTGGGCAAGACCTTGTCTGGGCAAGTCTTGTTCTGAGCAAGTCCTGGTCTGGGCAAGTCCTGGCCTAGGCAAGTCGTGGTTTGTGTAAGTCCTGGCCTGGGTAAGTCCTGGTCTGGGTAAATCCTGGTCTGGGCCAGTCCTGGTCTGGGCAAGTCCTGACCTGGACAAGTTCTGGTCTGGTCAAGTCCTGTCCTGGGCAAGTCCTAGTGCGGCAAATCCTGGCCTGGGCAAATCCTGGTCTGGGCAAATCCTGGCCTGGGCAAGTCCTGGTCTGGGCAAGTCCTGGTCTGGGCAAGTCCTGGCCTGGGCAAGTCCTGGTCTGGGCAAGTCCTGGCCTGGGCAAGTCCTGGTCTGGGCAAGTCCTGGCCTGGGCAAGTCCTGGCCTGGGCAAGTCCTGGCCTGGGCAAGTCCTGGTCTGGGCAAGTCCTGGCCTGGGCAAGTCCTGGTCTGGGCAAGTCCTGGTCTGGGCAAGTCCTGGCCTGGGCAAGTCCTGGCCTGGGCAAGTCCTGGTCTGGGCAAGTCCTGGTCTGGGCAAGTCCTGGTCTGGGCAAGTCCTGGCCTGGGCAAGTCCTGGTCTGGGTAAGTCCTGGCCTGGGCAAGTCCTGGCCTGGGCAAGTCCTGGTCTGGGCAAGTCCTGGCCTGGGCAAGTCCTGGTCTGGGCAAATCCTGGTCTGGGCAAGTCCTGGTCTGGGCAAGTCCTGGTCTGGGCAAGTCCTGGCCTGGGCAAGTCCTGGCCTGGGCAAGTCCTGGCCTGGGCAAGTCCTGGTCTGGGCAAGTCCTGGTCTGGGCAAGTCCTGGTCTGGGCAAGTCCTGGCCTGGGCAAGTCCTGGTCTGGGCAAGTCCTGGTCTGGGCAAGTCCTGGTCTGGGCAAGTCCTGGTCTGGGTAAGTTGCGGTCCTCCTTAAGGCAGCCACAGGAGACTCACACGTAGAGGCCCCTCCCCAAGTCTAAGGTGCCCCGTCCTTGCAGAGAACAAGGCCCTGTGGAACCCGACCCCTCTGTCCCCACCCAGGCCGTCTGTCAGCGCACTCCCTGGCTCTGCCTTCACAAATGTGCCTGAAAGCCGCCACTTCCCACACGGCTTGCCCAGCCAGGGGTGTGGGTTCCAGACCGTGGCGAGGCCTACCCAGGGACCCAGCCCACCTGCCCACCTGCCCACCTGTCCTCCGCATCCTCCCCAGCAGCGCCTGGGATCCCCACTGGGCTCTTACAGCCCCGAGGACCCCTGTGCTCAGACCCAGGGACTCAGCGGCCCCGCCCTGCCCACCCTGTGCACTTCCACGCCCCACCCCTGCAAAAGGACCCGGGGGTCTGAGGGTACCTGGCCTGGCTGCGACCCTTCCCCTTGCCAGTCCCCTCCCTCGGCCCCAAGGCTGTGCTGGGAGCCCACCCCACTGCCCTTACTGACGGCCGCCCGCCCATGGCTTGAGTTCTCTTCCTCGCCCCTCCAGCCGCATCCTGCTGCGGCGGGTGCCTGTCTCCACCCTGGAAAGGGGGCTCCCAGGGCCCGGATTTCTCCTGTGTCCCATGGCCCCAGCGCCGGGCCATGCCAACCCCCAGCGCAGGCCGCCAATGCCGCCTCCACACAGAAGCCTCCCGGTCTGCCGCCCAGGCTTCCTCGCAGCCCGGCGCGCACCCGTCAGGGTCCCTCCGCAGCCCACCCGGCCAGCCCTCAGAGCACCGGTGCGACCCGGCATACCGAGAGCAAATCAACACTCTCTGGGGCCTGACCCTGCTGACCCGCCCAAGCCCAGTCCGGCCTCCTCCGTGGTGGCCAGGCAGGGAGCTGCGCTGGGCCTGTGACCTGGCCACACCTCCAGGCTGCTCGGGAGACGCCCCCCCCCGCAGGCCCCAGGGAGGCGGGAAGGGCTGTTGGGCTCTGAAGCCAGGACCCAGGGGCTCCCGGGGATGGCGGGTGCCTGTTTGGTCCAGAGGGTCTGCATGTGACCTTTCTCTGTCTGGGAAACGTACTTATAAAGTGACCTCAAACGCACGACGTGATGTGCGTGGTCCCCAAAAAGCTCCTCGCCGGGACATCTGTCCAGTGCCGGGGCTCGGCAGGCACAGCTGGTGCATTGCCCGACACGTCTGCAGGCCTGCCTGTCTCGGCCTCACCGCTTGTGCTTCCCGCACCATCACCGCCTCTGCAGCACAGAGTCCAGGGAGCTGCCTTCTGGCGTGACGCCCCCTTTCCTGCGACATGAATGGCAGTGATTCCTGCCAGACGGCAGGGCACAAGCCGCAGGCATGTGATGCCCCAGGGGCCCGGGCCCTTCATGTGACCGCGTGCTGCGCCTCTCGCGGCACCGAGCCACAGCGGTAACTCAGCTCCCGTGACATGTGGCCGGGCCCTGGGCCTGCTCGCTCCGCAGCTCACCCGTGCCACCGCAGCCACGGCACCTCCGGGCACGAACATCTGTTTCCAGCTGGCTACAAACAGGACACAGCTCCCCGCACCTAAATCAGGGGCCAGACAAGTGTGGTGTGACCTTGTGGGGTTCACCACCAGCCCCTGCCAGGGGCCGGCGGTCCCCTCTCGCTCGGGGATTTTGCCCCAGACACGTGGACTGAGGCCTCGCGGGACCTGGACTTGGGCAGAAGTCAGGCCGGTCTCCCGCCCCACAGGCCGTGCTGGGCCACGGCTGGGTCTGCGCTTGCCAGGTTTACTCTGACAGGCACACTGGTCGGGGCAAGACCTCAAAGAGAACTGGGGGAGTGAACGGGGAAAGAGACAGATTTCTGCTATCATTGTAAGGAAAGAAAGCAAATTAAAGCCCAGCATTGATACAAATAAGCAGACACGAAGAAATTATCGGAAAATACCTACATTCTCCTGGGGTGAATATGTGTTTTGTGACAGTGACTCCAAGGCCAGGAACACTAAAAAGTAGGATTGAGAGGTTTGCCCAAAGAACAATGAAATGAAATTTCTCTAAGGACAAAACCAACATAAAAAATAAACACTATAGGAGAGAGAACAACCAAAGAATCTAACAGCAAAAAGAGTTTGTTTAGTCAGGATTCTCCTGAGAAACAGAACCAACAGGATATGTAGGAATCCATAGATGTGAACATAGATGTAGATGCAGACACAGAAGTTGATGTAGATGTAGATGCAGATGCAAATGTAGATATAAATGTAGAAATAGATGCAGATGCAGATGTAGATAGATGCAGATGTAGATGCAGATGTAGTAGAAGTAGAGGCAGATACAAATGTAGATGCAGATGTAGATGTAGGAGATGCAGATGCATATGAAAATGTAGATGCAGATGTAGATGTAGATGCAGATACAGAATCAGATGTAGATACAGATGTAGATGCAGATGCAAGTGTAGATACAGATGTAGATGTAGAAGTAGTAGATGCAGATGCAGATATAGATGTAGAAGTAGATGCAGATGTAGATGTAGATGCAGATGTAGAAGTAGATGTAGATGCAGATGCAGAATCAAATGTAGATACAGATGTAGATGCAGATGTAGATATAGATGTAGAAGTAGATGCAGATGTAGATGCAGATGCAGATGTAGAAGCAGATGTAGATGCAGATGCAGATGTAGAAGCAGATGTAGATGCAGATGCAGATGTAGAAGCAGATGTAGATGTAGATGCAGATGTAGATGCAGATGCAGAATCACATGTAGATGTAGATGCAGATGCAGATGTAGAAGCAGATGTAGATGCAGATGCAGAATCACATGTAGATGTAGATGCAGATGCAGATGTAGAAGCAGATGTAGATGCAGATGCAGATGTAGAAGCAGATGTAGATGTAGATGCAGATGTAGATGCAGATGCAGAATCACATGTAGATGTAGATGTAGATGCAGATGCAGATGTGGAAGTAGATGTAGATGCAGATGCAGAATCACATGTAGATGCAGATGTAGATGCAGATGTAGATATAGATGTAGAAGTAGATGCAGATGTAGATGTAGATGCAGATGCAGATGTAGAAGCAGATGTAGATGCAGATGCAGAATCACATGTAGATGCAGATGTAGATGCAGATATAGATGTAGAAGTAGATGTAGATGCAGATACAGAATCAGATGTAGCTATAGATGCAGATGCAGATGTCGATGTAGAAGTAGAGGCAGATGCAGATGTAGATATGGAGGTTGATGTAGATGTACGTGAAGATATATGTGCACATTAGACGTAGAGGTTGATGCAGACAGACAGGTTGATGAGGATGGAGGATATGGATATGGACAGAAATAGAGATGAGAGATTTTCAGGAGTTGGCTCACACAGCCATGGAGATGAAAATTCAGTCTGAAGAGCAAGCCGGCAGGCTGGAGACCCAGATTAGAGTTGATGCTGCCAGTCCTGTCCAAAGTTTATTCTCTGGCAGAATTTCCTCTGCCCTGGGGAACCACAGTCTGTTTTCTCTTAAAGCCTTCAACTAATTGGACAAGGCCCACCCACATGATGGAAGGTGATCTGCCCTACTCAAAGTCTACTGATGTAAATGTCAAGCACCTCAAAAAACTATCTTCACTGTCTATTCTAGTGTTTGGCCAAATATCCATGTACCATGGCTTCACCCGGTTAACACCTAAAATAAACCATCACAGAGTCCAAGTAAATGAATGTTGGAAAAACACCACGGACGAGAGAAACCTGACATTGAAGGAGAAGGTTTTAGTGGAAGGTGGGGAAGAGTCGATCATTTCCAGTGAGCTGAGAACACAAATAACCAATAAAACACATGAAAATTGTTAAACGCCACAAATCACCACGAAAGGCCGCTCCCAAAGCGGACGGTTCATTCAGGTGGCAAATCCTCCTCGAGCACCTGCCGTGTGCCGAGCAGCGTGAAGGCGGACACGCGGCGCTCCTGCAGAGGGCGCTGTCCTGACGGGGAGGGGACGGGGCAGCTGGAAACAAATGAGCGCTCTGCAGAGGGCAACAGGAGCAGACGGGGCGTGGGCGTCCGGCCGGGTGTCGGGACTTCACCTATTTTGTTTCTCACTTCACCTATTTTGAATTTGGACAACTTTAATAAAATGTGTTGCTGACTGTTCTGGGACTTTTTCTGGGCATTTAGAGACATATCTGGGACATTGGTTCGAGGCCTATCTGCCATCTTCACTCTGGATTTCGGGCCAACACTGGCTTGCGTAGACCTGTCCCGTGGTGGGGCCGAGGCTGGCCGTGCCCCCCGCCCAGTGCACCGTGGCTGCGCTCAGGGGTGGGCAGGGGACCCGTGCCCAGGACAGGGCTGCACCGGGCGCTCTGCGTGTCTGCCTGATGGATGGGAGGAGGAGGGCGGTGGGGCGGGCGCAGGACGGAAGACAGGTCCTGCTGCGGAAGCCCAGGCAGAGCAGCGGAAGCCGTGTGGGGCGAGGGCCGTGTGCTGAGCTGCGCTTGGACCCCCGCCCTGTGGCCACTGTGGGTGGAGGACGGGGGGGGGGAGGGCACTCCCGGCTCTGAGAGCCCGGCTGGCCTGGGGCTTATCTGCTTCCTGCCAGCCGTGGTGCCTGCAGGGGGGCAGCGTCCGGCTGGGCCGGGACCCTGGTGTGGCCGAGCCACAGGCCTCCCATGGGGAGGAGGGTAACAGGGCCACAGGAGCCTGGGTTCTAGGTCAGGGCCGCACTGGGGCCAATTGTCCTCACCTGGGACCAGCGCTGGCCACGGGGCCCTGGAGCCAGGCCCCTTCACTCAGGGAGCGAGTGACTGAGACCAGGGCCCCACCCTGGAGACTCCAGATCCTCCTGGACACAGGCTTAGGGTGGGCGATGGGGGTGTGCAGGCCGGTGGGGGGAGCCGGCCCCAGCCCAGACCCACCTGCTCTGCTCCACCATGGGCTCCAGCCACCAGGGCTCCCGCTGTGGACTCGGTGTGGTCCAGGGCCCTGGCTGCCTGGCGGGGCAGAGGTGGCCCAGTCCCCAGATCCGGGACTGAGGCCCCAGAGGGGAGTGGGGAGGGAGGGTGGGGTCTTTGGGGCTGGTTGGTGGCTCGGTGCACACAGTAGGGGGCTCGGGTCTCCTCCTGGGGGTCCTCACGGTGCCGCGTCAGCCTGGGTCTCTGGGCTCCGGGCCTGGCAGATGTCTGGCCGCCTCCTGGCCGCCAAGGTCTGTGTGGCCCCGGGGCCACCTTCTGGAGGGGCTGGACACGGTTGAGCTGGGGCCGCAGTGCTGCCTCCAGACCCTGATCTCTCCCCAGGAGCTCCCCGAGGCTGGCCATGGGCAAGGGACGGGGACGGGGCACTCTGGTCCTGGTGGTCGCGTGGGCTGATTCCAATCGCAACCGCCAGCCTCTGGGCCTCCGTCTGCTGCTGGAGTCGGCCCTGGACGTGTGGGGTCATCCCGTGGCCCCTGGCCCAGGTGGCGGTGGCAGGGGTTCCAGAGCCAAGACAGGCGCAGGACAGTGTCCCGACCCTCCCTGTCCCACCATCACCCGGGACACCGAGCGGCGTCCGGCCACTGGGTGCGAATCGGGAGAAAGGCTGGCGCGGGGCTGGGGCTGCTGGCTGGCGTCTCAGGGTGGGCAGGCTGGTCCAGCAGCCGTGGGCCCTGCGTCTGAGCCTGCCTGCGCCCTGGCTGCTGCAGGGGACGTTTTAGGTGTGGCTTGTGGCACTGTGAGCCCCAGGTACCATAATACCCACGGTAGCTGAGGCCTGCACAAATTCCACTTTGGCCTGCAGGGTTGGGCCCGTCCCCCCTGGCGAGGCCCCCTGGCTCCCTCAGGCTCTCTAGGCAGGGCGGCCTGGATGTAGGCCTGCCGGGGTCCCGCCTGGCTCTGTCTCGGTGGGGCAGGCCCATCTCCTGTCCAGGACCCGCTCAGGCTGCCCCTGTTGTGGACGGGGGAGGGCAGGGGAGGACGGCGGGACCCAGGCAGCGGGGGCAGCGCAGTTCTGAGCAAGTGCCACGTCACGTGGGAGCTGCTAGCCCAGCAGACCAGTGACAGGGCCCAAGAACAAGGCCTGTCTCCCGGCCCGACTGCTCAACCCTCGGCTAGGCCCAGCCCCCGCCTTCCTGGGAGGGGTGAGCCCTGGGAGGCTGAGCTGTCTGTGGGGCTGGGAGAAGGACATCCCCGGGCAGAGGGGTTGGGTTCTGCAGGCTGCTGGCTCAGCATCAGGTACACTGGGGTGGTTCCTGTAGCTTGTTGCAAGCAAGAAGTTGCTTGCAACAGCCACTGGGTCTGTTCCCTGCCTCAGTTTCCCCACGGTGCAGCAGTGCTGACGCAGCCACGTTGGAGGGCTAATGGGAGGACGATGAGCTCTTGCAGGCAAGGCCCTTGGGGCACAACTTGGGTGCTTCTGTGCCTGCTGCCGTTGGGGACACGGGCCGGTCTGGGCGGCGGGTCTGGGCCGTGGGTCTGGGAGGTGGGTCTGGACAGAGGGTCTGGGCGGTCTATCTGGGCCGTGGGTCTGGGGGGTGGGTCTGGGCGGAGGGTCTGGTCAGTGAGTCTGGGCCGAGGGTCTTGGTGGTGAGTTGGGACCATGGGTCTGGACAGTGGATCAGGGTACGATTCCGAGTCCTGGCTGGGCCACTCTGACGCCTCTGCTGGGCTCGGTGGCCTCTCAGCTCTGGTGCCCAAGTGGCCGGTGTCCTCTGGAGTCCATCTCCCCCAGCCCTGCAGTGCCCCTCCAGCCAGGCCTGGACAGGACCCATCCCCAGCAGCCTTTGGGCTCAGTGTCCATCATCCCTGCTCCGGAGCACAGACATCCACCTGTGGGGAGCACAGACCCAGAGGCCCAGAGGTCATGGAGCAGCAGCTGGAAGGACCCCAGACTTATGGGTGAAGGCTGGACCTGGGCCACAGAGTGGGGCGTCAGTCCAAACAGGATGCTGCTATGGGCGGACCCACTGTGGTCCCCGTAGTTATGTGGACCACACCCTGAGGCTCCGTGACAATAACTGCCCCTGGGTTGGGCGGGGGCCGCAGGAGGAGCTTCCGGGAGTCAGCGAGGTCCAGAAGCCCACGGGGCCCCTACTGTGCAAGGTCTCTCCTGGAGACAGGTCCCTGCGGCCTCCTGGGGCTTGGGGACAGGGAGGAGCAGGACGAGCCGGAGGTCAGGGTCGGGCTGGGATGCACCGCTGCCTCCTCCCAGGAACTCTGCCGTCCTGCTCATCGGGCCGGTGAGCTCCTACGCAGCTGAGCGCGCCCAGCTCCAGCAAGCCCCAGGCAGACCTGGGCTCCTCCTGCTTGAGAGACTGGGGTCCCGCTCCAAGGCGTCAGAGGGCTGGGGCTCGGTGAAGACGTCTTTGCCTTGGGGTGTCAGGTGGGGTGACTCGAGCAGGCATTTCCCGAGTGGCGGCTGAGGGGGCTGCCCCCGAGGCCCGGAGGGTCTGGGTCCTCTCCCAGCGGGGAAGGTCTCTGGCAGTCCTGCCTGTTGGGGCTCGGGGGCCGCTGCCTCCCGGACTCTCGCCAGGATGAGGGCCTAGGCCTTCGGGAGGCGGTGCTGGGAACAAGGGCGCGCCCTCCGGCGGTGCTGGCAGTGTAGGCGGCTGTTGGGGCAGAGGCAGGGGTGGCCGTGGGGTCAGTGTGGCCACCCAGAGCCCTGCTGAGTCCCAGTGGGCGGGAGACGCTGTGCAGGCTGGAGCCCGTGGGCGAAGCTGGCTGTGCTCAGACCCTGGGGCTCCGGTGGAGGTGCCGAGCCCCGAGTGGGCAGCCAGGTATTTGCCGGGGGGCCTGTCACCGTGGTAGTAGCCGTACCCACACGGTGGGGTGGCCCTTCACAAACAGCCCTGAGTGTGGGGGCCTCTCCCATGAGGGCCGGGCCGGGCCGGGCGTCCGGGTCCCCTGACACGGAGCTGGTCTGGTGACGTCCTTGTGCAGGGCTGGAGCCCAGCCTCCCCAGAAAGCTGCCCTGGGGCAGACCCAGGCAGCCTGAGGACCCCTTTCCCGAGTCTGGGAGGAGCCGATCCGGCCGTGAGCGGCCGAGCTTGTCCACCGTTGCCGTCCTGATGCAGATCCACGTCCCACAGCGATCTCCATGAGGGCCGGCCCGAGGGCAGGCAGACAGGGTTTCTGGAAGGTTCTTTGACTTGGTGTGGCTCGGGGTTCTCGGCTGGCTTCCCCTGGTGAGGTGGGGACAGGCAGGACTCACAGGAGGCTGGGTGCTGGGAGCCGTGGCCAGCCCTGCCCATCCCAGGAGCGTCTTCTGTTTGGAAAGGACCCAGGACACATGGGCAGGCGCCCGCCCCTCCTCACCCACGCGTGGTCCCACCTGTGTTCCAAAGGGGCGTGGCCCTCTGACGAGTGGTGACAAGTGGGGTGCCTTTCCCCGATGCCCGGTCCACTGTGGGCTTCACGGGCAGCGGCCTGGGTGGGGACCCGGCCCTGTGGGGGGCGGTGGGGAGGGTCCTGCTCTCTGCCGTGGCTGCTGCTCCGCACGGTGGGTCGCAGCTGCGCTGCCCGTGACCGCCGCACGCCTGGAGCTGAGGCCCCGAGCACAGTCCTGGGGTGGCGCCGGGGGAGAGGGCTGTGGCCACCCTGCCAGGCACAGTGTTTGATGGGCTCTGTGGTGCTGTGGTCCGATAGGTACCCCGCTGTGTACCACAGGGACGCAGCCCTGCCCCAATCCCACTGCTGGGCGGGGCGGCAGGGCCTGGAGGCCTGGGACGTCCAGGGTGGCCCTGGGGGAGGCCTGTAGACACTGGCAGAGATCCGAGACCACCCCACGGAGTCCAGTTACGGGGGGGCGTCGCCGTGTCCCAGGCTGCCCTTGTGTCAGCCCAGCAAGCGGCCGGAAGGAGGCCTCGGCCCTGAGGCCCCGCCGAGTGCCCAGTGGATTCTGTCCTGGCAGCATGTGCAGACCCAGCTAGAGCTCCTTGCCAGGTTGCTGGGACAGGGCCCTGGGGCTGGGCCGCGGCTGGGTGCTGCACGTTCTGGGGAGGCGGGGAGAGAGGCAGAGAGAGAGACGGCGCCTGCACAGAGGCTGTGTGCTCAGAGAGGGTCCCCCAATCTCTGGCTGGGACTCGAGGCCAAGGCGCCAGCACCCCGATGCCTCATACGTGCTGCTGCTGGACGCCATGGACAGACAGCGGCAGAGACGGCGCGACAGCTCCAGGTAGCACCGTGTTTGGCTACTCCGTGGCACTGCCCCCCGGGGGAATCTTTGCTTCCTGCCACCTGCACCCGGAGCCACGGCACGATGTCCTGTGGTCACCCGTGAACTTCCTCGCGTGGACCCTTCAGTGGGAAGCTGGTGACCCGTGTCTCCAGGACCGGACCCGGTGGACTTGGTGACCTGAGGGTCGCGGGTGCTGGCAGCGCCCTCCCTGGGCACACAGCGCCGAGGGCCGCTGTGCGTCGGAGGAACCCCCAGAACCGTCAGCGGCCCGGAAGAGCTGTGGCCCGGAGCAGCAGGGCCTCCCTTCAATTCTCTGCATTTCTTCTCATCGCTGGGACGACGGCATTTCAGACGGGAGTCTCTGTCCTCCTCATCTGCCAGCAAATTCACCAAACTCCTCTCTCCTTCTCCTCAGACGAGAGGAGAGGGCAGGAGAGGAGAGGAGGGGAGGGGAGAGGAGAGGAGGGGAGGGGAGGGGAGGGGAGGGGAGGGGAGGGGAGGGGAGGGGAGGGGAGGGGAGAGGAGAGGAGAGGAGAGGAGAGGAGAGGAGAGGAGAGGAGAGGAGAGGAGAGGAGAGGAGAGGAGAGGAGAGGAGGGGAGAGGAGAGGAGACTATCAGTCACAGCAGGAGACAGGCTGTGAGACCACGCACAGGAACGCAAGGAGAGGAAAACAGAGCGGGAAGGGCCCTCAGCTGAGCAGGTCCTGAGCCTGAAATCACGGAGCATGAAATGAGACATTTATGATGAAGAGAACAGCTGTGTGATGGAATATCAGAATCCCTAACATAGAAATCCGACGGGACTCGGAACAGCAGTCGCAGCAGGTGGGTTCACAGCAGATCAGGCAAAGCAGAGGAGAAGGCGGCTGCCCTGGTGGACGGTGCCCAGGAGAGATGCGCAGGGCGCAGGGGCGCAGCGGGAGCACGTGGGGTGTGCAGGCGCTGGGGCTGGGCTCGTCCCCGCCAGAGGGGGACAGGGAAGGGAGCCTCGGTACTTCAGGCTGCGCATTGGAGAACCAGGACGGCCCCGTGGCCTTGAGCCCTGAGGGGCACAGACTGTAGCCTGGCCTCACGCCCTGGTCGGTCCGGTCATTCCCGGCCAGGACCCTGTCCGGAGCCTGGAGCCCAGAGCCCGGAACCCTGAGCCCGGAGCCCGGAGCCCGGAGCCTGGCCGCTGGCCCTCTCTCCGCCCCGTCCGCAGGGAACCCCTCCGGTGCAGTCTTCCCACCCACAGGTGGGCGTCCCCACCTGCTCAGGTGGCCGCTGCGTGCACGCCAGCACCCTGGGCACAGCGGTGCTGCTCCACGCCCTCGGGCTGAGAGACCCTGCACAGCCTGCGACCCGGCCTACGCAGCTCACCCAGTGTGCGGGAGAGGACAGGCGAGGCAGGAGGACAGTCCTGACCGCAGGTGCCGCCGTGCGCAGACCTCGTGGACCAGGGTGTGGACGTCCTCCAAACACCATTCCCGGAGATTAACGGGGCTTGGTTTGTTTGGGTGAAGTGCTGACTGGTGTTTTTGGTGTTCTGCGTTGTGTTTACCTGACTTCAGTGTGAATTGTATTAGTTCTGCTTTGTTAAACTACGCGTCACCCTTAAGGTTTACACAGCGTCGGCTATTGACGCTCCACATACCTGTAATACTTCTTCAACAGAAGCCATCTTCGCCTCCCTTCCCTCTGCACCTCTGCCCCTGAGCAGTGTCCCTGCGGCCCCGCCTGCGTGAGGTGTGGGGAGGGGACAGCGGCGCAGGCCCTGGCATGGGGTGGGGACGCCGTGCGCTGGGGCTCTTTGGGGCAGCAGGTGGGGGTCCGGGGCCCCTCGGGGCCACAATGCCGGAGGGAGGCGCCCCGGGCCCCACGCCAGGGCTGCTGGGCTGCGGGGAAGGTGTGTTCAGCTGGCAGGGGTGGTGCTGGGTACACAGGGCCACGGCCCCAGGACGGGGCAGGCCTGCACACCTTATTCCCTGGGCTCACTTTTCAGTGTCCCATTCCCATTCTCTCAGGAAGCGAGGAAACACGCCGAGAGAGGCACAGGAGTGGAGCAGCAGCATCTGAAATGTGGGCTGGATGGGGTTTAGGAGAAGGGTGGAAGACGGGACAGCAGGGTGTGTTGGAGAAGCGGTGGGAGGTCTCTAAACAGCGTACAAAAGAAGTACAGTGTTAACTGTGCATGTGTTCACAGAAAGGCTGAAATCAGTCTCACTGTAGACTAGCCGTTTTCTGAGCGGGGAATGGGGAGTGCAATTTCTTAGGTTTGTGGGCTTTGTCTTTTAAATTTTAAACGATGTGCTAAACGTCTAGCTTTGTTTTCCTTTAATAAAAATTTTAATGATTCGGAAAAAAATTTTAAATGATGTGTCTTCATCGCAATGAAAAAAACAGATATCATTTAAAATTTTAATATAAAAATAATTTATTTACTGATGCAATTATTTTCATAAATTGCACTTTATTTTATGAAATAATTTTTAATGTATTTGGATACACGGGGCATCTGCCTACTCTTCTGAAAGCCTGGCTTCTGTTATTCGTTGCAAGTGACTCAGTGTACCTGCATTCTCACGTCACTGAAATGGGGCGTGAGGAAGGGAGGGAGGAACGGACGTTCACGGAACTCCCGCTCAATGCCACAGACCCTGCTGGGCACTTCTGCCTATTTATTTTTCTGACTGAACTTCCTTGGATGCACCGTTCAGCCCCACAATCTCAGTTTCCCGCCAGGAGAATGTGGGCTCCAGGAGGGCACAGCTCTTGCTCAGTGGGGTGTCTGGGCCCACGTGCCCCTCACCCCAAAGCCCACAGCCACCCCAGTGAGGAACAGGCAGCTTTGGCAGGGAGCAGCCCTGGATTGGCCTAAACCCACTTTGGGTTTTAGAAGGACAGATTACCTGGAGAATGAGGAAAAGCTCATTGCTCAGGTGCACACTGTGGAGAAACGCCAGGGATGTGCCCTTCAAGGAGCTGGTGGCAACTTCGATTAATTCTGGGACCAGTGACCTCAGGTCAGGACCCAGTAGTTGACTCAGGTCACCTCTCCTGGTCACAGGCTCAAGCTCAGTTTGGGCTCCTAACGGCCTATAAAAAGAGGTAGAAGACGCCAACATCTGGTTTTGAAGCTTTATTTCAGAGTGAGCGCCAGCCAGCTAAAAAGAGAACGTGTGACAGAAGCCGACGCCTCCCTTGCTCCTATGATGTGAGAAGACCCCTGAGTCTCCTGCAGACTGCAAGACATGTGGACGTGAGCGTGGCCATCCCTTGTAGCAACTGTCTTTCCTAGATGTTCCGACCATAGTGCCTATAATTTTACAAGGGTTTGGCAGGAGGCTTGTTTCTTGTGGGCTCAGGCTGTAATCGTCTTTTCTTCAACTTTGGTAGTCGTAACAGTTCGTGCACCTGTGGCCACCCCAAAGAGCAATACAGCTATCAAGATATAAAGACGACCAAAGGCCAGTCTCAAATAGACTAATGACACCTCACTTTGTTGAATTGCTCGCATTTTTCCTGGAGGGCGTCCGCTGTCTACACTCCCACCAAAACCACGTTTCTGGCACTGTGGTGGGTCCCAGCCCACGTGGCAGTGGCAGTTCCTTCTGTTGTTGCAAACACCTCGGCGATTGCACTTCTGAGGGGCACAGTCGTAATGCAGGTCGGTCACAGTCCCGTTGCACACACTGTTATTACAGAACTTTCCAGGGCTACAGATAGAGCCGGTCTTCACATGCCCAGCATCGGTTGTTTTCGTCCCACGGTGCGAGTCCAGCCCAAAGCACTGGAAGCCTGATATGACGGATTGATGGAAGGAAACGTGTTCCTGAAGTCGGGGAAGATGGGTGACATTGGTGCACTGCAGCCTCCCACACATCTTGTCCTGTGCAGCACAAGCTGTGAACCCCAACTCATGGTAGATTCTGGAACAATGTCCGAATCGGATGTTTCCTATGTTTATGCCGTAGCAGGGCTCGGGGCCGTCCACCGCACCGATACCAAAGATTTCCTTGCAGTGCACACTGCGGTCAGTGCAATTCCCTTGGTAGCAGTAGCCCTCTTCGGTGCATGGGGTTCCGTCTTGCATATAAGTGTTTGTGGGGCAGGATGCGGCTCCCCCGGTACAGTACTCTGGAAGATCGCATATATTCAGGATAGGTCTGCAGAGAGTTCCAGGAGCAGAGTAGCTGCAGTTCGTGCAGCATTCTCCTACATGGCAAGTGCTTCTGGACGTGAGCCTGCAGTTCATTTGACAGCACTGGCTGGTGTAGCACTGCTTCAGAGAGCCACAGTCACACTCCTCTGTCTCCTCCACTATGGAGTTGCCACAACGAACCTCTGCCACGCTTCTATTAAGGGACTCTGCATGTGGGTAGAAGACACATCTCCCTATCCCTGATACAGCGATATGCTGGAAATGGACATAGGAGCAGTTACTGAATGAATCCGTCAGCCCAGGGTGTCTCTGCATTACGCAGAAAGTTCTTCTGAGACAACCACACCCTGGACTATCATAATAAAAACCGTAACTCCTCATAATTTTATGGGCCACTATGACAGCTATCAAGAAATAGTGTCTGTCTAGATAGCCAGTATACAGCAGGTTATTTTCGTTGCACAAGGTATACGTCATGGGTTCCCATTCGCTGTCAGTGGGCCCTTCTTTAATGAGCAGCACGGAGCCAACAAGAGTTAACTTCCTATAAAATTCTGTTACATAATAGTTGTGCATTTCGCTTCCTGGAACCCTAAAGTCATTCATGGCGGCTGGATCTCTCTGGCTATATATGGTTATGAGATGAAGGAGGAAGCCTGAATCGATACTATGAAGGAAGGTGTCGACTAGACTGGACATCGACACTATCCAATCCGTACACTTCGTGATGTTACCGAATACACGATACATGGACAAGGAAAACTGGACTTGGGATCTGACTCGGGAAACATGTGCTGCATAGCCCCAAGCAGAGTTCCGGGGAGCCTCGCTGGGGTTCACCTCGGAGAACAGGGTGTCCACGTCCTCCTTGAGTCCCAGTTTGTACATAGGTCCTGTCGCATTGTGGTCGGCCACGATCTCGGAAACAACGTGTTCGAAGCTGCGGGAGTCCTTGAGGGGCTTGATCTCATAGGCAAGGTCATCCAGCTTCATGACCCCGTCCAGGCCCCCGTAGCACGTGTCAACAGTGACCATGGAGAGAGGAATCTCCTCCAGGTAGCCGAGGTAGTGGCAATCTGTAGGGATGTAGGGGTAGTCCATCTGCAAGGCTCCTTGGTCATCCTGCGTCATCACCAGCAGGTGTCTGGGCTGAAGAAGTTTCTTGGGCCGCAGGTGGATGACGTGCCTCCGGCCCCCAAAACGCAGGCTGTAGGAGAGCCAGCCTGGCACCTGGAAGCCTTTGCCACGGTGTGTCTCCTTCCTCGGAATCACCACCTCGGAGGACACATAGCGCCAGGAGGGACGGCCCTGAGAGCCCTGGACCGAAGCCAGGAGTGCCCAGAGCCCGAGCAGCACGAGGGAGACCCTGAGGGCACCTGGCCCCCTGCCGGCCTCACGGCCCAGCTCCGGGGGATGCATGCAAAGAGAGTGGTGAGACGGAGTGTCCTCAGGGAAGCCAGGTCTGAACCGGCTGCTGGGGCCACTTCCCCCCAGGGAGGCTCTGACAGGGAACAAAGGGCCTCCTCAGGCCCCAGCCTCCCGCCCGGGCTGGTTACCTGGGCGACCCGGGGACAGTAACAGTCACAGGGCGTGGCAGTGGTGGGCCAGGACATGCTGTCAGCTGGGTGGCGGGAGGGGGAGGGGGTCTTGTCTGTGAGGGCTCACCTGGAAGGGGCAGGGGGAGGGGAGCAGGCTGCGTCTCCACTCACCACGTGCAGTCCTGTCCCTCGTCTCTGAGTGCACAACACACAGCCGCCCCATCCTCAGCAACGTCGCCGCCTGTGAATTCTGCTGCCCACGCAGCAACACCTTCTTGGCCTGTGTCTGCAGGTCAACGTTTCCCGGTAGCAGGGGTCACACCTCCCACTTGCCCGGTGTGCGCAGGTAGACTGTGCATGTCACCTTTTCGGGCGTTGAATGTTTTTATTCTTATGAACTCCGACGTCTTATTGGGCTTGCAGGTCAAGTCTCTGGAAGCAGTTTCATGCTTTGGTTTTGCACTGAGGTTCGGTTCAGGGTCACCAGCTCCGCACTTGGAGCAGGGTGGGTGTCTGCCCAGCACTGCACCGCAGGCTCCGAGAACATCCGTGAGGACCCGAGAGTGACGGCGGCGCCGCGCCTGGCTCCCGCCTCGCCTTCCTGCGGTGCTTGGGCACTTCCCTCAGACGCAGGCACTGGGCAGTCCCCAGCAGGAGACCCCAGGGGACCCTGTACTTGTGCCCAGTGTCTGAGAACAGACATTTCACATACTTTCTCTCATTTCATGGTTGTTTATGGGGGGAGAAAAACATTCGCTGCCAGGTAATGAGCACAAGGAAAGATGCCAGCGCTCCACACGGTGAATTCTTCTCTTTCAGTTTGCAGACGCAGGCTCTGCGCTTGCACTCCCGTGCCCACAGCAGCGTCGCCGTGGCTGCTGCGTGTCACTCTTTGTCTTCCAATCCCAGCCGTCCCGCAGCAGACCTTCCTGTCCTGCCTTTCCGTGACTGCGGCGTCCTCATACATTCAGCTCGTGTCTCCTCTAACACTGTGACAGTCGGACATTCTCACCTCCCCTCTACTGCTTGCACAGAAAATAGAATCAAAATGCCGACCCGTCAACGTGGAATGCGTTTGCTTTAGCTTTGGTTCAGTGCAGTCTAAGGACATCGCTGTGCATGACCGTGATTTGCCTTTCTCTCCACCTAGAGTACAGCGGACAATATCTGGGAGATGGGCACACCGATAGCCATGGCTCGAGCATTACAAGAGCAATCCCTGAGCCAGGCGTGGGGGCGCATGCCTGTAGTCCCAGCACTTGGGAGGCCGAGGAGGGAGGATTGCTTGAGCCCAGGGGTTTGAGGTTGCGGTGAGCTAGGCTGATGTCACAGGACTCTAGCCTGGGTGACAGAGTGAGACTCTGTCTCAAAACAAATAAAAAAATAAAAAATAAAAAACCAAACAAACATAAAAAAGCAAAAAACAAAACACGAAAACATTTGCACTCCGTTAATATTTTGGCATTTAAGAAAACTAGGATTGTAATTTGGAAATAATTTATAGAGAGATGGCAGATGAAATCCAAAAGTTATTTAAGTATTTAGTAAATACCTACCAAGTTCCAAACACTGGAGATGAAATGGGAAATACGATATACATGATGCTTGCTGCTTAGGAGGAGAGACAGACACACAAAAAGGTGTACAAATAAGCATTTGAGGGACTGCGTGGAGAGACAGGCCCGCGGCCGGTTACCTGTGTGGCAGACATAAGTGCTGTCTGACACTGAAGTCCAGCGTGCAGGAAACTAAGTGGCGAGTTCCTTGGTGATTAGTGACGATCAACTGGGTCAAGAAAACCTTTGAGCTTCTGCAAGCTATGTCTGTCCGTTTCTCTGGAAAACAGTATAGTTTCTGTTTAAAGTTGGGAAAAGAACAGAGAAGTAAAATTCCCCATCGTAGAAAATAACATGTTCCCAAATGTTAGTGCCGACTTTCTCCCTGAGCTCACTTTAAGGGTCTCCCTTTTGCCCCACGTTCTATAAGGCACCCAGGTGGAAGGAGGCAGAACACAGTAACTCTAACTGCAGCACGATCTACAACTTGGGGGACGTGCTGCTCGCATTCGTTGTTCTGATGAGGTGGGGAACCTCCCATGGAGTCAGACAGGCGTGCCAGCTCTGGTGAAGAACACTACGAAATACCTGGAATAATTTGCTCCCGCTGCCCCTCCTGTTGAGCTGCTGCTGTGGTTGCGGACAGGGGGTGTAAGTGCAGAGTCGGGGGCTCCAATGCGCCTGGGCCCAGCATCCGACGCCCACCCTGGCGCAGTTTGCCCTGGGGAGCTGGGGCAGGTTCGGCGGCCGACGCTTCACCTACTCGCACTCCAGCAGCCGCTGAAGGGGGCCGAGTTAGTCCGTGGCTGCTCCCTCATCCATTCTAATTTATACACACTTAATATGAAGCGTAGTAATGATTACGCAGACAGAAAAGAACTTTGTTTTTTATCACGAACAAATATGTTTGGCTGCTTAACAGATGAGCGCCAACCTGGTGGCAGCCGTGGCTTGATGTTTGGGCACCCTCCAAACCTCACCTTGAAACCTGATCCCCAGCACAGCATGTAGGAGGGGATTGAGCTCGGGCTGCCAAATGGATTAGAGCCTTATAAAAGGCTCAGGGGGCCAAGCTCAGCCCTCCCGTGCCCTCCAGACGCGGACTCGCTGTTCCTCTCTGGAGGCGTCGGCCCCAGGGCACCATGGTGGAAGCAGAGACTGCGCCTCGCCAGGAGCTGAACCTTCCGGAATTTTGCTGCGGGACTTCCAGCATCACCAGGTGTGGAAAACAAATTCACGTTCCTTAGAAACGGCCCAGTCTTAGGTGTTCTGTCCCAGTAGCGGGACAGGCTGAGGCAGACGATGATGCCAGGAAGAGGTGTTGCCAGAGCAGAAACCTGAGAAGGTGGACGCGGTTTTGGATCCGGGCGAAGGGTCAGGGCTGGGAGGATCGAGGTCCACTCTGGAGAGCCTGGACCGCCGTGAGCCAAGCCCCAGGGTCATTCTGAGGAGTCCTCGGACCAAGGGCAGCCTCGGCCTCCGCCTAAGTGTCTTGGTCAGAATGCCGGCAGAAACGCGGCGGCGAAGGCCGTTCCGAGGAGTGCGGGGTGACGGGGAGACGCCTTACTGGGCTGCGGGAAAGGCCGCCCTCGCGATGCCGCGGCAGGAGCGTGGCTGAGCTGTGCCCGCGTCCTGCTGCTTGGGGGAAGACAGGACTTTAGAGGCATGCACAGGACATCCGGTGCAAGAAATCTCTAAGCAACGGGCTCAGGGTGCTCATGGCTCCTCTCCACAGCTTGTGGTAACCTGGGAGAAGAGATCGAATTACAGAGGAAACTTACCACCAAATGGCAAGCAGAACTTAAAGATTTGGGGAATTCCCAGCCTGGCCATGCTGTGAAAGTTCGAAAGGTGTGTGCAAAAGAGAACGGCACGCGTGTAGCCGAGTGGACGCCTGCTAAGGAGGCGGCGCGGCTGTGCAGTGACTCCGAAAGCGCTTTGGAGAGCTGCGAGGCCGCCACTCCCACCACAGCCCCAGCGAGCCGGGGCCTTCAGGACAGAACAGTTCCAGGAGAGGGCCCCGGCGAGCCTCTGTGGCCTTAGAGATCACCGTTCGGGGCCGCCTGCGTTTTCTGCTGCCTGTTTCCTGGCCCCGCACTCCTCTGCCTCCTGAGCCCTGGTTCAAGCCGGCCAGGGAGCACCTGGGGACACGCACTGGAGGGTGCAGGCTGTGGCCCGGAAGATGTCCCGGCGGGGCTAAGCCTGCGCTGTGCAGTGTGTGAGCTGCGGAGGCCGGACGGCCACAGGCGGAGCGACGCCCCAGACGGCGGACTACTGAGCCGTCAGCATGCACCACCAGCCTCGCAGGGCCGGAGCCCTGTGTGGGCTGCACCTAGTGGAGCCGCGGGGGCAGGGCTTGCCATGGGGTGGGGTCCGGCACTCACCCCAGCGTGACCAGAGGTGGTTGGTGCAGTCCAACAAGACGGTGGTCAAGCTCCAGACGCCATGCTCTTTGCCCTGTTGCGTTTTGGACTGAGGTGGGACCTACCACTCCTCTCTCTTGCCTCTTTCTCCTGGAACTGGAGTGTCCGCTGCGCCTGTCCCACCTGTGTGATTTGCAAGCGCAAGAGGGAGGGGAAATTTGTCTCCAGGTGACCCATGCCTTGCGTCTCGCACCTATCTGATGGAGGTGATGTATGTGAGGCTTTAGACTTTTGAGTCAATGCTGGAATGAGCTGGGGCTCTGGGGACTGTTGATGCAGAACGAATGTATTTCACAGGTGAGAAGTGCATGAATTCGGGGGAACCAGGGGCGGAGTGCTGTGTCTGAAGGTCGCGCCCTCCCAAAATTCACGCTGAAACTTAATCCCCAATGCCACAGCATTCCAGGTTAAGGCTTCAAGTAAAATTCCTTTAGGAGGTGATTAGTGGGGCCGAAATGCCAAAGTTCTCGGTCTCAGGAACCTCTCAGGCAGAGGCGAATGAAGGTGTGTCTGGAACTGCCCCCGCCCCACCAGGGGCCCCCGGGAAGCTCAAGTTTGCTGCCCCTGGGCCGGCGCAGCAGGGGCCAGCGAGAGGGGAGGGCTTTTCCTAAAGGGTCTGTGCATTTGACCTTGGCATGATCCGGCTAATCCTGGCCCTCCTAGAGAGTTTTAGATCAACAGAGACACCGCAAGCCTGTGCTGCCAGAGGCGGGACAGTGTGAGAGTGAAGGGCATGGCTAGACCTTAAAAGCCTCCTGCGGGAGCTGGCTGTGGCCCTACTCAGCTGCACCCAGAGGACACCTTCCAGGAAAGGAAAGGGTGACTCAGAGGAGACTCGCAGGCACCGGGTCCCAAGTGCAGAGAGCAGGACCCTGGCATCCAGGGGCTGAGAGTGCCCCCGCCTGGCAGCCGGAGAGAGTCCTACCACCCCAAGGCTCCGAATTCTGCCACCAGCCTGGAGGAGCTGAGATGTGGGTTCTTCTCAGAGCCTCTAGAAGCAGCCCAGGAGGGCTGGGACCTGGAGGCCACACACACAGGACCCACACTGATTTCTGACCTGAAGAGCTGGCAGCTGGCGAACGCCTGTTCCTCTGAGCCTCGGGGTCGGCGGTGACTGGCTACGCAGAAAAGGGAAACTTGCACCGCGCACGCTCCTGACCCACATGGCATGCAGGCCGCATTTTGCTTGTTTGAGGTGCGATTATGTTCACAGATACTTAACATGGAATATAAAATTGGAAGGCTTCAAGTTCAAATTCCAACCAGTTTTAAGATAAAAGTATTTCTCGCTTGTCACCATGGCAAGGACAACTGGATTCCGGACTGCTGAGACACGTGTCGCGTCTGTGGCAACAACAGGGGAGAGAAATTGGGGTCAACCCATGATACGACAAAGATAGCTGGGCTCCATGGAAGAAAAATTTACTTAGAGGGACATCAACCGTGGAAGGGGGTTCTTGTTAAATCCACTAATTGGAGCCTTTTTAAGAATTGATATGTAATAGTTGTACGTACTTTGCAGGTACATGTGATGTTTTGATACATGTATACAACGTACAACGATCAAACTAGGGTAGTTTTGAAATCCTTCCCACGCTAACATTTATTTGGCAATCGCTAAACTTTTGTTTTCTCTTTGTGTTGGGAACGTTCCAGTTCACGCCTGGCTGTTTCCAGTGGTGAATACATCTCTGTTGCCTGCAGTCTCCCCACTGCCCAACCAAGCACCGGGCTTCGTCCTGTTCTGCACCGGAGTGTTCGTTCCCACCGACAAACTTCCCTTCCTGCCTCCTCCCTCCTTCCCACACTCTGGGAGCCACCGTTGCACTCTCTTCCTCCAGGAGAGTCACTTTGCTAGCTCCCACGTGAGGGAGAACGTGTGACACTTGTCCTTTCATGCCGGCTGGCTTCGCATAACACGATGTCCCCAGCGCCACCCTTGCTGCTGCAAGGGACAATAGTTCATTGTTTTCGCTGGATGGATAACATTCCACCGTGCATACACACCACGTTCTCTGTCCTGTTTTATTTGTAACTGAATTATGGTGTCCATACTGTGATTTCGATTTATGAAATGCACAGTGGTTGGAAGGTGGAAATTAGCATGCTCGTGTTCTCAAACATTTACCATTTCTGTGTATTGGGTGCATTCGATATCCTCGTTCTGACTATGAGAAACTATAAACTGTATTCCTGTTATCCGTATTATCGACAGCCGTGCCAAGTGCTGTAGAACACTAGAACCTACTGCTCCTTTCTAGCTGTGACTTTTTTGCTCCTTTAACAAACCTCGCTCTAGTCCCCACATCCTCCCACCATTTCCAGCCTCTAGTATACTCTGGTTTCTCTTTGACTTCCACAAGATCAGCTTTTTGTCGCTTGCACATATGAGAGAGAACGTGCAATGTTTATCTTTCTGTTCTTTGCTAATTTCACTTAACCTAACGTCCTCCAGCTCCACTCATGTTGACATGAAGGACAGGATTTTATTCTTTTTGTGGCTGAAGAGTATTCCATTAGGGGCACACACTGCCTTTTCTTTATCCATTCAGCCACTGATGAACACTTGGGGTTGCTTTCATATCATGCCTATTGTGAGTAATGTCACAATAGACAAAAGACTACAGATTCTCTCGATATACTGGATATTTCCTTTGGATATTTCCTTTGGATAAATGCTCAGTAGTGGGGTATCTGTATCATAGTGTAGTTTTATTTGTAGATTTTTGAGAAAACTCCATACCATTCTCCATAGTGGTCGCACTATTTTACATGCCCACCAAAAGTGCGTGAGTTCCTTTCTTTTCTTTGAATCCTCACTAGCATTTGTTACTGTTTGTCTCTTTGATAATAGCCATTTCAACTAGGATGCGATGATACCTCATTGTGGTTTTATTTTCATTTCCCTGTTGATTGGTGATGTTGACCATTTTTTTCATATGCTTCTTGGGCATCTGTATATCTTCTTTAGAAAAATGTTTATGCAGATCTTTTACCCACTTCATAATGAGATTATTTGTTTGGTTGTTTGCTGTTGAGCTGTTTGAGTTCCTGGTAAATTTTAAATACGAACCCCTTGTCAGGTGCATAATTTCAAAATATTTTCTTCCATTCTGCAGGAAACTTTGATTGCTTCTTTTGCTGTGCAGAAGCTTTTTAGTTTGATGTAGTCACATTTGTTTATTTTTGCTTTTATTTCCCTGTGCTTTTGAGATCTTATTCACAGAATCTTCTCACAGACCAATATCCTAAGGTGTTTCCTCTAGTGATTTCTAGTGATAGTTTCATAGTTTTGGGTATTACATTTAGGTCTTGAATCCATTTACAGTTGATTTTTGCATAGAATATGAGGTGGAATCTAGTTGCATTCTTCTCCATGTGGACATCCAGTTTTCCTAGCATCATTTACTGAAGAGAATGTCCTTTCCCGAGTAAATGTTCTTGGCACTTGTTTCAAAAATCAGTTGGTTGTAGATATGTGGATTAACATCTGGGTTCTCTGTTCTGTTCTATTGGTCTATATGTCTATTTCTATGCCAGCACCACGCTGTTTGGTTTATATGGTTTTGAACTCTGTGCGTGTGTGTGTGTGTGTGTGTGTATAAATTGTTTAATTTGGGGAATGTACTTTTTAAAAAAGGGTAGCTGCAAAGTATAGACTTCTGTAATCATTCTTTGTTTTTTTCCTAAAGTGAAACAGTGGGTGCACTCCAAGGAATCAAGAAGTGGATGGATAAACCAGGAGCATCTCCAAGTTATTTTCAGGATAAAAAGCAACAAAATGCAAAGGTAAAATTTCTGATCAAGGAATGCATCTAACTGAACTTTAGCTTCTCTTATCGACTGCCGCCCTCTCCTCGTTAGTGGAAAAGTGTGACTGACTTAAATGGAGCTTGTCAGGGCCTCATCCTCCCAGGCTGGGGGCACTGGGCAAGGGGCCCCCATGGCCCAGGGTGCAGGCTGAGGGCTGAGGACCCCGCGGTGGGGCAGCCTCTGCAGGCCAAGGAGGACACCAGGGACCCCTGTGGCCACTGTGACTCAGCATCACAGACCACGTGGCTCCAACAGCAGGACCAGCCCAGGAGCACAGGTGTCCAATGGGCTGGCTCCTCCCTGTCAGCAGGGAACCTGACCAGTCCTGGTCCGGCTTCTGGTGTTTGTGCCAAACTTTGTGCCCCTTGGCCCATGGGCGCAGCACCTGGTCTCTGGCTTCCTCTCCACTCGGCTTCACCCCACATGCATGTGCACATTTCCCCTCTTATAAAGACACCGGTGACGCTGGATCAGGGCCCACCCTGCTCCAGTGTGGCCTCATCGGAACTTGATCTCGTCTGCAAAGCCTGGATCTCCAAGGAGCCCAAACGCCCAAGCCGCATGTCAGAGCTTCAACACGGGGTCAACAGGGCACACGACTCTCCCCAGGACAGTCCTGCCCCAGCACCTCCTGGCAGTGCTACAGAGGGTCCTGCAGGTGACACCCAGACCTCGGGGGCAGCGACTGGTGCAGGGGGTCCCGAGAGGTGGCTGGAAAGAGGGAATCAGGGCTGCTGTGTCCAGTGGGCACTTCCCGCCTGGGACGTGGAGGCTGGTCCTTGGAATGTTAAAACATTCCCAGCCTTTAGACAAAGCTTCCTGTTTTTAACCAATTACAATCCAAAGAATCTTTAAACCCACCTATAATCTGTAAGCCCCCCCCCAGATGTCCCACCTTTTTGGGCCAAATCAATGTATACCACTCACATAATATTTATGATTTTACCTGTAACCCCTGTCTCCCTGAAATGTATAAAAACCAAACTGTAACACAGTCACATCGAGTCCACTGCTCCAGGCCATTTGGGAGTGGCTCTGGGTCATGGTCCTCAAATTTGGCTCAGAATAAATATCTTTAAAATTATTTTAGAGAGTTTTGCTTTTTTTCTGTTGACACTGGAGAGATGGGATGGCTGCAGACTGGCGGCCCAGGGCCTGGCCAGAGGAGCATGGAAGCCACTGGAGGGAAGACCCCTCCCTCCCAGGGAACTGGGCAAGGGCAGCCCAGCGCTGACTGAGCTACAGGCCCCACAGTGTGAGCGGGAGTCCTCTGACCCATGGGGCAGGAGGAGCAGCCCTGTGGATACGGCCTGGGACCGCTGCACCCAGACCCCCCTGCCCTGGGCCCCAGAGCCGCCAGCCTCAGGCCCCTGTGCCTGTCTTCCAGCCTCACCCAGGCTCCCCTGTGCTGCCTATCACCTTGAGGTGGGACGTCCAGAAAACAACCCAAGGTCATGGCCACCTGGTAGCTGGGGACTACACAGAGTGGGTGCAGTTTCCTGGCACTGGGGCCCAGGACCGGACCAAAGGAACTTCCCACTCCGCGAGAGCGCAAGGCTGCACTCTGAGCGGGCTGCAGTCTGCTGGCAGGTGCAGAGCAGGGTGAGCTGGACAGAAAGCAGCGGCTCCCAGCCTGCACTCCAGGGTGGCCAGCAGGCTCAGACTACCTGACACATCCCAGTGTCGACGGAAAATAGCCGAACTCTGTAAAATAATTTTAAAGAGATTTATTTTGAGCCAAATTTGAGGACCATGACCCGGAGCCACTGCCAAGAGGCCTTGGGCAAGTGGGCTCCCTGTGGCTGGGTCACAGTTCAGTTTTATACATTTCCAGAGAGACAGGGGTTACAGGCAAAGTCACAAATCAATACATGAGAGGCACACATTGGTTTGGCCCAAAAAGGTGGGACATCTCGAAGCGGGGGCTTACAGGTTATAGGTGGGTTGAAAGATTCTTTGGCTGGCAATTGGCTGAGAGAGTTAGACTTTATCTAGAAGACCAGAAAGGATATGCTTATTTTAAGATAAGGTTGTGGGCACTCTGGGAGGTCCAGACAGGAGGACGTTTTAAATTTACAATAGGCGCCTGCTAGGATGTTTTAAGATGCTTTAAATTTATGATAGGCATCTGCTAGTATGCTTGAGTTAAGACAGGGGCTTCCTATCTTTTAGGTGATGTTAATGCCATACCAGAATCAGGTCAGGAAGTAAACCACTGCTTTGTTTGGTTAACAAAAGCCGCTTAGTGGGAATTGACCATTTGCCAGCCTGACCCACCTAGCCTCCTTAGGAAGGAGTTTTTAGCAAAAAAAAATTAGAGTTCAGTCCTCAGTTCCCCCTGTTGGCCAAAGATCATTCCATGGAATGCATGTGTAGGCCAATAACCAGCATGAGGTCCCACGGCACTAGGAAGGCTCATTCCTAGAGTTGTCTATCTGGTCACCCGGTGTTGTAGAATAGACGGTGTTATATCTTAGGGGAGGGACATGACTCCACTTGATTTAGTAGCCAATTGTTAAAAGGGCCCAGATAGAGTCAGGCCTCGGGCTTAGTCTAAAAAAACGTCTTGGACCAGATCTATTCTGCGAGCTATCATGATCTGGGCCTTTGATTGATTTTTTTTCCTTTTCCTGTATCTGGTATAGCATTTACAAGAAACATATAATAATAATACGGCAATGAGTGTCATAAAAGTACTAAACAGAAGGTGCCCAAGAAAGCCATAGGTAGAATCAGAAGGTAGCAAGCAGCCTAACCAGCCAAAACTTCCTGTGCATGCAACATCATATTTTTTAATCAGACTTACAATATGTTTACCCTCTTTATCAACAGTCAATTGAACTTTATGGTAAATTTTATTCGAGGATTGCAAAACTGATACCAATTCGGAATCTAATAAATTTAATTTTTCTTCTGGCCAATTAGTCTCCATAGGTATAACATCCTGAGGAGGGTATAAATTGAATTCGAGAAACATTTGATCTTCAATATTTAAATTATCATAGGACTTGTTTACAGTTAACAAATATATTTTTCCCACCACCTTTGTGTTACACCATATACTAGTATTTAGGAGGGAAAAGGAGGTTTTGTTACAGAAGAAATCATATAATTCTATAATGTCATTTTGTTTTCCCTCCCAGCAAAAACGGCCCTTTCCCATATACCAGATGTTATGTTCTATGGGGGTGGATACTAGGGGCCAATCTGGGAGATATCAGGGTTCCAAGTGTTTTGAGGGCATAGCCATTCTCCTTTTCTATTCTCACAATCTGAGAGGGAAATGGGATGCCAGGTGTTTTCATCGGCTAAAATAGCTCATCGACTTCCCATGGGGAGTATTCTGGTATTATTGACAATGGTTCCAATGCCAGCTAGTTGAACTACAGGATATGGTTGAGCCTCATTTAACTCTGGTGCCAGAATTTTTAAAATACAATGTTTAAGGTCACATCTACCATCTAAAAATTTCCATAGATTTGGGGAACCCTATATTTTCCATAGGTGTCTAGATTGAGCCTCAGCACTGAGTACTGTAGGCCATCGTTTTATAGCCCCTTCAGATTCCATTTGTAATAACATGGACATGAGTCCTTGTTGGGTCAGAGCACATGCTCGCTCCCACCTCTGGGTTTGGGCGTATGTCTTTAGGGTTTGTCTGGTCTCTTCTGTCCACTTCATTAGAGCTGCATTATCTTTTAGGGCAGCTTCCCATCCCTTCCCTTCTTCTTGGAACAGCATTCCTTCTATGTGGCCTATTTTTGAGAGAGAATCCTTTTCTAGGGAATGTCTCTCCTCATTAGCTGCGAATTCAGCTTGCCCCAATATACCTAACCCAGCTCCAATTTTTCCCGTGAGATCGCGTTTTAGTCTTTTGGATGGCCAATTTTGGTGTATCCACCAGGAATGCTGTTGCCATTGTACACTAATGGCCTCAGTGCAATTCAGATAAATGGAGTCAACCCAGAACCGCTGGGTATCCCAGACAATTGTCAGATGGGTGGAGGTTACTCCTAAGTATGCCTTTGTCTGAGTGTGCCATAAGGCTTCCCAGAGGCGCCCTTGTCTTAGGGTGGAATTTGTACTGTCAAGGACTTCTGTCCACCAACTGACTCCCATAAATAGTTCTTTACGGGCAGTGTCAGTGTGGTTGGTGCTGGACAAGGGCATCCAGCCACAAGCACAGGGCTGGTGGTTGTCTGGGCAGCTTATGCTGCGACAGTTTACACAGGAAGCTGCTAGGTTTCTCCCATCATACCCAGGCAGTTGTCTGAGTTTGTCATCACCAATGTCTATTGTGACGCAGTATTCTACCTGATTAGATCCCCTCAATAATTGTCCTGAGGCATTATTCGGTAAATATTCCTGCAGGGCATTATACTTGGTTAAGGCTTTATAATAGAGGTACCCTGCAAAGGGGACCCATCTAGGGAGATTTACAGTGGAACTGTTCCATTCAGTGGCCTTCATTTCATCCTGATCTGTGTCATACCAATGATATGATTTCTACCGGCAGGGAAGGTAGTGAGGTTTGCAGGAAGCCAGGAAAAATCTTTAGGTTTAAAGAGAACAGGAGTGTGGGGTAGGCAGATAGGGGAAATTATGAGAAGGAGGGTGATCCGGTGAAATATTTTTCCAATCTTAACAAGGAAATTCATAACCATATCCATTTAGAAAGTTATACCAAGGGAGATTCCACAAATGCCAAACAACCTCTTGGGGGTCTTGGTTAAGGCATTCAGGGTTTGCAGCAATATACTCTATAGCAAGTAAAGTAAGAATGAGAGTTATTTTAGGGTTCATGAGGACTGGCCTGGTCCAATGTCTTGGGAAGACTGTCCGCTTCAGTTGTTGCCTTGGACGTTGCTTTGGAGGCCGGTTGAGACTCAGATGTTTTCTGAAGTCGTAGGCGGGTGTCAGAGATTAATTTGGAAGTCCAGGTGTGGTCGGGAGTGTGGTCAGGCACTCGTTTTAGATGCGAGACATGAATCCAAGAGGCGACCCCCTTTAATTTTGCAGCACAAAAGTTAGTTAAGAGTACCTGGTAAGGTCCTTTCCAGCGAGGTTGTAAGGAGTCTTTTAGTTGGTGCATTTTCCAATAAACAAAGTCACCTGGCTGTAATCCATGATCCTTGGGGTCTTCAGCTCCCGTAAGCTCACTGTGGAAAGACTCTGTTACTATCCTTGCATTATTTGTTAGAGCTTTAAGTAGTCTCTGACAATAATGTAGTATTTCTCCTTTAAGTAAGGCTGGCTCATATAAGCCCTCGTCCAGCCTCATAGGTCTCCCTGTTATTGTTTCATAAGGTGACAGACAGTGTTTCCCAAAGGGAGAGGAACTAAGGTTAAGTAAAACCAGTGGGAGGGCTTTCGGCCAGGGGAGGTTAAAGGCCTCAGTTAATTTAGCTAATTGAGTTTTTATTGAGCCATTTGTTCGTTCTACCAACCCAGACGACTGAGGATGATGGGCACAATGGAAATGTTGTATTATGGGCCAAATTTTGCAGATGGATTGGATAATTTGTCCAGTAAAGTGAGTTCCACGATCACTGTGTAACTCAGAAGGGATTCCCCAAACTGGAATGATTCTTTCCAGCAGTATTTTGCCTACTGTTAAGGCAGTAGCCCTGCGACAAGGAATGCTTCTACCCAATGAGAGAACATGCAAACCAGGACCAATACATATTTGTAATTCTGGGATGGTGGCATCTGGATAAAGTCGAGTTGCCAAACTTCAAATGGTCCTGCAGGCAAAGGAAAGTGGCCTTCGGAGCCATGCAAAGGCTTGCCAGGGTTATGTTTTGGACATATAGTACAACGAAAATATACGTTTTGAGCTATTGTGGGGGATGGTTTCCAGAAATATTGTTTTCCCCATAATATCATTTTCTCAGGGGCCCAGTGAGTCATTTCATGAATGAATTGAAGGAGAGGAAATTGTGCACCTAAAGGAACTATAGGATTTTTGTTCGGACCCAGCCACAACTCCCTATTTGGGTCAAATACACCTCCCTTTTGCTGCCAGATTTGTTTCTCTCCAGGGGTTGGTGCCTGCTGGTACTGTAAAGGAATGTTATTGAGAGTGTTGGAGGGTCGGAAGGGGCATTCTCGTGCAGGACGGGCCATCTTTCCTGGGGCAGCATTCTTTGCTGCAGCCTCAGCTAGATTGTTTCCCTTAGCTTCTTCAGTGCTATCTTCGGAATGCCCAGGGACTTTCATGATTGCCAGTTGTTTAGGCACTTGAATGCTTCTAATAGCTCTGAGACTTGGTGCCCATTTCTTATAGGTTGTCCAGATGAGGTAAGAAATCCTCTCTGTTTCCACAGCATGCCAAAATCATGGGCTATCCCAAAGGCATAGCGGCTATCAGTGTATGTATTAGCTACCTTCCCTTCAGCCAAAACACAAGCTCTAGTTAATGCTATTAATTCAGCCATCTGGGCTGATTTTACTCCTTCGAGTTGGGCGCTTTCTATTATGTCTACTGTGGAAGGGACAGCATATCCCGCCTGATAATGTCCCTGATGGTCCTTGAAATAAGAACCATCTGTAAACCAAATTAACTCAGCATTCTCCATAGGAGTTTCCTGCAAATCTGCTCTAGGAGAGAGTAAGATATCAGTTAGTAGACTGCAGTCATGTTTTTCCTTCTGCTCACCTGGAAGAGGGAGAAGAGTTGCGGGTTAAGAATATTTAGCACTTCAAAGTGATGTTAGGGGCAGAAAGCAAACGCCCCTCATAGGAGGCAAGGCGACTTACAGAACAGTGTTGAGTGTGGTGAGAGTTCAGGAGAGAGTCCACAGAATGAGGGGCATAAATTATTAGTGGGGACCCCAGGGCAAATTCCTCAATTTTTTTACATAAAATGGCTGCAGCTGATATGGCTCTCCTACAAGGGGGGTGTCCTTTTGCTACTGGGTCTAACTGTTGGCTGAAATAAGCAACTGGCCTGTGACTGTCGCCACGCTTTTGAGTTAATACTCCAAGCGCATTTCCATCTACTTCATGTACAAAAAGGAAAAAAGGAAGGCTATAGTTGGGGTGTCCTAAAGCAGGTGCCTGGGTAAGAGCCTGTTTTAAATCCTCTATATGTTGCTTTTCACTTTCCCCCCAGCAAATTGGGTCTGGTTGGTGATGCTTTAGTTTCTTGTATAAGGGCTGGGCCATTAATGAGTAGTTTGGAATCCAACTCCTGCAGTAGCCTGTTAGCCCTAAGAACCCTCTTAATTGTTTTTCTGTTTGGGGCAAAGGAAAGGCCATGATGACAGAGATTCTTTCTGGGTTTATAAGAAGTCCCTTTGGGGAAATTGTGTGCCCTAAGTATTTAACTTGGGGGAGACAAACTTGTAATTTATCTCTGGACACTTTGTGTCCCTTCAAGGCAAGCTGTTGCAGCAGGTACATAGTGTCTTCTCTGCATTCACTCAGGGAGGGTGAACACAACAGCAAATCATCCACATACTGAATCAGGGTAGATTCTTTTCGGAATACAATATCATCAAAGTCTGCCTTTAATATTTGAGAAAACTATGTAGGACTTTCGGAGTAACCCTGGGGCAAGACTGTCCATGTACACTGGCGATTTTCCCAAGTGGAGGCAAAAAGATATTGACTATCCTGATCTACAGGTATGCTAAAGAAAGCACTGCCTAAGTCGACGACAGAGAAGTGGCTGGCAGTGATAGGAATATTGGACAGTAAGGTGTGGGCGTTAGGGACGACAGGATGCCTCGGAACCACTATTTTATTTATGGCTCTTAGGTCTTGAGCGAACCGCCAGCCTTTCCCGTTTGGTTTTCTGACTGGGAGGACTGGTGTGTTGCAAGGGCTGGTGCAGGGTGTTATGAGTCCTTTATCTAAGTGGTCCTGAATGATTGGTTTGATGCCCAGTAAAGCTTCAGGCCTAAGGGCATATTGTTTAATGTTTGGCAGGGGTTTAGACTCATCTATGGTGATCTCTGTGGGAACTGCTGACTTAATTCGTCCAATATCCGTGGAAGAGTTCGCCCATAGAGAATCTGGTATTTTGGATAAGAAAGGCTCTAAATCCCCCTGTTCAAAATCTCCATTAACCTTAGCAAGCACGATACTGCATGTAGGGTTTTGTAAGTCTTCTGTGTCTCCCAAATTGAGAATCATTTCTCCCTTCTGTGAAAATGAGGTGTGGGCATCATGGGTCTCTAAGAAATCCCGTCCCAGCAGGTGTATAGGAGCACTATGTACTGTCCCGGCCCGCGGGACCTTCTGTTACTCGCGGGGGCGAGGGGGAACGTGCCTGAAAGAGATGGGCGAGAGAAAGAAACGAGACCAAGCGAATGATTGTCAAGGTCTGCTTTACTTAGATTCTTAGTAGGTTTTATAAGCATACAGAAACAAGGAAGTAGAAACAAAAAAATAGAGTGGCGATGATGAGGCTTGGGTCTGGGTTAATTAGCCCCAATCAGCGTCTTATCGGTATCCTGTTTTTGACTGGTTACTCATCTCCAACCTGGCAGGTGGTCGGGAACAATTGCAGTCAGCACTCCCTGGAGCATCCCGTGGTCAGCACGTCATGGGATGCATTCTTCTCGGAGCTATAGCTGGAATTTTCCAGGGCGAAGTCCGTGTGTAGGACGAGTCATAGGGGAGTTGAGGGTCTTTGAGGGTCCTTGCCTCTGACATCTCCCCCTCTCTTTATTAATATGAGGGAGGTTTATATAAGTTGGTGGAGAGCCTGTCTTAGGCTACGCGATGTGCTTCCGCGACCAGCACCCCAAATATAAGATCTGGCGATTAATGTGAAGGTGAGGCCTCTGTCTTAGGCTATGTAGGTGGCATCCAGCTCCGGCACTTCTGATTATGAAGTTTGCCCCCGGGCATGGACCTACAATATTCCCGTCATGGAGTTACCTCACAGCTGGCGGGGTGCACCTGGTACACGGCATCGCGATAATCCCGTCATGGGCGTCTCCACAGCCTTTGGAACCAACTGCGTTCCATGTCTGAGGCAAGGTCTGAGAAATTTAGACCCTCTGTGGCTGAATGGGGAGACTCTGTATGGAGGTCTTCTCTGGAGCCTCTTTGTTTTAGCCGTTGGTAAAACACGGAGACCGATTTTTGTGTGGCTGCGTCTACCTGCCACTTGACAAAGTTGGTTAGTTTTTTGAATGCCCAAGGCCCAAAAGTGAGAAGCAACAAAAAACCTACAAACGGCCCCAAGACACTGGGAAGCAACGTGGATAGCCAGGGGGATGTGGAAAACCAATTTTGATACCATGCCTCACCTTGTTCCCTCTGTTTCTTTCTATTTTCAAGGCTTTGTCTAACTCTCTCAATGCTATCTTCTACCAGGCCTGTTTTGTCTGCATAGAAGCAGCATTCTTCTTTGAGTGCTGTGCACAAACCTCCCTCTTGGAGGAACACTAAATCTAAGCCTCTTCTATTTTGTAACACTACCTCAGAGAGTGAAGCGAGGGACTCCTTAAGATATTTTAGACCTTGCTGTAGCTCTCGGAGGTCATTATCGATGGCTACAGAGAGCTGTAGGTATTGCTGGTTGGAGGTGACCAGAGAGGCTATTCCTGTTCCAGCCCCTGTGGCACCAAGGCCTAGAACAACTGCGAGTGTTATGGCCATGAGGACTGAACTCTAATTTTTTTGCTAAAAACTCCTTCCTAAGAAGGCCAGCTGGGTTAGGCTGGCAAATGGTAAGGAGGCCAGCAGGGTTAGGCTGACAAAGGGTAAATTCCCACTAAGCGGCTTTTGTTAACCAAACGAAGCAGTGGTTTACTTCCTGACCTGATTCTGGTATGGCATTAACATCACCTAAAAGATAGGAAGCCCCTGTCTTAACTCAAGCATCCTAGCAGATGCCTATCATAAATTTAAAATATCCTTAACTCAAGCATCCTAGCAGGCGCCTATTGTAAATTTAAAATGTCCTCCTGTCTGGACCTCCCAGAGTGCTCATACCCTTATCTTAAAGTAAGCATATCCTTTCTGGTCTTCTAGATAAAGTCTAACTCTCTCAGCCAATTGCCAGCCAAAGAATCTTTAAACCCACCTATAACCTGTAAGCCCCCGCTTCGAGATGTCCCACCTTTTTGGGCCAAACCAATGTGTGCCTCTCATGTATTGATTTGTGACTTTGCCTGTAATCCCTGTCTCTCTGAAAATATATAAAACTGAACTGTAACCCAGCCACAGCGAGTCCACTTGCCCAAGGCCTCTTGGCAGTGGCTCCGGGTCATGGTCCTCAAATTTGGCTCAGAATAAATCTCTTTAAAATTATTTTACAGAGTTTGGCTTTTTTCCGTCGACAATTTTGGCGTAGTCGGCAGGATCTCAGAGAAGACTCAGGATCGCCTAAGGAGCAGCGCGGACTCGGCGCCAGGTACCGGCATGGCCCTTTTAGGCCTCCGACTCCGAGCTTCTCCTTCAGCGGGACTGGTAAGTCCTCCTGGGATCTGGACCTCCCGCTTTTGGTTGATGGTCTTGGTTTATTCTGAGCTGGTTGTTTTCCTAGGAATTGTTGTTTGGGATCCTCATTTAGGTTTGGAGGTGCACTCTAAAGGGCTTTCTCCGTTGCCCTTTTTCCTCAAAACTAATTTCAATTGGCTTGTCTGCGCATTTGGCAAGGAACCCAACTGTCCTATTTGTAGATAGATGAGAGACTGAGTTTCTCAGCTCCGAAGAAAAGGGGCAGCTTTCTCCTCCCAGACCTAAGGCAGCCCTGGGCGACCAGGGCCCTGAATGGGAGTTGCCTGGGGCGATTCCCCAAGGCGCGAGTCGCCCCACAGGGAACCCCCCAACAAATTAATTTTAAAAAGGCTTGTTCAGGAAACGCACATAAGAGCTGATCACTCAGCGTTTTGAGCCCTCTTGGAGGTACTAGACCCCCGAAGAGAGAAACTGAGACACGTAAGAGGGTGGGACCGACTCAATGGTGAAACACTGAGGAGCCCCACCCACAAGCAGCACACTCTGATCCATGACACCAAACCCTAGACCACAGTTCGGTTCCTTGGGAAAAAAAAAAAAAAAAAAAGGAAGGGCAAGGAAAAATGACTCCTTTGGGGGCACCTCAGTTGGTTTGTGGTACCTCTACTTGCAAGAATTTTTGTAAACGAAAAGATTCAAAGGCATGCCAGGTTTTCTAGGGCTCCAGCTGGTTATAGCTAATTCTTGTGCACAAGGTTTTAAGAAAGGGCAAAATTACATCAAGAAAAATTCAGAGCTGAAATGGTCGACCCCCCACTATTAAAATGTCTCAAGCTATCTCTCTTCCTTTCTGGCTACTCTAAAATCTGCTAACTTTTTCTAGTGATGTTAAGATAACTCATTGTTTGTGGTATTTACAATTGAAAGGCTGCCTGGAGACCTTGCAGCCAGTTCTAGCTAAAATGCTAACATAGAAAACTCATTTTGCACTAAAGAAAAAAAAAATCAAACTGCCATAGAAACTGCTTTACCCAAAACTTTGATCCACAGGTCTAATTAAGTTACCTATCAGGTCAACTAAAGTTTGCCAGGTGTACAAGTTCCAGTCTCATCAGAAGAAATTTAGATCCAGCTTTCTTTTACAGACTGGTGAGTTTGTGTTACCATTTCATGGCTAACATTCTAAGGTAAAATTTATCAGAACTTTGTGTGTATGTATGCGTCTGAGAGAGTGTATATGTTTGGGTATGTTTTATGTCTGTCCATGTATCACATGTTTGTGCTTATAGGTTTCAGACTGTTTTAAAATTAAGGAAGCGCTCATAAATTAAACCCAAATGCTTCATGTGAATTTAGTAACTGTTGGTAAATAAGCTGTGTTATTATTAATAAATAAGGTGTTATTAGTAAAGTAATAGTAAAAATGCTTTCAAACTGTCAGCATACATTTGTTTTTGCCTGGCTTTTACTGGACATTTTTAAGTTCTTGAGGTGTAAAGGTTTGATAAAAATGTAATGGGTGATTTTTGTTAAGTACATTTAATATTTGGTCAAATGATATTAACTGAATCTGGGTTACCAACAAAAATACTTATGTGTTTAACTTTAAGGTAAAAATGCAAATGTACCTGAGTCAACAAATTAGAATAAATAAAACACCAAGTAGAGGAAAAAAAAAATCCAAATTTAATCGTTAAAGGTGTATAAAAAAAAAAAACATTTTGGTTTTGGTCTTTTAATCCTAACTGCAGAAATAGTTTACCTCCACTCATTCAATGCCTGTAGAGAGGTGCACAAGGTGTGTTCAACTCATTTAACAGTACTGTTAAGAATTCAAAGTTGTCCTGAAAGTTGTAAAGAACTTAAATTGAAAGCTTTAGTTTTACCTTGGTCTTGTCCATTTTTGTCCTACTCTTCTTTACAATCTAGCTGGTTATGATTACATTGTGTTACTGTAATAGAGTTTTTGCCTAAAAAAAAAAATTCTAAATTATTAATTTTTATATAGCAATTTAAGATAAAAAGTGAATGATGGTTAAAATCCATGAGACTCTCAAAGTAATCTTACTCTATAAATGTGCTCAAGTTTATGCACTAAACATTGTTTTGAGACCATTTAGATAGTTTGTTTTTTTTTAACAGCTTAATCTTGAGCCTCATGTAAAAAGCATGTTACCACTTTGTGTCATGTTTGAGGTGCTAACAATTGGTGCTAAAAGTTTTTTCCTCAGTCTACAGCCAGGAGATCTTATGTTAATGGGATTTAAAAAAAAAAAAAAACTAGCTTAAAATAAAGGCTTCAGAAGCAAAATTTTCTGACCTTGCTCGCCTCTTGTGCCAATTCTTCCCTGAAGCTAGCCATAAAACCTAAAATTATTCATGTAAAATGGCCATAAAGCAATTATCTGACCTACTTTGTTTTACTGTAAAACCCCATGCCAGAAGAAAGGGCTTTATCCTACACCCAGAAGGGAAAAATGCACACTCAAGAGGCCAATCAAAATCTAAATATAAAATGCCTTGCTGGTTCTGCCACTAAGCCTTTTAGAATTAGCTCATATCCTTTTTGTCCAATCATCTTTCTACACAGCTGTCCATACTTTAAACATAAAAAAAATGGACAATTTCCCCTGCATCTTTGTGTTCATTCTAAAAACGTCCATGTATAAGTTTTAAGTCCTTCTCTTATTAATCCTATTACTTTTAATGTCAGTAGATTTTCAGCAAGCCTTTAGGAGAACAGTGGCCTTTGCTCCCAAACTTTGGGTGCCAGAGACATTCCCCTATGATGCCAATAGATTTTGTTTGGGGATGTGATGTTTTGGAAGGATCTAATTAGCAAATACCTTTAAACAAGATATTCTAAAATGACTACTATGTTTACAAAATTTAGAAGTGATGTTATATTTTGTTTAAAATAACAAGTCTTATTTAAATGCTTATTGTTTCTGATAAGATTTGAGTTTGTATTTTAATCCGTGTTCTGTTATATATATCTAATTTACAGGGTATAAAAATGGTTAATAAAGTAACTTAAACTTTTAATAGCTAGGATCTAAGTAAGCTGCTAATATAGATGAATTAGGTAAATACAAATGCAATAAATACAAATAAATCTTAAAGTCATGTTAAGTTAAAAAATAATCATAAAATGTCATTATATGTCCCTTAGAAATGGGTCATTTATAAGGTAAAGTACTAGAACATCAGTTCTTAAATATAAGTTTAAGTTTATACCTTCATAGCTTTATATTTAGAAATACTAATACAATTGGTGACTAACAGTTCAAAGTTACTTTAACTTCCTAAGTTTTTCTAAGAGTTGACATTATGATTAGTACGTATAATTAAAACTTCTAGATAAAAGAAAAACAACTCTGTACAAAAATTCTTTTAATAAAATGTTGTACAACATAAGTATTAGTTTTGTTAAAAGATAATTTTGTTTATAGGCATTTATGGAAACAAACTTTCCTCTCAGGACTGCTTTAGCTGTGTCCCACAGGTTTTGATAACTTGTGTTTGATAACTTGTCATTTAGTTAAAAAAAAAAAATCTTTTGATTTCCATCTTGATTTCCTCGTTTATGAAGTGATCATTTAGTAGAAGGTTGTTTAGTTTCCATGACTTTGTGTAAAAATGAGAGCTCCTGTTAGGGTTGATTTCTACATTTATTCCATTGTGATCTGAAAAGAGACATGGTATATGTTCTATTTTTTTAAAAAAAAAAATTGTTTGAGACGTGCCTTGTGTCCTAGGATATGGTCAATCTTAGAGAATGCCCCATGAGCTGATGAGAAGAACGTATATTCAGTGGTTTGGGAGAGAATGTCCTGTAGATGTCAGTCAGACCCGTTTGTTCTAGAGTTCTGTTTAAGTCCATTATTTTGTTTAATTTATTGGTTTTTGAAACTACTTTTTCAATATGTAAATGACCATTAAAAATTAAGTGGATATAAAAGTTAAAGGTTATAAGAGGTTTATAAAAGTCTCAACTTTATTAAAATTAGAAAGATTTGTTTATAAGATTTTATTAAAATAAACTTTGATCATTAATACACTAATACAATGAAATTTGGTTTTCTCTTTTAAACTAGATTGTCATATGATATTAATAGAAATAACAAAATTTTTCACCTTTTAATAATCTGCAAAAAAGAAGGAAAAAATACAGATTCAGCTTCCTTAGAACTTGTACTGCAGTCTGTCTAGTAGGTCTTATACTTGGTTGAGACACTGAGTCTCCTTTCTTAAAAAAAAAAATATATATAGATTTTTTAATAAGAAAAATTATAAAACAGAATGTTCTTATTAAAATGTATAACTTTGTCTAATTCAGAGGTTATTTAAGGGTTGAATCAAAATAAATTTAGAAAGGAAATAAAAAATTCCACTTGTGTAAGAAAAAGATGTAAAGGGACAATGAATATAGAAATATATTTTTGGTAAGAAAGGTTAAACAGAAAGGATAATGTAAAGAAAGGATCTTGCATGAAATTTTTGTCCTAAAATGAATGGTTATTTAGGAAAAGGGAATGTTAGGACAAAATCGAAAGTTTTAAGGTATGTTTTGTAAATGGTGTGTGGTACGTGCAGGTGAGGATAAAGTTTATAAAAAAATTTATTAAAGAATTTTGGCTAAAACAAAGATTTCTGTCAATATTAATTTACTCTTAATGAAATAACATGTGTACTCATTTTGATTTTATAACGTTTTTTTTTCCTTTTAATATAAAAAGTAGTGTAGTACAAAAGGTGTTTAATTTTGATAATTGGCATTTTATGCATTGGTAAAACATTTTATGCTTTGTCAGATAATCCCTGTGCTCTCTTTATTAGGTTTTGACTAACTAGAAAAAACTAAAGAAGGGTTAAGATTTGTATCCATATAACTTTATCACCTTTAGATTTATTTGATGTCTATCTCTCTCTTTGTTAAAATTATTTTATAGTGGTTTGTGATTATATATGCACAAATGCTTTAAGCCTTTGATATTTGACAACCTTTCCAAAACTTAAATTCTAAATCCAGCCTTTTGACCTTAAACTAGCTTTTTACACATTGGGATCACCAAAAGTCTAAGACAGACTTTGGATTTATTTTAATGTGTCAAAACTATCCAGGGAACACTGTCAAATATAAAATGCTGTTTAACTTTCTTTGGGCTGTACTTATAAGTATGTTATTAATATACTAGTATTGTAAAATATTGACATGTCTTGGTATGTGTTATCAGTAATAATTATGGTTATTAGGTAAAATTGCTATATGTCACAAAATAACCAATTTGGACTCTCTGTAACCATGGCTGGTCAAGTTTTATCATCTTTTAAGTGATTATTTTTCTTTGATTCATCTCAGAAAATAGTTCTTTCTGGCTAAGTCTAATTTTGGCTTCTTCAAGTAAAGGCCATGGAAAGAACTGACAAATCCACTTAAATACTGGTTTCTGAGTATTGGAGATTATGTATACTTTGGAGATTATGTATACCACTGGACTAAAACAAAACGAAGTTCCAAGACTTTAATTAAAAATTTGATATGACCATGAGTATAGCTAATTCGAACCTCATGAGACGGAACTAAATTTTCATATAAAGACTCTTTATTTAAAACATTACTAATTCTTTTATTTTGTTTTCCAGAGTCCTGACAAATTTTAAGTAATTAGCAAGTTTACCTGATCTGTGGGACCTTAAAACCATAGAATCTACCAAAGCCCTGTTCAAATGTCCTCCCTCTAAGCCCAGGGAATATCGTGGAAGAGGGGGCGTGCCAGATTGTAAGGGCCAATTCTGAGGGATGGATTTAGTTTAGACCTCCAGATAAAAGAGGGACACACAAAAGATACTCTGTCTTTTCAGGCCACATGCTGCAGATAGCCATCCCAATCATAAAAGTCTTTCTCTGCTTCCTATAGACTTAGAATAATTTTTATCAGTTATGGATTTATCCAAAAGGAAATATAATGAATAATTTATCAGCCACCTTACTATAAATTACTAAATTTCCTCCTTAGCTTAATTGTTAATAATACTTATATTTTGTTACAAGTTGTAGGTAAATTAGTTTTATAACTTTGCCTTTAAAATATTAAAGATCAAATGTTTCTCAAGTTTAATTTATGCCCTCCTCAGGATATTATACCTATGGAGACTAATTGTCCAGAGGAAAAATTAAATTTATTAGATTCTGAATTGGTATCAGTTTTGTAATCCTCAAATAAAATTTACCATAAAGTTCAATTGACTGTTGATACACAGGGTAAACGCATTGTAAGTCTGATTAAAAAAATTATGATGATGCATGAAGAGGATTATTTTTTTTTGGCTGGTTAGGCTGCTTGCTACCTTCTGATTCTACCTATGACTCTTATTATGTTTCCTGTAAATGCTATACCAGATACAGGAAAAGGAAAAAAAATCAATCAAAGGCCCAGATCATGATAGCTGGAAAAACAGATCTGGTTCAGTTTTTTCAGAGTAGGCCCGAGGCCTGACTCTATCTGGCCCCCTTTAACAATTGGCTATTAAATCAAGTGGAGTCATGTCCCTCCCCTAAAATATAACACCGCCTATTTCACAACACCATGCGACCAGACAGACAACTCTAGGAATGAGCCTTCCTAGCACCGTGGGACCTCATGCTAGTTATTGGCCTACATATGCATTCCATGGAATGATCTTTGGCCAACAGGGGGAACTGAGGACTGAACTCTAATTTTTTTGCTAAAAACTCCTTCCTAAGAAGGCCAGCTGGGTTAGGCTGGCAAATGGTAAGGAGGCCAGCAGGGTTAGGCTGACAAAGGGTAAATTCCCACTAAGCGGCTTTTGTTAACCAAACGAAGCAGTGGTTTACTTCCTGACCTGATTCTGGTATGGCATTAACATCACCTAAAAGATAGGAAGCCCCTGTCTTAACTCAAGCATCCTAGCAGATGCCTATCATAAATTTAAAATATCTTAACTCAAGCATCCTAGCAGGCGCCTATTGTAAATTTAAAATGTCCTCCTGTCTGGACCTCCCAGAGTGCTCATACCCTTATCTTAAAGTAAGCATATCCTTTCTGGTCTTCTAGATAAAGTCTAACTCTCTCAGCCAATTGCCAGCCAAAGAATCTTTAAACCCACCTATAACCTGTAAGCCCCCGCTTCGAGATGTCCCACCTTTTTGGGCCAAACCAATGTATGCCTCTCATGTATTGATTTGTGACTTTGCCTGTAACCCCTGTCTCTCTGAAAATGTATAAAACTGAACTGTAACCCAGCCACAGCGAGTCCACTTGCCCAAGGCCTCTTGGCAGTGGCTCCGGGTCATGGTCCTCAAATTTGGCTCAGAATAAATCTCTTTAAAATTATTTTACAGAGTTTGGCTTTTTTCCGTCGACAGCCGTGATGGGTTCTCTCTTTACCCGGGGCATTGTGGTGCCGCGCTCCCAAAACTGAAGTAACTCATTAGCAGGATGTACAGTGAGCCTGGGGAAGAGCATGACTAACACACAGTATTCTCTATGCTCAAGAAACGTTGCAGAGACTACATACAGGGTAAGGCCGGAAGAACAAGCAAAATAAGAGGTGTTAGATGCCTGAATATACTGAAAAGTGGAGTTGACAGTAATTGACTGATTACATATTTTTTCTAAGGGTGCGGGAGGGAGCATTCTTGGGCTAAGAAGGCAAAGGCCTAGGCCTGTGACTTGGCTGAGTGTTAGGCCATCATGGGTCTCTAGGCCCCATCTGAGTCTGCTGGTGTCATTAGTAAATAATGGCTGACCAAATGTAGCGAAGCCTTCATAAAAGGGAGGGGGGGGGAGTAGCATACCCAACACTCCTGATATTCTGAATTGTTGGCCTCTCGGATGGTCCTGACAGAGGCGTTGACTAAGGAGAGAATTAGTTCTGCAGAGGAGGGGGGCCCCTCGGGCAGGGTAGGTTGGTATAGGGAGGTGCTAAGCAGAGGAGGGGACACAGTTGGGGAGGAGGGTAGGTCCCTGGAGGGACCGTGAGGTCGAGGTGGGTGTAGGTCGTGGTTAGGACCTATTGCGACCGTAGGACCTCTGGGGAGGCTTTTAATTAATTTGATTTTAAATGTGAGACCAATGTTTTTTCTAGATGTGTAAAGTCTAAGTCCCCACTCAAATCCCCTGGACTGAGCCCAGGAAACCTTTTTTCCAGCTTTGGTGAATGAAATCAACAGGGGGTTGCACCACTGGTTTTTACACTGAGGGTCAGTGGGTGGTTGTGGGGCGTAAGGGGATGAAGGAGCTCGACGGGGAAACTGCTTTTTGACTGTGATATAATCCCAGGAAGAGGAGGGATTCCAGTAGGCATCACCGGTGGTCTCACAGCCCCAGGAAGCACAAAAGAAGTCAGGGGCGTAACCACATTGATAGTTGTTGGTGCGAGGCCGATGGGCCCCTGGGCAAACATAAAAGTCTATATACCTTGTTGCGGAGCGTCCGGCTCCCGAGGAACAAAGGCCTGGGGAGGAGTCAGCTGTCGGAGGAGCTGGCTGAGGGGCGAAAAGTGCGGGAAGGCCCCACGCAAGGTCTTTAGCCCCAAGAGCTAATACGCATAGGTCAATTTCTAATGGATCCCATGGTATAACTGCGGAGAGACGTGAGGAGGAATTAACAACGTCTCCTGCCTCATTAATTACCTGCCATGTATAGTTGTAGATCTGATGGATGTTGGTTGCGATGGTGCTCTTGGTCACGACTAGAATCAGGCATAGGAGGGGCAGCGCCTTTTCTCGGGGAGTCATTGTATTTCTGGAAGAGAACAGAATTAAGAATTCTTCTCAGGGGATTCCCTGGGTGGGTTATATAGCTTAATCGCTCTCTCTGGTAGCCATCTGGCGTTTCCTGCCTGGGTATCGTAGATGCAGGCATGTCCTTTTCCCCATATGAGGACAGGGTCAGGCCCCAGCCATTTGCCTGTAAGCGGCTCCTTCCATAAGGCCTGTGCATAAGTATCCGTGGTGGATGGGTGCCAAAGGCGGTCGGCGGCCGTTTTACCGGCAGTGTCAAAGGTGAGAAAGTTTAAAATGAACAGGGCATGATTAAGCAGGGTTTTGGAATTACCTGTTAAAGGGTACAAAATTCCTCCTCCCGATTGTAGTTTGGAGAGCATATTTTTTAACGTCTGATGAGCTCTCTCTACAATACCTTGGCCCTGAGGGTTGTAAGGAATGCCTGTAACATGTTTAATGCCTAACTGAGCACAAAAACTTTTGAAATTGGAGCTGATATACCCCGGGCCATTGTCAGTCTTAATAACTTTAGGCTGAGGGAGGGAGGTGAGACAGGCTATAATATGGTTGATAACGTGGCGGGTGGCCTCGCCTGTTTGTAGGGAAGCAAAGATAAATCCACTGCAAGTGTCTATAGAGACATGTACATATTTAAGCTTTCCGAAAGGAGGGTAATGAGTGACATCCATCTGCCAGAGCTCCCCAGGGATCAGGCCGCGAGGGTTGACTCCTGGGTGTGGCTCAGGGAGAAGGGTGAAACAGGCCCTGCATTGGCGGACGATTTCTCTGGCCTGTTCTCTAGTAATGGAGAATTTAAGCCTGAGGGTATGGGCGTTGAGATGGTGTAAATCATGAGCCTGGAGTGCAGCGCAGACAGGATCAACAGTGATATTGTGAACAGCGCCTGCAACGCGAGTCGCCTGATCAACAAGATTATTTCCAGCTACTAGAGGCCCAGGAAGGCCAGTGTGGGCGCGAATATGGCCTATAAAAAAGGGCGCAGAACGGGAGTGAATGAGTCCTTGTAGTTGCTGGAACATTTGAGTGGTATTGTTGGAGGGCCGAATATGAGGCACAGTTTCTAAAGTGGCGACAGCATGAGCAACATAAGAACTATCAGTATACAAGTTAAATGGTGACTGATCTACGTATTTGAAGACTGCGACTAAGGCTGCTAACTCAACGAGTTGAGCAGAGGAGAATCTGGTGGGAAAACTGCGGACCTGGCCATTAATGCTATAGGCCGCGGTGCCTGAGGAGGATCCGTCAGTAAAGACTAAGACGGCTCCTGGAATGGGGGAGACTTTTGTTTTTTTGGGAAATATTACAGGTGTCCGATAGAGGAACTGAATTAGTTTATCAGGGGGGTAATGATTATCTAGTTTGCCCTGGAAAGACGTACAGTTAACTGCCCAGTCATCATCATTCTGTATTAGCCACTGAATTTGAGAAGCATTGCAAGGGAGTATTATGATATCTGGATCCTTTCCAAAGAGCTTAAGGGAGTTTTCTCGCCCCAAGCGAATAATTTTAGCTACTAAGTAAGGGTAGGTGGGAAGGACTTTAGGGGAGGAAGCCGATAGGTGAACCCAAAAAAGAGGCTTGCCCTGCCAAAAGAGTCCTGTGGGCGAAAAGGGGGTGGGGAGGACAATGAAGTACAGGTGGGAATCTGGGGAGAAGTAGCCAATGGCCTGGGCATTTATGGCCCGCTCGACCAAATTAAGCGCTTGCTGCCCTTCTTTAGTTAGGGAGCGGGGAGAGGTTGGGTCAGTATCTCCCTGCAGGATGTCAAATAGGGGTTTTAACTGTCCTGTGGTGAGTTTTAAATATGGGCGAAGCCAATTAATGTCGCCTAGAAGACGCTGAAAATCGTTAAGGCATTGAAGAGAGTCTTTCCTGATCTGTACTTTTTGGGAGAGGACCTTATTGGGGAATAATTCAAAACCTAGGAACAGGTGAGGGGGACAGGCGGAGGCCTCGAGCTTGTAAGGCCGAGACAACCTGCATGGTAACTTGATGTAAAGTTGCCTCGTCGGCTCCGGCTAAAAGAATGTCATCCATATAATGAATTATATATATTTGAGGATGTTGAATTCTAAAAGAATCAATTGTCTGAGCTACATATTTTTGGCAAAGGGTAGGGCTGTTGGCCATGCCTTGAGGCAATACTCGCCACTGGAAACGTGGGGAGGGTCCTATACAATTTACTACCGGAAGACTGAAGGCGAAGCGCTTACAGTCATCTGGGTGCAAGGGTATGGAGAAAAAGCAGTCTTTCAGGTCAATGACTATCTTATAGTAGCCTCTGGGGATAGCTACCGGGGAAGGCAAACCAGGCTGGAGTGCCCCCATGGGAACCATTGTTTGATTAACAGCCCGCAAGTCTTGTAGCAGCCGCCACTTGCCAGTCCTTTTTTGGATGACAAAAATGGGGGTGTTCCATGGTGAAGTAGAGGGCTCTATGTGTCCGGCAGCTAATTGTTCCTGCACCAACGCTGTAGCTGCGGCTAGCTTGTTAGATGGGAGGGGCCACTGATAGATCCAGACAGGTGAGTCACTTTTCCAAGTGATTTTATCTGCCTGAAGTGCAGGGGGATCAATGGCCCTTACAAAAAATGTTCTTTGAACCCTAGTCCTGATCTGTCTGATTTAGGGGGGGTGGTCAGGGGTGCTCTTAGTCCCTGACCCTCCTTGCCTAAGCCCTGTCCTGGGAGGAATCCCTGTTTAAGCATTTGGCTGGCTACAACTTCATTGGGGCTGCACATAATGACATTCATTTGTGCAAGGATATCGCGCCCCCATAAGTTAACAGGCAGGTTTGGGACTACAAAGTGTTGGGTGGTGCCTTTGTTTCCCTCAGGGTCTTCCCATGTTAAAATTTTTGAGCTCTGGAGAGTATTATTAGACTGTCCTATACCTTGTAAGTGTGTAAGTGAAGGCTGCAGTGGCCATGATTGAGGCCAGGCGTCCTGGGCAATAACTGTGGAATCGGCGCCAGAATCAAGAAGGCCTTCAAAAAGTTTACCATCTAACGTTAACCACAGGGTGGGTCGTTTTTTGGTGATAGCTTGGACCCAATAGAGATCAGAAGAGCCAGGGCAGGGAGCACCTCGGTTAGAGGCGATGGCTGGGAAGGATGTATTAAGGGGCAAGGGCAACGCCTGAGCTAAACGCTGTCCCTTAGAGACACACACAGGGCCGGTAAGCGCGCTGGCTAAGATGTTAATCTCCCCGGTAAAGTCACTATCTACTATGGAAGGGTGGACTATGAGCCCTGCAAGAGTAGAGGAGGCTCGGCCCAGAATAAAAAAGAACATATTAGCCGGTGGGGGTCCAAATGGTCCAGTAGGCAAAATTTGAACACCATCTTCAGGTTTTAATATTGTGTCGGAGGAGGCACACAAGTCCACTCCTGTGCTCCCTGTGGTCGCTCGGAGGAGTCTAGGGGCTGGGGATCCTCTTGTCGGCTGTTCCCCGAGGCCGACTGAAATTGAATAGGACAAGGGGAAGGGCATGTTGGTCTCTCAGGATCATTAGGAGAAGCTGACTCTCTGGTCGCCTCTAAAGAAGTTCTCAAAGCAGACCGAGACACGGGTCGGAGGCAGAATTTTGCTACTGAGAGCAGCTGCTTTTTATTGGGGTCTGAATCTGCCCCTTCAACAATATCTCTGATTAGTCCCCAGTACGAGAAAACAGATACAGGGACGGCATCTGGGCCCTGATGTAGAAATAAATCGTTTAAATCTCTACCTACTTTTTGCCATTTGTGTGGGTGAATCTCAGGTCCACCAATAATAAACCAAGGACAAGCACGATCAATGAACACAAAAAACGTTACTAAGTCTTTTTTCTTAAATCTCTACCTACTTTTTGCCATTTGTGTGGGTGAATCTCAGGTCCACCAATAATAAACCAAGGACAAGCACGATCAATGACCACAAAAAACTTTACTAAGTCTTTTTTCTTAACTCTAATTCCTCTCTCTCTGAGTGAGGCCTTGAGATCCTTAATAAAAATGGCCTCTTTAGACAATGAATGGCCCATCTCGATGGGGTGACAATGTAAAAATTTACTCACCAGACCGTCGACTCTGTGAGCGGCAGAACGAGGGTCTCTGTAGGGTTTCCTTCGGCCTAAGAGCGCTCCGTGGCGTCACCCGACAAAGGTCCGTACCTCGAGCCCCACGTTGGGCGCCACTTGTCCCGGCCCGCGGGACCTTCTGTTACTCGCGGGGGCGAGGGGGACCGTGCCTGAAAGAGATGGGCGAGAGAAAGAAACGAGACCAAGCGAATGATTGTCAAGGTCTGCTTTACTTAGATTCTTAGTAGGTTTTATAAGCATACAGAAACAAGGAAGTAGAAACAAAAAAATAGAGTGGCGACGATGAGGCTTGGGTCTGGGTTAATTAGCCCCAATCAGCGTCTTATCGGTATCCTGTTTTTGACTGGTTACTCATCTCCAACCTGGCAGGTGGTCGGGAACAATTGCAGTCAGCACTCCCTGGAGCATCCCGTGGTCAGCACGTCATGGGATGCATTCTTCTCGGAGCTATAGCTGGAATTTTCCAGGGCGAAGTCCGTGTGTAGGACGAGTCATAGGGGAGTTGAGGGTCTTTGAGAGTCCTTGCCTCTAACAATCTACTAAAGGAAAACATGCTGTCCTATAAGCTCTCCCATTTGGAATTGGAGGGGATCAGATTTAAAGGCAACAATTGGGGAGTTTGAAACCCCTACCATTTGAATTTTTACTTTACTGCGAGGGAGAGGGTTTTTAATTAAGGTAGGGTTGAGGACTGACAGCGTGGCACCCGTGTCCACAAGGGCTCTGGTGTCTTCCCCATTTATGGATATTTCTATCTCCCCTAGAGTGTTTGTTAGAAGTAAGGGGAAAACCCTCTCTATTCCCTCGGAGCCTCCCTATTCTGGTTTTAAAGTTCCTTTGGTGCCTCCCTCTAAGGCCTTCTGCTCCTTTTGTGCAAGCACCCATTTAAGTTTCTTACAATCCTTCTTAAGGTGTCCCTTCTTTTTGCAGTAATAACTAATCACTTCCTCTGTGGCCAGCTGCGATCTCTGCAGGGGACGGAACCCCTCCGACCTTTTGACTTGGTTACTAAGTTGCTTTAGCTGTAAACTCATAATCTTGGAGGCCGTTTCCTTTTGCTTCTTAACTATTGTTTGTGACAACTGGTCGGCTAGGATGACCAGGCTGCTAGTGGGCAGAGAAGCCCAGGCCACATCATTTCTCTTTACCAAGGTCACTAACTCTCGTCGTCTAAGCCTTGTACAAATCCAGAATTTAGTAAAGTGTCACTTTTACCATGCTCAAAATTTTCAGGAGGTATCCCTGAATATTGCTTGAATGTTTTTTCAAACCTGGTATAAAAGTCAGGTATGGTTCCATTTGGGCGTATTTTACCTTGTTGCACTTTTGCCCAATCTATAACTTTAGGGAAAATCTGTGGTAAGTTTTCACAGAGGCGGTCACAGAGCTCCCTGCATTTTCCCCTTCCATTTGCATCTATTTTATCAAAATCTTCTAAAGGTTGTTTCCAACCTGCTACCCTGAACCATTCCTCAGCTTTGTTTTTGGGGACTAGTAACTCGATTAGCTGATACAGGTCAGAGAAACCTGGATCACAGGTCTTAAGTGTTAATCGGAATTCTCTGGCGAACCCGAGGGGGTCTTGAGTTGGATCAGGGAACCCAGACACCAGAGCCTTTAACTCTGTCTTGGTCCAGGGTGTATACAATATATTAGGGTCCCCTCTCCCAGTGGGTTTTATTTTAAAGGAAGCAACAACTATTTTATCTTCTTCTCTAGCTATTTCCGATCCTTGTACAGCTTGAGGCCAAGGAATAGGGGAAGGAGGGGGGAAAATGAAATCATCAGGATAAGGAAATTCAGAGAACAGAGGGTTAGGGGGAGCAGAAGGAGAGACAATTTTTGGAGCATTCCTGATTTCAGAAGCGGCTTCTGCTCGTTTCTTTAATTCTGAGACAGTCTCAAGTATTTTCTTATTAACTTCCTGGAGGGAGGCAAGTTTATCATTCCCTCTTTTGGACGATTCCAAGTGCCAGCAATAGTATGATTCCCATTCATTTTCCTTAATTCGAGAACCTAGTTTCTCTAGTTTAGCGCGCAAGAAAACCAATTTGGGAATATCGAATGTTCCCCATTTTGGAAACCTCAGACCTAGGTCATCTTTAGTAAGATCTTCCCATTTATACAAATACTTGCAAGTAGAGGTGCCATAATTATCAAACATAAAACCAGCTGGGGTGCCTGAAGGAGGTCGTTCTTCTTGCCTTTCCTCATTTTTACATAATTTGTTTCCCATTTTTTTTTTTTTTTAAGAAGGAACCGAACTGTGGTCTAGGGTTTGGTGTAGTGGATCAGAGTGTGCTGCTTGTGGGTGGGGCTCCTCAGTGTTTCACCACTAAGTCGGGGTCCCACCCTCTTAAGTGTCCCAGTTTCTCTCTTCGGGGGGTCTAGTACCTCTGAGAGGGCTCAAAACTTATGCCCGTTACCTGGACGAGCCTTTCTTAAATTAATTTGTTGGGGGGTTCCCTGTGGGGCTACTCGCGCCTCGGGGAATCGCCCCAGGCAACTCCCAATCTGGGCTCTGGTCACCCAGGGCTGCCTTAGGTCTGGGAGGAGTAAGCTGCCCCTTCTCTTCGGAGCTGAGAAACTCAGTCTCTCATTCGTCTAGGAATAGGACAGTTGGGTTCCTTACGCAAATATGCAGACAAGCCAATCGAAATTGGTCTTCGAGAGGAAAAAGGCAGCAGAGAAAGCCTTCAGAGTGCACTTTCACATCAAATTAGGATCCCAAACAACAATTCCTAGGAAGAGAACAGACAGCTCAGAATAACCCGGGACCTTCGACCAAGAGCGGGAGGTCCGGATCTCAGGAGGACTCACCGGTTCCCGCCGGAGGAGCGGCTCGAAGTCGGAAGGGCTTCAATGGGCCGTGCTGGTACCTTAGCTCCGGGTTGGGGCCACTCCTTCGGGGGTCCCGAGTCTTCTCTGACATCCTGCCGACTACGCCAAAATTGTGGACGGAAAAAATCCAAGCCCTGCAATATTTGAAAGAAGTTTATTCTGAGCCAAATTTGAGGACCATGACCCGGAGCCACTCTCAAGAAGCCTTGAGCAAGTGGGCTCGCTCTAGGCGGGTCACAGTTCAGTTTTATACATTTTCAGAGAGACAAAGGTTACAGGCAAGGTCACAAATCAATACATGAGAGGCACACATTGGTTTGGCCCAAAAAGGTGGGACATCTCCAAGGGGGGGCTTACAGGTTATAGGTGGGTTGAAAGATTCTTTGGCTGGCAATTGGCTGAGAGGGTTAGACTTTATCTAGAAGACCAGAAAGGATATGCTTATTTTAAGATAAGGTTGTGGGCACTCTGGGAGGTCCAGACAGGAGGACATTTTAAATTTACAATAGGCGCCTGCTAGGATGTTTTAAGATGCTTTAAATTTAAGAATAGGCACCTGCTAGGATGCTCAGTTAAGACATTTTAGATTTATGATAGGCATCTGCCAGGAAGCTTGAGTTAAGACAGGGGCTTCTTATCTTTTAGGTGAAGTTAATGTCATACCAGAATCAGGTCAGGAAGTAAACCACTGCTTCGTTTGGTTAACAAAAGCCGCTTAGTGGCAATTTACCATTTGTCAGCCTGACCCTGCTGGCCTCCTTACCATTTGCCAGCCTAACCCAGCTGGCCTCCTTAGGAAGGAGTTTTTAGCAAAAAATTAGAGTTCAGTCCTCAGGCGGAACCACTGTGGTCCCCGTAGTTATGTGGACCACAGCCTGAGGCTCCGTGACAATAACTGCCCCTGGGCTGGGCGGGGGCAGCAGGAGGAGCTTCCGGGAGTCAGCGAGGTCCAGAAGCCCACGGGGCCCCGACTGTGCAAGGTCTCTCCTGGAGACAGGTCCCTGCGGCCTCCTGGGGCTTGGGGACAGGGAGGAGCAGGACGAGCCATAGGTCAGGGTCAGGCTGGGATGCAGCGCCGCCTCCTCCCAGGAACTCTGCCGTCCTGCTCTTCAGGCCGGGGCTCGGTGAAGACGTCTTTGCCTTGGGGTGTCAGGTGGGGTGACTCGAGCAGGCATTTCCCGAGTGGCGGCTGAGGGGGCTGCCCCCGAGGCCCGGAGGGTCTGGGTCGTCTCCCAGCGGGGAGGGTCTCTGGCAGTCCTGCCTGTTGGGGCTCGGGGGCCGCTGCCTCCCGGACTCTCCCAGGATGAGGGCCTAGGCCTTCGGGAGGCGGTGCTGGGAACAAGGGCGCGCCCTCCGGCGGTGCTGGCAGTGTAGGCGGCTGTTGGGGAGGAGGCAGGGGTGGCCGTGGGGTCACTGTGGCCACCCAGAGCCCTGCTGAGTCCCAGTGGGCGGCAGACGCTGTGCAGGCTGGAGCCCGTGGGCGAAGCTGGCTGTGCTCAGACCCTGGGGCTCCGGTGGAGGTGCCGAGCCCAGAGTGGGCAGCCAGGTGTTTGCCGGGGGGCCTGTCACCGTGGTAGTAGCCGTACCCACACGGTGGGGTGGCCCTTCACAAAAAGCCCTGAGTGTGGGGGCCTCTCCCTCGAGGGCCAGGCCGGGCCCGGCGTCCGGGTACCCTGACACGGAGCTGGTCTGGTGACGTCCTTGTGCAGGGCTGGAGCCCAGCCTCCCCAGAAAGCTGCCTTGGGGCAGACCCAGGCAGCCTGAGGACCCCTTTCCCGAGTCTGGGAGGAGCCGATCCGGCCGTGAGCGGCCGAGCTTGTCCACCGTTGCCGTCCTGATGCAGATCCACGTCCCACAGCGATCTCCATGAGGGCCGGCCCGAGGGCAGGCAGACAGGGTTTCTGGAAGGTTCTTTGACTTGCTGTGACTCGGGGTCCTCGGCCGGCTTCCCCTGGTGAGGTGGGGACAGGCAGGACTCACAGGAGGCTGGGTGCTGGGAGCCGTGGCCAGCCCTGCCCATCCCAGGAGCGTCTTCTGTTTGGAAAGGACCCAGGACACATGGGCAGGCGCCCGCCCCTCCTCACCCACGCGTGGTCCCACCTGTGTTCCTCAGGGGCGTGGCCCTCTGACGAGTGGTGACAAGTGGGGTGCCTTTCCCTGATGCCCGGTCCACTGTGGGCTTCACGGGCAGCGGCCTGGGTGGGGACCCGGCCCTGTGGGGGGCGGTGGGGAGGGTCCTGCTCTCTGCCGTGGCTGCTGCTCCGCACGGTGGGTCGCAGCTGCGCTGCCCGTGACCGTCGCACGCCTGGAGCTGAGGCCCCGAGCATAGTCCTGGGGTGGCGCCGGGGGAGAGGGCTGTGGCCACCCTGCCAGGCACAGTGTTTGATGGGCTCTGTGGTGCTGTGGTCCGATAGGTACCCCGCTGTGTACCACAGGGACGCAGCCCTGCCCCAATCCCACTGCTGGGCGGGGCGGCCGGGCCTGGAAGCCTGGGACGTCCAGGGTGGCCCTGGGGGAGGCCTGTAGACACTGGCAGAGATCCGAGACCACCCCACGGAGTCTAGTTACGGGGGAGCGTCCCCGTATCTCAGGCTGCCCTTGTGTCAGCCCAGCAAGCGGCCGGAAGGAGGCCCCGGCCCTGAGGCCCCGCCGAGTGCCCAGTGGGTTCTGTCCTGGCAGCATGTGCAGACTCAGCTAGAGCTCCTTGCCAGGTTGCTGGGACAGGGCCCTGGGGCTGGGCTCGGCTGTGTGCTGCACGTTCTGGGGAGGCGGGGAGAGAGGCAGAGAGAGAGACGGCGCCTGCACAGTGGCTGTGTGCTCAGAGAGGGTCCCCCAATCTCTGGCTGGGACTCGAGGCCAAAGCGCGAGCACCCCGATGCCTCATACGTGCTGCTGCTGGACGCCATGGACAGACAGCGGCAGAGACGGCGGGACAGCTCCAGGTAGCACCGTGTTTGGCTACTCCGTGGCACTGCCCCCCGGGGGAATCTTTGCTTCCTGCCACCTGCACCCGGAGACACGGCACAATGTCCTGTGGTCACCCGTGAACTTCCTCGCGTGGACCCTTCAGTGGGAAGCTGGTGACCCGTGTCTCCAGGACCGGACCCGGTGGACTTGGTGACCTGAGGGTCGCGGGTGCTGGCAGCGCCCTCCCTGGGCACACAGCGCCGAGGGCCGCTGTGCGTCGGAGGAACCCCCAGAACCGTCAGCGGCTCGGAAGAGCTGTGGCCCGGAGCAGCAGGGCCTCCCTTCAATTCTCTACATTTCTTCTCATCGCTGGGACGACGGCATTTCAGACGGGAGTCTCTGTCCTCCTCATCTGCCAGCAAATTCACCAAACTCCTCTCTCCTTCTCCTCAGACGAGAGGAGAGGAGGGGAGAGGAGAGGAGAGGAGAGGAGGGGAGGGGAGGGGAGGGGAGGGGAGGGGAGGGGAGGGGAGGGGAGGGGAGGGGAGAGGAGAGGAGAGGAGAGGAGAGGAGAGGAGAGGAGAGGAGAGGAGAGGAGAGGAGGGGAGGGGAGGGGAGGGGAGAGGAGAGGAGGGGAGAGGAGAGGAGACTATCAGTCACAGCAGGAGACAGGCTGTGAGACCACGCACAGGAACGCAAGGAGAGGAAAACAGAGCGGGAAGGGCCCTCAGCTGAGCAGGTCCTGAGCCTGAAATCACAGAGCATGAAATGAGACATTTATGATGAAGAGAACAGCTGTGTGATGGAATATCAGAATCCCTAACATAGAAATCCGACGGGACTCGGAACAGCAGTCGCAGCAGGTGGGTTCACAGCAGATCAGGCAAAGCAGAGGAGAAGGCGGCTGCCCTGGTGGACGGTGCCCAGGAGAGATGCGCAGGGCGCAGGGGCGCAGCGGGAGCACGTGGGGTGTGCAGGCGCTGGGGCTGGGCTCGTCCCCGCCAGAGGGGGACAGGGAAGGGAGCCTCGGTACTTCAGGCTGCGCATTGGAGAACCAGGACGGCCCCGTGGCCTTGAGCCCTGAGGGGCACAGACTGTAGCCTGGCCTCACGCCCTGGTCGGTCCGGTCATTCCCGGCCAGGACCCTGTCCGGAGCCTGGAGCCCGGAGCCCGGAACCCTGAGCCCGGAGCCCGGAGCCCGGAGCCTGGCCGCTGGCCCTCTCTCCGCCCCGTCCGCAGGGAACCCCTCCGGTGCAGTCTTCCCACCCACAGGCGGGCGTCCACACCTGCTGAGGTGGCCGCTGCGTGCACGCCAGCACCCTGGGCACAGCGGTGCTGCTCCATGCCCTCGGGCTGAGAGACCCTGCACAGCCTGCGACCCGGCCTACGCAGCTCACCCAGTGTGCGGGAGAGGACAGGCGAGGCAGGAGGACAGTCCTGACCACAGGTGCCGCCGTGCGCAGACCTCGTGGACCAGGGTGTGGACGTCCTCCAAACACCATTCCCGGAGATTAACGGGGCTTGGTTTGTTTGGGTGAAGTGCTGACTGGTGTTTTTGGTGTTCTGCGTTGTGTTTACCTGACTTCAGTGTGAATTGTATTAGTTCTGCTTTGTTAAACTACGCGTCACCCTTAAGGTTTACACAGCGTCGGCTATTGACGCTCCACATACCTGTAATACTTCTTCAACAGAAGCCATCTTCGCCTCCCTTCCCTCTGCACCTCTGCCCCTGAGCAGTGTCCCTGCGGCCCCGCCTGCGTGAGGTGTGGGGAGGGGACAGCGGCGCAGGCCCTGGCATGGGGTGGGGACGCCGTGCGCTGGGGCTCTTTGGGGCAGCAGGTGGGGGTCCGGGACCCTCGGGGCCACAATGCCGGAGGGAGGCGCCCCGGGCCCCACGCCAGGGCTGCTGGGCTGCGGGGAAGGTGTGTTCAGCTGGCAGGGGTGGTGCTGGGTACACAGGGCCACGGCCCCAGGACGGGGCAGGCCTGCACACCTTATTCCCTGGGCTCACTTTTCAGTGTCCCATTCCCATTCTCTCAGGAAGCGAGGAAACACGCCGAGAGAGGCACAGGAGTGGAGCAGCAGCATCTGAAATGTGGGCTGGATGGGGTTTAGGAGAAGGGTGGAAGACGGGACAGCAGGGTGTGTTGGAGAAGCGGTGGGAGGTCTCTAAACAGCGTACAAAAGAAGTACAGTGTTAACTGTGCATGTGTTCACAGAAAGGCTGAAATCAGTCTCACTGTAGACTAAGCTGTTTTCTGAGCGGGGAATGGGGAGTGCAATTTCTTAGGTTTGTGGGCTTTGTCTTTTAAATTTTAAACGATGTGCTAAACGTCTAGCTTTGTTTTCCTTTAATAAAAATTTTAATGATTCGGAAAAAAAATTTTAAATGATGTGTCTTCATCGCAATGAAAAAAAACAGATACCATTTAAAATTTTAAAATAAAAATAATTTATTTACTGATGCAATTATTTTCATAAATTGCACTTTATTTTATGAAATAATTTTTAATGTATTTGGATACACGGGGCATCTGCCTACTCTTCTGAAAGCCTGGCTTCTGTTATTCGTTGCAAGTGACTCAGTGTACCTGCATTCTCACGTCACTGAAATGGGGCGTGAGGAAGGGAGGGAGGAACTGACGTTCACGGAACTCCCGCTCAATGCCAGAGACCCTGCTGGGCACTTCTGCCTATTTATTTTTCTGACTGAACTTCCTTGGATGCACCGTTCAGCCCCACAATCTCAGTTTCCCGCCAGGAGAATGTGGGCTCCAGGAGGGCACAGCTCTTGCTCAGTGGGGTGTCTGGGCCCACGTGCCCCTCACCCCAAAGCCCACAGCCACCCCAGTGAGGAACAGGCAGCTTTGGCAGGGAGCAGCCCTGGATTGGCCTAAACCCACTTTGGGTTTTAGAAGGACAGATTACCTGGAGAATGAGGAAAAGCTCATTGCTCAGGTGCACACTGTGGAGAAACGCCAGGGATGTGCCCTTCAAGGAGCTGGTGGCAACTTCGATTAATTCTGGGACCAGTGACCTCAGGTCAGGACCCAGTAGTTGACTCAGGTCACCTCTCCTGGTCACAGGCTCAAGCTCAGTTTGGGCTCCTAACGGCCTATAAAAAGAGGTAGAAGACGCCAACATCTGGTTTTGAAGCTTTATTTCAGAGTGAGCGCCAGCCAGCTAAAAAGAGAACGTGTGACAGAAGCCGAAGCCTCCCTTGCTCCTATGATGTGAGAAGACCCCTGAGTCTCCTGCAGACTGGAAGACATGTGGACGTGAGCGTGGCCATCCCTTGTAGCAACTGTCTTTCCTAGATGTTCCGACCATAGTGCCTATAATTTTACAAGGGTTTGGCAGGAGGCTTGTTTATTGTGGGCTCAGGATGTAATCGTCTTTTCTTCAACTTTGGTAGTCGTAACAGTTCGTGCACCTGTGGCCACCCCAAAGAGCAATACAGCTATCAAGATATAAAGACGACCAAAGGCCAGTCTCAAATAGACTAATGACACCTCACTTTGTTGAATTACTCGTATTTTTCCTGGAGGGCGTCCGCTGTCTACACTCCCACCAAAACCTCGTTTCTGGCACTGTGGTGGGTCCCAGCCCACGTGGCAGTGGCAGTTCCTTCTGTTGTTGCAAACACCTCGGCGATTGCACTTCTGAGGGGCACAGTCGTAATGCAGGTCAGTCACAGTCCCGTTGCACACACTGTTATTACAGAACTTTCCAGGGCTACAGATAGAGCCGGTCTTCACATGCCCAGCATCGGTTGTTTTCGTCCCACGGTGCGAGTCCAGCCCAAAGCACTGGAAGCCTGATATGACGGATTGATGGAAGGAAACGTGTTCCTGAAGTCGGGGAAGATGGGTGACATTGGTGCACTGCAGCCTCCCACACATCTTGTCCTGTGCAGCACAAGCTGTGAACCCCAACTCATGGTAGATTCTGGAACAATGTCCGAATCGGATGTTTCCTGTGTTTATGCCGTAGCAGGGCTCGGGGCCGTCCACCGCACCGATACCAAAGATTTCCTTGCAGTGCACACTGCGGTCAGTGCAATTCCCTTGGTAGCAGTAGCCCTCTTCGGTGCATGGGGTTCCGTCTTGCATATAAGTGTTTGTGGGGCAGGATGCGGCTCCCCCGGTACAGTACTCTGGAAGATCGCATATATTCAGGATAGGTCTGCAGAGAGTTCCAGGAGCAGAGTAGCTGCAGTTCGTGCAGCATTCTCCTACATGGCAAGTGCTTCTGGACGTGAGCCTGCAGTTCATTTGACAGCACTGGCTGGTGTAGCACTGCTTCAGAGAGCCACAGTCACACTCCTCTGTCTCCTCCACTATGGAGTTGCCACAACGAACCTCTGCCACGCTTCTATTAAGGGACTCTGCATGTGGGTAGAAGACACATCTCCCTATCCCTGATACAGCGATATGCTGGAAATGGACATAGGAGCAGTTACTGAATGAATCCGTCAGCCCAGGGTGTCTCTGCATTACGCAGAAAGTTCTTCTGAGACAACCACACCCTGGACTATCATAATAAAAACCGTAACTCCTCATAATTTTATGGGCCACTATGACAGCTATCAAGAAATAGTGTCTGTCTAGATAGCCAGTATACAGCAGGTTATTTTCGTTGCACAAGGTATACGTCATGGGTTCCCATTCGCTGTCAGTGGGCCCTTCTTTAATGAGCAGCACGGAGCCAACAAGAGTTAACTTCCTATAAAATTCTGTTACATAATAGTTGTGCATTTCGCTTCCTGGAACCCTAAAGTCATTCATGGCGGCTGGATCTCTCTGGCTATATATGGTTATGAGATGAAGGAGGAAGCCTGAATCGATACTATGAAGGAAGGTGTCGACTAGACTGGACATCGACACTATCCAATCCGTACACTTCGTGATGTTACCGAATACACGATACATGGACAAGGAAAACTGGACTTGGGATCTGACTCGGGAAACATGTGCTGCATAGCCCCAAGCAGAGTTCCGGGGAGCCTCGCTGGGGTTCACCTCGGAGAACAGGGTGTCCACGTCCTCCTTGAGTCCCAGTTTGTACATAGGTCCTGTCGCATTGTGGTCGGCCACGATCTCGGAAACAACGTGTTCGAAGCTGCGGGAGTCCTTGAGGGGCTTGATCTCATAGGCAAGGTCATCCAGCTTCATGACCCCGTCCAGGCCCCCGTAGCACGTGTCAACAGTGACCATGGAGAGAGGAATCTCCTCCAGGTAGCCGAGGTAGTGGCAATCTGTAGGGATGTAGGGGTAGTCCATCTGCAAGGCTCCTTGGTCATCCTGCGTCATCACCAGCAGGTGTCTGGGCTGAAGAAGTTTCTTGGGCCGCAGGTGGATGACGTGCCTCCGGCCCCCAAAACGCAGGCTGTAGGAGAGCCAGCCTGGCACCTGGAAGCCTTTGCCACGGTGTGTCTCCTTCCTCGGAATCACCACCTCGGAGGACACATAGCGCCAGGAGGGACGGCCCTGAGAGCCCTGGACCGAAGCCAGGAGTGCCCAGAGCCCGAGCAGCACGAGGGAGACCCGGAGGGCACCTGGCCCCCTGCCGGCCTCACGGCCCAGCTCCGGGGGATGCATGCAAAGAGAGTGGTGAGACGGAGTGTCCTCAGGGAAGCCAGGTCTGAACCGGCTGCTGGGGCCACTTCCCCCCAGGGAGGCTCTGACAGGGAACAAAGGGCCTCCTCAGGCCCCAGCCTCCCGCCCGGGCTGGTTACCTGGGCGACCCGGGGACAGTAACAGTCACAGGGCGTGGCAGTGGTGGGCCAGGACATGCTGTCAGCTGGGTGGCGGGAGGGGGAGGGGGTCTTGTCTGTGAGGGCTCACCTGGAAGGGGCAGGGGGAGGGGAGCAGGCTGCGTCTCCACTCACCACGTGCAGTCCTGTCCCTCGTCTCTGAGTGCACAACACACAGCCGCCCCATCCTCAGCAACGTCGCCGCCTGTGAATTCTGCTGCCCACGCAGCAACACCTTCTTGGCCTGTGTCTGCAGGTCAACGTTTCCCGGTAGCAGGGGTCACACCTCCCACTTGCCCGGTGTGCGCAGGTAGACTGTGCATGTCACCTTTTCGGGCGTTGAATGTTTTTATTCTTATGAACTCCGACGTCTTATTGGGCTTGCAGGTCAAGTCTCTGGAAGCAGTTTCATGCTTTGGTTTTGCACTGAGGTTCGGTTCAGGGTCACCAGCTCCGCACTTGGAGCAGGGTGGGTGTCTGCCCAGCACTGCACCGCAGGCTCCGAGAACATCCGTGAGGACCCGAGAGTGACGGCGGCGCCGCGCCTGGCTCCCGCCTCGCCTTCCTGCGGTGCTTGGGCACTTCCCTCAGACGCAGGCACTGGGCAGTCCCCAGCAGGAGACCCCAGGGGACCCTGTACTTGTGCCCAGTGTCTGAGAACAGACATTTCACATACTTTCTCTCATTTCATGGTTGTTTATGGGGGGAGAAAAACATTCGCTGCCAGGTAATGAGCACAAGGAAAGATGCCAGCGCTCCACACGGTGAATTCTTCTCTTTCAGTTTGCAGACGCAGGCTCTGCGCTTGCACTCCCGTGCCCACAGCAGCGTCGCCGTGGCTGCTGCGTGTCACTCTTTGTCTTCCAATCCCAGCCGTCCCGCAGCAGACCTTCCTGTCCTGCCTTTCCGTGACTGCGGCGTCCTCATACATTCAGCTCGTGTCTCCTCTAACACTGTGACAGTCGGACATTCTCACCTCCCCTCTACTGCTTGCACAGAAAATAGAATCAAAATGCCGACCCGTCAACGTGGAATGCGTTTGCTTTAGCTTTGGTTCAGTGCAGTCTAAGGACATCGCTGTGCATGACCGTGATTTGCCTTTCTCTCCACCTAGAGTACAGCGGACAATATCTGGGAGATGGGCACACCGATAGCCATGGCTCGAGCATTACAAGAGCAATCCCTGAGCCAGGCGTGGGGGCGCATGCCTGTAGTCCCAGCACTTGGGAGGCCGAGGAGGGAGGATTGCTTGAGCCCAGGGGTTTGAGGTTGCGGTGAGCTAGGCTGATGTCACAGGACTCTAGCCTGGGTGACAGAGTGAGACTCTGTCTCAAAACAAATAAAAAAATAAAAAATAAAAAACCAAACAAACATAAAAAAGCAAAAAACAAAACACGAAAACATTTGCACTCCGTTAATATTTTGGCATTTAAGAAAACTAGGATTGTAATTTGGAAATAATTTATAGAGAGATGGCAGATGAAATCCAAAAGTTATTTAAGTATTTAGTAAATACCTACCAAGTTCCAAACACTGGAGATGAAATGGGAAATACGATATACATGATGCTTGCTGCTTAGGAGGAGAGACAGACACACAAAAAGGTGTACAAATAAGCATTTGAGGGACTGCGTGGAGAGACAGGCCCGCGGCCGGTTACCTGTGTGGCAGACATAAGTGCTGTCTGACACTGAAGTCCAGCGTGCAGGAAACTAAGTGGCGAGTTCCTTGGTGATTAGTGACGATCAACTGGGTCAAGAAAACCTTTGAGCTTCTGCAAGCTATGTCTGTCCGTTTCTCTGGAAAACAGTATAGTTTCTGTTTAAAGTTGGGAAAAGAACAGAGAAGTAAAATTCCCCATCGTAGAAAATAACATGTTCCCAAATGTTAGTGCCGACTTTCTCCCTGAGCTCACTTTAAGGGTCTCCCTTTTGCCCCACGTTCTATAAGGCACCCAGGTGGAAGGAGGCAGAACACAGTAACTCTAACTGCAGCACGATCTACAACTTGGGGGACGTGCTGCTCGCATTCGTTGTTCTGATGAGGTGGGGAACCTCCCATGGAGTCAGACAGGCGTGCCAGCTCTGGTGAAGAACACTACGAAATACCTGGAATAATTTGCTCCCGCTGCCCCTCCTGTTGAGCTGCTGCTGTGGTTGCGGACAGGGGGTGTAAGTGCAGAGTCGGGGGCTCCAATGCGCCTGGGCCCAGCATCCGACGCCCACCCTGGCGCAGTTTGCCCTGGGGAGCTGGGGCAGGTTCGGCGGCCGACGCTTCACCTACTCGCACTCCAGCAGCCGCTGAAGGGGGCCGAGTTAGTCCGTGGCTGCTCCCTCATCCATTCTAATTTATACACACTTAATATGAAGCGTAGTAATGATTACGCAGACAGAAAAGAACTTTGTTTTTTATCACGAACAAATATGTTTGGCTGCTTAACAGATGAGCGCCAACCTGGTGGCAGCCGTGGCTTGATGTTTGGGCACCCTCCAAACCTCACCTTGAAACCTGATCCCCAGCACAGCATGTAGGAGGGGATTGAGCTCGGGCTGCCAAATGGATTAGAGCCTTATAAAAGGCTCAGGGGGCCAAGCTCAGCCCTCCCGTGCCCTCCAGACGCGGACTCGCTGTTCCTCTCTGGAGGCGTCGGCCCCAGGGCACCATGGTGGAAGCAGAGACTGCGCCTCGCCAGGAGCTGAACCTTCCGGAATTTTGCTGCGGGACTTCCAGCATCACCAGGTGTGGAAAACAAATTCACGTTCCTTAGAAACGGCCCAGTCTTAGGTGTTCTGTCCCAGTAGCGGGACAGGCTGAGGCAGACGATGATGCCAGGAAGAGGTGTTGCCAGAGCAGAAACCTGAGAAGGTGGACGCGGTTTTGGATCCGGGCGATGGGTCAGGGCTGGGAGGATCGAGGTCCACTCTGGAGAGCCTGGACCGCCGTGAGCCAAGCCCCAGGGTCATTCTGAGGAGTCCTCGGACCAAGGGCAGCCTCGGCCTCCGCCTAAGTGTCTTGGTCAGAATGCCGGCAGAAACGCGGCGGCGAAGGCCGTTCCGAGGAGTGCGGGGTGACGGGGAGACGCCTTACTGGGCTGCGGGAAAGGCCGCCCTCGCGATGCCGCGGCAGGAGCGTGGCTGAGCTGTGCCCGCGTCCTGCTGCTTGGGGGAAGACAGGACTTTAGAGGCATGCACAGGACATCCGGTGCAAGAAATCTCTAAGCAACGGGCTCAGGGTGCTCATGGCTCCTCTCCACAGCTTGTGGTAACCTGGGAGAAGAGAGCGAATTACAGAGGAAACTTACCACCAAATGGCAAGCAGAACTTAAAGATTTGGGGAATTCCCAGCCTGGCCATGCTGTGAAAGTTCGAAAGGTGTGTGCAAAAGAGAACGGCACGCGTGTAGCCGAGTGGACGCCTGCTAAGGAGGCGGCGCGGCTGTGCAGTGACTCCGAAAGCGCTTTGGAGAGCTGCGAGGCCGCCACTCCCACCACAGCCCCAGCGAGCCGGGGCCTTCAGGACAGAACAGTTCCAGGAGAGGGCCCCGGCGAGCCTCTGTGGCCCTAGAGATCACCGTTCGGGGCCGCCTGCGTTTTCTGCTGCCTGTTTCCTGGCCCCGCACTCCTCTGCCTCCTGAGCCCTGGTTCAAGCCGGCCAGGGAGCACCTGGGGACACGCACTGGAGGGTGCAGGCTGTGGCCCGGAAGATGTCCCGGCGGGGCTAAGCCTGCGCTGTGCAGTGTGTGAGCTGCGGAGGCCGGACGGCCACAGGCGGAGCGACGCCCCAGACGGCGGACTACTGAGCCGTCAGCGTGCACCACCAGCCTCGCAGGGCCGGAGCCCTGTGTGGGCTGCACCTAGTGGAGCGGCGGGGGCAGGGCTTGCCATGGGGTGGGGTCCGGCACTCACCCCAGCGTGACCAGAGGTGGTTGGTGCAGTCCAACAAGACGGTGGTCAAGCTCCAGACGCCATGCTCTTTGCCCTGTTGCGTTTTGGACTGAGGTGGGACCTACCAATCCTCTCTCTTGCCTCCTTCTCCTGGAACTGGAGTGTCCGCTGCGCCTGTCCCACCTGTGTGATTTGCAAGCGCAAGAGGGAGGGGAAATTTGTCTCCAGGTGACCCATGCCTTGCGTCTCGCACCTATCTGATGGAGGTGATGTATGTGAGGCTTTAGACTTTTGAGTCAATGCTGGAATGAGCTGGGGCTCTGGGGACTGTTGATGCAGAACGAATGTATTTCACAGGTGAGAAGTGCATGAATTCGGGGGAACCAGGGGCGGAGTGCTGTGTCTGAAGGTCGCGCCCTCCCAAAATTCACGCTGAAACTTAATCCCCAATGCCACAGCATTCCAGGTTAAGGCTTCAAGTAAAATTCCTTTAGGAGGTGATTAGTGGGGCCGAAATGCCAAAGTTCTCGGTCTCAGGAACCTCTCAGGCAGAGGCCAATGAAGGTGTGTCTGGAACTGCCCCCGCCCCACCAGGGGCCCCCGGGAAGCTCAAGTTTGCTGCCCCTGGGCCGGCGCAGCAGGGGCCAGCGAGAGGGGAGGGCTTTTCCTAAAGGGTCTGTGCATTTGACCTTGGCATGATCCGGCTAATCCTGGCCCTCCTAGAGAGTTTTAGATCAACAGAGACACCGCAAGCCTGTGCTGCCAGAGGCGGGACAGTGTGAGAGTGAAGGGCATGGCTAGACCTTAAAAGCCTCCTGCGGGAGCTGGCTGTGGCCCTACTCAGCTGCACCCAGAGGACACCTTCCAGGAAAGGAAAGGGTGACTCAGAGGAGACTCGCAGGCACCGGGTCCCAAGTGCAGAGAGCAGGACCCTGGCATCCAGGGGCTGAGAGTGCCCCCGCCTGGCAGCCGGAGAGAGTCCTACCACCCCAAGGCTCCGAATTCTGCCACCAGCCTGGAGGAGCTGAGATGTGGGTTCTTCTCAGAGCCTCTAGAAGCAGCCCAGGAGGGCTGGGACCTGGAGGCCACACACACAGGACCCACACTGATTTCTGACCTGAAGAGCTGGCAGCTGGCGAACGCCTGTTCCTCTGAGCCTCGGGGTCGGCGGTGACTGGCTACGCAGAAAAGGGAAACTTGCACCGCGCACGCTCCTGACCCACATGGCATGCAGGCCGCATTTTGCTTGTTTGAGGTGCGATTATGTTCACAGATACTTAACATGGAATATAAAATTGGAAGGCTTCAAGTTCAAATTCCAACCAGTTTTAAGATAAAAGTATTTCTCGCTTGTCACCATGGCAAGGACAACTGGATTCCGGACTGCTGAGACACGTGTCGCGTCTGTGGCAACAACAGGGGAGAGAAATTGGGGTCAACCCATGATACGACAAAGATAGCTGGGCTCCATGGAAGAAAAATTTACTTAGAGGGACATCAACCGTGGAAGGGGGTTCTTGTTAAATCCACTAATTGGAGCCTTTTTAAGAATTGATATGTAATAGTTGTACGTACTTTGCAGGTACATGTGATGTTTTGATACATGTATACAACGTACAACGATCAAACTAGGGTAGTTTTGAAATCCTTCCCACGCTAACATTTATTTGGCAATCGCTAAACTTTTGTTTTCTCTTTGTGTTGGGAACGTTCCAGTTCACGCCTGGCTGTTTCCAGTGGTGAATACATCTCTGTTGCCTGCAGTCTCCCCACTGCCCAACCAAGCACCGGGCTTCGTCCTGTTCTGCACCGGAGTGTTCGTTCCCACCGACAAACTTCCCTTCCTGCCTCCTCCCTCCTTCCCACACTCTGGGAGCCACCGTTGCACTCTCTTCCTCCAGGAGAGTCACTTTGCTAGCTCCCACGTGAGGGAGAACGTGTGACACTTGTCCTTTCATGCCGGCTGGCTTCGCATAACACGATGTCCCCAGCGCCACCCTTGCTGCTGCAAGGGACAATAGTTCATTGTTTTCGCTGGATGGATAACATTCCACCGTGCATACACACCACGTTCTCTGTCCTGTTTTATTTGTAACTGAATTATGGTGTCCATACTGTGATTTCGATTTATGAAATGCACAGTGGTTGGAAGGTGGAAATTAGCATGCTCGTGTTCTCAAACATTTACCATTTCTGTGTATTGGGTGCATTCGATATCCTCGTTCTGACTATGAGAAACTATAAACTGTATTCCTGTTATCCGTATTATCGACAGCCGTGCCAAGTGCTGTAGAACACTAGAACCTACTGCTCCTTTCTAGCTGTGACTTTTTTGCTCCTTTAACAAACCTCGCTCTAGTCCCCACATCCTCCCACCATTTCCAGCCTCTAGTATACTCTGGTTTCTCTTTGACTTCCACAAGATCAGCTTTTTGTCGCTTGCACATATGAGAGAGAACGTGCAATGTTTATCTTTCTGTTCTTTGCTAATTTCACTTAACCTAACGTCCTCCAGCTCCACTCATGTTGACATGAAGGACAGGATTTTATTCTTTTTGTGGCTGAAGAGTATTCCATTAGGGGCACACACTGCCTTTTCTTTATCCATTCAGCCACTGATGAACACTTGGGGTTGCTTTCATATCATGCCTATTGTGAGTAATGTCACAATAGACAAAAGACTACAGATTCTCTCGATATACTGGATATTTCCTTTGGATATTTCCTTTGGATAAATGCTCAGTAGTGGGGTATCTGTATCATAGTGTAGTTTTATTTGTAGATTTTTGAGAAAACTCCATACCATTCTCCATAGTGGTCGCACTATTTTACATGCCCACCAAAAGTGCGTGAGTTCCTTTCTTTTCTTTGAATCCTCACTAGCATTTGTTACTGTTTGTCTCTTTGATAATAGCCATTTCAACTAGGATGCGATGATACCTCATTGTGGTTTTATTTTCATTTCCCTGTTGATTGGTGATGTTGACCATTTTTTTCATATGCTTCTTGGGCATCTGTATATCTTCTTTAGAAAAATGTTTATGCAGATCTTTTACCCACTTCATAATGAGATTATTTGTTTGGTTGTTTGCTGTTGAGCTGTTTGAGTTCCTGGTAAATTTTAAATACGAACCCCTTGTCAGGTGCATAATTTCAAAATATTTTCTTCCATTCTGCAGGAAACTTTGATTGCTTCTTTTGCTGTGCAGAAGCTTTTTAGTTTGATGTAGTCACATTTGTTTATTTTTGCTTTTATTTCCCTGTGCTTTTGAGATCTTATTCACAGAATCTTCTCACAGACCAATATCCTAAGGTGTTTCCTCTAGTGATTTCTAGTGATAGTTTCATAGTTTTGGGTATTACATTTAGGTCTTGAATCCATTTACAGTTGATTTTTGCATAGAATATGAGGTGGAATCTAGTTGCATTCTTCTCCATGTGGACATCCAGTTTTCCTAGCATCATTTACTGAAGAGAATGTCCTTTCCCGAGTAAATGTTCTTGGCACTTGTTTCAAAAATCAGTTGGTTGTAGATATGTGGATTAACATCTGGGTTCTCTGTTCTGTTCTATTGGTCTATATGTCTATTTCTATGCCAGCACCACGCTGTTTGGTTTATATGGTTTTGAACTCTGTGCGTGTGTGTGTGTGTGTGTGTGTATAAATTGTTTAATTTGGGGAATGTACTTTTTAAAAAAGGGTAGCTGCAAAGTATAGACTTCTGTAATCATTCTTTGTTTTTTTCCTAAAGTGAAACAGTGGGTGCACTCCAAGGAATCAAGAAGTGGATGGATAAACCAGGAGCATCTCCAAGTTATTTTCAGGATAAAAAGCAACAAAATGCAAAGGTAAAATTTCTGATCAAGGAATGCATCTAACTGAACTTTAGCTTCTCTTATCGACTGCCGCCCTCTCCTCGTTAGTGGAAAAGTGTGACTGACTTAAATGGAGCTTGTCAGGGCCTCATCCTCCCAGGCTGGGGGCACTGGGCAAGGGGCCCCCATGGCCCAGGGTGCAGGCTGAGGGCTGAGGACCCCGCGGTGGGGCAGCCTCTGCAGGCCAAGGAGGACACCAGGGACCCCTGTGGCCACTGTGACTCAGCATCACAGACCACGTGGCTCCAACAGCAGGACCAGCCCAGGAGCACAGGTGTCCAATGGGCTGGCTCCTCCCTGTCAGCAGGGAACCTGACCAGTCCTGGTCCGGCTTCTGGTGTTTGTGCCAAACTTTGTGCCCCTTGGCCCATGGGCGCAGCACCTGGTCTCTGGCTTCCTCTCCACTCGGCTTCACCCCACATGCATGTGCACATTTCCCCTCTTATAAAGACACCGGTGACGCTGGATCAGGGCCCACCCTGCTCCAGTGTGGCCTCATCGGAACTTGATCTCGTCTGCAAAGCCTGGATCTCCAAGGAGCCCAAACGCCCAAGCCGCATGTCAGAGCTTCAACACGGGGTCAACAGGGCACACGACTCTCCCCAGGACAGTCCTGCCCCAGCACCTCCTGGCAGTGCTACAGAGGGTCCTGCAGGTGACACCCAGACCTCGGGGGCAGCGACTGGTGCAGGGGGTCCCGAGAGGTGGCTGGAAAGAGGGAATCAGGGCTGCTGTGTCCAGTGGGCACTTCCCGCCTGGGACGTGGAGGCTGGTCCTTGGAATGTTAAAACATTCCCAGCCTTTAGACAAAGCTTCCTGTTTTTAACCAATTACAATCCAAAGAATCTTTAAACCCACCTATAATCTGTAAGCCCCCCCCCAGATGTCCCACCTTTTTGGGCCAAATCAATGTATACCACTCACATAATATTTATGATTTTACCTGTAACCCCTGTCTCCCTGAAATGTATAAAAACCAAACTGTAACACAGTCACATCGAGTCCACTGCTCCAGGCCATTTGGGAGTGGCTCTGGGTCATGGTCCTCAAATTTGGCTCAGAATAAATATCTTTAAAATTATTTTAGAGAGTTTTGCTTTTTTTCTGTTGACACTGGAGAGATGGGATGGCTGCAGACTGGCGGCCCAGGGCCTGGCCAGAGGAGCATGGAAGCCACTGGAGGGAAGACCCCTCCCTCCCAGGGAACTGGGCAAGGGCAGCCCAGCGCTGACTGAGCTACAGGCCCCACAGTGTGAGCGGGAGTCCTCTGACCCATGGGGCAGGAGGAGCAGCCCTGTGGATACGGCCTGGGACCGCTGCACCCAGACCCCCCTGCCCTGGGCCCCAGAGCCGCCAGCCTCAGGCCCCTGTGCCTGTCTTCCAGCCTCACCC